>NC_054415.1:11412500-12012500 GCF_017976425.1 Toxotes jaculatrix | reverse complement strand
CCAAACAAACAGGCCTATTGTTGAAACCCAGTTACTGTACAAAGCTTAGAGGTGCAAGAGGGTTTAATGTATGAATGGCTGCACTGTGAAAATGTTGGGAAAGGTCTTTGTCACACACACACACACGCAGATTAATTCACACGTATGAAGTCACAGATGTAGGCGCGCATGCAATATGACCCAACTGCCAGGGATTATCTGTTTCATCTTTGAAAATGTCACACACTGTGTGCAGGAGGAAGCGGACTGACTGTTACACCGCGCACCTAAACTGGTTAAACCTTTTAGCAAACATCAAACAAAGCAGAATGTAAAACCTATTTACAGACTGCTTTGTTTGATGTTTGCTAAAACAAAGCAGTCTGTAAAACCTGTTTACATTTTAATTATTCATTACAATAGTATATATTTTTGATGAACTCTTTATGTTAAGCTATAATGTATCCCGGAGTTTCCAACGTGGTCAGATAGGTCCATGCACTTTCTTGCGACCGCACTGGAAATTTTTTTTTGTCCCATCATGCTTGAAAAAGCCGTTCCAGACATCTCCATTCTGATGTGGATGCAAAATATTTGCGAAAAATATTTGCTCTCATTATCTTCAGCCCCAAAATATCTTTAAATAATGTCTTGGGGGCAAGTGTCAAAGTTGTATAACGTCTTCTTTTTTTGTCCAGGCTGGGACGCTGAGCTGGACTGGAAGGATGTGCTGTCAGGAGGCGAGAAGCAGAGGATGGGCATGGCTCGCATGTTTTACCACAAGTAAGGAGAAGCAGCGTCGTTGTTGTCTGTCAACACACTGAGGCCAGTTTAGCCATCATGCACTCGACATATGACGGACCTGGTGGGGAAACTGCCAACTTTACCTCTGACACGAGAACAGCTTTTTACCCACGCTAGCAGCAAGGCTCCAGGGGCGGCAGTGTTGGTCAGTCCACTGCTTTGGTTTAGACTGAAACTCTCACAAGTTTAATTTTCTCCAATATTTTAGTGACTGAACAGCTGCAAAACTATATTCCCATCAGCCTTACCATGTAAACACACCCAACCAAAGTCAACTATCACTTAAATCCTATCAACTCAGCAGAACAAAAGTTTTTTTTTTCTTAAAAAAAGTCACCAGTAATTTAGCAGTGTTCATCTTCCATCTGAGGTAACAGTTTATCATTTTCCAATGTTCTTGTGTATGCACACGATCTGACTTAATAGCCAGTCTCATTAGTTAGCAGCTGCATTGATAGCAGTTATTAAAAGCATTTTCCTCTGCGTATGTCAGGCCTAAATATGCCCTGTTGGATGAGTGCACCAGTGCTGTGAGCATTGACGTAGAGGGAAAGATTTTCCAGGCTGCCAAGGACGCCGGCATCTCCCTGCTCTCCATCACACACAGACCGTCCCTGTGGTAAGACACAGTTGTGTTCTAGTTCTAGTTTATTCAGTTAGTGTTGTCTCCAGAAATGGAGGAGAAAGGAACTCAATCCACCATAACATTTTAAACTCCTGAAAGACACACGTTTTTTTTCCCCCCCACCCTCTCACTTTAATTCCTTCCTCTCCACCTCCAGGAAGTACCACACCCACCTGCTGCAGTTCGACGGGGAGGGAGGCTGGCGCTTCGAGCAGCTGGACACGGCGACGCGCCTCTCCCTCACCGAGGAGAAGCAGCGGCTGGAGGCCCAGCTGGCCGGCATTCCCGAGATGCAGCATCGCCTCAACGAGCTGTGCAAGATCCTGGGAGACGACTCTGTCCTCAAAACAGCCGAGGAGTGAGAGGGGGAGAGAGAGAGGGGAGGGAGGGATGAAGAGGCCCCGAGGGGAAAAAGAGACAAGAGGGAGAAGAAGAAGAGAAGAAGCGAGGGGGAGGAGGAGGAGGAGGAGGGAGATGGAGAGGCAATGAAAAAAAAAGAAGTCTGGCGGGGGTTTGTTAGTATTTTTTTCAGGTTTCGATTTTTTTTTTTTTTTTAACTTGTTTAGATCTTTTTTCCTTTTGCTCCGAGCCTGGTCCGTCAAAGCAGGACAGCTTTTAATGCCAACTAGTCTTTCAGCTCTCCTTTCCCCTCTCCCTCTCCTTTTAATCTTTCCTTTACCCTGCTCCAGTGGGAGAAGTGAAGGGGGAGAATGAAGTGGATTCACAAGTATTACCCCCCCCCCCCCCCCCCCCCCCATGTGACGCACATGGACTGCATTCTCAGTTGTAGATTTTAAATGTTTGGTTTTAGCGTTTGCCACAGTTCAGAGTGGCGGAGCTGATAAATCGAAATTTACCAGGATAGTTCATTTGTTTGTTTTATAGCACTTTACTCTGCTTTTAGAGGGCTGTTTCTGTTTGTTGTGGTAGCTGACAGTCAAATAAGGTGCATTTTAGCTGGAAAACTTTTAATATAGAACCATGAAAATGATGTCCGAAGCAGTATTCCATGCCCAGTACTCCGGGTTCTGCAGGATCCATGCTTGTTTTTACCTCCACAATTCCGCCGTAGATTTTAGTTTTTACCGACCTTAATGTGACCTCTTTGTTTGGAAAGGTCAAAAGAGACTATTTTTCAAAACGTCACAATATGCCTTTGCATGGTTTGTGTATATAACCTCTGTACAATCCCTTTCCTTATACCTCATCCGGGCCCTTGGTAGGTTATTGCAGACCCCTGAACCTCTGGCACTGGCTCAGTTGCAGACTCACACGAGGCTAGCAAAGAAAAAGAGCCAATCAGAGGTCTATTATTAGAGCAATTAGTGACGCGGGTCTGACTCCAAAACTATAGGTTTCTGGTGTGTTTAACAAATACAAAGAGCTAAAGAGGCCCTCTTCAGAGGAAGAGGAGCAAGGGGTGAAGCTGGTTGTCTGTTCTGTCTGTGAACAGTCACACATGTAAAACACACACTGCACATGGGCAAACAGGTAGCCATTCAGACAATGTAGCTGTTAGATACACGCACACACACTGGCCACCTGTCGAAGCTCTCCCTCCACCCGTGTCTGACACAGAACACACTCTGGCTTTGTCAGCAGTGCCGCTCGTGCTCTGTGAGCCTGTTTAGATGCATGATGGTACTGGACAACGGGCTGATACACTATGCCAATCAACAGCTTACGCAGTGAAAGGAGACTTCATATAAACCTGATAATGATGGAAGAATTACTTTATTTCTCACCTCTCTACAATGGAGGCTGATGTTCCTTTAATATCATAAAGTGTATGTTTACATGCACGTAAACATCCCAGATTATATTCCACATATTGTTATGTTATAATATATGAGACCTTATTGGGTTATTCCTAATTTGCATATTTCACAATTGGGCTTATATACAGGAGTAGAGATGTTAGGGGCGTGTTTATAGAGTGAAGACTTTGGAGCTCCTTTCACTTTTGGCTCAAAGACACTTCAGCAAAGTTGTTTCCCTCTTGACCAATGACCGTCATGAGGCAGCATTGGTTTTTCTAGTTGCTGTCAAAGTTAGATTTTATTTCCTCATTTAGCCTCCATGTTTGTTACCAGCAACTTACCTGAAGCTGTGATACTGTGAAATGCGTGATTAACATCATTTTTGTTCTAGTGAAAAACACTGTGTTCTCATGTGGTGGTTCTAAGCTGTGGCAGCAGCTGCTTGTGTTTATAGGTTTGTTTGTTTTTGTTTGTTTTGTGCTTCAGATCTGTGTACGTGCTCACTGTTTCCTGCACAGAGAGGCTGAGGATCAGTAGACTAGGCTGATTTTTGCCCCTCAGATTGTACTGAGTTTAAATGGGATGGGAGACCATATGTTCCATTGTGCCATTCATTTATAGTCCTCAGATTTCACCATAGAAACAGGGAGTTTTATATGTGGTTCCATTCATCCTGGGCCTAAAGCTGCCGGAGTAGAAGTCTCTTTTATGCTGTGTGACACTAGAGGTCTTACTTGGTTCACCTTTAATTTCATATTTCCTCTGTGAAATTCATTTACACATGTTGCACCACATTAGAAACATGGCTATAGTGAAATCTGTATGCATTTGTATGAATGGCCCAGATGTTTGCACAAACAGGGGAAACACAGGACTTGTTTTTCTTATTCTCACACTGTTCTGAAAACAGGACTCAATCCAAGTCACTTCCCAGCCTGAGTGACTAGCACAGTGTAATAATACTAAGTCATCTCACTGGTTAACGTACCACTGGTTTGTTAACATGGACGCCGACACCGCCCTGTCGGAAGAGAATGGACAATCAGTCACATCATCAGCAGAATACAGACGAGTGTATCTGAGACAACACCATGGTTTGTTATCACCATTCAAAGAAAGAGGGTGAATGAGTACTAATTTTAGGTAAACAACTACACCTGCATTATCTAATTTGATATGGAGCTTACAACGCGTGTTGTTTCCTATGCATGTTAAAGTTTAATGACTCCCTCAGGCCTTTTGTGAACCTGAGCTCTGACTGCGTCCAAGATGTCTAAAAGTGCCACGTCTTTGAAACCTTTGAAACCTCCTCTTTTGGCTTTTGGTGGACAGTTCAAGAAAACAAAAAAAAAAAAAGATTTTAGACCATTTGAATGCAGCCGTGGTCTGCTCAGGGTGATGGCTGCCAGGTTACCTAAGGACAAACTTAGATTTTGCCCCCCCCCTCCCCCCAAATGTGAAAAAGAAAAATAATAACTGAAATGTCACTGAATTCCTTTAATATCTAAAGGACTGATAACTGTTTTGCTCTGTGATGGTCATGTAATGCAAAAGAAATAATAATAATTAAGCTTTCATTTGGTACACAAGAGAGCATCATGGGCATTACTGTAGGTCTTCAACATGGCATGGAACGCCTTTTAAACGGCATAATGAACAAGAGACACAGACCTGAAATAGGTCATGCGTCCGTGCTGTCGCTCAGACTGTGTTGACAGGAAGGCAGACGAGCCGCTGAATGATACAGAGTCTGGCACGTGACACATGGGAACATGAGGTACGGAGGAGAGGGTGCCTGAAATACATAGGCATGAATAATAGGCAGTAATTTAGCTTTTTTTTTTTTTCATTTCACTCTGAGAGGATGGCATGAGAAGCGATGAGGTGAAGAAGATCCTGCACAGATCTTCTTCTTCTTAAATTAAGATAGTTCACCACTGAAGTGAGGCCTATTGTGGCCTCCTTCAGTGTATGACCCTGCTATATACAGAAATGACATCCTTACTAACAAAGCTTTGACTCTGAAACTTTCCTTCGATCATCCCTTTTTGTAAGTAAGAGATTGAATGTATGCGTCATGTATGATGAAGCAAATCCTAAGGTTACGAAGACAATGAATACACGTGGTTCGGTCACACGGTTCGGTTTCGTTTTTGTTTGACAATTAAGAATTTTCTAATTGTGTTGATTGTGCATGTGATGTTATTTTACTAGAGCCACATTGTGGTATTTAAAGTTGGATTTACTTGTACGCCTGGTGTGTGTGAACCGGGATTATGTGAAAGGAAAATGCTTCTCAAGTTGACATTTCATGTTATTCCAGCGTCGGGGGACAGTCAGATCAGTATTTATGACAGGTTGAGAGTTTTTGAGATATTGATTAGACTGTCCTGGAAGTGATTCTCCCTCAAAGTCAGGGATTACTACAGTTTGGATTTCATATTAAGTAACTTTAAAGAGAGCTCTGTTTGCAATCAAAACTCCCATATTACTATTTTATATTCTGAATTCCTGTAACATTAGCCCAGACCTCCTTTACCGACATCTCATTGTGCATGTGTAGGAATCTGTATTCTTTAACCTTAGAGTAAAGGGAGGTACATCGACATAAAGGTCATCTGTTCAAAAATCATGTGCTAAGGTCACTTTACTTTGAAAGATGAAGATGTATTTTCTTGTAAATAAAACAATACATTGCAGCCTCGAAGAATGGGTCATCATGTGTTCATTTCACCTTTGAGGATTCGCCATCTCTCTGCACACATGAGCTCTTAGCAGCTCTTTGAACGTGACAGAAGGTGTGGTGATTCTGTTGATCACATACAGACATAAAAATAAACCAGTCTCAGCAAGCTAAATGCCACGCCACCACTTCACCGTGGGATATTTAGGCTTACAAACATCAGGCTCAGTCCAAAAACACAACATACTTTAAATTCTACACAGTTTTAATATGTGATTCACAGGGCTCCACAGCTTTGAACAAACTTGTGCTGGCTGATGCAGGGCAAAGACGCCTGCAGCTGCTTTTTTTTTTCTTTTTTTTTTTGCATGAACAGAAATTACATTTTGATGACCTCTAACTGGTGCTTTACTATTTTTGTTGCACAAGCCACAAGCAGAAACTGTGCCCAAGTTCAAAAGCACATACTAATTGTAAGCAGCTTTTCAGTATATTCAAACTAGAGACAGGAAACACATCCAGGAACAGCTTTAAAAAACAAAAAAGGGAGACTGTTAAATCAAGATATATTTGTGTTGTGTCATTAATTGTTACTATAAAAAGTGTGTTGATATTTTTTGTGTACTAACTGCAAAAACCCTGTGACAACTAGTACAGTACTCACTGAATGTAAGCATGTGATTCACAGCAGGTGAGTTTGTGACGCCATCTGCTGGAAGAATCAAGTTACTTCAATCACTTCAACCGTGCAGTTATATGAAACGACCACAAGATGGCAGCACGCCCACGAGGCATTTATTAACCCTCATCATTTGCACCAACCTATTTTATGTTATGTGATATGATATAATCATTTATAATATGGTATAAATAATTCTGAAAATGTGAGTATTATAAGGGCAATAATAAAATTACACACATATAGAATAGAATTTGGTTTCATTTGGATGGTACTCAATGTTGGTTCATTTTCTGACATACTTATGTCTTCAAATTGTAATTTGGTGTCAAAGACTTGGACTAGACTTGGAAATCACACTGTCCATCAACGTGTGATGTAAAACAGGTTGTTGTGATGGTGTAAGTTCAATGCTGAGAGTCTAATTCAGCTAAACTCAGCGGGCAGTTTATTAGGTACATCTAGATAAAACTAAAGGTGTATGAATAATAATATTGGTAGTAGGCCTATACCTTTTCTTCATACCTTCTTCTGAGCAGTGACTAAGCGTGTCCCCTGTCTGGATTGGTGCAGCTCAGGAGGAGGAGTCTGGTTACGTCCTCCCGTCTTGGGAATCACACGCCAAACAAATCCTGGCTGGCTCAGTGCACCCTACCCGGGCAGGAGGCTGAGACAATGCCTCTGGAGAGGTGACCACCGGCGGATCCCTGAGCACATTTTTACCCGACTATGTCAGATAAATAAATCAGGTCACAATTAGCTGCTCCATCTGACAGAACATGGCTCTTATTTCCAAGCGGGCGAGGAGGAGGAGGAGGTGGTGGTGAGCGCGGCGGCGGTGGAAGCTCAAGATAGAAGCGCTTTTCTGGGAGGTGTAGGGAGGGAGCGAGGAGAGGTGGGGAGGGGGGGCCCACGGCGCTCTCTTGTCTTGTAAGAGGATAAAGAGAAAAGGGAAATCGGGCTATTTTAAAGCGGACTGTCCAGGCTCCGGTGACACCATGACCAGCGGGCCGGATGAGAGCTCGGTGCGCGTCGCCCTGAGGTAAGGATGCAGCGGCGGACCCTCCTCTCCAAAGATGCTCCTGTGTCACACCTGCTAGAACCGTGCACATGTTGTCCCTGCCTTTTATTTCTGCTCCTTAACCCTCCACCCTAACCACATCCTCATTTAGCCAACCTGTAAACATACACTTGAATCTACCAGAGCATCTCTGGTGCATCCATTCTTCTTTTTTGTTTCCATGAATCCTTTCAAAACAACATCCCACCTTTTTCCCCTAAACGTGCTTTTATTTTGAAGCTATTTTGAAGTATACACGTTCTCTTCCCCACACCCATGCCGGGAGCTGCAGTTGAAAGCTTACTGCATGATTTAAACAACAAATATAGACACAGTGGCTCGTGATTACATGACCTTCTTTTGTTAATACCTGCAGTGCATGTGTAGGCTGTGTAGTGGATTTATGAATGAAGATCTAGGTGCTGAGGGATTAGGCCAAGGAAGAGCATGTTACTATTCCCATACATTGTTTGTGCTGCACAACACACTGTGGCTGATGGTCTGTTAATTAAGGTGTCACTTAATGTGACATTTTTATAGCATGTAGCATGTGCTTTGGTAGACAAATATATAATGTATTTTGCACTAGTTTAGTGTTTGTGTTGTGTTTCAGGCAGTGTGCGTTTGCTGTATCATGCTGCTCTGACCTTTGTCCCCGTGGCCACTTACACAGCAGATAGTCACTGTCTGAGCACCAGATATATCAGTGCTTCTCAGAAGTGTTTATACCATCAATTTGTGTGTGTGTGTTTGGAACAGGACTGGACCAAAAAAAAAGAGAGGCCCAGACTTCAAACAATAAAGTACATAACAAATCAATAAATACAACAATGGGCTGATATGATAGGGTGGCAGCTGAAGTTGGGGGGCAGGTGCATGTCTGTAAATGTGTGTGTGTTTGTGTGTGTTGGAAGGGCAATCTGAAACGTCATGTGAACTGGATCAGTGGGAGAGAGAGGACAAAAGCTTGTTCCTCTCATGTTTCTCTTCTCTCTCTCGCTCTGTCTCTGTGCCTTCACTTGTTATTGTTCATTCAGACTTTGACCCAGAACTGCGTTTACTGAGCCAATTCAGTTCACCAGCCTGTCCCTCTCCTTTAGAGATAGTAAATAATCTGTCAGTGTATGCCATCAAGCTCTCTGGTTGTTCAGTGCTCATCAATAAGAAGCCATTCAGATAATATGGTCACATTTGTCTGGTTTCCTCTTGGTCTTTACTGTGGACACGATTTTAAGGTTTAGTGTTAACACACACACAAAACACAGAACTACACGTACAGTGCAGACAAGCTGCTGATAATATGGCAAATCAGGTTATAGACAGGTGTTTGTCTTTTTGAGTTGCAACTACCTGCTATTGTTTCTTCTTGAAAAGCTCATTCTTCATTAATTATTTGAAGAGCTCTGTCATCTTGTTTGCTCGTCGGGTTTCCACCTTTGGTCCCATTGAAGGGCAGCAGACTATTCATCGGTTTATTCATTCGTTCATTCTCTCATTCATTTGTCTTTCTTTCTTTCTTCTTTTCATTCTTTATCCCTTTCATCTTTTCACCCATTCTTTTAAAGCGATGTTGTGGGTATAAATGATGTAAAGAATATGTCTGTTCCACATTTGCCTGAAACAAGGAAAGATTTGTTAAAGCTAAAAATTAAAACTAGTTAAAGTCAGAGTTTATAGATTGGACCATTTCGATGCAACAAAACCAGAATCAATATTTGGTTCACAGTGGAAAAGAGCTTCAAGTTTCAGTCAAGATCTGACTGTAGTAGAGCAAAGCCTCTTCTGAGGTCAGCTGTGGGACCTGAAAATGCTTTGTCACTAATCTCTTTTTCTTTTACACACACACACACAAGGCGAGCAGATCCATGTCCTGTCACTGAAGCTCTCCTGACCTTACCTACCAGCTCACAGAGCTCCTTAATTTTCCTGTATATTACATCAGGCACCTTCCTCTGTGTCAAATACACATTGAAATGCAGGTAAATTCTGTATTTGCATAAAAAACTGTAGGCCTATGTTTCCACAGCAGACATTTGGAGTTGTCAGTCGCAAGAAAGGTCCAGGTGGAACTAATAACATTAACGATGGCTCATTTCCATTAAAGTGTCCCAGTAAAACCATGGCAGTGTCACATCAGGAACAAGACTAGAACCCTGCATTAAATATTGAATTTACTGTGATAAGAAAGATGAAAGAAATTAAAAGAGTAGGAACAAAAGGCAAAACAGTGAACACCTCCAGCGATTTGGCTGTGGAAATCCCCCCCTGTACCTGTATTAGATAACATCATTGTTTGTTTTGCTGATGAAGACGGAGCCTTAAGACAAAATGTGTCATCTTCAGCTGAAAAACGATTTATTTTCACTTAATGACCTCAGAGAGCCCCACCTTTTCATCTGCTTCTAAATCACCGACTCCATGCTTTTGAACATCAAACTGCACCTTCGTGTTGGTGTTTTCAGCTCGATTAATTGCCGTGGCAACACTCTAATTATTTAGCAGCTTTATAGTTGTGGTGAACCTGAACTTTAAAGCAGCAGAGAGGTTTTGACTGGCAGCTTCTCCCCGCTCTGTAATAGTTTAGTTAGCTTTGTGTGTGTGTGTTTGCAGTAAGCAGCCAGCAGATTGCCAACCGGTACCTGCCTCAGCCTGCGAGGCTAATGCTGTCTGTTAGCGAGTTCCTAATCCCCCAACCCAACAGGTCCAGAGTGATGAAACGCTCCTTTATCATCCTAATTCTGTCTCTTTTTTTTTTGAGGTAACAGGCAGAACAAGAAAGAAAAGGGGTCTGGAGCCTGAACAGAGGGAAGGCATTTCAAGGAGTTTTTTTTGTTGTTGTTGTCATTTTGATTTATTACTGGAAATATGATGTAACGTAAAAGTGTATTTGCTCTTTAGAAAATCACTTGCCTGTTCAGGGATCTTCAGTAAGATGATTTAAACGTTAGATCAGTGGTTTTAAAGATTTTTTTTCCACACCTGACAGCATACAGATGGAAAACTCCTGCATCACATTGTGTGATTCAGCAAACACACACAGTGTTAGCTGGGTTATCCTCTGTCTGAATATGTTTGTGTATGTGTGTCTCTTTTCTTATATAAGACCCCATCTGTGTCTGTGTGTGGCTGCTTTTGCACACAGCCTTGCACATGTTTCTCGTGTCCCGTATTCTATGAAAAAGCAATAGAAGAAGTTAACAATTTATCTGAGAAGTTAAGTCATGGTACAGATGTTGCCTGGAGGAGCCGAGTCAAGTGACTTATTAGTTTGTCAATATCCTTGAAGTGCAGCTTTAATAATTCAGAGCCGACAGCCAGAATTAGCCAGCAGAGAGGATTCAGGTTTCGTACCATTGAATTTAAAACAGAAAGCTCTTCCTCTTTAATTAGATGGGACAGAATGAGTGTTTTCTAAAGTGATAAACTGGAAAGATCCTCATACCAGTACTTGAAGAGGTTGTTCCACTTCCACATGTCAGGTGAAATTCAGAGTGGGCAATCTGGATATAATCTGATAACACATACATGGCAGTATTGATACAAATGATTTTCAGCAAATGATTTACACCTCAAACAATGAAACTGATTAGTAAGAAAAACAACAAAGAAATTAATCAGCTGCTGTTTTGATCAGTGATTAGTCATTGAAGTCATTTTTCAAACAAAAATCCAAATGTCTAACGTCTCAAATGTGAACATCTGCTGCTTTTCTTTGTCTTATGTGATCATAAACTGAATATCTTTGGATAATGGACTGAATCTCTGACAAATTTGAATCAGCTCAAGGTGTATATTAACATATTGCTCAAAGTCTTAACATTCTTTAATGTCTTTAAGCTGTGAAGTCTGTATTTCAAAAACTCAAATCATGCTAACTGCATATGCAGAATGAATTTATCAAATGCAAACTAGACCTAAGAAACCCCCCCCAACAACTCTGCTCCTTTAATAATAATAAACCAAATTGTCTCCTTCCTATTGGTTCCTCTGAGTGCCTGTCAGAACCAAGTCCCTCCCCTTTGACCCTTGTGGATTATGTTTGAGGGCAAAGGCTGTGCGCCTGCTGCCATTCCACAAAAGCATTGTGTGTGCTCATGTGCTTGTGTGGGTGTGCATGCATGCATAAACCTGTGTTTGTCCAGGCATATTCATGATAAATATTCATGAAGCAACTCAAGTGAACTGAGAAGAAAAGCAAAGCATGCTGCAAGCCATCTGCCAGCTGCTGCCATGTGATACTGCAGCTGAGATATTCAATAACTTCTGTCTAACCAGCACAGACCACAGTTAGTTCAATATGGATTTTTAAGAAAGATGAATGCAAGACATTTGTTCTTGTTTCTTCTGGTCACACAAACACCTCAGGTTTTGTTATTTTTACCACTTCTCATCTTTGAATATGACATTAATGTATGTAAAACATGTTTTTTTTTTCTATGCTGTGCTTCGTTTTTCCTCCGTTTTCCTGCTTTCACATTGAATTTCCATCTGACTCCCATGTGTGCCATGACTGGGCTGAACTGTCCTTGTCATAAAGGAATGTTTCCATTAAGCTGGTATCAGTGCTGGAGGCCAGTAGCGTCTGTTTGTGTGTGTGTGTGTGTATGTGTGTGTGTGCACCTTCATCGGCTGCCAGTCATGATGACAGCAGCCGCCATCCTCTGCCACCTCTCCACCTCTCCCTCCTTCCTGCCCACAGCGACCTTTGACCCAGGAAGCAGTCAGAGCTGATCACAGAGCTGTGATCGGTGACCCGGTCAGAATTTCCCCTTGGCAGCTTGTTTTAACTGTCACCATGGTGACCATGGGTCCTTTGAAGGATCAGTCTGTGCAACCATGGTCTGGGTGGGGTGGGGGGGGTCACAACGCTGAGTCAGCAGAACATCCTTTCTGGCTCTTTTCTCTTTCCCGCTCTATTTCTTTTGACCCCTTTCCCATTTTCCTGCGTCATCCGCAACCTCACCAGACTCTGACGGAAAAGACAGATTCAAGGTCTTTGTCATATGTCTTTATCTCATCCTGTGAGCTGCTCAGAGTTTTCTCACCAACTGCAAATTATGCAGAGAATTAATGGAAATCTCCAAGATCTACTTTTTTAGTGCAACACTTACACATCCTTACTGTGGTGTGTTAGGGGGAAAAAAGAGTTGTAGTTCTTCATCATTATTCTAAATGTTTTATTTCTGTGTTGAAGGGGTATTTCTGAGTTTGGCTGCACTCAGCCTCTTAGAGGTCGAAGACTTCCAGAAGTACACTGAAGAGAGTGATACAGTGAATTGGCTCTTGATGTCAAGACCAGCTGCTGAACAATGTAAAGACTGTTACTAAAAACACAGTCTTGTTGTTGTGCTGGGTTGTGGTGGTTACAACAGTAGCAGTTCTTCGTTGCTCTCCCGTTTCCACTGACTGAGGTCTACTTTCTTTTTTTACATCCTATCATTTCATCTTCTTGCTTGGGGTGGCAATTAGACCCCGATCAACAGAAACATACTGCATAGGCTTTTCCACATGCACACACACACACACACTCACACACACACAGAAAATACAAATACACAAGTGCACCTGCTGGCCAATGCTATATCAGAGCCATGCTTTTTATGTCTGTGTGTGCATATTGTTATACAAGAACATCATGTCATCAGTCCTGAAGAACAGAGAGAGAAGCTTTTCAGTATTAACCCTTCAACAAAGGCCGTTGGTTAGAGGGACCTCAGAGGACTACAGTCCAATCACATCTTCATCAAAACACTCTTCAGACATTCTTCAGCTGCTTAGTCTCAGTTGTTATTGAGGCCTATGCTGCACTAATGTATGTACAGCACATGATACATCGTAAGCAATGTGTATTGTGTATTGAAGTTTGCGTTGCGTGTTTCACCGCAGCCTCAGCAGTTCTTTCTGTTTCTTTCCGGTAACTGGTCAAATAATGTCACATTTTCACCAGCAAGACACGTAAAAACAAAGAGGACAGAGCAGAGAGTGAAGTTTTAAAACACCTTCCCTAATGTTTGGTTCTGTCCACTGCTCCTTCTATTTCCAGATCCAGAAATATGTGACTTTACATGATGGTATCAGGTGATGAGTCAGCGCCTGTAGCAGTGTGAAGTGCGTAGAAAAAGAGTCTTGTTGTTTGCTGCCTCGTGGGCTCAGATGTTCCTTTTCTGAACTGCTGAATCACTCGGTGTGGTCTGTGCCAGCTGTGCATGGTGTCTGAAGTGAGCCACAAAACTAAACCAAAAAATTAGATTACTGCAGAATAGATTAGGTAGGCAGGAACGAAACATGGGGCTTTGTTGTTGTTGTTTGCTGTCAGTGACGATGCAGAATGATCGGCTGCGTCTCTGGGGACTGAATTGATTGGATGATTATTAGGAGGGGGGGCGGTGATGTCAGCATGTGGTGTGATTGGCTGCGTTTAAGGAAGGATTAGATCAGCAACATGGCGGTGATGGGCTGACTCATCTCCTTTGAATTTTATTTATTTATCTATTTGTTCTCATTGTCAGGATCAGATCCCAAAAAATGCGATATTTCAAATTATAAAATGCCACAGAGTTAGAATCCAAGAAGCTGCCGTCATGTCTTATTTATACTGCATGTGTGAGTGTGTGTTTCAGTGTTGTGTGGTGTGTACATGTTGCAGTGTCCGTGTGAGTAGTTAGTTAGAATAAGAGTGTTAACTAAAATTATTTGTGGCAGAGACAATTTAACTTTCATCAGCTTTCATCAAATTTTCTCTTGACTGGTCTTTAAACCTCCCTGATCAAGGTGAAGGTGAATGATGTGTGGATTTTGTTTTATCTTTGCGTGTGTGTGTGCGTGCGTGCGTGCGTGCGTGCGTGCGTGCGTGCGTGCGTGCGTGCGTGCGTGCGTGCGTGCGTGTGCGTGCGTGTGTGTGTGGGAGAAGCTCACTGTTTCTCAGGCTGTCACTGTAATCGCAGTAATGAGACTGAGGGCAGGAGCCTAACAGGACTTGTCACATGGGGAGAGGCCGACAAAGCCCCTCTGTGTGTGTCTTTGTCTGTAATGTAATGTGTGTGTGTGAGTGTGAGTGTGTGTGTTTTAATAGGTATATGTGTACATGGACTACAGTGTACTGTGTGCTACATCTCCCTTTCAGCCCTTGCAGGGTTAAGTAAGCTGAGTCTCAGCACTGTAAACTCTTCACATCAGTCAGTGTCAGAGCCTCCTTTTATTGAACTGTGCTTAAAAGCGGCTCAGTTTACTTTCATATCAATAATCGTACTGAAACAGAAACACATCATGGTTTTATTGCTGAATCACTGATGATCAGTGATTCAGGCACCTGTTCTCTCAAAGCCTCTTTTAGCCAAACTCAAGTTTGGACAGAGACAGGTTTGCTGATCACCCTCAGCTTCCAGTCTTTAATCTAAGCTAAGCTAAAGCCAGCTGATGGCTCCAGCTTTTAATATATTAAACTGTACCAAAATGCAGGTATCTAGTTGTCCAAAAATGTTTCCTTTCTTTTTCAAATCGGGATTTTTATTGTTCCATAGTGTGTTTCTAAAAGAATTTTTTATTCTTATGGGTTGGTTTTCAACTAAAGGTCACCTCCTCTGCAGCTCTGTCCATCAGAAGCCTTTCTGAATCATGTATTATATATATAAGTAACAACACAAAGCTTTATGTTATAATATAAAGTGCCTGGAGGAAAATACTCCCAAAGTCTTTACCTAGATCTATCCCTTTAATCCCTTCCACTCAGGAACTTCTTAGTATTTTTCTTCCCTGTGTTCCAGCCATCAGGCTGAAACTGTCATGGCAGATTAATGTTTTGAGCAGTTACACTAATTACACACAGGTTGTGACTATGTCTTCGGGGGCCCCTGGTCTGTGTGTGTGTACCTGTGAATGGGTGTTTTCACCTTTGATATTCAGTAATAATTATAGTTGTAACATTTCTAATAAGCAAGAAGAGCAGTATACAAAATATTAAGCACGAAGAAGAATCAACCAGCTGCTGAACAACGTAGTTCCATGCTCACATACATGTACAGGTACCTGAAAGTGCACCTTTAGGAAGTGGTGGAGTTAAATTTCCTGGAGAAACAGTGTGGAGCCTGTGTGTGTCACTCTAGAAGGTGGATTAGTGCTGCAAGTCTTCATAACGCTGAAGGGCAGCCCTTATTCAGCCAGGAGAGAGGAGTGTTTTGGGTTTACCCACAGAGCGAAGCCTGCCAGATCATAATCACAGCTAAAGTCAGTCAGTCACACTAATAACACGCCGGCAGGACGTACGCCTAGCTTATCCCTCACCTGTTTATGTTTAACTGAAGTATTTGATGCCAGAACTTATAAAAGTTGTGAATATATACATGTCAAAAAAAAAAAAAAACAAACTCAAAATAGTGGTCCACTGTACCACAGACCTTATACATCATTAAATATGAGGTTTAGATGTGCTTGAACTTTATCTATTTGAGATCTGTTACACACCATCAGAAATCTAATGATGCACAACATGGATCAAGGCAGTTGTCTGGAGTAGTCATAGTACTCGTTTTTGCAGGTTTTCATCCCTTTTACCTTTTATTAAAAAAAAATAGCAGTTTCACAAAGTGGGATCAGTTCAGTGTGATGATTTATGTGAAAGACCATCATTACACAGACAGATAATAGGTCTGTCTGACTGGATGGTCTGGGGTTGCTTCTTGATGCAGAGATTTCCAGCAGTGTTTTTTTGTTTGGCTGTACCCATTATGTCTAGTCTCTGTCCCTCTCTATTTCTCCTTTTACTCTCTTTGCTTTTTTTCTCTTCATATCCCGTTCGAACATTTTCTCAGACGTGTCTTCTCCTCTTTAGTCCACCCGAGGTCCCTTTATGAACGGAGGACCCCGGGGATGTCGTAGAACTCAAGATAACAAACACTGCGTCGCTGCTTTGTGGACGTGAACACAATCAGACAGAGTTGGCATTTACTCTGAATAGGGCTACAGTAATACAGGCTTGTTCTCTTGGTTTCCTTTGAGCGACCACTGACTGGCTGACCTCATGATCCTTTATTGAATCTGACTGAATCCTGTTTAAGTCCATATTTTGTTACACTTCTTGCAAACATTCAAAATGAACATTTATGCAGTAACTTGATAGCCTCACTGTAAGCAGCAGCGAGTGCCTCCACTGTTACACTGGATTACAGAAATGACTCTGTCAAGTTTTGGGATCTTGGCCAAAGGGATTATTGCAGATTCACTCCTGTAATGCCCTAAACAACCTTACCATGAAGTCACAGTCTCCTCAGATGACCTAAACACTCTGACTGTAACAGTTACATCACTTTCACCTGGAAAAATTAATGAGCGCTTCAGTCAAACTAAAAGCTGCTCTCATCAATATTATTATATTAACCATGGGTCAAATGACTGTGGCGTCAACAACAATATTTTTTATAATGCTCTTAAAAAGAATACACTACACTATGACTTGGCAAATCATTAGAATGTATATATGTATATCGCTGGATATTTTAAACATAATGGCTAATCACAAAGCAAACTTATCTTGCTGTGATTGTAGGATTGTATATCCTCATTTTAAATACTTTCACCTGATTTGGTTATCGATGAAAGACATTACTGACATAGCATATATCATTCATTGTGTAAACTGAAGTTTCCCTATTAAATTGGGCATTTGTGCTGGCCACACAGCACAAAGCTGACAGTGACAATGCTCTGTAGGTGTTCAGTTACTTCAGGATGGATTGTGTTTCTCCTCAGACCTGCATCAGTAGGTCCCTCCCTGCCTCTGTCGTCTTTTCTCATCAGGGCTGTAGTCCCAGAGAGCGTCTGCTAAATAGCTGGGATCTGATGTCACACACACACAATGACACCTCTGTGGTTGTTTGCTGCTGTTGCCTCACTAGCTCCTGCTTTCCTTTTCTTTCCTGCTTGTGTTTTTTTTTTCTTCCTCCTACTTTTCCTCTCCATCTCCCTCTCTCCATGACTGTCCTTTCAGGCCTTTCAGACGCTCTATAGGCTCTCGCTGTGATGAATGGGACAGTCTTTTTAGTGGAAACACAGAGACACAGAAAAGCCACCAATGTGCGCACACAAGTACTGCGCACAGAATGCAAACTGCATGCAAAACGCCACATCCTCTCACGCACACATTCAGACTGCATGTCTACTAGCAAAGAGCAACAATAGCAGCCATTTATAACAATACTGTTCTGAGATTCTCAGGTTATTATTAAGTATTTCTGACGTTTTAATACTTCCAATATTTCCTTGGTCTGTCTCCAGTATTTCCACTTCCTCTTCAGGTGGACAGTGAGTTCAGTGATGAGAGGCAGAGGGGCATCATGGGAGGAAATTATGTAGTAGCAGTGTATTTATTTGCACTAAAGCAAAACAGAGCGATTCCTTAATGAAATCCAGGGTGGGACTGTTTACCCAGAGCTCTCTCACTCGCTCTCTCTCATGAACAGTGAGGCCACTGTAATGTGTACTGGCACTGCATGGTCCGACACGCACATACAAACACACAGACACACACATGCACACACACACGCACACACACACACTGCTCAGTAGTGGCACCCGTCTGCTTACAGCTCAGTGAAATATTTCCTGTCTTCACCTCATCTCCATTTTTACCATCGAACCTGTAATAATCAGTCATGGTGTTTGAAATAAAGAGGAATTCTTGATCCAGATTTAGATTCATGCACAGTCTGTTTTTTACACACACACACTAACAAACATCCACAGACCAGAGTCTTGAAAATCTCTGAATTTAGAAATGTAGCTAAGTCTTTAATTATGTTCTTGACTTGATTCCTGGTCGTGTTAGCAGTGTAGCTATAGGGATGCCAGTCGGTACGCTGGTGGGTCGCAACAACTATTCTGGGCAGAGATTCATGTTCCCCTCAGGATAAGTTGTAATAATAATTGTAATATCTATGGTGATCCTTTAACTTTTCATCTAGCACTTCTCATTTAACAGCAGTGCTTCGAGCCATTTAATGCCCTTATCTCAGTCTCAGTTATCTCAAAGTGCCAGTCAGCCCTTTATTAGTGGGTTAATGCTCTGTCTGCTGCATAAACAGCTCAGTACTGGAATATTCTTTCCCTGATTAGCTGTAATGCTGGGAGAAATCTTGGTGGGCAAATGTTGAGCAGTTAAATACATTTCTCTGTCTTTCTCTGTATCTCCTTCTACCAGGATCCGTCCTCAGCTGGCCAAAGAGAAGATTGAGGGATGTCACATCTGTACGTACGTGATGCCCGGGGAGCCCCAGGTGGTCCTGGGTAAGGATAAAGCCTTCACCTATGACTACGTCTTTGACATGGACACCCAGCAGGAAGCCATCTACACCCACTGCACCGAGACGCTCATCGAGGGCTGCTTTGAGGGCTACAACGCCACCATCTTCGCTTATGGACAGGTCAGTACAGTCCAGTCATGCACACACACATGCTCTCACACACATTCACATTCGCTGACATTTGCATCCCTCAAGGGGAAGGAGCTGCTTCCAGAATCCCAGGATTTATGGCCGCATGTGAAATGATTTCATTTCATATCATCAGACAAATAATGAGGGAGTGAACAGGCCTCACAGCTACACCAGCTCTGTCAATACGCTATCAGCTGACATGTTCCAACCTGCTCTCACCGCCGCCGCTTCATATTGGCTCTGATAGATCAGCCCGAGAGGGGGAGACGGAAAAGGGAGTTTATTACCCAATCAGGGCAAAGTGGGAACAGATTGCTTCACCTCATACCAGAGCAGAGAACTAAAGCACAAATTCAAAACATGTTTGAGGAGACATTTAACAGATGGACCTCTAACCTGCCTGCTGACAGCTCTACAGATCCATTCTCCTCAGAAAATATTCATATTCACATGTGTAGCAGAGATCTGAATCAAAATATATTAGGTCAGCTGCACGTAACTGACCGAATGTCCCATTAAAGGTGCATCATGGGATTTCATCACTGCTCATGAGCCCTGTGGTGGTTTTGTCAGCTGCTATTATGAAAGGCTGGAGGATGATAGCAAAGCTCTCACTTGCCAGGGACATTGCAGTTATGTACACCTCAACATCTCTGCTCTTGTCAGGATTTATTTTTGGAATTTCTGGGTGGAGCGGAGCTCTTTAATTGTCTGTCTGAAACGAAATGCACAAGTGAAATTCCCACAGAGAGAGGGAGCGCTTCTGTCGCACAGCATCTCCCGCTGCAGCTCTGACGCTCTCTGGTTGAACAACGGCAGTTAAACTTTCCCTCTTCTTAATCTTTCCCTCCGCTCCTCTTTTTTCTCTTCGTTGTTCTCGCCTCACATTGTTCCTGCAGCCCTTGTGTTCCTGTCAAAGAGGCTTTCACAGGGCGCAGTGGAGGCCACCCCCCCTACACACACACACACACACGCGCACACACACACACACACACACACACACACACACACACACACACACACACACACACACACACACACACACACACACACAGAAGTATGTGCAGAAGCATAATCACACAGGTGCAATGTCATACAATAAAACAGGCAAACAGAGTCTTTCTCATTTGCACACACTCCCTCATCTATCACATCACACACACAGACACACACACTCCTGCCAGGCTCTCTTTGAGGCGTGGAGGAAAAGAGTGACGTCTGAATTTGAGCTCAGTGTTGCATTCCTCTTTTTGTCCCCATGGTGACCGCATAGAGAGGTCCCTCTCTAACCCCCCCAAATACTCAAAGCTGCACCCCTAGTCCCTCCTTTAATGATACTAGTCCTCTTTTTAAACATGGTAACTTTTTTTTCCTGAATCTTGGTACAGTTTAGAACAGAAACACAATTAAATACACATGACCACATATTAAATGTTTGCAGAAACACACATAATAAGAGCAGGAATAGATTTTATTCCCATTTGGCAAAGTGACTGATGACTGAGTGTCTTCTTTCCTGCGTCCAGACGGGTTCGGGGAAGACCTACACCATGGGAACCGGCTTTGACGTCAACATCGGAGAGGACGAGCTGGGCATCATTCCCCGGGCCGTCAACCACCTGTTCAGGGGGATCGAGGAGCGCAGACAGGCTGCCACCGAGCAGGGCAGGCCAGTCCCTGAGTTCAAGATCAACGCACAGTTCCTGGAGGTGCTGAAACACACACGAACAAAACGCACAAACCGAACAACATCACACGATTTAAACCCAGAAATATGAGTATTTCTGTGTTAAACACTCAGTCTAAACTCAAAACTCAAAACATCCAGTCCACTTAAGGACCATTAGTTAGATGTAGCCAGAACATGCAGACAGGAAGAGGTCAAAGGTCAGCAGAGGGCAATGGGTTCAGGTTGTTAAAGTGCCCAGATGACCCTACAGCCATTAAACTGTCATTAGTCTGTCTCTGTGGCCAGCTGGCGAGGAAGCAGCTGAGGAGAACAAGATGTGTCTGGGAAGTGTGACAAATATATTGATGATTTATCAGTAACTGAGTATTCCTGCAATAACCTGTTTTGTACTATAAATTTTCAATCTCCTGATTTTTACTTTACCTTTACTTCATCTACCCTCCAGCTGTACAATGAGGAGGTGCTGGACTTGTTTGACTCGACTCGAGACATCGAGGCCAGGAAACAGAAGTCCGGCATCAAAATCCACGAGGACGCCAATGGAGGCATCTACACCGTGGGGGTCACCACCCGCACCGTTACCTCTGCAGCCGAGGTGAGCCGTAACACCACAGCCATGTCTCCAGAGCAGTTTTCTTTTGCTATTGATAAAACAATCATGAAAAAAATCAATAAACTGAATTGCAAAACCACAGCTTTAATATAAAAGGGTCCTTTCATCCACCTCTCGTCTCACAGATGATGCAGTGTCTAAAACTGGGCGCTTTGTCTCGTACCACCGCCAGCACCCAGATGAACGTCCAGAGTTCACGCTCTCATGCCATCTTCACCATCCACCTGTGCCAAGTCCGGGTCTGCTCTCCTGATAATAACGTATGTACTCTGACACTCAGCACTGCTTCTCTTCTACCAAGGAGCACATTACTGATGTTTTTGTCAGATTGAGATAATCATCAGCTGCAGTTTCACTGTCACCTTTTATTTTCTGCTCTGTTCTTTCTCTCTCAGGACAATGTAACAGACAACCGTTTAGCTAACGACTCAGAGATTAATGAGTTTGAGACGCTGACGGCCAAGTTCCACTTCGTGGACCTGGCTGGTTCAGAGAGACTGAAGAGAACCGGAGCTACTGGAGACAGAGCGAAAGAGGGCATCTCCATCAACTGTGGGCTGGTGAGGAAGCTGAGAGCATTTCTGATTCTAAGCTGTGAATCTCATAATAAACAGTAAACACTGCAGAGCTGTCATAGGTCATTAAATTTAGTGTTTTGTGTAAATACATGACCTAAAGCTGAGTTTTTCCTCACTGAGGTGATCATGCAAAGCAAGAAACCTGGAATCAATGTTGAGTCATGTGTGTGGAGCTTTTTCTGGAGCAATAGAGCCTCCAGATGGACAGAACATGAATTGCACACTTCATTTCTTCCACTAACACAAGGTGGCATTATTTAGTTACCATCCTGCCATTTTGAAAATATCATCTAACTCTCTTTCCTCTGTTTCCTCAGCTCGCCCTGGGAAACGTCATCAGTGCGCTGGGTGACAGGAGTAAACGCTCCACTCATGTGCCTTATAGAGACTCCAAACTCACACGGCTGTTACAGGACTCACTAGGTGGAAACAGGTCTGTGAGTCTGAAAACTTATAAGAAGCAGCATAAATTGTAAATCTGGTATTTGTCTACGCATGTTGAGCCATAACTTACATCATGAAGGCATCATATGTTTAAAAATCCTAAAGATTATAACAGAACATTAGAATATAAATTGAAATTTAAACATAAACCAGACCTTTAGGAATCCTTGGAAAATCAGTCCATGTAAAGATATTATTTATCCATAAAAATTCATAATAATCTATTGGGACTGATCACAATTCTTCATTTCTGTGTTCTCCAGTCAAACCGTGATGATTGCCTGCATCAGCCCGTCAGACCGGGACTTCATGGAGACTCTGAACACCCTGAAGTACGCCAACCGAGCACGGAACATCAAGAACAAGGTGATGGTGAACCAAGACCGAGCCAGCCAGCAGATCAGCGCTCTGAGGACTGAAATAGCCCGACTGCAGATGGAGTTGATGGAGTACAAGACGGTAAGAACACACGGATAACAAACATCAGAGAAAATAAAACCAACGTAGCAGATCTGAGTATAAAAACACGATTATTCCATGACTATTCCTTACACAGGGAAAGCGAATGGTGGGTGAAGATGGGATGGAGGGCATCAACGACTTGGTTCACGAGAACTCCATGCTGCAGACAGAGAACAACCACCTGAGGGTGCGGGTGAAGGCCATGCAGGAGACCATCGACGCTCAGAGAGCCAGACTTACACAGGTCCTGAGTGACCAGGTCAACCAGGCTCTGACTAAAACAGGTAGACTAAAGCAGATATGAAAAAAACTCATTACTATTTCTACCCCTGTATGAGGGATCTATATTAGCAAGTGCTAAAATAGTAAATAAAGTAAAAAAACCCACCAAAGCATGTTTGTTAAATGCTGTAAGAATAAAGAATAATTTTGTAGTTAAGCTATTGTATGTTTTCCATGTTAAGGCTAAAGTGATGTTTCTGTCTATAGGTGAAGGTAATGAAGAAATCGGAAACATGATTCAGAACTACATCAAAGAAATTGAGGAGCTCAGGTATGTATCCGGACAAAATTTCACATTATCTTATAATGTGAAATTTAATAATCTTATCCTACCCTGTTGATGTTGTGTGTGACAGTAATAACATCTGAATGCAACACTCCGCCTCCCACAGAGCTAAACTCTTTGAAAGCGAGGCTGTGAACGAGAACCTCAGGAAGAACCTGTCTCGAGCCTCCACTCGCTCCTCGCTGTACGGAGGGCCCGGCTCCTTCTCCCCGGCCCTGCTCGCCCCTGAGAAGGAAGCCAGCGACGTCATCATGATGGCCAAGAAAGACTTGGAGAAACTCAAGAAGAAGGAGAAGAAAAAGAAGAAGAGGTATCCTAAATTTCATATCGTTGTTGATATATGAATGCTACCAAAAACAAGTACACTTGCATTTAAGGTCATAACCTTAGAATGACACGTCTCATCCACAATCAGGTCGTCTTCATTTGAACGCACTGTATTTGCAAGAGTCTCTGCACTCACCCGGTCTTTCTCGCTGCTCTTTCTCACTCTGTCTTTCTCCCATCTTGCAACATTCCCTCACTTGCTCCACCTTCCACATGGCCTGTCTTCCCCCTCTACTTCCTCCTCACCCCTCACACCTCACCCCCCATCCCTCTCTGAAGGCTGAGGCGATACGAACAGAATCAGCACCAAGAGGTTGAACCTGCCAGGTTTGTCACGTCCCATCCAGGACTGGGTCAAATACATAATCTGATACTGATTCAATTACCAGCTAGTTTGGCCCAGCGGTGTGCTTCATGCCCTTTTTGTGTTCAGATTGAAAGGATTTCAGTTGATTCTTGACCCGAGTTTTAACCCAAATCTTCCTTCGTAAATTCCCAAATGAACTAATCTCTAACTTTTTTTGCACCTACAGGTGGTTTACAGATCTCTTAACCAAGCTCTTATGTTTTCCTCTTAACCCTCTGTTCTTGCTGTTTTAACTCTTCACTGCACACTGCAAGATATTGATCAGATCTCATCATAAGTAGCCTTAATAAAGGATGAAAACTGGAGTTGAATTTGGGGGTAAAATACTGAAAACATCAGGGGTATTTAAAAACAAACAAACATGTTTTTATTATCAATATTTGATCAATAAATCTTAGTAGTGTGTTGCAGCCTTTCATACAGTGAAATTTGTTTGTAATATGATTGCTAATAACTATGAATCATGATCATTTAATCATTTTATCTTTCCCTGTGTATCATTAATGTTGCCCTCCACCCATGCCATCACAGCGAAATCATCCATCAGCCAGCACTGATTCCATATCTGCTCCTGATCCAGTGAAGTGTATAATCATTTGCATGTGCCCTTTAATCATCTTTGATTAAATATAAAATGCTATAAACCAAATCTGACCCACAGCTTGAAGATTCTGCCTTGGTTGGTAGCTGGTTAACGCTTGTTTCTCCTTCAGCATTATCAAAGAGGAAGTCCCAGACAATGACCAGGAGCGAGGCAATGAGGAGGCAGAGGTGGTAGGTGGAGAATCACTGGATCAAGCTTTTAGATTGTTATCTAAAGGTGTTTATCACCGATTATTTGGTGTATTTTACTGTCTTATTTACATCTCCAGGAGGGCAGCGATCACGAAGAAGGTGAGGATGCAGATGGGGAGGAGGAGGACTTTGACATGGCGGGGGAAGACTCGTCTGATGAGTCTGACTCTGAAGAACTGGAGGAAAAAGGTAAAGTGACCTTTCAGTTACATGACAAAAAACAAGGCCTGAATTCATACTTGCTAAAGAAATGGAGCAAGCATCGGGATCTATTGATGTGTGTGTGCAGAAAACGTCCAGGCTGACCTGGCCAACATCACGTGCGAGATCGCCATCAAGCAGAAGCTGATAGACGAGCTGGAGAACAGCCAGCGGCGTCTGCACACGCTCAAACAGCAGTACGAGCAGAAGCTAATGATGCTGCAGAACAAGATCAAAGACACACAGCTGGAGAGGGACAAGGTGCTGCACAACATGGGTAAGACATACATTCAAACACATACTTGACTTTAATAACGGGACATTGTACCTGGTGCCTAACCCCCCCCCAACACAAATGAAAGGCTTTTCCATTTTCCTTTCTTGTTGCTTTCCAGGTTCAGTGGAGTCGGGTACTGAGGAGAAGGCCAAGAGGATCAAAGCTGAGTATGAGAAGAAGCTGAGCTCCATGAACAAAGAGCTGCAGAAGCTCCAGTCAGCTCAGAAGGAGCACGCCCGCCTGCTGAAGAACCAGTCACAGTATGAGAAACAGCTCAAGAAGCTCCAGCAGGACGTGACCGAGATGAAGAAGACAAAGGTTTTTTTTTTTTTTGGTTTTTTTTGTTATAAACAACCTCTCTTTTACAGTTCCCATGTCGAGGTGCTGATTTGACCCCCTGTCACCTTGTGTTTATCCACCAGGTGGCACTGATGCGTCAGATGAAGGACCAGCAGGAGAGGAACAGGGCCACAGAGTGCAGGAGAAACAGGGAGATCGCCTCTCTGAAGAAAGACCAGCGCAGAGCCGAGGTGAGAGGGATGGAAACACTCACAGAGAGCTTTTTATTTCTGTTTGCATCATTTATCATAGTATTTGTTTTTCTACTTTTATTTGTAGTGTTTATTTTAGTTAGTGATTTCAGATTGATTTAATGTCAACTATGATTGTGAATCATAAATAAAAGTTTTCTGGAAAATAGAGAACAGATATTTGTTGATATGAGTGGTTGATTCTTGTGAATTGAATTTCTTGCTGTACTAGTTTGTTCTTGATATTCGTCTCGTCTTTCAGCACCAACTGAAGCAGCTCGAGGCCCAGAAGAGACAACAGGAGCTGATTCTACGCAGGAAGAACGAAGAGGTGAGACACTCACAGTCAGACGGTGGTGGTATGTTATTTATTCTCTTTACACTCTGATGTACGTATGAATTGCTGTCTTTTTTTCGTGTAACGTATCAGGTGACAGCTCTCCGGCGGCAGGTGAGGCCCGTGTCTGGGAAGGTGAGCAGGAAGGTGAGTTTACCTGAGCCTCTCCAGGAGCCGTCGCATCGAGCCACACCGGGAAGGCTGCAGACCTCGGGAGCGTCCCAATCCAATGGAGCCAGGTATCACATCTGAGCTGGTGTGAAATATGTGCGACTTGTTGTGAATAAAACAGTTGAGTGTATATTTTAACGCTTCTAAAAAAGCAACATCTTCCTCCTAAGGAGTTCCCCGGTGCGGATGAGAAGCATGTACCTCAGCAGGACAGCCAGGGCCAAATGGCAGTCACTGGAGAGACGTGTCAGTGACATTATCATGCAGAGGATGACCATCTCTAACATGGAGACGGATATGAACCGACTACTGAAGGTAGTCCCGTAAAACACTGGGTTATCATCAAAAAACAAGTCAAAAGAGGAGAGCTATGTTTTCTTCCAGTCCTCTTATCCTGTCTTTAAACTCCTTAATCCACCACCAATCTAGCAACGTGAGGAGCTGACCAGGCGGAGGGAGCGAGTGTCCAGAAAGAGAGAGAAGATGGCGGTGGACGGCGCAGACGCTGACCGCTCCCTGGCCTCCCTGAACGAGGAGCTGGAGTCCCTGAGCGCCAACATCGACTACATCAACGACAGCATTGCCGACTGCCAGGCCAACATTATGCAGATGGAGGAAGCCAAGGTGAGAAGATCTCAGGAATCCTTGGTTCTCATGATGCTTGAAATTCTTTAGAATTTAAAGCGAAGCAGAGTAAAGATTCTTTCTATGGGAAATGTACCATAGATTGAGATTGTCAGGATAAAGGCAGTGAATGTACATGTATACACACAGTTTCCTTAAACTGACACTTTAATGAATGTGTTATTGTTCTGGGGCTACAGGAGGAAGGAGACACGGTGGATGTTGCTGCGGTGATCAGCTCCTGTAATTTATCAGAGTCCCGTTTCCTTCTGGACCATTTCATGACTATGGCCATCAATAAGGTACCTACCGCTCCCACTGTCTCAATGTTCTCTCTGTCTTAATGCTATTAGAGCGTCTTTGTTTGCGTTCACGTACTGACAAGAGGTGTAGTCCGGTTTCCGTATTACTCTGGGAGCAACTTATTTAACCTGATAAAGCTTCGCTTTTACCTTTATAAGATTCACTGTGAGTCATGCAACGCAAGCCTCACTATTATAATCCAACGTAGATCGATTAGAAGCTAACATGAAGCACTGCTTATTATTTTCTTTTCATTTATTAAACCCATGTTTTTCAAAATAAGTTCACAATATGAATTTAATTGTATTTTGATTGTTGATGTATATTTTCAGGTTGTTGTGGCAACTTGCTTTCCAATTAACCGCTCATCTTGATCTTGCTTTCTTCATGGCCGTGGCTCCTTTATAAGATTGAACTCAGTGAGACTTTAAGTGGAACAACCTGATTAAATTAAGTTTCGATTAGATTAGATAAGATTAGATTTGATGAAACCTAATTGGTCCAGCGAGGAAATGGGGGTTCAAATGCAGCAGCGAGGAACAGGACAGGTCAAACAAATGAAGACGTGGAAGTAATTAAAACAACATGCTGAACTTAGAGGACACCGTGCCTTTATTACATTTGATTCTTTCAAAGAAATGCAAGTAATGAAAAATAATTTACTGCTGCGTCTCCAGTGATAACCTGTCTGCTGTGCCGTCACTGTCAGGGTCTGCAGGCAGCTCAGAAGGACTCTCAGCTGAAGGTTATGGAGGGCAGGCTGAAGCAGACAGAGATTAACAGTGCCACCCAGAACCAGCTGCTGTTCCACATGCTGAAGGAGAAAGCTGAGATCAACCCGGAGCTGGACGCCCTGCTGGGCAGTGCTCTGCAAGGTAGGAAACGCCAGTAAAATCGATACCGGTCTGAGCATGTCAAGCACAATCACGATCACCTTTCCAGGCATCTTTTTTTTTTTCATCATGTGGCTGCATTTTATTTTGCAGGCTTCAGTTTCTTCTCTCTCTCTCTGTGCAAAAAAGAATTAAGAGTTGTCACTGTTACACACTGAAATATTCTTTACTAGAGAGAACATGTCAAATCTTTACTGAATTCCCTGTGAATTAACACGTCGAGCCTGTAAAATAAAGAATAGCCTGTTTCTCACCTTTGGGTTTGATCTTGATTTGATTTCTGTTTGTTTTCTCTGTTGTGTTGGTGTGAACTCAGAGTTAGGTTACCTGTCACCAGGTGAGTATGAGATCCATAGAAATGTGACTGTTTGAGAGAACATGGAACATGCACACCACAACATTTCCACGGGATTTATTCCCAGTAAAAGACAACTATGGAAATAAACTAAAAATCAGAAGAGAACATTAGGCTTTGGGTCGCATAGATATATTTTAATCTCAGTAAAGTGATGTGACGGTGCAACAAATAGCAACAGTTGTTGCAGGATAAGGGTGCTTATCAAACCCTACAGCAACCCTGTTCCTCAACAACAAACTATGAGTTTACACATTATATTTACTGTACTCAACAATGAAGTTGTAATTTTCTTATTTTTTTATTTTTTTATTTGTTTCCAGTTCCAGTTTCCAGTATATATGCAAATTTAATCTCTTGTTCCTTATACAAAGCAGATTAAGAAAAAAATCTATTTGTATTAAGAATACTGCCACATTATCACAAAAAAAACCAAAGGAGAGAATTTGGCTTCTGATTATTCTTAAATTTAAGCAGCTTTGCATAAAGTGCTAATGATAACTATGTTTCTTCAGTCGATAAAGAAATCTTGTAGTGTGCACCAACCCTCAGTCCCTTTAAAAAAAACTAACCAGGCTGAAGTAACGCTGCCATGACGTGCATGATGTGTTGTGTTAAGTCTCCCCTGTTACCCCACCATGCTGGTCAATCCCATTTAATTTAAGAGTTGTTGTCAAACTAAAAAGCAGTAAAAACCCCACACTGCAGCAGGACTGAAGACTAAAGTCGTGTGTATACAGTTTTTAGTGTGTGTGTATTTCTGTGTTTGTAGCTTTCTGTCTCTTTGATGCTTTCTGTATCCTCGCTTTACACAGGACGCACTCTCCAACGCGGTAGCCTCCAGTCGCATCACACTAATGACTCCCGACTGCGGCCCCTTTATCTAAAACTAAACCTGTTGACCCCTGGTGACCATGTTAATATTTAGCTTTCTGAATGGACATTTTCTTTTGCAAGGTTTTATGAAAACACAGTTTGTTAGCTGATATACAGTCAAGCACACACACAACAAAAGCATATTTTTTAGTATTTGTGTTAATGTGTATGTGCATGTGCATGTGTGTGTGTGTGCAGAAAATGGAGATGACAGCAGTAGCGATGAGTCCACCCCCAGCCCAGCCACAGAGGGCAGGTAAATACAGCCTCAGAAGTGTGTCTCTTATTATCAGGTTCAGCAATTCAGCAGCACTTTTTACACTCAGACTGTTATTAGATCTTCAGGGTTAAAAAAAGGGGCAGTTTATGTTTTGATGTGCCATGTTTAACTTTTACATCAAGCAGGTCTTTTTCGTGTCATGGCAGAAAAAACAACAGGTGTGACTAGTAACACTAATGAAGGCTCATTCATCTGGCTTACTGGGACACTCTGGAACAAGCTAATGTTATTAGTAGCACCTGTGCCGTCTCTGCTACGACAAGTCACAATGTGTCTTCCGCTCAGGTTGAAATTAGACAAAATTACTTGACCTCACTGATCTTCTTAACTGCTCATTTTTAAGGATTTATGTGGTTTAATACAGAAAAAAGTTCAATTTTTGGTGTCACTTTATTCATACAGTTGGTATGAATAAAAAGAGTAAAACTAATATCTGTACAGGAGAAAAGGCTAAGCCAGGCACAGTGTACGTTAAATGTCATTCACAATGGATCTAAATCACAGTACAGCAGCAAAACACCTGCCATTCTTGCAGCTGATTGCTTCCTGAATGTCTAGATGTCCCTTTAGAATTTGTTCAGAATAGTGTTATATGAATGTGTTTTGTTATTAATTCTGTTATTTGGCATAACTGATTGAAATTTCCTGACTGTTTCAGCACACTTGCATCAGATCTAATGAAGTTATGTGGTGAATCCAGACCGAGGAGTAAGGTATTGTACTGTGCATGACAATCTGTGTCCTTGTAGACCTGTGTTTGTCCAGGTTAGAGCAAAAGCCTGAGTTAAAAATGAATGTCCTTAAATACATATCTTACTTCCTATAAATACAACTTTTTCAGTAACAGTAGTTATTTTTAGGGATTGTAGTAATTACTAACTGGTCCATTGACTTGTAAGTCAGTTGATTATTGAGCCAAACATTTCTGGTCCCCCAGGCTCGCAGGAGGACCACCACCCAGATGGAGCTGCTATATGCCGGCAGCGGGGATCTATCCTGCGAATCCCCCACTGGAGACTTTTCGGCCCCTCTGCTGCCCCTCTCAGAGCGCCTGGAAGGGCCGGCAGACATGCAGGGTCACGCTGTTGGTCAAACCCCTGACCGCGAGCAAACTGTTTCCCCATCTGCGGTGTCTGCCAGGCCAGCTGGCATGTAAGTGTTAAAGGCAGCAGCATTCCTCTGCAGTGGACAAATACCTCAACTGCTCTGTGCTGAAATGTTGAATATTTATTTTTTTGGGGGGCAATGCTATCGCAGGCTCATCTCTGTAATATTGAAAACTGTTCAGGGAGATTCAGTCCCCACTTCAGCCCTGCCAAAGTCAAAGTACAAAATAACTCCCAGCAATTTTTAATGTCTCTAGATCTGGATCCAGGTCCCCTACAGGGACTGAGAGGAGGCAACTGGAGCGCTCGCCCCTCAACCGAAGGAAGATGCAAGACAAAGGACCCACAGCGACACACATCCCAGCACCTACACACACACCTCCTATTAGCACAGCAGAAGCTAAAACTAAAGGCAGTGACTACAAAACACTGTAAGTGAAAAATGCCACACTTGCAGCATGATGGCAATGTGGGTCACTCAGTCCAGAATGAAATATCTTGACAAGTCCTTGATGGATTACCATAAAACATGGTGCAGATATTCATACTGCTTTCCCATCAGTCTCTGCTTTGGGCTTAGGGCATTATCCCTGCTTAAAAATCAGCATGCTAGCACTGTCATATAGACTGTATAGACTCTTCTGATCTTTTGTGTTGTTTTCACTCTGTGTTTCAGCTGTTTCAATCTTTTATATGGTCTTGTTTTATTTTGTCAGGCTGGACGAGTCACCTGTATTTGAGGGCCACAGGTAATTCACGTCTTCTTATACCACACTGTAGTATAACTATACAGAGCTTATCAGAAGCAAAGGACTTCATAGTAAATGGAAGCTAAGTTACAGTTACAGAGAGGTACAGTTTTGAATGATTGGATTGTGTATTTTAGAGGCGTGATCAACCCTGTGACGACTCCTAAGAACAGCCGAGGCGCCAAACTTCAGTGTGTCTACGTAGCTGAGGGCCACACCAAGCCTGTTCTCTGCGTGGATGCCACTGATGATCTACTCTTCACAGGATCCAAAGGCAAAAACTGACATTATTTCACAGAAAATATTGTTGCTTTCTTTAAAAACACTACCCCTAAAAGAATATTTCCTCAAACTGTCTATTGTCTGACATGTTTTGTGTCTGTGTGTTTGTGTGTGTGTGTTTTCAGACCGGACTTGTAAAGTCTGGAACTTGGTGACGGGTCAAGAGATAATGTCTCTAGCAGATCATCCCAGCAGTGTTGTCTCAGTCAGGTACTAATATACAGCAAAAGTACAAATTAATTATTAGTAATTTCAGTATTTACTATTACTGTATGTACTGTAATGTACTTTTGATAGATTATTTTGTCTGTTCTACTTCATTTGTGTTATTATATTTCAGGTATTCTTCTAGTCTCGTCTTCACTGTTTCCACTGCTTACATCAAAGTCTGGGACATACGAGATTCTGCCAAGTGTATACGCACGCTTACGTAAGTGCATCAGCTCTACTTCCAACATCTATGTAGTTTAACCTTATATATATATATATATATATATGTATTATATATTATATTAAGTAGTGCATCTAATGATGAACTGTTATACATTTCTGTGTATGTCAGGTCGTCTGGCCAGGTGGGTTCAGGGGACACCTGTTCCTCTGTCAGGAGCTTATCCATCCCTCCGGGAGAGAGCCAGATCAACCAGATCACCCTCAACCCTTCTGGCTCATTCCTTTATGCTGCCGCTGGCAATGCTATCCGCATGTGGGACCTCCGCAAGTACGTTTGAAAAGAGATTACATTTCTGGCTGCACAAGCCCTTTTCTGAAAGGCAGACATAATGAAATTAAGCTGATTTTCTTTCCTTTCTTTCTTTAGGTTTGTGTCCACAGGAAAGCTGACTGGTCATTTGGGACCTGTCATGTGTCTGACTGTTGATAAGTTAGATAATGGACAGGATGTTGTCCTCACTGGCTCCAAAGACCATCATATTAAAGTAAGACGCAAATACACAGAACTGTAATTACATTCCCAATCCTGTGTGCGCAATAAACTACACTGTGTATGGTGGTTATATGTGCTTCTTTTTCCCAGATGTTTGAGGTGGCAGAAGGTTCTCAAGGCAGCATCAGCTGCAGCCATACGTTTGAGCCCGCTCATCAGGACGGCGTGGAGTCCCTGGCCGTGCACGGAGACGTTTTTTACAGCGGCTCCAGAGACTATTACATCAAAAAGTGGGACTTAGCCACTAAACAGCTGCTAAAGGTAGGCTGACACCACAGTTTTGGGGATCCACAGTCATTCAAGCTTTTTAAATTTTATATAAGCTGACAAAAAAAAAAAAAAAAACTATCTATGATCTGAGAAAGTAAAATCTGCTTTAGCTAACTGTGGGCTGCTGTGTCCTCTAGCAGTCGGCCAGTGCTCAGGCTGACTGGGTTAGCGCTCTGGGCGTGGTGCCAGGCTCCCCGGTGCTGCTCAGCGGATGCAGAGGGGGGCTGCTGCGCCTTTGGCACACCGACTCACTAGCACCCCTCGGTGAGGTCCGGGGACACGACAGTCCCATTAATGGCCTGGCCACCAACAGCAGCCAACTCTTCACTGCCTCAGAGTGAGTCACAAAACATGCCAGTTTGAATTTTTATGCCTTTTATTTTCTGTTACTGTCAAGTCGGTAACGTTTTTTGAAGCCAGCACTGATTTCATTGACCTGTTTTTGGTGAACTCTGCTCTGTGTATGTCTTTATTTTTTGTTTTTTTTGACAGTGACCGCACAGTGAAAATCTGGGAAGCCAAAGGATCTCTGGAGGAAGGAGTCCACTGACACCTGATCCTTGATAATCACACATCAGACCTGAATGCAAGCATTCAGGTCAGGCCTTCAACCAATCAAAGAGAATCTGGCAAACTGTGAATCAGAGCCCCAGAAGAAAAGATCATTAAACAACAGTGATCATTTACTGATATTTTAGGTCAAGGTGGATCACCACAAACTCAGTGGAGCCTCATGAGTTTCCAGTAGAGCTCCAAAGACCACAGAACAGCTGCAGTGAACAGCACCTTTCACTACTGTGACAGAACATAATATAATGAAAGTAAAGCTATGGATTTATGGATCGTGGTAAATCGATCCAGGAGTCTCTCTTGTGCTTTCAACATTCCTCTCGTCAGTTCAGCGCAAGACAACATGGATACCTTCGTATACATATAGTGAATTATGCTGCAGCTGCTGAGGCTTGCTTCCCTGCACCAATTGTTGTCCATCAAAACCGAGACTGCTAAAAAAAAAAAGTCTGTGTACCAAGACAAGTGTTTTCAAGTCCTTTGAATCTTCTGCTCACCAGCAATGCGAGTCTATCCTGTGTGTATGTGTGTGTTCACATGATGTTGGTGTGTTTTGTCTTCCTGTCATTGGTCTCCAAGCCATCTCAGGTATGTGTGTGTGTGTGTGTTCCCTGTAACCAAGGACCAAATAACTACTGAGGTGGTGTATGGACTTGTTCTTCAGCTGTTACTGCCAAAAAGAGGCTTCTACATAAAACATGATATGATCCCGTGACAATTAACAAATTTTCCACTTCAAATTTCTGTATTTCTTTTCCAGAGTTAAGTCAGTGTTCATTAAATCTCTATAAAAGATAATGTGTATAATGGCTGAACAATATTCCTACACACTGCCATATAAAAGCAGAGAGCAGTAAAACCCTGCTTTAATCTGTGATATAGCCTGTTGAACCCCAGGCAGAATAGCTGTTACATCCAGATTAAAATGTGTTTTTAAAAGTGTTTCCACAGCTTGGACATTTCAGACTGAGGTTTCCTTTTTGTCAGCGGTCAGCTGGGGTTTTCTGGTTTTCGGTATTCTCTGGTTGATACACGAACAGCTTTGTACCCTTAAGTGGTGTTTTACTTTCCCGTGCTTTCCTGTCAGCACGCTCCCCTCTGGCTTCTCTGACCTGCATCTCTTAGGACTCTTAGGCGCACATTTCCTCGCTTCCAGGATTTCGATTCTTCAAATGAAAAGGTTACCCACTGAGTATTTACTTTCTCTGACCTTTGGTGGCTGTGCAGCAATTTTTAAAAACTGAAGTACCGCTCTGGCAACAAGTGCTTTTAGGGAGCTTTTGCTGGACTCATACAACATGTAGTTTAACAGCTGAGCTGAATGAGACTTTGATGGGAGGTGGTTTCTAATCAGAATAATGTGAATGTAAATCATTCATGCTGATGCAATCAAGCACCTTGTAACTCTTAAGTCATGGAACATGACTTTTGTGAAAGCTGTTCCTGAAAGATTTGTGTGCATGTGTGTGTTTTTCGGTCTAAATGATATGATAGGTCCTCATTCCGTTCTGCGTGTACAGTGATGTTCACCTCTGCTGTCTCAGCATCAGTCTTTTGAATTGAGTGTAAAAAAGCTACTATTTATTTTTTTGCTGTCGTGTCTTCCATATCGGAGACTTTGAACTCATTCCCATCTAATTCCTCATCATAGACGATGGACTGTGCAGGAATTATGGGATCGATTTCTCCATAATCAGAGGTGTATTTTCAGTGCCTGTTATAAGTCCTAAATAGTAGGTATCAACTATAGAATTGCTACCTAATAAATGTGGACTACCCCTCATTAAAATGTTCAGGTAACCAATATATCATGAACAGTCAAACATTGAAATTCATTGGAAAAACACTTGCTGCTCTGGTTTGGATACTGCAGGTAGACACTGTTAGCAAAGTCAACGGGACTAAAATAATTGCACTGAAAAAAATCACTATTGCAACATTAAAGAAGTTTCGCCATCTGACTCACAACCCAGTTTACACAACAGTGAAATAAAGTAAGTTACAGAAAATGGTTTTCGGTCCCATTGGCTTGCAAATTGTTAAAGAAATTATCCCAAAAAGAAACAATGGGCTGTTGAGTGTTCCTAATTCATGATGAATCTTAATGATCCCTCTAATTGCAGTTGTATCTTATTTTGAAATGTATCTGTAAATCTACTCGTGTGTAAATACTTTTTTCTTTCTGCTGATTCTGTTGTGCATAAATTCAAGTGATTAAAATATCAGCTGCAGTGTGAAAATAGATTTTAAAATAAATCGGTTTTACAAGTGTTTAGTGTGTTTTTTTGTTTTTTTTTAATACATTGTATTAATGGATTATGACCACATGGTGGTAGTACTGTATAATGACATTTGATGCACTGGATAAGTAATCATATTGCATCTGAGACTTTGGCTGCTTCTGTAGTTGTAAGCATTGTGTTTCCCTGGCATGTTTAGTGAATCATTTCCAATTAAATTTTCCAATACCCACATCCACAGCCCATGAATACTCCATAAAAATGACAAAAATTCAAATGAAGCAGTTTTATCATATGAGATGGTTAATGAAAACAGCTCTTGGCGGGTCTATTTTACTTCCTCTTATGAACATCAATAATTATTTCTATAATTCCAATATGTAAAATATTTGTTTGCTGCTCTGTCTCCCTCCACATGCAATACCTGTCTTATAGAAAGCAGAATAGTGGAGTACCCTCAAGCAGCAACAAGAACAACACAGCCTCACTATACATACATTACGCAGCTTCTTACCTCACAAGAATTTAAATAACCTCTGGATCCTATCTGCCCTCACTAAATCATCATTTATCTGAAGCTTGCCTCATTCCTCCTTTAATTATAACTGCAGGCAGTAATATCGTGTCCCATGATGTACTCCAGTGCAGGAGACAAAGATGGAGAGAGGTGAAAAAGAGTTAGAAACTCCCCCTGAAGATGCAAATTAATGTGAACAGTGATGGAAGGATCAATATTTAATGTTCAGCTGTACCGAGAGCAGCAGAGTGTTAATTGGCCTCGCAGGAGTAGAGCATTGACTCATGGCTGCCTCACACTGCCTTATGTGTGCCACACTAAACTTCTATTCGGTTGCACTTTAGTCTTTTCTCATAAGTGCTTTGTGATGACATAACACACCCCCACAATGCATCTTTGAACCTAATTAACTCAACAGAACTGATTTATCTTCTCTCCAGGTTTCGACAGGGATGTGATTATTTCTCACTTTGAGAGATATGACTGATTTGCATTCATGTCATTGCACTGTCAGCGTGGAAATCAGCTGATCTATCTATGGTTCCCCAACTGATTGGGTAGAAAATAAGAAAAAGAAAACAGCTAAGCAAAGTTATGTTCTTTTTTTTTTCTCTCTAATGTCTAAAAAGTATTCAAATGAGCCGGGAAGATCATTCTTTAATTGAATGGCTCACATCATTCAAGCTAACTTATCAATGCCCCTAGTTATCTGTTTGCTCATTTACTGTGCAAGTTAATAACAAGGCACAAAACTGAAAATGAAAATAAGTTCCTGGAAAACACTCCCCTTGACTGCACAGAAAGTGAGCATGACCTTAAAAGTACAAATAGCTTTTGTACTCGATCACCAGCTGATCAGGATGTTTACTGTTTAAGGAAATCAAAAATATCCATATTACTGGCACCTGCTGTACAACCCTGATGATCAAATTTAATCAGCATTTAATAATGAATTCTTAGACATACAGCGAGGGCTGGGAGTTCCTCTTTCATTTTAATTGTAGCGCAGTCCACAACATATCCTTCTCTAATTTGTTCAGTGAACACATTGATTGGTGATGGGGTGGGGTGGGCCCACTGGATGCTCCTGTTCCTGATTGATGTGATTTGTTCAGCTGCAGATCCTTTGTATTTACTGAAAGATTAAAATCAATACAGGTTAATTTCTCTGTGAAATGACCTGGGATGAGATTTATCTGATGTGTGTGTGTGTGTCTTGCTCTCCTCAGTAAGAAATTACATGAAAATGAGGAGAGAAATGCACTTGTTGTGTATATAATGATGTGCTGTACGCTTTATAGCATCTTCTCAGTATTATTTTCCCAGTTTGACCATTAGTAGGTGCATTAGAAAATTTTGCTGTGCATTTCACTATTTTCCCCTTCGGATTAAATCATGAAACAGATACGAGCATCATTAGCAGCAAAAATGCTTCGCTTTCTGACAGCGAGCTTTTCACTTCAACCTGTGGTGTGAAAATGTACATCTAATTTCCATGTCATTTCTCTGACAGCCATATGTAAACAAACCCTAAGACAGAATCAGTGGGAGAAGACTGTGATGGAAACAGAAAGAAGGAAGAACGAGGGAAGAGATAAGTTGCGAGGCGAAACAGGCCGAGACAGCCGAATGGTAGTTAAGGGCATTTTTCCGAGCGGCAATGAGGCTCAGGAGAACAGGGTCAATATTCACCACCCCGGCTCCTATCTCTGAGCATCCGCAGAGTGAATCCTCCGGCTAAAAATACCAGCGCTGCTGCTTTATGACCAGAACTGATGATCTGTGATACTGCTACTTGCTCTTTTAATGTGGCTACAGAGATCCACCTTGTCCCCTTTCAGCAGAGCTGAGTTATAAAGCAAAACAGACTGGGAAGAACAGCATTTTTAAGATGCCATCAAAAGCGTTTTAGCATGAAATTAGAGGGCAGTGCCTTTGAAGAAATGACATCTGCATTTCATTCGCTGAATCATTTTGAGTTTTTATGTCTCAATAAAAGAGATCAGCGTGAGGAAGTGGAGATGAACAAAAACTTTGGGAGATGATCAAACACTAAGCATGAGATCTCAAGTGCGTGTGTGAAGTGAGGACAGAAGAGAGGGCTGATAAATAACCGATAGTAACAGCCGTGGTGGGCAGGTCAAGTGTGGGCTCTTGGACATTTGACAGAGGAAAGCTCCTTACATTCCCTCGTCTGCTTTAGATCTCTCCACATAAGTGCCGGTCAGTATGAGTTGTGCGTTTAGTGAACATTAAACCCAAGGAGCTCTTCAGTTGAACCCTGTGTAGTGGAGAATAAATGAACACATTATAGATCATAACTACCTGGGACTTTAACACTGGGGGAACAGCACATTTAGACATAACTGAGCTGAATTTTACTGTAATATTTACTGTAGACCTGGCTTAGTATTTTAAACTAACCGATGTATGAGGTAGGGAGCTCTCACAAACATCTGGAACTTGTGCATTTACAGAAATTTTTAGTCAAGCTTGCAGCATGGCCTCTACTCTTTTAGATGAGAGCTTTTACTGGCTTTCAGTCCTGACCAGTTACCCTAAACTGCAAAAACAGAAGTTAAATTTAGATTTTTTATTGCCCCAACACACCACAACAGTCATTGCAAAACCTCTAAATGAAAACATATTGATCATCAAAAAGCTTCAGAACAGTTTCTAAATGGCCATGGAGGTAAGACGGTCTGGAATAAATTCTGAACCTCAGCTTTTAAGCCAACATGAAAGAGAAGTACTCAGAAACTAAATGGACCTTGTAGTGAGATTGTTTCTTAACTATAACATTTGTCTTGAATCACAGAATGTGACTGTTGTGCTTGGAAAGTATGGATGTAATTGTCGGCATCCTGTATCCACATTTTTGTTTGTGCAAATGTTAGAAGTTGTGAAGTAAATGCAATGCTCTGATCTATGTCAACTGAGCTAAATTACATTCATAAATATTCCTCATAAAATTGACCAAAGATGGAATTTATACAGAAAAATATCCTACAAAATAGAAATATCACATTTTTCTTCTGTTAATTAATGTGTTTTTGACATAGAAGAGAAAACATTATTTCTATAAGAAAGAGGAAGAAAAATACAGTGTTTACAGAACATTGATCCATTTTGAACATGCAAACACAGAATGATGAATAAGTAACGTATGTTGGTCTTTTACTACAGATGCATGAGATTGCCTCCATGGTTGTGTGTAATAATTATGCAGCAGTTTATTCGTAACAAATGGCTTCATGTTTTATGCATGTTCAGGGACTGAGCTGTTGAATTATGATTAATGGATATCAACATTCTTACAGCATGGACTGAAAAGTCTGTCGTGTATATGTGTGTGTGTGTGTGTGTGTGTGTGAGTCCTTGCATGTATACTGTGCCAGTGTTGCTCTGTGTGGTGCTACAGTCAGGTGGCAATGATGTGATGTTTGCTCACACAAATGGTTTGGCTTTCTGTCTGTACCTGCTGCATGTGTGTGTGTGTTTGTCTCAGTGTGTGTCCATTACATTTACCACTCTCTGTGGATGAACCCACCCACCCCAGCCACCCATGTGGACATGGGGCAGTGGCACGATGTTTGCCCAGAGGTGCCGTAATGGTTTTTGCCACCATGCCGCACATCCAGCCCAGGGTGTGTTGGCGCATGTGTGTCTGTGTGTGTGCATGAGTGTGTAAGACTGCTATATTTAGATATGAGGTTAGCCAGTAAACACACTGAGTAATACTGAGATGTGTCATTTTAAGATCCTATGACTCTATTATCTATACATAGTTCTTACAGACACACAAAAACACACAATTATGCTGCATACAGCAAAAGTGAGCAGGCACTTGTGAGGAGGTGATGTGACATGTAGTTACAAGTCATATAAGAAGAGGAAATAACACGTAATCATGAGGAATGCGTTCTTTTGTCCTTATGACGTGACTCCCCTCCTAATCCCTTTGCATTCGTCATTCTGTCATTCTATTCTCTACCAGCTGTTTACTGGTCCTTATGGAATCCTCAATCTAATGCAAGTGTCAATCTGGGCACTGCTGAGGCTACGGTCCAGTGAAGTCCTGTTCCTATTGGTCTGATGCCATTTCACTGTTCACAAGTAGGGTTACGCTAGGACATGGACATGAGCTGATGTGGAATTGTGATGAGAAAACGTCTGGAGCTTTTATACTCTGTGGGGGTTTCTCCTTGCAGCAACCCATATTCTCCCAATCTGTAGGGGGCAGTGTATCGAAAGGTCACGTCTACAGGTTTCCTTGAAGAATATCATTGTTTACAAAAGGATGACCTCTGAGATGCTTGGTGATCTCCTCCAAGAACAGGAGCCGCTGTGTTTAATCATCCTGCTGCGACAGAAGAGAAAGAAGAAGAAAGTCCGTACGACCTCTAAATAAACTGAGGTGAGACAAGGGGGAGTACAAAATACTGCCTGACTTTTCTCACTTTTGTCCCCAGCAGCTCCTCAGAGTTCTCCATTTTTCCTGCACATCTGTGTCTGCCAAGTTAGAAAGTGTGTGATGTATCTCTTCTCTTTTTTTTCTTTGTTTTCCTGTCCTTGTATGATCTCCTAACAGCGGCGCACGGGCAGAATGCACTCCTGATCTGTGCTCTCTTCTAACACAGCAGAGGGTCTCCCTTTCAGTTAATTAAATCAGATGCTTATCCTCATGGCTTAGAGAACAGAGAGGAAAGAGAGAGAGAGTAATTTGTGTTTCTACACTAACACCAATAATAATAATACTGATAATCTCTACGAATAATCTGGTCACAGACTACTGAGACTACAAAAAGTGTGTGGCAAAGGAACCTAACACATGTACTGCAGTGTCCCTGAAAACACAAATGCACACAAAGACAAGATTACCAGGGGGGAAACAGGGCAAAATGGGCTATTAGTATGCAGATGCTCAGATGCCCCAGAGATCAAAAAAAGCTGTTTTTTGTTTGGTTTTGGGGAATTTGTGGATAGATACTATGTTTAGTGTTGCAGGACATAAAAGTACACACAACACTAGAGCCTAAATTTCCCATAATGCCAATCAGCAGTGTCCTTTGACGCTTCCTGCTTGGTAAATGCCAACACCTTTCAAACTCCACACCTGCAGTCAGTAACACAGGCTTTCTTACTAAAAAATTAGTATTCTGCTTTATCCAAGATAAATAACTCTAATGACATCATCAACAGGGGCCCAAACAGTTCATTTTTGCCCGGGCCCCCCCTGACAGGGGAATCCGGCCATGCCCAAAGGAGTGAGGGGAGATTCGTGCCAATAACTCACATTGAATTGAACTGAATTAAACTGAACTGATGTGAATGGGAGGAAGAGGAAACACACAGGAAAGACTTTCCATGACAAATTTATTCTATTTTCTCGACGACTGCATCATTGTCATTACTTCCACGCCAGTGAATCTTAAGCATTGAATTTAAATGAACTGAAGTCAGCTGAGCTGAATTTAAAGACTGGATGACAGGGTGGCAGAAAGAGGGAGTGGGGAGAGGGAGAGAGGAAAGAGAGGAATACTCACACAGAGGAGGAGAAAGAGAGGAAAGGGAGCAGTGACATCACATCTCCCTGCCTCCCTCTCCCTCTCTCCGGCACCTTTGCTCCACTCCTCGCCGAGGAGGCGCACACACAGTTCGGCGCGCTCCTCCTTCGCAGCGCATATAAACACGGGGTGGGGGGGAGAGAGAAATAGGAAAAGGCAAAAAACACATTTCGACAGGATGAACAACAGTTTCCTAAACATGGCGTCGATAGGCGACTTCGACCCGCTCAACGCGTCTATTCCAGCCACCAAAGTTGAAATCACAGTGTCCTGCAGGTAGGGGAATGCGTCTGTTTAACCTGCTTTTAGTCTTGTTACGGGCTTACGGGGAAGAAAAGAAAAACAGCGAGCTGTGAACGCAGCTGGAAGTCATCTGCACTTCAAACTCCGTCCAAGTTTACTTTCAGTTTATACCGACTACACCGAAATAGAGTAGTAGACCATAAATGTCACATTTTTCTTTTAGAAAACATGAAACTGTCTCGGTGTTAACGTACGGTACAGGCTGTTAGTGCGGAGATGTGATGACAGCTGGTCACTTTTTATTCCACTCCAGACGAGCCACAGGAACTTATTTCTGAATGATAACATACACACGCGATTATTATTACTATTATGTGTTATATGTGAATACTGTGTTAATACCGTAACGTTAAAAATACAGGAAGGACCACACACAAGCATAATACGGTGATACCATCTTAAACAGGAATTTAATACAGTAGGATGAGGCTATTAACTGATTATTTGTAGGTATGTGAGATTCCCAGCATTGTGTCTTTAAAGTGGAGAAGGGCGCTAATCAGTTATTACTGTGTGTATGTCTGTGTGTGTGTGTGTGTGTGTGTGTGTGTGTGTAGTATCTGACATGATGGAAACAGACAGGGAAAGCAGGGGACAAGGCTGGAGTGTATTTAACCTCCTTTGAATGGGGGTCTTTCTGTCTCTATTCAGGGAGGATTTTCCTGTCTGCACATGAGCAGGCAGAGAAATGCAAAAAAAAAAAAGTGGTTTATTGGTGCCCCCCGCAGTGAGCTACCGGCTGTATGCCTCACAGGTCAGCCACATGTTTTGAGGAGCCCCCACTCCCTTGTAAGGGAATCCAATTAAATGTGTGGCCTCAGTCAAATGAAATAGGTCATATTTTACATGTGCTGTTGGTGATTTCTTTTGCTGTGATGAGGGTCCTTAATACACCTGCACACGTTTAGAACAGAGAGATAAAACACATAAAATGGTGTTTTCTCATAAACAGTCAAGAGTGTAACAGTACAGTGTTACACCCCCTGAAGCTGCACTGTCATTGTAAAATAGGTTACAGTGTTTCTGGTTAACAGTGATAGCATCAGCAGTGTTATATCCCTACAGGCTTTGAAGACATTCTGTTAAAATGCTCAAATAAGCTGAGAAACGGTGGCATTCAGTAGGATGCAGGGCATGGCTGTTCCTCTGTATACTGATAAATGACCTTCCGTTGGAAACAGTGCAGTGTGCAACCATATCTGAAGATATGTAAATCTGTCATGCCTGCAGTTACTCAAATGTTGGAACAGAAATCTTCCAGTAAAATGTGGACTTTACCTGTTTGTAGGAAAACAAGTTTTCTCTGAGCTTTGACACTCAGATGAAACTAATTAAGTTGAAACTGGATTTTTCTTTTTTTTTTTTTTTTTGGCAATTGCTGGTGTGTTCCTTTTTGTTATTGCTGTGTTTTTATGCTGTCAGTGCAGTGTTGTGCCATTGTTTGGGTTTACTTGATGCAATCATGTTATCTCAGTCGCTGCTGGTCGGATTAACTCAATCCTCGCTGATAAACTATCCAACTTTATGTGATCTTACTGCTGCACTACTTGCCTCAGAGGAGTGGACAGAAACAGTCTCCCACCTTGCTTGAGTCCTTCATATACTGTGGTTACTGTGTTTCCAGAAGGTTTCTGTACCATCTCCTTAGTAACAGAAAGATCATGTCATCATCCAGTAGAATATATGAACGTGTTTGGTAGAGTTTGCTAATGTCTGAGTCACCCAGCTCCTCGGCCCCCAGGGGGGAAGTGTGTTTTGGTGGCTGCCCTCCCACCTCCTACCTGAGGGAGAGCAGGAATGCCATGGTTACGACCAGGAGTGTGTGTACACTTACTGTACTTGTTTGTGTGAGGTTATATCATATACGTTGTGTGTTTGCGTGTGTTTCACTGTTTTGTAAGTGGACAGAATGGGCAGTGCACAATATCTCCATGGTTACTTTTTTTTTTTTTAAGTGTCCCCCCCAGGGTGTGTGTGTAGGGGGGTGTTAGAGTGAGAAAATTAAGTGAGGAGACAATGGCTTAAGAGTGAGCAATATGAATGAGTGGCAGTTTTGGATGATAATATGCGCAATGTGGCCGCAGTGATTGTTACAGTCATTCACAATTGATCCAGGAGAAAAGAGAGGGGGAGCTTGGAAAAAAAAAATCCAATTGAACAGGTCATGCAGTTGAGTCCAAAGTCCTAAGTTGGGGTGTATCTAAAGGAAACAAGCTCAAAAATCTGCAATGATGAGTTCATTTGGCTTTGTTCCAATGCAAATCAGCCTTCTTGAGTGTGCATTCTGGTTTTAAGATGTTGTCACCTATTTCGGGAGAAACTGTAAGGCAATTTGCCAACAAGTGTCAAGCTCATTTTCACTTCTAATTTGATATTCATCTTTATTGAGCCTTTTTTAAAGACACTGAATGACTTATCACGGTGGAGGCTTGTGGGAAAGATAGAAAAGATGGAGAGAAAAAAAAAGAGTTCGAGTGCCTTTGAGCAGATGCTCTCACTCCAAGAAGCTCTCCTCATGTAAGTGCTGTATAGTCAGTGGTGACATAATCGTTGGAGCAATATTGACAGGTCCTCTTAGGCTGCATCTCCAGCTAATTCTAATAATGCTCTGATGCTATGGGAAAATAAGAGCCTGGCTCAGACTCAGCAGTTAGTCCGAGACATTTTGCTGATTGATGAGAGAGCCCGAGGTATCAGCTTGGATCAATACGCTACCAGCTCTGCCTACTGTGTCGCACAAAAGCACACATGCATAAAAGTACGTTCACACATACTGTATACCGTAGGGCTACGTATATGAATGGCCGTACACACAAACCATTCCTCACCCACACTCAAACAGTCACAGAAGAATAAATTACTCCCTGATACACTTTAGTGTTACCACCTACATGTTTGAGCCAGGGGACTCTGTGGTGAATGGCCTCGAGTCCAAATATTCCATTATGGTCATCGATCGGGCCAGCATGCTGGCTGTTACCTGTTATTTCACACTCAGGCACACACACACACACACACACACATACACACAGACACACACACACACACACACACACACACACACACACACACACACACACACACACATACACACAGGCACACACACACACACACACACACATACACACAGACACACACACACACACACACACACACACACACACACACACACACACAAACAAAAGCAGTGCTTCTAATATTTCAAATAAGTGACAGGCTTAGACGGCTCCTTACAGTTTTGAGAAAGTTTGTGTTCGTAGTGCAATTCTCAAGTTGCAGAGAAATATACAGGATGTTCGTGTGCAACTAATCAACACTGTGTGAGCTGTCGAGCTCAGATGTGGACTGATGCCTTCCTGTTGTTGTATCTAGGGCAACTGTATGCACAGGTGCTGTAATTTAAGCTGTGGGTTTACCTATGTGTGTTTTCATATTATGTCTGTGGGTATTGAGCCACAACACTGTTTGGTTACCAAGTATTAAAACCTTTCAAGTACAGGATGTTTGCATTAAATGTGTAGCCAGATTCATAGTCTTCTGTACTTGTTATTTAATCACACATTTAATGATTTAAGCCATGTTCTTTCCTACTATAGACAGCTATGTTTAGACATCATGGGCTCCTTTTGCAAAATAAAACTGTTATTTCTTTAAAAACAGATTACAAACTCTGTGGACAATGGACAAAAGAAGCAACTGAATACATCGCCTAATTGTCTAATTGAAAAAATAATCAGCTTTATTCAGATTTAATCAGATTTATTACTAATGAAATAATCATGAGTTGCAGCATTATTATTTTTTTGGTCACCTTGTTGCTGTTGCACTGATACCAGTAATTTTTTTGTTGTGAACACTTCTCCATGCTCTGTGCTGTGTTCTTCACAGTCTGAAGTCAGAGTGAAAGAAATCAGAGCTGATTTTTTTTTTGTGTGTGTGTGTGTGTGTTAAAAGGAGGATTGAAGTGCTTCATGCTACTGGACGATCTGCCTCTGTGTTTTATGGGTTGCTGTTACCACTCACACACACGCACATAACCAAGCATGCTAATGTGCTACCACAAAGGTGTTGGTGTGTTATGTTAGTGTTTAGTGGACGGCTTCATTTCTTTACTTTGTCTTTTCCCTACCGGCATGATAGAAAAGAGAGAAATAATAAGAAGAGTGGCCCTTAGAGAGACGGGGAAGAGTTTTTGAGTAGGATCTGTTTAACGGTTTTTTTCCAGACTGCTTGGCACATTTTTCTCCATCTCTTCCTCCTCGCTCTGTTTTTTGCGATGCATCCCAGCACTGTCAGCAAACATTGTAACTGTTGACAGTAATAACTCTCAGAATCTCTCTTCTGCCTGCCTTCTTGCTGCTGTCGAGTAATGGGAAGTATAAAAAAAGGCACCTCTTTCTATTGCCACAACAAATTGGTTGTGGTGTAAATGAAAAATTGAGAGACAGGTGTTTTTTTATGGTTAGGGTTGGCTAACCATAACACACACATACAGGCTTTGTCACTCATGTGTGTGTTCTTATAACCTGTAGGTAAATACATACGACCATTGCATCTGAGCGAATGTCAAGTTGTATCTTTTCCCCCCATATTAGGCAGCGTAGAGATCTTGATCAGTCTTAATCATCATATATCCAAAATCGTATATTTCAGTTAGTGTCTATACAAATGATTTCACTAAAGGCTGGTTTGGAAATATGAAAGGAGGCCAAATTTAAAAACGAGGTCATATTTGTTCAGGCCTGAAGGCTGGGACACGCAACTGCTGTGATCCTAATGGATTCACTCAGAAAATGTGCCATAATATCAGCTTCAAACCACAAGTAGTCCTGAAGCTTTAGGTATTTCTTGTCATACCAAATATGAGTTAAAACACCCATTATGTAAGAGCAGTTTAGGCCAGTGTTTTTAGGGCAACTTCATGTTTTTCCACAGTGATTGTTTATACTTGCGTATGTGCTGTGAGTACATTGTTAGATATCTTAAAGTGGATAATCTATAGTTTACCAAAGTCTAAAGTCAGTGAATGTTTCAGGCAGGTTCCACACTCAGTCTGAATCTAACCATTACCATGTATCCATTACTTAAGCAGTGCCTCAGAAAACCACAGGTGGCTCCACAGGTGAGGGTTTCCTCTCCAGTGGAACTAATCTAAACTCTCCTACAGAAGCTGGATTACTGCACAGTGAAGGGAGGCTTCCCACACAGTGCACGCAGCCCACTGTTTGAATCAGTTGGCAGTTGGCAGACAAGGTAATCATACGCTCATCACGGTGTTCAAGGGGTCGATTGTATTCTGTCTCCTAGTGGAAAACCTGGCCTTTGTCTAATTTTGAATGGGCCCATTTGGCAGCATGGCTGTGAGTATGTGCTGGCAGGCGCATACCGACAGTTTGAAGCTGGAAAAACAGACTCCCGTTGGGAACAGATCATAGCATGAGTAACATCTCGTGCCTTCTCTCATTCCCCTGTTTCTTCATTATTCTAAGCACTACAGTTGCCCATCAGCAGTTGTTATATTAATGCTGAAAGCAGCATGACCAAATGCACACAGATGAACTTGTTACATCAGTTTAACATTTACATATGATCTCCTGCTACCAGCTGCATTCTTTCCCCTAAAATCTATATTCATATGCTTTATGGATTATCCATTTGGATGAAAAAAATTGGCTCTGAAACTCCAGCTAGTTCCAAAGCTGCTCATTTAATCAGTGAGTGTTTTCCACCTGTGGTGCCAGGTGAATGTGATTAACCCTGTGTATGGCCAGAAAAGCAGCAGAGGTCTGGGACCAGACAACCAGCATTAAGGTAAAATAGCTGATATGCTATGGACTGTGGACTGATATACAGTGTGTGTGTTGGCTCCTGCCTCCCTTGCAGCAATTCTGTCACTTCTCTGGCCTGACTTACCGACGTGTACCCAGGGAATAGTTTGTTCCTCTGTCAGTCAGGCTTGTCAGTCGGTCGGTCATGTTGCCTACACATCCAGCAGCACAGTCAGTCTTTTCATAACTTTTTGAGATAGCTGTGCATTTGTGTGTGTTTGTATTTCTGTGGCTGTGAGTATGTGCGAGTATTTGTTTGACGTAAAAACAGTTGCCCATTTATGCTGGGTTTTTTTTTGTGTGTGTGTGTGTTCTGAAGTCTTTGGTTTGTTTGTGACTGGCCATTGTTCCACACTTTCTTTTGTGGTGTTTCTAAATAGCTTGATTTGCCAAAGGAATATGTTCAGATGACAAACTCACCACACTTTAAGCACAGTTGTACCTTCTTAGAACCACCAGACTGGTTTGCCATCATTAGTGCAAACCCTTGGCTGGTGCTTTGTGTAGGTTGCAACCACCATGGATTTTTAAAGGTGATATGAAACCACTATTTTTGAACTGAGGTTCCCAAAAGCCAATACACAGCTGGAGATAAACCTGACCAGTGCTAAAAGGTTCTAACATTCATGTGGCAATCAAACAAAACCCCATTCAAACTATTCTCAAATCCACTTTGCAGAATGCTGATTTTGGTGTAGAGAAGATACAGGACTAGAGGGAATACTGAACCTTCCCTAAGATAATGGATGAAATGATTTACAGCATCTTCACCGTGGACTCCTTTCAAAAGTCAGCTTTCCATTAATTAAGAGAAATGCTGATTTTCCCATTAACCTCCATGAATATTTAATTTTAGTCCTCACAGTGGCTTTGCAGCAGTGCACATGCATTCACTGGCCATGAAAGTCAGTGAGAGCAACACACCTAAAAAAAAAAAAGCACTGTAACTTCCAATATGAAAGCAGCGATTTGGTTGAATCTCAGCATGGGAAGCAGATAGAGGGAAGACACTTGAGGTTATTGGGCCACAGCCAAGAAAAGGATGAAAAGTAGGTTGGATGAATGTAGGTTGTGTAAGACTGGATCTTACAAAAACAGACACAGACTTTGGACTGTTGAGCAAAGATTAAAGAAAAAGCCTGGCATTTTAAATTTTATCCATTAAGCCATTGCTTAAATTATGAATGTATACTCAGCCATGTTGAAAAATAATCCCTGAGAAAAAAGTAAAAGTTTTGAGTTTCCATGCTTGTTTTACTTTTTTTTTTTTTTTTTTTTTTTAAATTATATTCGTCGCTGACTGCATGAGGCACTGCTGGTAGCAAAGTATTTACTGTCAAAGTATTTCTTAAGAGATAAAGTAGAGTTAATGTTGTTTTCTCCCTGAGGATGTGACTCTTAGACTCTTAGAGGGTCACATGCTTTAGATTGCATCCAGTGCCCCTTGTGGACTTCACACCATTGATTGTTCTGATTCACATTTTAAATCTCACTGTTGCTGTTTTTTTGCCCTGAAACAACTACAGAAAAGCTTTTATTGCACAGCCGTATATTTTGCTCTGCGTGTTGGGGGTGAGCCACTTACCCTGCAACCCCGCCCTTTAACATCACAAGTCATGACCGAGCAGCTATCTATTTTCAGGTCGCTCACTCCCACTCCCGTCTATGGGAAGCGATTGCGTTGACCTTTTTGGCCCCATAGAGCTCACATAATGGTTCTCTTATTGAAGACGTCGCTGGCAACCATCACTTTGATGGGAAGACAGGGTTGCCTGCTGCGCGCCTGTTCAATGCCAGCCAAAAGCACAAAAGGATGTGTGCGAGTGTGCGCGACGACACGACAACCGGTAACTTTTTCTGTCTGTTTACATGTGGCTCCGAACAGCAGGGAGCGCAAATGATTTTGGATGACAACACAGTGGTGCTGGCAATCAGCGAGACAAAGCTGTATTGAAAAAAACCCCTTTCTGAGCTGCCATGAATTGATGCCATTGTCTTGTCTGTCTTACACTACCTCTGTTTCTGAGTGTGTTGCTGGCTTCTATCTGAGTGTGTATATGTGCATCTATGAGAGTTTTTGTGTGTGTTTCTCTGGCCACAGTTGTACTCTGTAATCAGGTTTGGGATTTTTCTGGTCAGGTCAGTAAAGATTTATGCACTTGGAGGAAATTACTATCGACCTCCCTCTTTCTGTTGTTTGCTCGCTGTGGGTGGTTTTTCTACATAAGTCGCCGGACGCTATGTGCACCGTGTCCCGACGTGTGTGTGTGTGTGTATGTGTGTGTCTGTGTGTGTTTAATTGCACCGGACACCACTCGCATTTTGAGAACATATACACACACACTAACCACACACTGAAACAATGCCTCTGCTCCATACATCAAGCTGTATAGCTGAGGTGAGAAAATGGATTGATAAAGATCTGACGGAGAGGGAGAGCAATGTCGGCAGAGGTCAAGGGTTATTTATACACACACACACACGCACAAATCAGTTGTGTACCACTCTACTAGTACATGCAGGAGTAATAAGAATAGGGGTGATAGGTAGGTACCCGTTGGCCTTACTCTCAAGGTTAGACAGCTGTGGTGTTATTTTAAAATGCAGGTGATAAAACATGGGCTCAAGGACACACACAAACACACACAAAGGCACACAGACACACAAATATCCAAATAGCTCTCACATCAGCATCTCAAAGGCAAGTTTACCTGAATCACAGATGGATGGTTGGAAATAATAAACTGTAACATTACTGTATTTGCTCCCTTGTCACTGACACTTAGAATTTCATGACTGTTATTACTAATATATCATTACAGTATTTTTATTTTCTTGGAATAAGATTGTTTATTTAATTTAAGTGTAAGAGCTGATTTCCTCAGAGCTGTCTAGTGGAGGTTCTTCTTGAGTTATTTTTAGAATATTCCTGGAGACGCAGTGAGACCTGTAGACCTCTGGGTCAAACAGGCGTTAAAAGCTCTGCTCAATGGACCATCAGAGAATGTGCTAAAGCCGTAATAGCAAATGAATTCGTCAATAACTACCAAGATGTACAGCAGAAAGCCCTCGGGAGCAATTCAACTGAAGGATTGCAAATGGGCTGACACATACAGACACATACATAATACACACAGTATGCGCAGAAGCATTTAAACACTCATGCATGCCCTCACACCCGCAGATATTTGTGCTGCCGTGCCTCCCATCAGTCAGACAGCTGATGACATTTTCAGCACAAGACACACATACACACACACACATATATAATACGGTCACATTTGATGCTCTGACATTTTCTTTTCATACTGATATAGATTGCATCCCGTGGGACATAAAGCTGTATTAAATCAAAATATCTCCTATAAATTCTGCCAGCCCAGTTTGATTTTTTTTTTTTTTTTTTTTTTTGACATTTTGGGTGTGATGTCTGGATGGAAAAACCGGTCGTATCTGATCAAGATTTTTCCAGAAACGAAAGGCGCTACACACCCAGCTCTCAGATTGTCATTGCAACACAGATTTAGACTATTTGACAAGTAAGATTAGTTGACATACAGTAACAGCCCTGTTTACAGACAGGGATGCTGCCTCCCCCCCGTGTCTGTCTCCCTCTCTCTCTCATTTAGCAGCCCCTGGCTTCCCCCTGCACATCCAAGCATGTCTCTCCATTTCTCTCACATGCACAAACACACACTCTGCGCCCTGTTGTGTGACGGCAGCTCAGCACGCATGTAATGCAGGAAAAGAAAGATCTAGGGGTTAATACTGTATGAGTATTATCTCCATCTTCCTCCCTCCCTCTCTCATCCTCTTGCCCTGTCGTCGCCTACGGTAACTCTGAGTAGCCTCGCCACAACGGTTACACAAACATGCCCGTGCGCTTACACACTCGCGCTGTCCGTCAGTCTGTAACACAGTTATTCACAGAGACAGACATGTGCGGACGCAATCACAAACCACTGTGCACGCACGCACATTTTAGACACATTTTACACACATACATAGTGTTGACATTGACGTTGTAGTATATGAAAGTGATTATGACTATGCATAAAAAAATATATAAATTAAAAACGAACATTGCATATTAGATAAGATATTTGGATCACTATCTCAGCCTGACATTCTGTATGTAAAGCAACTGAGACTTGGCTTTTGTCAGTACCGACTCATACATAGACCAGTGGCATGTGTTGATGGAGGAAACTAGGCGAGTTGGACTGAACTGTACTGAAAGCGGTGACAGAGGCAGTTAAGGTAAAATGCCACTGGCACAGATGTGTGGCTATGTGCTTGTCCATGACTGATGTGTATTTTGTTGCACATGCCTTTGTGTAAATGGATAGTGGTGGGGCATCTTTTAGCATGTGTGTGTGCATGTGTGTGTGCGTGTGTGTGTGCTGAGATGTTCTCTTGGCTCTTCCAGCCCTTGTCAAGAAGAATTAGGGCAGCCCTCTTAGAGAAGCAGAGAGAGAGAGAATACAAGCTGCTGATGCTCCCCTTCAGTATGTGTATGTGTGTGTGTTGGTGCATAAGTGTGTGAGAGAGATTGGGGCGGATATTGTACAGGCATGTGCTTTTCTTCATGCTCTGTAACAAATGAGCAAAATTGGATTGATCAGTAAAAATGCAGAGGAGAAGAAGTGACAGAGAAAAAAAAAAGAAGCAGGTACCTGTAGCACTGTGCTCAGCGACCTGTTGAGAACATCTGAGCATGCCCAGTTGTCTCCTCTCGCTCCACGTTTCCAAGAATATTATATTCTGGTCTGTTGCTAAGCACGACCACACACACAGACACACACACACACACACACTCGGTGGAGAGTCCTGTAGTGGTAGATGTGATTCTGAGAAGTGCATGAAAGGCCAAGAGAATAGGACCTCTATTTAAATGTAAATGCACACCAATTGAGTCAGAATATGTAAGATGTGACATAAAAATGACATAACTTCAATATCTTTCATTGTTTACTTTAAAGATATCATCAGTGTTAGTGTTAAAAGGAATATTTAAACAGACATTTAAGTGGTAAGATTAAAACATCTCAGCATTTTTCTTCTCTAAACCCATCACACTAGTCTGATAGTAGTCTCTGATCTGGCACTTACAGTCTATGCATAATAACAAACCCTCCTTAAAAAAGCCCTTAAAGCACCATTAAAAAGTATTTTTGGAATTATATTTTTGGTTTGTAGTACTGCCAGGCTGCCTTAGCATCAACGCTCCGGTCTGCAGCTTTTAGCTGCTTTCAGCTCATTGTGGTTTTGGGGATTGTGGCTGTTTTTTTTTTTGTTTTTTTTTCAGAGGGAAAAAATGGTTACTCAAAATTTCCTGTTCATTGCCTTGTGAGAAATTAATCATATCCGTTTTTGGAAATGAGGCAACTCTGGACAACATTTACTTGTAAGGGCAAAAAGCGAAGGTTGTTTTAACACTAGCACCTGATTTGTAAAAGGCAGAGGAAGAGTAGCAGGAGACAAAATGAGTTGGTGAGAGTTCAACCTGGAGTTTAGGGGAATGACACCACAGTCTCTGGTATGAGTAGTGTTTGTTCTGTGCCTCACCTGTGCTGCTGGACTTTGATAGTACCTAAGTCTACATGCAATATTGATGTGTTAGGCTTTAAACCACGTGTGTAAGGGTAAGGTCCAGGCTAAGATGTATACAGGAGTCAACCACAACAGCTTTAAATGCAATGTAAAGTTGAATTATGTGAAAATTTAATGCCATTGGCATTTTGTGTCAGATATGTTTAACCACACAGTGATTTCATTGTAGTTCTTCAGTCGTTTTGAGTTTGACTTTGCTGATAAACCCTACATCAGAACAGGATCCACGTTCTTATATGCTAAATGGCTTTGTTTTGTTTTCTGTATTTTCCCATAACTGGGTGTTGAATTAAGCTAGATTCAGTATAGACATGAGTAAATTCACTTTCTGGTCACATTTTATTGTCGACCGGCCACCGACCATCTGCTGTATCATACAGATTATTTTCCGTTTTGAAGGCTTTTAACCTTTCAAGACATTCATTTATTTTCCGATTGCCACTGCAGCTCTCACATTTATCGTAACCACAGCAAGTCTGTGTGCATGCTCAGCGGTGGCGAGGGCAGTTTCACATTAAAAAAGCAACTTCAACACATACTTTCTATAGCGACTGAAAAGCCACTGCTTGTCAAAGTAAATTGTGTAAGGAATTGCTCGAGTGAATTGCATCTCTCTGCTGGTATTGGCCTTTCTTCTTCTCTCTTTTTGCTGGTGTTTTCAGTCACACATGGACTCCAATTTCAGATTAGTCACCGCAGCAAAAATAGGTTCTTTGTTTCCCACCCAGTGTTATCTTTAGCATGGCTGATTTGTGTGTGTGTGTGTGTTCTTTATCTTGTTTATTGAGTTGATATATCTGAGGTTTATTAGATCTGGAATATTGGATCAATGCATATCATAAAACAGTATCGCTTGCATTCATTTGCTTGTGTATGTGTGTGAGAAGTGGTGGACAACAGGGTTAGCTGAACTGGAAAATCACTGGACCATGCACAGTTTGCTCCATGTGGTTTTGTGTGTATCTACATATGTGTGTGACTGTATCTAGTTCAGTGAGATGGTGTAGTCTTCACAGAGCCTATTCAGGTCACGGTCAAACTGGGAGAGAGACAGACACACACAGAAAAGGAGAGAGAGGCGGAAGGGAGGAAGAAGTAAAAACAGAGGACAGAATTGGAATTAATGCTCTGGGCTCTCAGTGAGAAAACCCCTTTTCCCATGAGAGGAGGACAGAGCAAGGGAGTGGAGAGGATTTGGAAATAATGAAAAGTAATAAAATAGAAAGAAGATGTTAAATGTGTAGAGAATATTTCAGGGTATGTGAAAAGTACAAGTGCGGACTGGAGAGGTTTGAGGAGGCTGAGGTGAAGCAGAAGAAATGTGATGAGCGGACACAGCACAGCGTGAATTTCGCTCGAGAGCAGCAGATTCCAGGTATGACACAGCTGTAGGAGGAGCACAGACGAGTGGCTGAATGCTCGACAAATAACCACAAATACCACCGAAGAGTGACACATGTACGTTTATAACAAGAAAATCATATCATATCAAATCTGTTACAAAATAAATGTCAGATATAGAATAACACTTTATTACTGGGGTGGGAGCCACACCAAAAACACAGCTACACCAATTTGCATTCATTTTTTGTACTTATCTCTAATATAATCTGATCTGCTTTTTTGTGAGATATAGGATAATTTGACTGTTTTCAAGCAGTTATTTAAATGATTCTGTTTGAGAGGTTTAGAAGGGAAGTTGCTCATTACAACTCATCTGAAATGTAACAGGGGACCCCCAACTAGCCACTGCTATTTTGTAAGTCCACAAGCTAAAACAGCAGGACATCACTGATTTAATCGTAGTAATGATGATCTTAGCTGGATCATCATTACTACGACAAGCACAACAAAATTGTCCTTAAATTGAAAGTGAAAAACTGTAAAAGAAAAGAAATGAATGCTGACACTGAAGGTAAGAGCTGATGGCATCTCCACTCATTGAATGAAATCTCTCTCTTTCCTTTACAATAATAACTAGCTATGTTAGCAGCAGCAGCAGCAGCCACCATTGGCTTGAGTCATAGCCTCTGTACTCTGCACCTCTATGTTCTGTAGCTTTTAAACTCCCTCTTCTTTAACACTCTCCCTCTCAACTTTTCGCTTTTTCTCTGTGCCCATGGTTAAGCCTGAACTCCAAATAGAGTCCATAACGACAGAAATAGAGCAGTGTAATGCACACACACACACACACACACACACACACACACACACACACATACACATACAAAGCTTCCTCTTGCTGCTGTCACACAGTTTGGGGCTAATTAGACTGCCTTCCTCAATGTATAACTCTCTTTCGCTCAACACCTGTACTGTTTTTTTTACTCTCTTTTCTCTTTCTTTATTTCCTTTGTCTCTGATTTTCTTTTCCTCACCTCTCCTTTCTTCTCCTCTCCTCCCCTCTCCTCTCCTCTCTCCTCCAGTGGGCTAAAAACCCAATTTATTTCTGTTGCATAGGAGAGGGTTGTGAGGGTCCCGGAGGGGTGGGGGGGAGGTTGGCTGTTGTGTTGTCAAGGTAACACACTGTCAGGGACATGCCCTCTCAAGCCAGTCCAAAAGGCACTGTAGATGTATTCATTAATTTTAAAATAGGATGGGAGAATCGAAAGGAGAAGAGAGGAAAGTAGGGAAAGGAGAGAGTGATGAGTAGGAGATGAGAGGGAAAGAACTGGTGAGAGATGAAGGGAAAAAGAGGAACATAGATGAAGAGAGGGGGAAAAGTGGAATAGAACAGATGAAAGTAGAGGATGGGTAAAGCTATAAGGAGGGGAGAGAAACCGAGGAAAGAGGAGGAAAGGTGAGCGCCGCAAATACCACAGCACTGATGGCACCCCTGCTCGTCGAGTCGGCCGGAAAAACAATGTGCGCGCATACACGGCAACTGTCAGTCAAGTCAGTCAAGTGGCCTCAATTGGCTGTCAGCAGTTACCATGGTAACCGTCCCCATACTGCTGTTACCGTTTGGCTCTCCTCGCTGAGCAAATGCACAGAGGTGTGTCTCCAGTCTGTGTGTGAGTGGGTGAGAAAGAGAGATAACCCTCCTCTCTGACCCCACACTGAAGCTCCACCAGGCGTTTCACATAATTAGAGAGTTGTCATGTCAGTGGAAGATGCTGCCTCACCACCCGTCTGTCTCTCTCTTAATGGACCTCCTCTATCTCTTGTCCCTATTTGTAATTTTTTTATCCCTTTTTTCTCCCGTTATAAAAGCTCTCTGAGGAAACAAATAAGTATGGAGGAGTGTGTGTTTCCAGCCCATCTGGTATCAGATTTCACTTCCTGTAGCTGTGATTGACAGCTGTCAGAGGTGATGCGTCAGAGGCATGGCCGGGATGGCAGGGGATTGGACTGGTATAGGTTCCCCCCGGGGGTGGAGGCAGCATGGTTTGACAGCAGCCTGAGATCAGCGCTGTCACATCTGCCTATGACTTTGTGTGTCGCTGATGCGGTGAGTGTTGCTGGCGTATGCGTGTGCTATATGAGTGAGCTTTACAAAACAGTGTAAACCTTATAAAAACTTTTATAATATTTGTAATACTTTAGGCATGAAAAGTGATTCCCTTTGCAAGAGGTGGAGGAAACCTGACTGAAATCAGGCAGAAGTTTAATGTGATAAAACCTGATTCATTTCTCCTGTTTGCCCTTTTTAAGCAAAACTGCATTTTTTTGGTTTGTTTCTTTATTAAACAATCAATCATTTGGTTTATAAAACATCAGAAAACAGTAAAAAGCTTAAGATACAAATATACAAAACACCAAAATAATCAATTTACTGTGTGTAATACAGGAAAATGGCAAATTATTACATTTAAGAACCTGGAGCCATCAAATATTTAATATTCATACTTGAATAATTACCTGAACAATTAATCAAATCATCAAAATAGATGTCCATTACTTTTCTGTCAGTTTGACTAATAAATTACTCAACTAACTGTATTCCAACCATACAGCCTCAAGGCAGTAATTCCAGGTGATTAAACAGATTAAAATTAGATACACGGTTTTTCATGTCTGGTGATTATATGAACATTCAAACAGGTTTTTCTTGCTGTAATCATCCCTCCTAATGATACTGGCCATTAAAAGATCCCCTCTTAATGTGTTTTTGATGTTAGTGATGAAGGATAGAATCAAGAAATGCATCCCAGAGTTTTTCTAAAATTTAAATAAGGCTTCATCATTATGAGGTAGTACAAGAATTCCGATATCAATATATCTGTCACAGGAACCTAGCTTCCAGGTAAAAGGTTTATGTTTCCAACATCATAATCATCTAATGGTGGTACTTTGTGCTGTGCATCACACGTGGTCTTTGTTCTTTTGCACTAATTGCCTTAAAAGCTGTGTAGATGAATCCTTAAAAGGATGTTGCCATGCGATGTGTCTTTTGGCGGTGAAATTCAGCAGCAGATTGTCATAGGTTGCATTTGTGCATCATTCCCCTTGAAGCTAGCATTTTTCAAACTCTGTTTTAAGTGAAGGCTGACTGAGTTGCTTAGAGTTTAACTGTATGGTGTCATGGTTGAGTTGTTTGTGCATACATGTTCTAATTCTGCTGTCATTTTAGACCGTGCTCACCTGTTTCCTATTCCCTCATGAGCTAACTAATATATATGCTGTCTGTTTCCCCTTGCTGTCAGATTGTCTTTGTGCCGTGTGCCTTAACTTTTCTTCGCTGCCTTTTTTGATCCTGATCATCGTAAATCATCATACTTTCCTTCCCTGCTTGGATTTTTGTATCTTTGTTTTTCTTTTTTTTTTTAAGCGTGCTTCAGTTAAACGTGGTAGCGGATTAGGAGAGGGAAAGAGAAAACCGTCAAATCAAGTGATTAAGCAGCAAGTAAACTGGAAAGACAAGATGCACTGAGAAGTGGATTTTGTGTGAATGAACATGCATGTACCAGAAAGAGTGAGAGCCAGCGGAAATGCCAAAGGGGGTGTTTTTGTGAGGAAGGCTGAGAGAGAGAGTCTAAACATACCAAAGCTCAAAGCCTAAGGGAAATCTTTTGAAGAAATCAATATTTTGAGAGACAAATGAGGAGCTCTTTTTGTCACCGACAGTAGGATTGCATTGCTGGTCTTCATGGTTGATCAGCTGATTGATGTGTCTTTCTCTATTGAGAGATCAGTAGTGCTGCCTAATATTTGTATGGCAAAACAGGCATAAATTACTATGAAAATGACATAATAGTAGAAGATAATGGTGTTTTTGGGGAAAGTCACTGCTAAAAATATTAACACTATTTTAGTCTGGTACCTTTCTTCCTTCAGACCACTCTGTGACTCGGATGGCAGCTTTTAGCTTTCCACTGCCTGCCTCTGGATGAAAAGAAGGAAAGGGGAGAGAGAGAGAGAGAAAGAGAGAGGGAGAGAGAGCCATGACTCATTCACATTATCCTCTGAAGTGGAAATCCTGAAAACGTGTCTTACTCACATACACAAAAAACACACACTCTAACACACACAGCACGCGCGCAGGGGGAGCCCAGGAGCCCATTTGGAGTGCCAACATGTGTGATGTGCTTTGAGCAGCAGCCAGTCATACACTGTGGAGCCTCATATTCTCTCTCAGGGGGGAGAAATACCTGGGACTCTCCACCAGCCGGTCGGAACTGAAGAAGCCTTTAAGATGAGTGGTGAAACATCTTCAAGCATCTGGAATCAAGTCCAGTTGCCCTCGATTCAAATTGTCTTGGCTAAAAGGCAGAAAGTGTATTTTAACTTGTGTCCCTAAATTTACCCCCAGTTCAGAGTGGGAGATTATTCCCATCCGCCAGCCAAATGGTGCCACATTATTCCAGGAGTGTGTGTCTGTGCTTGTATATAGGTGTGCATTCATACTTTTGATGTGCGGGTTTATTCATAGATGGTGTTAGACAGTGAAATTGCTTTGCTGATTGGAGACCGTCTTCCTCCATCCCCTCCTGTCTGACAGCAGATGGTCTGAAGATTTTATACGATGTAATTTGTTGACAGTGGATGATGAAGATGTCTTTGGAAAACATCATGCATCGTCAAACTCAATCACAAAGCAAACTCTTTAGTATTCATTATACCATGGCTACAGAGAATGTTCAGTTCTGATTGGTTGGAGTGTATGTGTTATTTGCTCTGATCTAGCTGTCTCCTCGCCGTTCCAGATTAATATGCATAGCTTAAAGGGCAGTGATACTGGTGATACTGATTTTCTCATTTTATACAAATTCCAATTATGAGACATAAGCCAGCATGTGTTAGTTCATCCCTGAATACTTCCTGACTTCCTCAAGCCCATTCACTCCTACTGAAGAGGAAAATGAGGAAAATGCTCAGTAATTTTCTTGAACAGCTGGACAGCTCCAACTGGTTCTCAAACAGGAGTGGAGAATTCCATTAATCAAGCAGTTGACAGAAAATTAGCAACTATTACTACTGTGTTTGCTTTGAGAACAAAGACAAGAGAGGGAAACAGACAGAAAAATGCCAAAGGTGGTGTTGATGAGTTGGCAACTTCACACAAGAACAAGAGAAGTACATACAGGAACAGAGCGATAGAGACAAAAAGTGAGCGGAAACAAACAAACCAAAAAACAAAAACAGCTGCAGTTACAGAGGCTTTTGCTCAAAACCAGCTTGTAATGAATACTCTCCAGCTACTGATGGTTTCAGGGCTTTGACTGACAGCCTTTCAAAGTCTCTCACAATCCCTGGGATTGAAAGGATAACTCAAAGCATTATCCACATTTTTATGTCTTTTCTGCAGAGAGGAGACGTCAGGGCACATTAAATGGATAAAAGAACGTGGACCGGAGAGTTTATTTTAATTCTTATCAAGGCCTTTACGCAATAGAGTGATTTAACCTCATTGACAAGTTAGTGATTTTCTTTTCCTCTCTTCCTCTCTGCTCTCCCACCTCCTCCTTTCCTCTCCTCTCCAGACCATTAGGTGCCATCGCCATCATTCATCTCATTATTCACAAATCAGAATTAATGATAAGGTCTCATGCTGCTTTCATATCAGCCCATTTATTTTTTTCGCCAGCTCTCCTCCTTTCTCTTTTTGTAGAACATAAATTCTTCACCATTTTATTAATGTCCATCTTGGATGAAATTCCATGGTTTGCTGAGACAGAGAACTACAACATATATCACTGGTCTCTCAGAAAATGAGCTTAAACCTAACGTTTTTCAAGCATGAAATGAGAATCCATAAAAATCTTAATTGCCATAAATAATCAGAGTCTGAATGTAAGTTGAAACCTCTCTGTGCTTAGTGGCGTAACCTGAAGATAGTGTTGTTTGTGGTGGAAGTAATCGTGAGCTGTTTGTGGAGGTTCTTGTCAGTTCTCCGACTGTTCGTGTGTGACAAGAAGGGACTCAAATGAAATGTTTTTAGGTTTTTAGTGCCACGAATGTCACAGTTCAGTTGTCACAGTGTCACATTTCAGTTGTGTTTACACCGCACAGGTGCGGTGTAAACAGAAAAAAATAAATGCACTCTATAAGCAAGACAAGTATGTTGCAGTTTTTAGCAAATATTCGTGTATCCGTGGGGTTAATATACATTTGGTGCTCTGATTTATTTGGGATTGAAAATAAATTACAGTGTCCATGTTTATTCCAGTGCAAAACTGTGATTCATACCTGTTTTTTTTGGAAGGAAGCAAGCTACGTCAGGCATTAGGTACACACCTTTTAGTAGGGTGAATTGATTTTGGTTTTGTTGGTTCATGGGATTTACTGTTGAAGAATAACATAGGCCATTGCCAGACTTATCCTTCAACAGATATCTTTGAGAAAAGATATTGTTCATATTTTTATGTACACCAGCAGTGCTCAGTCCTCAGTATCATGGCTAATGCTTTTTCACACCACAGGCATTCTGTAAACAGAGCGTGATGGTAATGTGCCGACTCATAGCCAATAGACTACATAAATAGTACTTGTGTTAAAATGCATTCACCGCCACATTTGGAACACAGATGATTTTCTTTCTCACCCAGGGAACTGTGTTTCTAACTACTTTCCCCTTTGTTTCTCCACAGAAACCTGCTGGACAGGGACACCTTCTCCAAATCAGACCCAAGTAAGAGCAACTGCCTCTGTTTGTCCGTCACCCATGGTGTTTAAGTTTGTGTTCGTGTCAGTGTGTAATTGTTGAATGAGATAGCAAAAGATCTTGGCTCCTAACCATTTCTGGGCTTCACAAATGGAAGGACAAAGTAAGTATAGAAAAGAATGGAATGAGGCAAGAAGGAAGGAAATAAGGGCATTAAAAGTAAAGAGAAGAAAAAGGTAGAAAATAAGGGGAATTAATAGAGTTGAAAGGAGTGAGAAATTAATTAGGCACTGAAAGAAGGTCTTTTCTTTAGCTGTAAGTAGTCGTGAGTCACTCCCTGTATGTGTAAGTATTTTTATTTTTATTTTTTTCACAGCATGCGTGAGCTCAGCTCCAGGCAGGTCTGACTAATGTATATGAGGCCAGCTGAGAAGCTTTTCCCTATAGATTGATAGAGTGGGTGGCAATCCTCCTCTTCTCTCCCCACAGTTAAAATCATTATAATAATACTGTTAGTGCCAGGACAGTAAATAAAGAGAGACGAGCGATCCCACTTCATTGAATGCCAGAGCTGTGGGCTTCAGACTTAGAGTCGTCTACTATATTTCTTTATTTGAGACCTGAATGCTCGACTTTACTTGAGACTGTACTTTGTACCTTCATATCCAGTAAAGTGCTTATTGTCCTCCTGCAGCATCTCATATTATTCTGCTGCATGGGATTCTTATTTATCTACGGTTTCTTCCTTTTAGGTTTTAGATTTTTTGGTTTTGTAAAATGTTGCAGATTATTTACTCATTTGCTTAGTTGCTTAGTTGCTTAGTTTAGCACAAACACTGGAAATGAGGGGAAACAGCTAGTCTGGCTCTGTCCAGAGATAAGAGAATCCACCTAGCAGCTGCTCTAAAGTTCACTAATCAATACGTTACATCTCAGCTGTTAAATTCTTTCAAAAACCAAAGTGTACAAATGGGATGTTGTGGTGTAAAGACCAATTTGTAAATGCTGGATATCAGTGTGTTCATGGTTCAGTGTGTATTATAGGAAGGGTGAGTAGGATGACATCAAAGGTCAGATCATTGTTATCAAAGATGGTATTTGTCATCTTGAGCTGAGTTTTGGTGCTCTATATTTATTCACCAATACACACACACACACACACACACACACACAGACTGTCTTTGCAAAACATAGTATGTCAGCACATTTACTGTAGCGTGGGATAAAAATGACTCAAGCTGGTCATGATGACAGTGATGAACACGATGACAAGGATGACAGTGATTAGGAGGAGGAGGAGGAGGAGGAAGCTCAGGCTTTACCCCTACATTTAGGCGTGCTTTTATGCTGAGTGGCACTTGTGATTATGCTGAGCACTGTGACTTCAGTCTCCTGATATTAACCGGCTTGACAGGGGAAAAGAGCAAGGAAGTAAAGGAGAAAAAAGAGAATGTCTGAGATACTGGAAATATAGAGATATGTCACTCGCCTGGTAAAAATCCCTTTAAACTCTAAAGAGCAGTGATCCAAAAGGACAACCAAGGCCTCCTGGTACAAGTGGAAAAAAAGAACATGAAGCCCTTCAGTACACAGACTGCAAGACCATGAAGAATCTAAAGTTTCTGTTATTGGTTTCGATCAGTGTGTCCCCAAAAAGATATGTGTCTGTGCATATGTCCTTCTTTCACTTATCTGAAGACAACATCAAAGGTCTATGATGAATGAGCTCAGTAATTTGCCTTTTAGAGAACTGTTCTGTTTCATGAAATTGCATAATAACCTGAAATGATGCCTTTCACCATTTGAAGACAGAAAATATAACACAGGCATATATATGTATATATTTGAGCTTCAGGAGTAAAACTATTATTGGCTTTGATGTCGTTTTGTTATTTCTAATTCATGCATTTATGGTAAAATAGTCATGTTCTAATGGTAAGTTGCTTGGTGTCTTATGAGAGTAATGTTCCCATATCCTTGCATTAGTTAGCTAACAGCTTAAAGGTAATGTTATAAAGAAAAACTACTGTAGGGTAAATGATTAAGGAAGATATGGATATGGATATTAGTATGGGCTTTAGCATGTGGAATAAATGGTCTTTTGTGTTATACATGTTATACATGTATGTCTTTGTTGTTCACAGTTTGTGTTCTCTACACACAAGGTATGGGCAACAAGGAGTGGAGAGAGGTGAGTGTGTGTATCACACAATATGTGTGTGGCCACGTTATGTTGCATCACCTGAAGTCAGTCTTCATTCTTGCAGTGACAGCAGACTGCACTGATGACAGATATACAGTGCATGTTGGTAACTAGTTTCAAAACATCCACAGAGACTTCTCCTGCAGCACAATAATGAATGATTAATAGGATGCAATATTTGGTCACAATTACGTTTTTAACTAAATGTATTTGCTGTTTCAGATGAGTTGTATATAAATATAATTACTGGAAGACGGGGTTGATAGCAGATGCTTCAGCTAAGTTGAACAGGAACATCCAGTTTCATCACAGATAGAGCAGAAATGTCTGCACGCTTACTCATATTCTCTGTTTGTGTTTTCAACAAGACACCAGCCTGATTATCCGCAGACAGCTGGTTGCTCGTGTTAGCTACCTGGCAGGTAGGGACAGACTGAATAAAGTAGAATTCGCACGCTGTTCAGTCATCTCCCTTGGATTCACCTCTCACAGTGCCTTGTCAACAAACTTAAACCGAGAGCTCAGGTCTTTTTTCAGCCTGTCTTGTAGATGTGACAGTTAATTCAATATAAGATAGCTGGCTCTGGTTATAGATACCTGGAATCACAACAATCCCACATTTAGTTTTTATTGTTGCTTTTAATGTCACAGTTTAGGGGCTCACTAAAGCCATTAGGATTTATCCAGTGGGAACCATGAAAATCACGGTAATCCATCCAGTGGGTGTTGAAATAGTTCTTTCTGGGCTGATGTGGTGCACAGACAGAAAGACTGACATTGGTACAACAGCAATGTAACACAATTAAGGTTTATTTTCTTTGAAGTCGAACATGTCTGTATCTATGTTGCTGACATTCAGTATATGCACTAATAAAGCTGACAGAGGTTACTTTAGGAGATTACTCAGTATGTTGTAATACAAAAACGGTAATTGGATTGTATTATTGAAGCCAATTTTATTAATTACTCTGCACTAATTATGATAGGAAACCCCACTTTATTTGGGCTAGTAGTAGTGTATGAGCATGTGTGCGCTCACATGTGCGCGTTCACATGTGGCGGTATCACAATCACCAGCGTGTTTGACAGTAATGAATATTCATGAATGTAAATGAGGGGCCAAATCTTGCAGCCTCAATCATTCCCAGTTATTCATAGTTCTGAGTAGCCCATCATCTGGATGCATTATTAACAAGCTAAGTTAAATGCCAAACTGGGACCTGCCTGACCCCCATTGACTTGATACTTCAGCTGCTCTGCATTCATTACTCTAAAGCTGTACATAATCTTCTGTAACCAGCCTGTCCCCTGATGTGTCGCCTGAGGAAAAACCTGCTGGTGATTAGTTATTCACATGAATCACTTCACAGGGCGCTTGTGAAAACTGTGATTTGTGTGAGTTTAAAGCTGTCAAGTTTGGTGAGCTGCAGAAATATTAAATTGAAAGATAATGGTTTCACATCAACTTGGACATTTTTATAGATTAGGAAGATTCGGGGCATCAAACAGACACGATTTTATGGTCCACTGTTAAGAAAAGCAGAAATATACTGAGAATACTAAAAATTGCTTGTCTTACAGTTTCTCCAAAAGGTATTCTCATCTATCTTTTATCCTGCTTCCTTTGTCTAGTTTGGGAGAACAGAGGTGATTGACAACACGCTAAACCCAGACTTTGTGCGGAAATTCATTTTGGACTACTTCTTTGAAGAGCGGCAGAACCTCCGATTTGACTTGTAAGTAAGGTCTACAACTGTGTGTGTGTGTGTGTGTGTGTGTGTGTGTGTGTGTGTGTGTCATTGCCATATTAATATTTGCTGAGATTAAAACCTGTTCTGGCATCTAACATTGTAAAGGTCAAATAGCATTTAAAGTGCTGAAATTGATCTTTCATTCACTCAGTGTTAGGGGCCTCTTCTAGAAACTGTAGTTTTTACATTTTCAGTTCCCAGAATGTGTGACCTCTGAAGAATTGCAGATGTCACCTGCAAAATGAAGAATTATTCAAGGTCATAATTACTTCATACTAGAGTTACAAGTGTGCAGCTTTTATCAAAGGTTTCATTTGTCTACTTACTTTTACAACTCTCTATTAACATAAACTGATAGAAGGCTGGGCAGATAGTTCAAGGAAAGAGTCACTGGATTGGCTTTCATATCAGCTGGTATTTGGCCTATTGTAGAACAATTACATGAACTTGATACAAATATACAGTGGAGATTGGCCCAAAAAATGAGTGGCATTTTTTTCTTCACAAACTGCATCATTTCAACATTTTTACGTTTTGAAAGCTGCTGTTTACTGCATACTCATGCTAATAAAAGTCTCAAAGGTTATGCGGGAATGAATCTTATCACCTTGACAGTACCAAACAGTGATATTATAGTATTTAACTGGGGTGGCTGCATTTGTCTAAGTGCTTTGGCATACTCTCTGCAGTAGGTGGTGGCAGCATTAAAAGCAATATTGGTACTGTTCCAGTATTATTTTTACTGCTGAGATTTGGCAGATTGTGGCATTGGCATGAACACAGCTACATAAGTACTTGCTCCAAATTAGCCACAAAGTAAAACGCTAAACTTGCTTTGCATCTGATTGTACCAAGCCTCTTATAGAAATGACACTGGTATTAGTATTTGCGTGTTTGTAATAGGCTGGGGAAGTTTTGGATACTTGTAGCTGCTTCACTAAATGTATATTGATCCATCCCTGTGGATAGATTGTCATATTACAGACACCAGTATCAGTGCACCTTTGATAATTAGATTTAACTGTCCCTTGTATTTAAACTGAATCTCTGAATCAGTCTCATGTACTAGTGAGTCCTGTACCACATAACAGTGTATTAAATGATACAGTTCTATGTATGTGGTATAAGTTTTATGGCTACATCTCACGTTCCTTTGCATATAGAAGCACATGTGATCTATAAGAGGCGGCCATTATTAAGGCACCAGCCTGCCTGTTGGTGACGGTATTCTCTTTCTCAATTTGCTCTCAGATTGCATTTCTCATTGAATTACAGAGGGGATTTCAGTGGCTTTATTTTATTAGACGGAGACTAATTATATTATAATAATATGAACCAGGGACCCACGCTGACAAACCAACTGGGACCTGGCTCTGTGAAGAGGAGTTAGTGCGTCTGCATGTATTCCTTTTTGTTGAGTTTGCCTGTGAGAGACAGAGAGCATTGTGGTTAAGACGTGTATATTACTGTAACAAAAGCAGAGGACAGTCTTCACTACTCAATGTCCTTGATAAGGAAAAAATGGAATTATGGTCATATTTTAATTCAGTACTGTAGATCCTTGTACAGTATGGTAGTACCCCGGTTCAGTGTGTGCACACATAACTAGTGTTTCAGTGTCTCAGCCGGTTGCTCTGTCACAGCACATACTCGTATTGTCATCTCACTAGAGAAGTGTGACAGCGTCATGTGGACAGACCCGCGCCGAGACCAAAGCCAAGCTGATGTATGCCTCTTGTGTGAGAGACCGCGGTGACAGTGTTGTGTGTTTGTGCACGCACGTATTTGTGGCTATGTGTGTGGCTTAGAGATGGTGACCATAACAACCACTTGAATGTGTTTTTCATACCTGTATAATTTTTTTTTTTTTTTTTTTTGACATCAGAGAAGATGTCAAATTTTCATTCCAGCAGATTCTCTAGAAAAGCTATGAGGATATGTGTGTGTATGCTTATTTAGAAATCACACACAGGGATCCAAATGTGTTTTTTTCACTGCTCTGTGAGGACATACACACATAAAATACACACACTTTGACAACAGCAGTTGTGCTGTGACATTCTCAAACCCAGGGCATGTGTTGTGTGAGTGCATGTGCCCTCTCATCTGTTTAGGTGGCTGTATAAATGTATGAATGCGTGCCTCTACGCTTGCTGTCTCTTGAGTGGTTTTCTGAATAAAACTGAGCATCTGAGGAACAAAACAGCGCACTGGCTTTTTGTCGGTCTTTGTGTGTTTGTTTGTGCGCATGTGTGTTCATGCTACTATCATTCAGGGTCTGTATCAGTTGAAGAAAAATATGCACATGCCTTCGCATGTGCGTCAATGTGTTTGGATATGCATTCCTCCACTTTAATGTCTGCTCATACGTGCGTGTGTGTGTGTGTATACAAAACACACACATAGCCATAGATAGCTGGTGCAGAGGGTAACAGTCTGAGATGATAACAGATGAAAGACTGTTTCCTCCCTCAGGCCCATGAAGATAGGATCTGTGTGAAAAAAACAGTAACAGAGCACAGGTTATAATGCACTACAGAATGTCCACTCAACATTATGTGATCATAGTGAAACTGGGGGTTTTGAATGATAAGTTAATATGTGAAGTAGGAGATTTGTGTGATTTAAATATCTTCCTATAGTTTTGTGCTTCCCCAAGCAAGGACAAAAAATTCAGTGTCATGATTCGGATTCATATTAATAGGCTCCACATTACTCAATGTGCAGCACACACAATAACAGACACACACACACAGGGCGTACATTATTTACAACATCCTTGTAAAGTAACTGTATTGCCCCTCATTTCTTCCCCAAAATATTACCCAGCAAAGGGCAATACATTTTTAGTGGTGGGTGAAATGACCTGATATGTGAAATGACCTGAAATCACAGTGTGAATGGCTTGTCTGATTGCTTCCCATTCTTTAGAGTAGCCTCTGCACTGAAGGGGCCATTTCTGGACAGATTTTTATCCTTACAAGTGTTGTATGAGATGAGACGCCTGCAGGTGGAATCGAGGAATAAAAAGTGTGAATAATTTTCAGACATACATCAGAAAATAGCGGGATTGCCCACTAAACCTGACACTAATGAGCAGAGATGGAGACACAAAGGAGGACAGACGCTTATTTACATATTTACTCACTAGCACAACATTTCTCAGTTTCTGTTTATCTCTCTCTCACAAGCACAAACACGTGTACTCTAACAATCGTATGTGTGACTGCCAATTAGTCCATTTAGTGTCAGTTTAATGGAGGATGCCTGTGAGCCTGTGATGTTGGGAAGTGAACTACCCGGAGCCTCTGGTGAGATCGTCGCTGACAAGCTGCTTGGCCCTATTACTGATTTACCCTGTCTGTAATCCCTGTTGTGTTGCCAGCTGAGCTCCCATCTCCCTCCTTCGCTTTCTAATCCACTGACTTTATTGCTCTCTTTTTTCTTTTTTCTGTAGGTATGATGTTGACTCCAAGAGTGCCAACCTGTCAAAACACGTGAGTACCAAAACCTGTCTTGGTCACGTGTGTTTTTGTGAGGAGTGTGTGTGTGTTCACATTTATTTCTGTCCCTCTGCACACTTTTGTTGATTTCATTGTGTGGGTGTGAGTGAGTGTCTGCGTGAGCATGATTGCTGTCCTTGTCATTACCTCCCATTAGCCTCATTTCAGCCACATAACAGTAATCTGGCCATTACAATGAGTGTGTTTATCATCTACTGTAATAGCACATTCCCGGAGTGGCCTGTAATTCATTTCGAAATTAAATAAACACTGATTTCCCCTGTCCACCCTGCTTTTTCCCCATTGATAGCAGTGATTAGCATAACAGTAATTAGAACCAACAATGTGATAACTTGGTCTGTGATGGCAAAAAAATAATAGCTGTGTCCAGCCTACTGCATTATGGGGATTGTAGTTCAAAAAGACAGATGCTTGTTATACTCTTACAAAGGTTTTCCATGGTTATGTTTAGAGTGGTTGACTAGCCATTCAAAAGAGTTGTTGATATTATATGCTGAACTATTTATTGGAGCCGCCCGGTTAGCTCAGTTGGTAGAGCATGAGACTCAATCCCTCAGGGTCGTGGGTTTGAGCCTATTTCCTTTAAAAGGTGACACTACTATTGTGCAACAATAGGGGAAATGACTTTAAACTGATAACTATGAAATAGTCAGTCTACTACACAGTCTGTTTGTATTCTAAAGGTCTGTGTCTGACTGTAATCTCATGTACACACGCCTGTGTTCATGAAATCAGCTTTGCTTTGATATCTGAGATATGTTTGAGCAGGTGTTTTTCATTGGTAACAGCCAACAATGGCCTGGGTTATCGCTGTCCAATGCATGGAAGTCATTCAGCAATAAAAATGAAACAGCATAAAAAACAAAGCACCTGTAAGTCTCACATAGATGTTTTTTCTACTCATAATCTCTTATCTGGCCATTACCTGGATAATTACATAATAGCTTCTATGTCTGTAAAGGCCAGTGTGTGATCGCACATCGCTTCCTCACTCTGCTCAGCAGTTTTTGGCCACTACCTGGAAGAGAATTACCACAATATAAATGTTTGTGTATGAGTGCGTGGGTCTGCAAAAAGAAAAAAAAAAAACAAAACTAATTTCAAGCGACACTCACTTGACTTTTCTGCCCCAGTCTGCCTCTGAGCAGTGCTGCAACTGTCACTTCGCCCCGAGGCACCACGCTTCAGCCCTAAGGTCTTATCAGTGTTTGCTTTTCAGTGTCCAACCCAACCAGTCTGTCCACATAACATTCTACACAGACACACAGTCACGTGACTTTGCCATTTTCTGTAATAAATGAAAGGGGAGAGGCTAGCATTACTGGAAAGAGCAAAAGGAGGCAGGGACTGTGAGACATGACATTAAAAAGGAGTAGATCACTACTTTCTGAATTTACAATAAACTACTGTTAATTTGGACTCCTAAAGCCACACAGAAGCTGATTACGCATATGATCTTGTAAAACATACAGTCTCCTGCTGCATACACATTCAGCTGCAGCGTTTTAGCCGGCGGTACGTCATAACTGTCACTAATTACTGTTAATTCTGTGAATAACTTGACAACAGGCCTAAATTAAACTTGGCTGTTGTCGGTTTGTGTGCTCTGTGCACGCCTCTGTCAGTTCTTGTCGAGGACAGTTTGTGAGGTTGGAACCTCCACTCTGTATCATCACACTGAGTGTGTTTTTAGGTCCAGCAGATCCAACAGAGTGAGGCCTCTTCTTTCTAGCTTTCTCACTGTCACTGCCACTTGTTGTGGTAGATGGCATGATGGGGCTGTATGGCCAGTATCTCCTGTCTGTCTCCAACAATAATTCATACTGACCTTTACTTTTAGGTCAGTTTATAGAGAAAAATAGCTAAATAAAAGCCATTAAATCCACATCTGGCATTTATTTGTCAGCAACTGTATGAAGCTAAGTGTAGATAAATTTAATATCACAGTGAGAAACACTCTCAGTCTCTCAAAGGCAAGTTTAGTCCCTCTCAGGATTTTCTCTTCTCGTTTTATGTCACTTTGTTGTCTCTCTGGATCCATGCCTTGTGCCTCCCTTATCTCTTTTTCTTGTCTTTTCCTCTCACTGTGACATTCTGTCATCTTTTGCTGTCATACCCTTGTTCTTTCACTTTCTCTCCATCTCTCCATTTCCCATTTCTCTCCCTCGCTCTGTCTTTCCTCCCCCTTACCTCACTTTCTTGAAATCAATAATCTTATACGAGAAGAGACAGGCGTGTTGGCTCGGAGGCAGCGTACTATCTAACCGGCCTCGATGCAGGTCTCAGGAGGGAAAGCCGGAGAGACAATCCATTAGATGGTGTCTTAGCATGGGAGCTGTAGGCTGGAGTTACAGCTGGGAGCCGGGTGAGAACGAGTGTGGAATATAAGGGAAAAGGTGGAGGTTCGAGTTTGTATATCTCTATAAGCAGATAGATAGAAAGCCAGACTGATCCCATGTTGTGTTCCTTTAAATAAAGCGATAATTTACAGCATGTAAACCATTTATATAGGGTTATAAATCACAGTGATTCTAAACTCTGTAGCAATGAACTCAGAGAAGTCATGCAGCATAATTCCAGCTTCAGGTATCACCCTGGATGCTTGGTATTTCCAAAACACCTGTATGTTTTCAGCAATATTGCCAAGCCACCTCCACAAAACGCGTGATTGGTGAGCTGATGCTACACAGCTGTCAGGATAGCTTGTCAGTGACTGTCTAACCTGGTGTCCACAAATGAATGGTCACAATGTGACACCGATAGCTGATGGCAACAAACAAACAAACACTCCAGGTGGACATGTGGGTGGCATTTTTTCCCAATATCATGTTGAAGTTGATCTGAAGAATAAAACTAGTTGTTTGTTAACAGTTCCTACAGTGCAGACAGTGTGTGAGAAGCATTAGCATCAAGCACTGAGTTCCCTGTATGTTCCCCTTAAAACTGGTATCCATAATGTTTTTAATAGTTCTGATCTATCTGCCCTGAGCTCCGCCTCTGCTTTGGATCTCAGTCTTATCTATCAAAATGTTCTTTTTTTTTTAACATTACTGAATGGAGCTACACCCACACAACTATCTCTTTCACATTAACTCTTTTTCTAGCCCATGCTGTTATATATTTAGCCATTAGTTGCACACAGCCAATTATCCTATGGGCCTCATGCTGGCAACATCTGCAGTTGCTAGGAGATTTGTGAGCATTGCATGGCCTCTACATCAGAGTCGGGGTGGGGGTATCATAAAAATCATTTTAAAGTCTTATTTCAGTGCTTATTATGGCCAAAACAGATTTGTTTATGGCAAAGTAAAGTCATGTGAGTGTATGCACTCACTGATGGCAAGACAGATAAGCTAGACGGGCAGACATAAAGCTGGGCAGATGGATGGAGATAGAGGCGGAATAACAGAAGAGGCTAATCAATGGAGCAAAGAGAATCCATTATGTTAGTGCTGCGTGGAGCTGCTCCAGTCAGATATTAGAGACAGTGTGCAATAATGAAAAATGTTCCTAACAGCATGCCCCCTGGTGACAGAGAGATGAAGATGGCGTGTTTCTATAATGGCTTCCATACATTAGTAGTGTTTTTCATTCTTTGCCTGCGTTTTGAAGGCTTACATTTCACACTGGATAAACTGGTTGCCATTATTTTTTTGCTGACAGACAACTTGCTGTTTCCAGGGCTGATAGACATAGATTTTGTATATGTACTTTTCTCTCCATCTCTCTGCTTTTCTGACTCTATCAGCTGTAAAGTTTCATTATGTGATGGTGGTTTAATTTACCAGGAAAGTGGCAAGGGAGCAGAGTGGGGCAGGTGCGAGGGCTGGTGGGAGGAAGGCTCAATCTACTTGCCAGTATTATCTGTCAGTGGGGAATGCAGAGGTGTTTAGTGCCTGTAGGGCTTCACTCTGTGGAGATCAGGGAGGTTGCTATATGTTTGTGAGTAATTTTATGTCAGTCTTGCCTTACTGATTGGATGTTTTGTGTGTTTATTGTGTATGTTGTGCCTTGTCTGAATCGCTTCTCTCTCATTGGCTCCGCAGGATTTTCTGGGCCAGGCCTACTGTACTCTCGGAGAGGTGGTCGGTTCATTGGGCGGTCGTTTGGAAAAAGCTCTAGGGTGAGTATGTGTGCCCATAGCTGCCAATAGCTCAGTGACTGCTGCTGCTGGGAATGTTTTCCTCATATAGTATAGAATATAGTATGGAGTATAGAACCCAGGCATTTCATTTGAGAATCCCTGTGTTTAAGAATTGACTTAATTTTCCAAGTTTGTTTTGCATCTGCATTTATGTCACGAAGATGGTTCTTTGCAGCTTTGTCATATATGAAGTCGTGGGAGGGAAAGAGGGAAATGCTTGCATGTATATTGCATAGAAATGTACACTGCTTGATCTGTGATTCATGCAATAACTCCAGGACGTTTGATAAGTGACAGTCTCTTTGTAACCATCTGTACCAAGACTGGCACTGTCAGCCCACCTGACTGACCTGACTAACAAGGCGGCTTGTTAAGAAGCAGTGTGAAAGTCAGTATATTCATGAGAAAAACAATGAAATCCTTTGAGTCACATAAGCTACAGTCACAGTTCAGTAGATGAAAATGTTCTTAAATGTGTAAGATGTCAGGCAGGGAGCTGTGAGATATGTTTACATTCATTCAGGAAAGAATAACTGCTGCTTGGTAATTGGAGTAGCTCAGGCAGTAACAAGGATTCATCCATGACTTCTGTTTCTGGGGAAACTAAGCCGAGGAACAGTGCATACCTACGGTAGTTGCTAATGAACATACACACAAACACACACATGTACACAAAAACCTCCTCCACGCTTCAAGCTTTTCCTATATATATCAACACTGAACCTCATTACATTGATCGTGTTCATCAGGCTTGTTAAGCTGCCTGTCCTCCACAGCAGCTTGTAGATTTTGATACCTGCATCCAGGTGTATGTGTGTGTATATGTTTCCTTGCATGTATGTCCATGAAGATGTGAGCCTAATTATACTTTACTTTCTGTTTTGTTGCTATTGTGCCAGCTGTCAGTATTGCAGCATGTGCAAGTTTACAAAGTGTTCTCAGCATACAAGTTATTTGAAGTTAGCAGTTAATGAAAATGACAATAAGAAGCAGAGTCAGTATCTAATGGCTTAAAACGAGCCTGCAGCCCTCTTATTTATAACCTTTACAAACTGATTCATCCATTTTCATGCAAGCGAAATACATGAATCCATTCTGGATCTTTATGTCTTAATTGAAAACTTTATCCTTTATTTGTTCAGGGAAAGTTGAATTCACACAGTAAATCTGGGCTTTGATACTATATAAAACTTCAAGTAGGACTAAAATGCAACATCTTTCCAACATTATCCTTCCACTCTTCACCAAATAACCATGGGTAAGGACAAACCATTGCTGCTCTTTCTTATAACATTCAGGAATTTTAAATGTTTGAGACACAATTAAGTATTAAGCTTAATATATTTAAAATGCTGATGAATGGGCCTATCAGAGTAGTTTTTGAAGTACATCCAATGTGTATAACATCGTGCTGGACCTACTCCAGCTGTTAGGAGTGGATGATCCACAGAAGCTGTTAACAAATAAGCAGAAGCCAGCAGTTTGGAGAAAGATACCCACACTGCCAGCGAGGTGTTTCCAGTTTTTTGAAAATTATCCCTTTGCGTCTATTTTGGAAACATTTTGAAGGTGTACCACATCTCTGAAGGTGCAACTGTATTAAAATATAGTTCATGTTAAAATACACTGATCAAAATCAGCAGCAGAATCTGTTTCAGAGCCCAGACTGGGATACATCATGATCTACTTTTATCCACAGTGTTGCTCTTTTGGCCTCCATTTCACATATTCACAGTTGAAGCCCACTTGGCTTCTTTTCAGTTGTGTCTTTTTAATCCAATTTGCTTCTTCACTTGAAGCCTTGATGAGCTTGGAGATCTGAAAAAGGGGTGTTGCGTGTGTCTGTGTGTGTGCATACCGCCGTTCCTGTAGGTTTCAAAGCAACACTATCATCTACTTGTGCAACAGTCGCCATCACCATGGTGATTGCAGTGGCAGGTTTCCCACTCAGAAGGAAAATAAGAGAGAGAGAGTGAACACCTTTTCATGTGCACGTTTATTTGTGCACCATGGACCCCTCCAAAGTGCAAAATGATGTTATCTGCTCTGAAAGCTCTACTCAAGAAACCCCTCCCTTCACTCCACTCTTCATCATCATCCACACATTTACACTGTACACACATGTGGATGCCGTGCACATTCTCTTAGTCATTTCTTAATGGTGGCACTAATGGCAAAAGCACTACTGCTCCTCTGTGGCTTTAAAGCCTCATTCTGAGGAGGTTTAGAAAATCTTTCTTAAATTAGATTTTGAAAATGCAAGGTCATATATTAAAAAGTCCTCTGTTTAATCATGAAAGGTTTTAAATTGTGAGACAAGAAGTCACATCGACCCAGAGGACAGGACGGGATTGCTGTTGTTCTTTAGTCTCGACCAAGTCTGTTTCTTTTCTGATTTAATTGTTTTGTTCTCTGTGTTTGGCCGTGTTCCCTCTGCCACCTGCTCCTCCGGTTTTCCCTGAAGGTAACAGGATTAAGAAAGTAAACAAATCCGTAGATGATTATTAATGCTGAAGACTGTAGTCGATACTGTCGAAGTACTGTGTCATACGTCTTGTCTATGATGTTGTTATAATTACTGGTAGAAAAGGTTGTGTGAATAGTTGCAGAAAATAGAGGCTCTGTACTTTCACAGTTAAAGTATAGGTTGCCTGAGGAGACTGTAGGAGTACTTTCAGGTGCTGAGGACATGCACTCTCCTTATATTGTTCCACATTATTGCAAATATATGCAGCTAAAAGCAGATGTAAGTGCATTTATTGAATTTAAATATTCCACAGGTGTCATACAGACCATTTGCAGATCTTGTTTTTAAAAAAGTTGTGACTGATTTGGTGCAGAAATAGAAACACTGTCAACATTTATTAGAAACAAAGGTACTGAGACTACAGCTGTTGCAGTCGTTGTCTTGCTGAGGTTGTGTCTGTATATGTGTGTCTGTTCATGTTTGTGTGTGCATGTGTGTATGTGTGTTAGACTATGTCAGACACACACCTGCAGCCTGACACGACAGGGGGGATCTTTAACAATTTTAATGAGTGCTAATTACAGCTAATTACACTGTTCAATCAAACTCCAGTGGGCATTCAGGTGTGTGTGTGTGTGTATGTGTGGGAGACTGAGAGCATCAGAGAGCAACCAGCAACAGGAAGCAAAACATTGACAAGTACAGTAGCTGACCAGAAGTATGTGTGTGTGTTTCTTGTGTATTACTTTTGGTTGGTCAGTTGTCAATCAGACTTTAAACCTTAATTCATTTAACCTCCTCATTCATTTCACTACGAGCTGGGCTTCTCTGAAGTAACTTTAACAAAAGTTGCACAAGAGTTCAGCGTGCTGCATTTCGTGGCTAATAAATCCCTTGAGTTCTCCTTTTGACTTTTAACTTCAGAAATGGTGTTTGGTTAAATTTGCATGAGAGCACTCAGATTTAGTGAGTTAGCGCCACCTGAGACATTTTGCGGCAAATTAGCATTTTATCACTGATAACATTTTCACTTTAAATAATGATGCTGCCATTCATTTTGATAGGCTCTTGAATATTCAGTAAGGCGGTTTGTGATGAGTGGGATCTATCACTTTCTATCACTCTCTTTTCCCTCCATCCTTTTATCTTCTCCAACCTTCTATCCCTCCTTCTTTGTCCTTCTTTTTCTCTCATTCATTCACCACCCTTTTTCTTGTCTCTCTTGGCCCCATAAACAAGATCTTTCAGTGTTCATTTGAAATAGGTACAAGGTCAGAGAGAAACCCCAGGTTATTATGGAAGAGCCAAGTGGACTACAGTTTTAGATAGAAGTGTGCCAGGAACACACACACACACACACACACACACACACACACACACACACACACACACACACACACACACAGGCTGATAGATGTGAATACAAGCCTAATTGTAAGCATTTGTATAGGGAGGACAGAAAAAAACTATCTGCCTCTGGCGTGACATGGATTTGATGTCACTGTTCCTTTTGTGAAAGAGAATTATTGTTATGAGTTTCCTTTTTAGTGGAAACGCATGTGTGTGATTGTGTACTGTATATGTGTGTGTCGGTGCGTGACCAAGAATAGATGGACTCTCGTGGCTTCATAATGATAATTGATATCTTATTCAGGTATTGGCCCTTCACTGGGAATATAATGAAAATGACATGTGTGTAAGGTGTGTGTGTGTGTGTGTGTGTGTGTGTGTGTGTGTGTGTGTGCCTGAGCCCCTGTTTGTGCATGTGTGTCAGCAGGCATTAGTGTTACTCTGCAGCCCAGAAGTGGCCCAGACTTAATTACCTGTCTCTCGCCAGACGCTGATTGCAAGTCCATGTGGCTTGATTAGAGGATTCACAGTGTTTCCTCACACACACAGACGCATGCACACCCTCTCATACACAGACACACACACACACACACACACACACACACACGGAAAGAGAGCTTGATATATTCCTGAAGCACTTCTCAACTTTGGAGTGCTTTTCTGTGTCATGAATAAACTAAAGAGAGGGGAGCAGTTTACCTGAGAACGAGAGCGAGGATGAACTTGTGTCAGATTCTCAGCTCTCAGGCATTTTCACAAGCTTTGTTTTTATTCAAAACACACATTCAAATCATTCACTTCACAATGAATGCTAAAAATTAACAGTTGAGGATCCAATTTTCTTTCTTTTCATATCCAGAATTTTGTTTTCTCTCTCTCTGTTGTAGAGTAATAAAATGTATTAACGTACACCGGTTCATGATTTCAGCAAACAACTAAAACACTGAGTGATTTCAGCAGTATGTTGCCATTACTCATGTGCTGTCCTAATTTTTCTTTTCCAGAGTGGAAATAGTCATTTGCATGCATATATACATACAACTTGAAATTTAGAAATCATTGATACGATTTTAAGGCAGATCTCTGAGCCCGAGTAATGACCACAGCTCTCTGAAACATAGAGAAGGGAGAGCAAGCATTTGAGGAAATAACAAGCAGAGGAATCCCATTCGATATCCCGCCGCAGGGGCCTGGCAGAGTTGTCATAGCGACATGGATTCTGGGTGCTTCTGCGTGCGTGTGTGTGTGTGTGTGTGTGTGTGTCTTCAACCATTTCTCCCAACATATTGTTGCAGAGAAATGACATAATTGAGACTGAGAGGGTGAAAAACAATAGGAAAGAGACAGCGACACAGAGTTTCACAAAGTCTGCATTGTGGTCTTTAGAAGTTGTATTTGCTTCTTTTGTTCTACAATCATGGCAATTTGGGTGAGCAGACACACAACCCAAGATAAAAATAGAACAGGAGAAATTAATCTCTAAGTCAATTTGCTGTTTTCACTCAGGTGGTAATGGGTCTTACAATCCTCATGTGGAAGAATCATGAATATTCTCTGAGAAAGACCACTTACAGTTTAGACATTGTCATGTCTGTGTAGAAATGTCTTAATGGTCTTAATCATGAACTGAAACTTTACAGTACTATGTGTAGTTCTGGCAATACGTGCATTTTAAACAGCCAGTACACTACATGAAGCAAAGTATTTTAAGTTTGGTCTGTTTTTTTTTTTTGGTGTCCATTCTTACTTTGGACACTTGCTGTGCTGTGTGTCAACAACTACTGGTGCTGCTCGTAAAGGTTTGTGGCTGCTTGTGTCCAACAAATAATGAGAAGTAGTGACAAAAGAGAAAAAGCAGGAGAGCATGTGGAGGAGATGAGAATAGTTGGACTGAGAGAGCTGTTAAATTATATTGTGGAATTGTTTCAGATTAGAGGTGGGTGGAGAGTCAAGTGCAAATATCAAAATGCCACTTGTCTTTGAAACAAAGGGCATTTTTGTGAAGCTGAAGCAGTAGATGAAAGACTCTGCTAAGTTCTTTATCACAGTTTGGACACTTGCACAAAACTAGCAACACCTGCATCTTACACATCACCTTAACTTGTGATTTGATTTGATTTGATTAGAAATGAATGTATCTGATTGGATTTACTTGTGCACTAGCTTTGACAGTGGGCTATAAGCGAGATCATTTGAAAATACTCTCAGATTTTTGGTTGGGTGTTTCAGTGTTGCTAAATTTGCTGAAATCTTTTGTTTGTGAGTTTGTGGATAAAGTGCTCTGAGTAAAGCACTCTGTGAGTGTCTTTAGTGCTACCAGCAGAGGTTATTTATTCTATTTTGCTCATGCACACCAGTACTTCCGCCTGGATGGTGAGATCATTTACGAGAGGATGTTAGTAATGCAAGGGCACGCCTGTGTAAATGTGCAGCAGAACAGGCAGATTCCTATTTCAAGTGAGGTTGTATTATTACAAAGAGTGATTCTTCTACTACTTCTCCACTACTTTAAAGTAGAAGACAAGTAGAGTAGAGGACAAAATACTTACTTGTATTTTAGGTAAGATAAAGCTAGTTGGGACCTGTGATAATTATGTTTTATTTAATGACATTAATACTTGGTTCTAGTGTCAATAATATGTCCTAGAGGAGGTATATCAGTATTACCTTATTGATTCTTTGGCTCTATCCCTCTCTCACCATCTCTGGTAATGCTAATGCTGTCTGGAAAGCGGTTTCTGTAATTGCTCCTGAGAGCAGTGATATCTTATGGGACTTTTGGTGGTCAACATTTAGTGGTTACAGTGATACAAGTGGCTACAGTGGATCTCTGTAGTCCGGGAGACATTATTATGTTTGTGTTTCAAGCAGGTGAATAAAGTCTGCCTCGCTTTCAACCGTTCTCTCTGGCTTTTTCTCGCTGTCTCGGTTTTAATTAGTCTCAATCAGTCTTCCCCTGAATATCTTTTTCTCACTTTACACACCTAATGGATACAAATTATTTGACCCTACATCCATGTGCTATGTAGAAATAAAAGGAAATAACAAAAAGAAAAAAGTCTCCTGTCTCGTTTAGATGCTATTTCAGATTTTCCTCCCATCTTCAGATTTCTGAGGAAAGGGTATTGCCTTTGGAAGTGAAAAAGCTCTCTCTCACAGCTCTTCTGTGCAAAGTATCGGTTCCAGGATCTATTTCATTTTGATAAATTTGCCATTTCAAAAGCACTTTACCCCCAGTTCCTCATGCGTGGTAAAAGGAGATTTGAATTACATCCATGCTGAGGTCCTCGACCCCAATTCTGGGCTGTCTAAATGCCTGCCTGAGTCAATTTCTGCCAGGTGGTTCTCTCAGAGCCGAGCTCATCAGATGACAGGCCTCTTTGTCAGATTGCAAGACCTCTCAAAAGTTAAGTCAAATTATTCGTCCTACTCTTCCTCCCATTCATGGATCCCTTTAACTATTGATTCTGGTCTGAAGATTGAATTGGCCGTAGATACTATATCCTGGTACTGAAATTGCAATATACTGTAGATTTTTAACCAATATATAACTGCAACTGGGAAAACAAGAATTTACAGAATTTCATGTAAGTTTAATGATATTTCTCAGTGTCATTTTCATGACTGCTACTTTATGATGCCTTAAAACAATAAGTACAAATTTGTACCAATCCTTTCACATGTTGGCAAGACAGGCACATAAAATCTCTCTCTCTGCTTTCATTAACCTCCTTTCCAGGTGCAGCAGGCAGGTGGTTTTAGAGAAAATGCTCAGATAAGCCCACCGCACACAGCAAGTCACTAAAAGCTGAACATAGTGGAGCATTTAGCAGCTAAAGAGTCAGATATTTCCCTCAGCGGTTGATGGAAAGTAACAGAGCTAAAAGGAGAGTGAATATTTGACTTGCATTTGGTGTTTGGCCAGTCGCTCAGATTTGTGCCAAATCAATTCATATGAAAACAGATTTCAGGTGAAATATTTATGTTCAGGTCTTGGTAATAATAAATACAGTAAAAAGATAAAAGATTACAGCCGTGTGTGCTTGTTTGTATGCAGTATAAATGTGTGAGTTGGGTTGTTTGAAAAAAAAAAGTGTCAGTATCCAATACTGTCAGTAGCTAAACAATCTGACCTTGTCTACTTCCTGATGGACTACAATGTTCCCAGTTTCTGGCCGTGAAGTTAGTCAGAACTCTGTGTCAAAAGTGTGTGTGTTTGTGTGTGTGTGGGTGTGGGAGGAGGGGGTGTTGTAAATGATGTTATTGAGTTCACCTTCAACACCACAATGTTTATTCAGTGAAAGTGCTTACACATACACGCCCACACACACACACACACACACACAAACATCGCCGACGCGTTCCCACGTTTACCGCCGCAGTCCACATACATGGTATAACACACCCTCATAAAAACACCAGTACAGTCACTCATGCACGCCTGTTTGTCACCTGACCTTACCAGCAACAGAACGGTCCACTAATACACACACACACACACACACACACCTTTACACAAATGGATACACTTTTGCGCACATCCACACAAACATAAACACCCCGCTTTCAACAGTGTTCCTGTTGTATCTTGGAAATGTTTTGAGGTAGTGGGAGGTTGTAAAACTTTCCATGATGTTTGTTCCTGACCAGAGTCTGAACAGGGTTTTACTCATGAATGCAACATTTTACTTCATAATGTGCTTTCACATTTAAGGGTGGGTTCTCTTCACTGATCTGTTGACTTAAAATGATGCTATATTTAGTTCTCTAACACTGACAAGACCTGCACCTGGTTTAGACTAAATTAAACTAATCAACAGCTGGAACTTATTACATATAGAGAATCACGGTTAATGGGCATATAGGCGCAGCAGAGAAAATAAAATATGAATAAAACAAATAAAATATGATCAACAATCAGACTGTTATTTATTTTATTTTTTGTACTTTTGAGTCAAACAATGCTAATAATATTCAACACAAGACATGTTTTGTGGAAACCTGTAGAAATCTTCTCTGCATCACCCCCCTACTGTGTAATCAGCCACAATTATTGAAACACGTCACAGGACTGATTGTGTGGGAGTTTTTGGGAAAGAATCTCACTTTTGATTCGGCTCATTTTATCTCCTGTGGTCAACACACCGCAGCGTCAGTGCAAAGCATCAGTGAGTAAAACAAACAAGGCAAAGACACAGTAGATAGACAGACTGTATATTTACACATAGAGAGGGACGGGGACTCGATCTGGAGTTTGAGTATGAATTTCCTGAATGCACATATGCAGGGTCACATCCTGCTGTAAGAAGGTCACTGAACCTCATCTGGGAACTTGTTCCAATGTTATGACACATACTTGATGTTTTCATTGACTCCTCTTCCAGAGTACACACTGTTCTGACTGTCGATAGTAATTCCGCTATGGAAATTTGAGATGTCTTCCGATATCTTGTTAACTCGACCTTTGATCTTAAGTGCAGAGAACAGCAGGGACGCGGGAGGAAACGTACGCGTAAACAGCTTGGTCATGCCAAGTACTCCACCCACGCCACTGTGATCTCTTAACCTTTTCCTGTTTTGTGTGCTGTGTTGTCTACAGAGGGATTCCTGGGAAGAAATGCGGGACCATTATTGTGAAGGCAGAGGAGCTGAACAACTGCAGGGTGAGGATGGATATAGGCTTCTGTTCATTTATCTCTCTGTCTTTTCTGAATCTGCCCGTTCCTTCTCTTCATGTCTCAGTTTGTGGACATGGGCAGGACAGTTGTACCAGAGGACAAGGGGAAGTTCTAAGAAATGCAAAAGACCATTTGACCTTTGTTTGACTATTTGAATATTGTGTGTAGAGGACAACAGAATCCCTAATGAAGTACTTAAAAAGCGGTTAAAAGAAGCTGTTCGATTTATCTTTTGTTGATGGTTTATTTTGTAACTGATGTGGATGAGTGGCCCAGTTTTCCATGTGACATTCAACTGAGAAACATAAAAATGGCCACGCTATTGATGTTTTACAAGCCCTATTTATTTTTTCGTCGCTGGGCTCGTCCTGTTTTTTGGCCTCAGAACACTTTTAATGATTTTCTGGACACCACAGCAAAGCTTTTAGATCAAGTCCTTTAAGAAAACCTTTCCCCCAACCATTTTGCGCCAGCATTCAGTCACACTCAAAGAAAACTTTTCCATCAGCAGCAGCCTCAATAGACCAGAACTCTGAGTATATCCAAGCATCTAAAACTGAAATTCTCCTCTAAATGGAGGTGTCTCTAACTGTCAGGCTGACTAGATAGGTAGATGGATGGATTAATGGATGGCCCTCAGGGACCAATGGATAATAAAGTCACATACCAGTAACAAAGGTATGCTTTCCATATGCATTTCACTCAGTTTTCTTTTGCTGTCTCTTCTCTTCAGGAATCAGTGATGATGCAGTTCTGCGGGAACAAGCTGGACAAAAAGGATTTCTTCGGCAAGTCTGACCCATTCCTGGTCTTCTACAGGAGCAACGAGGACGGCACGTGAGTCCCCTCCTCTTCCTTCACTCACGCTCCTTCCCTCTTTGCTTCTCCCTTTTCATGTGCGGATTGATCCGTCCCTGCATCCAAAGGAAATTGGTTTCATTGATTTGCCTCGGAACAAAAGCCAGGCAGCCTGTTTAAGCATGTGTGTTTAAAAAACATTCTGAGTGTGTTTGTGCACGATGTGTGCACGGATGTGTGTGTGGAAACAGGAGGTATTGAACAAGTGCAGTGCTATGGCTTGGTCACATAGATTTTATTGTGTGTGAGTGTGCGTGTTCGATCCAGCTCTGTGGGCTTTTCCATCCTGCAGTGTGTGACAAGTAAGATAAGACCTTGTGCCCTGAGGGAGGAAGATACCAAGTCCACCTGCTAGCTGAGGGACTAATGAAATTACCTCTTTGCAGTGTGTGTTTGTGCGTACTTTTGTGTGTGTGTGTGTGTGTGTCAGCTTCCACAGACTTCCACCCTTACTTTCAGTGAGTGGAAAGTTAGTGAAAATTCATTTTAATTTTCTTTTCCCACTCATATATGTATATATGTATTTCTGAAGTACATACAGCCCTCTTTCCCTTTTCTTTTTCCCCTCCTTTCTCCCCACTAGTCTTCTTCTCTCTTCTTTTCCATTTCTCACTCTCTCTGCCTTTCTTTGTTTCTCGGCGCAGGTTTACCATCTGCCACAAGACAGAGGTGGTGAAGAACACGCTGAACCCGGTGTGGCAGGCCTTCAAGATCCCTGTTCGGGCTCTTTGCAATGGTGATTATGACAGGTAAGTCTTTTTTCTATTTTAGATATTAGATATTATGGTGGCATAAATAGAATACAGCGACCCAGACAACCATCTGAATCACCCAGGAAAACGTGTTTCAGTGTCAGACATATTGAAAATGTCATGTTAGGTAACATGGGCAACTCTCGGGATATGAAGGATGTCCCCACTGTGTCTAATGGCCTCTTCAAGCTACTTCACACACAGTGTAACACAGCACTGCTGGAGTGTGGCTTACATCCACTGAATAAAACACACAACAGTATGTATCTGTGTGGGGGTTAATTAGCCATAGAAAACTCCATTACAAACTTGTTCCATTACTAATTATTGAAAGTTATATAAGCCATATTTATCTGAGTTAAGGCAGCAACAAATGACATTTTCAAAATGAAACTAACCACATTAACAGCTTATAATTATACTGAATGTCAGGTTTATTTTTAGTTCAAACAGGCATATCAGACTACTACCAGTGCTCTTTTCATGCATCTGTAACGCAAACAAAAATCTGTGTGTTCCTTTAAAGTCAGCTCTCTGTCACCTTTCTCTGCATTTATATGCGCGTGGTACGTGTTTCTGCGGGGCGTTTTCAAGTCTTCAGAAAAACATTAAAGTAAGCAGGAGATGAAACCGAAACTTAAGATAAACTAATTTGAAAAAATGGCAGCAATATGTATTTGACTGGAGGCGAGTATCTATGAGTCTGCTCCATCAAACAGCTCACAGTTGTGAAGATATGTCAGAGAAATGTTTCTGTAAATGATGATGAATGATAAGCAGCGACTGCAGCCGGGAGGAGCAAACCACACTTGAAATGAACCACTGTTAGGGGCTTAGGTTAATGTGACTCTGAGGGATTGTGGGTCACAGAAAGGTTGTGATGAACTGAGCGTTCAGGACTTAGATCAGAAAGTAGACCAGCTTCCCTGTTGCTCAGGAGCTCATGGTGGATCATCAGCATTAAAGAGGGTCATGATCACTGTCCACGGTGCTGATCCTGGACCTGCCTGGGATGCTGGAGCTGTCAGTGGTACTTTCTGCTATTGATTCATTGATGAACAGGTTTCCTGCTTCTTACTCTAAGCCAGGGATGCTTTGTTCATGGTGGATGAAATTGTTATTCGGAACATCTGTCTTATTTAAGGAAGGTTTTTGTTTGTCGACGCTGCTCTGGTGTTGGTGTTGGTGCTGCTGCTGGTTTATTTCTGTTGTTGTTCTAGTTCTGTTGTCAGGTTGTGGACTGGTTTGTTTATTATTTCCTCTTTTCTTTTTAAATCTTTTTTTTTGTTTGTTTGTTTGTTTGTTTTATGAGTGCATCATTCAGTAATAATTTCCAGAAAATTTCTGGCAGGTTTCCAGATTGTAGCAGGCAGTGGTTCATTTTTCATTTTCTCGTTGGATACTTAATTCCTTGTATAGGCTGAGTTGTATCCTTGCCTGCAGACAAAACTTTTCTCTTCCAGTTTAGCACATTCAACTGACTGACAGTACACTGATTAAAAGACTCTCTGTGTTACACAAGCAGTTAATTGGGATGAATTAATTAGAAGTGTACCAACTGAACACTGTCTCTGTGTTCCCTTTAATTAGCTACCAAAAAAATATACTGATTTATAAAGTGATTTCACTTAAGTATTGCTTCTTACAGTACCATTAGATGTGTGCGCAGGGTTTACTTTGTATCTCGGGAGAAGACTGAGTCTGAGTGAGAAAACAAATGAGCAGATAAAAGTGTGTCAGTCATGTTTGTGTCCGTCTCCTGTGTCGATAGCAGTCGTGTAGTGAGAAAGGCACAATAGGGTTTAGCTTAGCTTAGCTAGCAGACAGCAGCATTGATCTGAAGTTTGGTCCAATAAGCTTATTAAGGGAGTTGAGTCACACCATGTCTTATCAATGGGAGACTGAGGAAACCCACAGTGGATTGCACATGCAGTACACACTAATGTGTGCGCACACACACACACACACACACTTACACATACTGTGTCTACCTCTCTGCAGCCTGGGAAAAGAGATAAGGCAGAGCTCAAGCTGGCAAACAATGGAGAACTGTGTCTTTCTGCTCGTAGGTGCTGTGATGGGCCTGTGTTCACTCCCTCACACACACGCACACTCTCACACACACACACCTATACAGGGAAGCCATAAGATTAACTAGTGAAATTGTCAATTTCCTGTCACATCATCAAAGCTCACAAAGTCGGGACGTTTCCTGCTGAGATGTGGCATAACACCGTCTTAATAAGACACACGCCCATAAACTCATGCATATGTCTCCTCACATTTATTAGGAAAGATTTGCACACACTGGTTTCTCTTGAGGAGAAAGTGTTTAGCCAACTAAGAAACACATGCATCCCCAGAGCGCCCATCATTATCATCCAGCCCATTCCCACTCCTTACCGTTATTGCCTGATTTCCTCTAATGTGCCTCTGGCTCTCTAAGCAGCTCAAAGCCCATTGAAAGATAAGGAGGATGGAAAAGTGCAGTCTTGGCTCCGATTTCAAAATTAGACAGCGCTTGTTTTAGAGGGCTGTCCAAGTTGTAAAGTGATTACAGTAAGTTCAGCAAAATCTATGGGGGAAAAAAAAGCTGCTGTTTGGTTACAGACTTTTACACAGTAATACATGAGACTCCAAATTTGATCTGTTTTTACCTCCTGCTGTTAAAAAGAAGAACTTTGAATGACGAGTCCCACATAATTTTTTCACTCCGACAGTCTTTTATTTATTTTCTGTCCATTTTGAATCTTTTTTTACACCATCTTCTCTTCACACTTGCTCGCTCCCTCCTTCATGCTCTTCAGCAGACCGCCTTTACTCTCTCTGCTTTAATTAGGTCTTTCTTCTATTATACTTTTGCCTCACCCCTCTCCTTCTCTGTGCAACGCTCTCCTGCTTTTGTCAGAGAGAAATGACCCTTCTGTTGAAGCTATTGGTAGACAGAGTGATAGCGCAGCATATCTGTCTCTTGCAGACTATTCTTTTTTTTTTCTCCCCATTTCCTTGTAAGCTATAATGGGATGCAGAAATAGATGCATTTCGAGAGCACAATACGGGAGGAAAATACAGTGACAGACAGTGTGCTGGAATAAAGACAAGCTGTAGAATGGATTCGCTTCTCTTAACAGCTTCATGACAGCAAAGAGAAAAAAAGAAAAAATCAGAAAGGTATATTTTATAATTTCACAGGTATGGATGGTAGCCTTTTAAAGCATTGTTAGTTATGTTACTTGTTATTCTGGAGAAAAACACTACAAGTTTGCTTTTTCTTTTATTGTCTTGTTCAGTCCAGCATCTTTATTTATTTATTTTTTTTTAATTTTTGAACTTAATTCATATTTTTTGTATTTCCCAACAGAACAATCAAGGTGGAGGTGTACGACTGGGACAGAGATGGCAGGTAATTCCTCCTCATTCACTTATTCTTTTTTTTTTAAATGAAACTATCATATAACCTTTCAAAACACAGGGTGCAAAACACAGCAACACAACAATTATAATATTTTATCAATTCAGTTTTACAGTTTTACTCTTGTGTGATAATTATGTGCAGCCTTTAGGCAGCTGATGATCCTTCTGATTTGTGGATTTCACTTGTTCTCCGACTCAGCCTCCCAGATCAGATTTTCGTCTCAGTACCTGAAGCAGCACACCACTGCATTTTTCAACACAGGGCAATATATTTCCTTATTCCCTGTGTCTAACTGTCCACTTAGCCTCACAACAATAACAGTAACTGAAACAAAACAACGACAATGTCACGACCTGCTCTATGTGTTGATGCATTCTAGTGTTATTGAATTTAGTTATAAGAATCATGAGCACTTGAACTTCTTGTAAAGGAAGGCACTATAATGTGTTCTCATAACCTCATAGCTAGTCATCACTGATAAATAGACAGCAATATATTTCCTTATTACCTCTTGATTACATTAGCATTCAGCACATGCCAGCTTCCAGTTAGTGTATGACTAACCTAATCCAAGTCACACATAATTAACACTAACTATCTGTTTTCAGTAGGTAAGGAAGCTGGGTGCAGGACTGCCACAGATTGACTGCTTAATGATGAGTCTGGCTGCTGAGAGTCAGGCAGAAAGAAAGAGGAGTGACATTTGTCAAGCTGTAGTTTAACAGGGAGTCATTTCTCTGTTCTTTATGCTTTTGCAATCTATTCGGTGTCATTCTCAATCTGATGGAGGGAACAGCATGACATTTTAGTGTAATGTTTTTCAATGGGGCTGAGAAACACTAACAGTTTGTAACAAGCTGTTTAGGAGTTTTCATGTTATTTAATCATTTCTGTGTAAAAATATCTACGGTCTTTTTTACCCGTTGTGTTGTTGCTTTAATACTCACTAACAACAAATCTTATCATTGTTACTCACTTTGAATGAACTGAGTTGTCTGTTTATGGGACCTGAAGCAGCATTTTCTCAGAGTTTTCCTCATGTGTTTTGAGTTCTTACCTCACATGTTGATTGTCACACGTTGACTGTCTCCCTCTCTGTAGTCATGACTTTATTGGAGAGTTCAGCACCAGCTACAGAGAACTATCCAGAGGGCAGAGCCAGTTCAACGTCTATGAGGTGAGTTTGTGTGTGAGTGTGCATGTACTCACACACACACACACACACACATACAGTAACTGGAATACTAACACTATTGGGTTTTCACCCAGAGCTTTTCCTTCTCATATTAAATCAGAGTAAAACTAAACTGCCCTGCTCAACTGTCTTTTTGTTAAAAATCTACCTTTCCCTTCTGCCAGGGAAAATAAACACATTGAAAATTCTAATACTGTTAGTGAGCTAAAGACAGTTTTAGAAGATGTGAACGGAAAAAAAAACGAACTAATAGCCTTTAAAAGTAGAAATAGTCTGATTTTGCATGAGGCAGAGGGAGCTAATGGTACATAAAACCAGTATGCATCATGTTCCTGTTTATCTAATCATGTCATTTTCCCCAGTAATGGACACAAACCAGATGCTGGATTATCAGACTTCAAAGCAGCAATAGCAGTGTGGTTGTTTACACATCAAGTTGGATTAGGGATGGAAATCTGTGATGTGACTGACATTTATATAATTTATGTAGCCAACCCTTTAAAATAAAAATAAAAGAGTTAGGAACAGATGATAAAATGGCTAGAAAATCATTGAAAAACATCAATATAATGTATGTTTTATATATGCTGTCAGATATTACACATTTTTTATGTAGAGAATAAATAATGATTAAGATCAAAGGGGCTCTCACAAGACCCAGTTAATGCCAACCAGAGTCTCACACACAGGGACCATGTTAATCCCACTATACAACATTCATCTCCCTTACTCTCTCTCTCATTCACACATAAACACACACACACACACACACACATACACACACACACACTGATAGTTATGATGACTTACCTTCTCCCAGGAAGAGTCAACACTTCTTGATTAACAGAATACCACACAGAGAGGAGAGCACGCAGGGGACTGTCATTTTAAACAGCTGCTGTTTGCCTAATAGAGCTCAGATGTGCACACGCACTGAGGCACACGCACACAAAGGTGCACACAGATGCACACTGACATGTGTGTAAGGAACAGACAGACACACACACACACACAAAGTAATTTTATTATTCCTGGCCTGTTCCTTGACCCCAGCTTTTCCTAACTTAAAGCTGTCAGAGAGAGGATAAGGCACTTGGTATGTGTGAGTGTGTGTTTGAAACAGACATGTTTCAATCATTGCATCTCACCTCCAGAGGCAAATGTGTCCTTTTGTGTACCTATTGCAACGTGAACCAAGGAGAAATGCATAAATCCACACATTTGTACGTTGTTTCTCCCGAGGTCCTCTCCTTCTGTTTAACCTTGGCACAGTTTGATTAGACCATAAAGCTCTGATTTAAAAGACTAAATCGAGTGTTTAGGATTCAAAAGGAGTTTCAAGTCTGTTTCAGTCTGGTCCCCACATCACAGGATCAATTGTATGTTTTAATGAGCTTGAGTCGCAACATGAGAGACGAAATGAATTGAGGCCTTCGGCTGAAAATGTGGCTCTTTTCTAATCTCTTTACAAAAAAAAAAAAAAACAACAACGTGGTCTCAAAGCAATAAGTCCAGCTGGTTTAGATGCATAGGAATCTTATCCAAAGGAGGGTGGCTGTGTACTCACTCTGTGTTCTGTTACATATTCATGAAGTCACGCCAGTCGGTTTAGAGCCACAATCCATCTCTGGATTTAGCTGCTCCTCTGGATATGATGAGCTTCATGTGCATTGCTCAAAGGCACATTCATGGTGGTTACTGGTTCAGGGAGGAGTGTGTTTGACCATGGAGAGAGAGATGGAGGGAGGGAGGTATTCAAATTTTACTATGACCTCAGCTACCACATAGGAATTTACTTTGCATTTCAGCTTCCATTTTTCCCCACAACCTGAGGAGTCTAGAGTATTGCTTTGATTTTATTTAATCTATTTCACATTCCACTTCTGCTAATCAAATCCTACTTTCAATTTTTGGGCATATTACTGAAGAAAAGTATGCAAAGTCAAAACATGCCCTATTTTTGGCACATTTTGGCTGCCATAAACAAAATCGTGTATTACATGACAAAGTAATTTGTGATTGTTTTTGGTTAATGAAATGAAGGGTTGAATTGATGGATGATTGAATGAACTGACAGAGTCACAAGAGAGAATCCTGTCTTTTTTTTAGGTGATAAATCCGAAGAAGAAAGGGAAGAAGAAAAATTACCTGAACTCTGGAACGGTATGGCCATCACATCTGATGTACTGTGTTTTTCCTTAATATACAGGGTAGTATTAACTAGAAATGAATTGCAGCACTGTGCCACAGTTGGTCAAGGCTGGTGCTTCATTTTCACACGGCTTAATGTCATTGACCTGGCCACTGAATTTGTTACATTAGCAAGAATTAAATCTGAATTTGTCCAAAGCTGACTGTGGCCCTCTCACTTACAGGTAACGCTGCTGTCATTCCTGGTGGACATTGAAGTCACCTTCCTGGACTACATCAAAGGAGGGTAGGTCAATGACCACACATTCATTGAGCCCACATTGAGAGATGGGGGTTGTAGTCCTTTAATGAGAGGTGACATGCTGAGTGTGCCAGTCCCTGTCTTGATAATAACCCCATCGTGACTCAGTGTCTGCAATATGCCAAAGATAATGATCCCTCAGTGTGAGTGAATCAGATGGAAAAGTGTACATTTGCATGTGAGAGAAAGAAAGTGAAAGGTGGAGAGAGAGAGACTGACAGATGGGCTGACCCAAAGTCAAGTACGCAGAGTGTGTGTGTGTGTGTGTGTGTGTATGTGTATGTGTATGTGTATGTGTATGTGTATGTGTATGTGTATGTGTATGTGTATGTGTATGTGTATGTGTATGTGCCTCGCCCATTCCACGCGTCGTCGTGTGCGCTCACATATGTGTCTGTTTACATGTGGTTGTGTACGTATGTTGCTCAGGAGGGTTGACCGTGTGCAGCCAAGAGTGGCGTGAATGCTCGCCTACACACTCTGCCTTCATTAGACTCGCAGAGGGGGAGACTGTCAAGGGAGAGAATGTGTGTGAGAGTGTGTGTGTGTGAAAAAAAAATCTCCATTTTCGTCCTTGTATTCCTCTGTTCCTGCTGCCCTTGTAGCTCTGTTTTTTAGGAGTTACAGAAAGTCGACTGGCTTTTAAAGAGGATAACCACTATTTAAAAAAAAGTTTTTTCGCCTGACTTTGAGGAAAAAATATTGTCGTTAAAACACAGAAGGTAGAAGTTTGTTCCCCACAAAAACAACACATCTCATCTCTGTCCTGTTTTTTTTTTTTCTTTTTTTTTGTTGCTGTTGCTCTTTTCAGGTGGATTTCAAAAGAGTTAACACACAGCTCAGAACAGAGGGGTAAAATATCTGGCCAGAAATTGTTTGAGCCAATGAGAGGATTGAGGATTACCGAATGAGGATTACCCAGGAAGCCAACACTCGCTATGCTACACTGTCTTCTCCCTGCACCACAAATAATTTATAGGATTTGGGCTGTGAAAGCCTGGCTTAAACTTTGATGAACTGATGAAAGTTTTAAACTTTTCACTTAATTGACACAACTGAGATTTTGCTACATTGCCCTGGTGACCATCACGCAGCACGTCATTAGCTAGGCTTTTGTTTATTTTAAACACACATCAGGAAGGAAAGGCTTCTTGTAAATATAATATACAACAGCCGGGAGTAACATCAGGGTTTTTTCTCAATATGTTAGGGATTTAATTTCATTGTGGTGCTCAGAGGGAAAGGTTTACTGAAAGTGGACTAGTTGAACATGGAAGAGAACACGTAACATGCTCTGAATTTTTTATCAGACTCAATAAACCATTCAAATTTAATGCAGGTATGGTTTTTTTTTTTAGCCCATAAAACAATGGAGGAAGACGTTTGTTTCCCAGGTTCACCGCTGTTTGTTACTCATAAATAAGCCTGTAAAACTGCTTCCTGTCTAAGAACACTGATCAATAGAATATTGATTCACAGGGCCTTGGGAATGCACTTTGTGTATGTCAGATTAAGATATTAGATGGTGCTAGTGTATACATTTAAGGGGATGGACTTGAAGCAGAAGTATTAAGTTTCAGTGTGACAGGAAGGCTTTCATGTTGCTTTCATGAGGCAGGTTTTAGTCATGTTCCAAGGGCGATCAATTCGCATGATGGACCAGCTCGTTAGTTTGACAGAATGTATAGAGCTGGATGTGAAATGCATGTGTGTACCCTCACCACGTGTCCTGGCATATGTTTACTTCCTCTGTTGCTGCTAATGGAGAAATCCCATCATCAAGTCTATACCCTACAAACAAGACCTCATTCCCAGCAGCACTGGGCACTTTGAAACTGTCAGTAAGAGGGTGTTTGTTTTGTGTGTGTGTGTGCATGCGTGCATGCGTGTGTGCTTTGGGGGTCTGAACTGGGTGTTGTCACTCGCATGTGTGGCTAAATGAAGTGCTGAGTGCTTTCTTAGTGTTTGAAACCTAAATGGACCATAATGGTCCAGTTGCATTTAATCCAGTTGCATGAGGGGGCAGACTGTGTATTTGTTGGCAGACACACAAATCAGCACCCTCACACAAGAATGTAAACACACCCATGCTCACATGTGTAAATGCACATCCTCCTAGATTCTGTCTCTCTTCTGCATTTCTCCAAAATGGCTCATACATTCCAGTCCTGTTAGACCATCTACGCAGGTATTTTGTCACTTTGCCATTCATTTCATATCTTTTCCTTGTATCTCTTCCCAGCTCTCCTCCCTTCGTCTCTCCTCCCCACTGCTCTCTTATCTTCTGATTGACAGCTCTTTTTGCAGCTTCAACCCAATCAGCTAATTGTTCATTTGGACCTAATTAGGAACATGATCTGCTGGCAGCATTAGCATAAATGACTGATTTGAGAAGGCTCCGTCTCAATCCAGAGCTCTCATTCTTTTCACTCCCTCTGATAAAGCATTATTACCACCCATGGATTTCAACAAAGACGTCTCTATTCATGAGCATGAGGATAAAAATGAAAAATTGTCGGCTATATCTTTCATTTTGAGTTCTACCATTGAAGGCGGCCCTGTCACTCACAGTGACAGATATTGTTTCCCCTTGTTTTGGTTTGTGAATTGAGTATTGAAACCAGAATAGAAGCAGGAGGGATCTCTGCTTGTATTGAAATCATTCTGAGAGGTTATCATTAGATAGGGGAACAGACACTCAGCATCAAGGCGAAGATTTGTAAAAATTCAAATCTTTTAAAGGAACCAAGACTTTTTACCTGGTGGGTTATACCACAGATGAAAAAGCACAATATGTTTTCTAGCATCAGTGTTCAGGCTAATCTATCTTGATGCAGGTAGGAGCTGTTTATCTCTCCTCTCCTCTCCTCTTCTCTCCTCTTCTCTCCTCTCCTCAAGCCAGATGGACACTGTCCAACCAGCAACATCTGTTTGCACATCACCAGGAGAGTTCACGTCGCACAACCTCTGATGCCGTTTTTAGGCCACTCAATGCGCTCATGCATACATCTCCCTCTGGCACTTAAATATACGAGGAAAGGAGACTTGTTGGGAACATTTCCAACATTTTTTTTGTCTTAAATAGAACATTTTCTAGTATTATTCACATAGTGTTCTAAATAGGAAAGAAAGGAAATGCTCATTACTGTGTCTGCCTTTGGCTTTAAACTAGCTTTTCGACTTCACCACTGTCCTTATTCTGTATAAATATACATATTTAGTGTTAAGTGCATAGTTGAGTGGAATCACTCTGCTGTTTTGAAGGGGTGGGTAAAAAAAAGGAAAATATAGTTCATTGTGTTTTTATGCTGTGTATATTGTTGCTGCATAGATAAAATTTAGCTAAACGGCTCTCATAGTAATACTTTAGCAATGATTTCTCTTCCAGTAGTCTAGAAATTAGAGGCTTTGTAAATTTAGGAGAGACATTAGCATCCAGCCTGTTCCATCTGCAGGAACGCTTATTTGACTATAGTGTGGAGCCTCCTCAGCAGTCTTCCCCCGCTGGGCAGTATTTTGATATATTGGGTCCTTGCTGAGTCACGGTGGGCTTTAACAGCAGGGGAAGATCAGCGACTGACAGAAAACCAGCTGCTAAGGAGGCATTCCCTCCGTCATCCCAAACACATTATCAAAGATACACACTATTCAGAATGGACGACCATGTTCTTCTAAAGATAAAGCATAGTGGCAAAGGTGTTGTCATGGTCACGGCCAGTACAATACATACACACACTCTAATATGAAGGTAGACACAAAAAACACACTGTTTAAGAAACAGAGAGAGACACACCAGGAAGCAGACTGTGTAGTGAATAAAAGGGAAATTGAAAATGAACAGGCCTTTTCAGTATGCAGTTAAAGGAAGGCACTTAGCCTACCATTACTCACCGGAGCTGCCCAGCAGTGGGGCGGATAACAAAGGGTGTGTCTCCTCACTGAAACCCTTCGCTGTCCAAATTAGGTTAGCACAACACATTACAGACAGTTAAGGAATTAAAGGAGATATAAATCAGTGGAAACTAACTCTGTCTTTGTTCTGCTCTGTCAATTTTTGTCAGACCAAAAAAAGTGGACTTTATTGGTGTAGCTAATATACAGCCTATCAGCCAAACTAACCATTTCCTCTCATAGTTTCATATTTGTGTGTTTTTTCAACACCATTCTCCCAGGGAGGGACAGGTAAACTTTGATTTTATAGAGCATGTGTTTGTAGAAGTATTTCTGTCTGAAGCCAAAGGTTCAGGAGAACTTGCCATGAGGTGGATTGCGGCCAATAAAAATAAATAAATAAATAAACATGACACGATAAAGCCGGTAACAGCCCTTAAAGGGCTGGAGAAGTTTCCCTCTATCTTTAGGACACGGAACGATAAGGTTTGTTTTTTTAAGGAAGGCTAAGCTCACATCTCTCCTCCCTCTGCTGAAACTCAGTGATGTGATGTTGCGGTTAAGACCACTGCTCGTGGAAATCCCTTATCATACCTGCCAGAACATTTTGCAGCCTTTCTGGTTTGAACCTGTTTACTGCAGATCTCCCTTTTCCAGTCAGGTAGTTTTGTCTCCGTTTGGGAAAGTGCTTTATATTTAGTGTGGGTGTGTGTGTGTTACTTTCTGTTTCACAGAAAGAAATGTAAACCTGTGCCAGGAAACATACCAAGCATGTTGCCTTATAACCTTTATTGCCAAATGTCTTCATAATTGGAGAAATAGAAGGAACAGCAGTTAATTTCATTCTAGCTTTGATGGTGAAATAGGCGAAAGCAATTTGATTGTATAAATAAAGTAATGTAAAACACAAGGAAGACTTTAATAAGATAACTGGCAGTGTGTACCACATCCTGAAACACACATCACCAGGGAAAATCCCAAGAGCCACTAAACTGACTCTATGCCCAAATTCTTGTCTGATTAATGCAGAGGATATAGCTGACCTTTTGGAGAGTGTCCTGTGTTCTGGTCTGGATATTAATAATGTCCATTAGGAATCAGAATGATGATGCCAAACATTAGGGGTGATTAGGGGAGGGTAAAGCAAGAAGCTGGCACTGACTTTAAAGGTATCATGCTACTGAGTGTGAATTTTTGAGCATCATAGCACAAAGTACTCACAGTCTGACTTCTGAAGGTTTGATTCTGTTGATTAAAAACAGTGACTCAGCAATTGCGAATCGATTGTGAATCTTATTTCTGATGCAGTTCTGACATTGTCATTTTCTTGTGCTGAAATGTTTTCTCTTTTCCAACAGTTGTCTGTCCTCTAATTGACCTTGTCCTCCTGGCTGTCCCTTCACTCTCCCACAACTGGAAGTTCTTCCCTCAAACTTTATGTGTGCATGTGACAGAGAGAGGTTTTGGTGGGAGAGAAAGAGGGCATTTATAATTTAGGCTGCTAGGCTGAAGCCTGTCTCTGCCAGCATGGGGGAACTGGACCAGAATTCACTCTGATCTCCTCTCTCTGCTCCTCTTGTCCTTGCAGCTGTCCCCTAGAAAAGCTACTTTACTGGCATTTTCTATTGTTTAGGGAATCAGACCATTCTGTAATTCTCCTTTTGTCAGCTTTTACAGCATCCTCGTTGGGTGAAAACATTCAATCAACTTTTTATCAACAAAGAGTGGCCTTGTGCTTTCGCTCATGACAGTGATTTTGGACATTATCTGGTGGTTTCTTATACTTTTGCTCTATATCGCAATCCATCCAATATTTATTGAGATTATTCAGTCCAGACCAAGGGTCTATGCTATTAATGTAAGTAGCTACAGAAGCAATTTTATATGGATTTTTATGTTTTTTCTTCTTTTTTTTGGTTAAGAGACATTACTAAAAATCTTACAGAAGTATCTTTTTTGGCTGTCTGAAATAATAATTTTGCCAGGATAAAAAGATCTTCTAGAAATTCAAACAGACAGTTGACAAAAAAAAAAATTGAATATCAAACAGATTCGAGAAGCAAAGACTTGCCCACTCGACCCTAATTTAGCTCAACTCCGAAGACTGACAGCCTCTGAATGACTTACGCTTTCACCGCCCTTTGTTCATCCACGCAGTCGCATCAGTAAGTGCTGCTGAAATCTCACAGAGTGGTGCTGACTGCTGATTGTCAGTTATTCTGAGCTAAGATAAGCAGCCACTCATTTTGAATGTAGGTAATACTTTTCCCAAAATAGAAGAATCTTTGACATTAAAACTAGAAGTGCGGAGTTGAATGTTACTCGTGTTCTACGTCTCTTCTCTTCTTCTACTCTCTCTTAATCCCTCCTCTCATTTAACATAACAGAGTTATGAGTTTGTTAATCCCTAGTTGAGGGAAACTCAGAGTTTTCACTTCCGGATATGGAGAAAACAAAAGTATGTGTGAAGCTTCAGAGACATCAGATATCGATCTATGAACAATCATTTCTCATGTTGTTGGTCTGATGGAACATTCCTGAATAAAATGTCATTGTATTAACTTACTGACTCACTTCTCCGCTCCAACTCAGAGTCTTTCACTGCTGCTGCTTTGTTTTTTAAAGATACATATGCGTTGTCACACATTAATATTTCTACCCCCCCGGATTAAAATGGAAGCTGTGCTCATTATTTACCTGTTGCCATGGTGAATTGTTGCACAGGAGCTCCATTGCTGATGGGTTTTTTCAAAACCATTAGTTAATCAGAGTCAGAGTTCAGGGTTAGGTTCAGACTTTGTTAAACCTGCTTTCTGGAACTGGCCTCTGATCATTACAACATTTTCCTGCCTCCGTCCTTGCCTCTTGTTCTGTCCCCTCTGGACGACACAGGGCCTGCACTTCACATGACCTGCTGAGGTGACAAAGATGATGAGCTACTGGCAGTTTGACACTATCTGAATGCAGAAGATGTGTGTAAGATAGACAGGGATGCTTTTGTGTGTGTTTGTGTCTGTGTTTGTTGTGTGGCAGCGGGTAGGGATTGGTGTGAAAAAGCTATGACAGGCCGACAGAGCGCTTAACCACATCCTGTTCCTGCAGGTTAACAAGATGGGAAGTGTTTTGATATAGAGAGACGTGCCACTCTCTCATGCTGGGTGCTCTGGTGTGTGATGTTTTTCTCTGCCTTGTTTCATCTCTCTCTTATCATGTTTTTTTTTCACATTTGCATAAGTCAAATCCACTCACACTGCAGAAACGCCTTATCAAATATAAGTGAAAACACTGGAACTTTCTCCTGCTTGGAACAAGCCATTTTGGCTGCCAGTCCAGTAAGTGACTTTCATTTGATAAGGCTTCTTTGAAAAGTCCAGATATCCAACTACAAGAATCCTTAAAACACACTGACACAAAATTTTGTACAAATATTTCTGTCCCCCAGAGGATTAATCCAACTGATTTTGGTGATCCCCTGACATTTCCTCTAGCCCCACCATTTGTGCTTTTCACTTTGAAATGTCACAACAGTGAAATGGTGAACATTGTGCCTGTTAAACATCAACATTATTAATGTGAACATACTTGAATGCAGGTGTTAGTACTTAGCTCAAAGTGCTGTTACACTTAACTGTCGCCTTCATGTCATATTGTTCAAACCATAATTAGCAGTGTGAGAAAAACTGTTAACTTTATAATTCCGAGTCTGAGACATCAGGAATTTTTGACACAGATATGTCAACAAACTGTCGAGAGAAAGGCCTGCAAACACACTGCCGCTGGCGGTTACATAAAAAGAATTGACGTTAGTCCCCTAATAATTGCTGATTACTGTTATGTAACTTTGGGTTACTCAAAATCAGATTCTCTGCTGGTCTGTGTAATTTAATTTAGCATTTGAAAAATTTCACCTCCTGTCTACCAGAATGCTGCTGGATGCACTTCCTAGAGTCTGGGGTCACAAATGAATGTAGTTGAAATCTGAGAGCAAAGTCGTGGTGGGTGCTTTCACTTGTTCAGTTGTTAACAAGACTGTAGCTGTGTTCTCTGATAAAAACAACAACCTTCCTCTGAGCAACACCAGCCTAACTGTGTTTGGTGCGAAAGCCCCGTAACTCACTGTCTCCCCAGTACTGTCGCAGCTAAATGGCAGGAGGAAGTCTGTTTGCACTCTGAAACATTGATCACTTTAACCTGATTATGTCTGCAATTCATGTCTTCTGATTGTTTCTTGTTGAGTCACAGATGTGTGTGCCTGTGCGTGTGTGTCAGAAAGAGAGGAGGAAAATGATTAATCAATCATCTTTCTGCTTTTGTCTTCCAAGGACCCAGATTAACTTCACCGTGGCCATTGATTTCACAGCTTCCAATGGTAAGTCTTAAAGTAAACGCACACATACCTGCTCTTGTGCGCACACACACACACATATAAAGACACACAAAGTGTGCTGAATTCCTAGGGAGCGTTTATTCAAATATATGCAGATGGAAAATCAAGTGTTTCCTAATAGCCCTCTCCATCACACCTGGCAGATAAAGCTGAGTGCTGTAACACGCTATGATGGCTGTGATTAAGGACTGTGTTATCCGTCTACCCTTTAGCTCGGTCCTAGCAGGACAGGCGGCGGCAATAGAGCCAAATCCTATTAAATCAAATGAGAGCTTTCAGGCAGTGGATGTAAAAAAACGTGTTTGAGGCTGAGGTGTACTTGATCTTGCCTCTTGCTCTCTCTAAAATCTCTGTACCGAATGGTGGCCAGTGGAGATCTGCAGTTTATTAAAACACAGCTTGAACAGCAATATGAAAAGCCATGTCACGACAACTGTCATATTAATACTACATCACGTTAATTAGCTGCCGGTTTAGCTCCATCAGTGATGCTGTGATGGAGTCAGATGACCCACACTTGTTGTGGTGCCATAAAAAAGCACTAGTGGTGAACCACTTAGAGATCTATTAGTTGGTTGTTTTTGAAAGCACTGGCTGCTGTATTGAACCACAAAACATGATATAATTTATAAGTTCAAGTAGCTCTTCGAATAGTGATAGTGGTTCCCGTAAAATCCACCCTGTCAGCCTCTGACAGTCTTTCCATCAGTTGGAGGGATATATTACAAACAGAATTTATTCAGTTTCCTAAACTTCACTTTCTGTCAGCATGCAATATGAACTTATAGCCCTGGAGCTGTGGCTCAGTAAGGACCATTTTATCACAGCCATAGGTGGCTACAGACCACCTGCAGCAGATAGTGAAAGCCTGCTGGCTTTAAGAAAGCATCTGGCTGAACTGAATTTTAACAAGGTTCTTAATGTTGGTGGTTTTCATTTTGACCGGTTGCCTCAGTCAACCTTAGTGCAACTGTGGTTTCATGCAGAAAGAGCCAATAACAAACACTGGTCACTCGGATGAAGTCAAGTCAAAGCTGTACATTTCAAGAGAGGCACTTTCAATGGGCTTATATTCAGTTTTTTCATCCTGGTTTAACACTGAGCCTTATGATCACTTTTATTCTAAAACACCAAGAACATTATTGTGCCCACAAAGTATCCTCTGACTGTGTTTGTTTTCCCACGACATCACAAACAGGTAACCCAGCCCAGCCCACCTCACTCCACTACATGAGTCCCTACCAGCTGAATGCCTACGCCATGGCCCTGAAAGCAGTAGGGGAGATCATCCAGGACTACGACAGTGATAAGATGTTCCCCGCTCTGGGCTTCGGAGCCAAGCTACCACCTGACGGCCGGGTATCCCACGAGTTTGCCTTGGTGAGAGTGAGAGCAAGACGAGGATGGAAGGCAGAGAGTACTGGGAGAGTGGAGTTGCTCTGAGTGTATAAATAATCTGTTGTTAATTTTGAATTTATTTATAATAATTGTCATCTCTTTCAAGACAAAACGCTGTGGAATATATAAATAATCCCTGAGCTTGTTTGCTCCATCTGCTTCTCCTCTGCCTCTGGACCTGTTGAATGTATCTGAAATCAATCATGTAAGTTAATCATCTCCCTTCCTCTCCTCTCCCCTCCTCTCCTCTCCTCTCCTCTCCCCTCCTCTCCTCTCCTCTCCTCTCCCCTCCTCTTCTCTCCTCTCCCCTCCTCTCCTCTCTTTTTGTTAAATGCAGAACGGGAATCCTCAGAACCCATACTGTACAGGTATTGACGGTGTGATGGATGCCTACTACCAGAGTCTGAAGTCAGTTCAGCTCTACGGACCCACCAACTTCTCCCCTGTCATCAACCATGTGGCCAGGTAACACACATACACACGTGATTGAAGGTATTTAATGTAAAAACTGTCAGTTAGCACCTGTCTACGCTTACATGTTCACAGCCTTGTTTTTGTATTTCAATTTTCATTACACCACACGCACACTGTTTTACACTTGAGTATTTGCTCTCGCTGGTTGTATAATGAACTTCAGATCATTTGAAAATGCGTGAAAGAACACCGAGTACATTTCACTCCGCGATCGACACTCAACATGTGTTCTCGGGTTTTCTTTAATAAGCTCTGTGCAGCGAGTGTTGCCAGGTAGCTAACAAGAGTGAGAGGAAGAGGGGTGAAAAGCTAAGGACACAAACAGAGAAAGTGCCTGACAGCTGATTGCATGTTTGTTTGTGTCTTTTTTGACAGGAACATAATTTGTTCCGCAGGAAAGCCAGGCAGAAACATGATGTAGACAAAGTTCTCAAAGCATAAAAAAAAGCATTAACAAACTATTCATGCAAGTATGTAATTAAAGAGATGTGCTCAAGTGAAGTCTCTCATCAGGTTACTTCACATATTTAGAGCGTAATTTAGTCTTAATTGCGTAGTTACACATGAGGAGGCAAATGCACTCTGGAGGAAAATGATGAAACAAGCAGTAATACAGAGGCAGGAGTTCAGTTTTATTTTATTCAGCCTGTCGTGTCACCTGACCCTTTTTCCCTTTCCCTGACTCATCTGTCAGTCCCACTGAAACTACCCCTAAAACTCACTAATTAACATGTTGTATCTTGTTGTTGTGTCTTGTTGTTTGTTGTTTTATCTTGTTCTTTGGCTGTAGCTCTATATTCAACATACAAACAGGAGAGTGGTATTGATCTTCTTATCTAACTCTATGCACTCATAAAAAATTAGTGTACCTCCGAAATGTCAAACTGTTCCTTTAACATTCCACCCTAATGTTCTGCGGTCTCCTTCTCTTCTCTTCTCTTCTCTTCTATCAGTTCTTCTGTCTTCTCTCCTGTTTCATTTGCTTGACTTTTTTTCTCTATATTCTTCAACTCTGCTCGACATTTGTGTGTATGTGGATTTGTGTTGTCTGTCACTAAAGCACTCTTCTGCTCCATGCAAAGTACAGAAAAACTAAACACAAAAAAATCAAATATAAAGTAGCTGGATAAGGCCCAGACTGATCAGCATACATTCTACAAACTCGTCCCTCATCCCCCCATCCCTCATCTGCAGTCCCAGTCCCTGAAATCCTACCTCCATCTCCTCTCCTCTGTTTGTTGACCGCCCTCATATTTTAAAAACAGCCCCCTTTTTACCCTGCAGTATTTTGCTTCACTCCGACACGCAGCTTCTTCTCCCCCACTCTCTCACTTCCACTTTTTACTTCTTGCCCTAAGTCTCCCATTTTTCTCCCTCTGCGATGCTTTGATCATCTACAGTGAGAGACACCTCAGTATCAGTTATCTCGTGTGGGGAGGAGATAGACATACACACAGATCAAACCTCCCTGTGCAGAAAGGTGACATGTAGAAGAATCCAAAGTGACTGAAATAAACTCAGTATGTAAATACCAGTAACAGTCAGTTCATGACTCACATGGGAGTGAAAGGTCACACTCAGAATTGCAGGAGAAATTGAGCCATATTAAGCTGAGGATCTGTAGGACTGACATGAAGATAGATGTACAGAAAGAAGCAGCAGCAAGCAGAGTGGGAAGTAAGTGACATTTGTTCAATGAGAGAAATCATTTTCAATGGATAGGGAATGCTTTATTCCCACTCAGCTATTTTTGTGTACTTTTAATTTTTGCGAACAAGCGAAGTACTTTATTTAAAACTACACTAAGTGACACTTGATGTGCCCAACTAATGAATCATCCTGGTAAACAAAGCACATGATGGTAGCACAGAAATAACTACAAAGATGGTTTTGTGTGTTTTTGTGCCCAGGTACGCAGCTTCAGTGAAGGATGGCTCCCAGTACTTTGTGCTCCTCATCATCACAGACGGCGTCATCTCAGACATGGCCCAGACCAAGGAGTCTATTGTCAACGTAAGGGCATCGGTTGTAGCTGTTAACACCCGACCCTGCACCGTGACCCCCAAAACAAAAGGAAAAAGTTCATCTTTCACAGCCTTTAACGGCATCTGTCAGTGTGTTTAATACTACTAATAATAATGATAACAAGACTTTGTTGCAAGTTTACGTGGGTCCAAACAGCCGATACAGTTTGGCACAATCAAAGCCCTAAATAATAAAACTTAATTTATATAGTGCGTTTGGTGGATCACTGTCAGCTTATAAATATACTGACAATGAAATTACTCCATTAAGAAAAGGCACATATTGTTGACCTTAAAACACAAAGAGTGTTACCCTGGCCAGATCCATGTGGTATATAAATCTCAGCGTGAACAAACGTGCATTCAAATTAGGATTTGGATTGTTTCATATTGACATTATATACTGAGGAGTCTTTACTCCTGTTATTCTTTTTTGTATTTTCCGTGCCATTCTCACTTTTGACAGCATGTTATTCGCCCTCCATCCGTTCTCTCCATCACTGTCAAGTCATAGCATGCCCCAGAGGGAAGCCACAGTGCCATGTAGAATGCAAACAAAAAAGAACAGTGAACAACAGCCATTTTTTTGCAGAAGCACTGATCCATCTCAGGCCTTTGAAAGCAGAGAAGAAGAAGAGGCTGAGAAGAGTGAAATGTTAAGGAGAGAAAAAGAGGTGACAAGGAGGAAAGAAGGCAGCGGCAGAGATGAGTGAACAGGCGGAGAAAAAAAAAAAAGAGCAACAGGCAGTAGAAACGACCTGTACCGTGGGGAGCAAAAAATAAATGAGATCTTTTGATAAGATCATCTATTGCTCTGCTGCCTGAGGTCAACACATTACTCAAATACGCTGAGCACACAGTGCGGACCCTCTCTCTCTCTCTAACCCACACTCTGACGCTTACACATACCCACACACACACACACACAACACAAACACATGTCATTTGTAAGCTGTCATAGAGTGAAGCCCGTGTTGTTGATTCTCTCGTCTCTAATATTATTCACTGTGATGTCCCGACCCACGCAGCGAAAACACACACATCAAAGATTCACACACACGCTTACACATGTTGTATGTATTATACATCTTGGCAAGACTTAAACACGACATGATCCGTGACTGCTTTGTTTACCACTGATGAAGACAAAGGCTGTACAGGGCTGGTATAAGGCTGCAGCTCAGTTGTAGTTCAGTAGCCCTATTTATGACCCTCGTAGAAAGAAACTGTTTTTTGTTTTGTTTTTTACAAAAAAAAAGTTTTTCATTTTTTTCAAACGCATCAAATATTTATTTATTTATATTATTCTTCCCTCTCCTGCAGGCCTCTTGTCTGCCGATGTCAATCATCATTGTGGGGGTGGGACCTGCAGAATTTGATGGTAAGTCAATAAGATCCTGTGAATCTGTGAGTAATGAATGGGTTGTTGATCCTCCAGTGACTGTGGTTCATTGATATTTTGCATGTCTATGTTAGCAGTTAGGTCTTTTTAGAATTCAACAGCACTAACAAATAATGCACACATGCGAGGTCTGCATTTTTTTTTTTTTTACCCTTTTTATTCTCCTCAGCCATGATTGAATTGGACGGCGATGAAGTCAGAATTTCATCCAGAGGAAGATACGCTGAGAGAGACATCGTTCAGGTACACACTCCTGATTGTTTTTACCGAAATCAAAAATGAAACAAATCCAAGAATATGACTGAGCTCCTGGGTTCATCCTCATCACTTTTTTCAGATTTTATCATATAAATCATTGCTGAATTAACACCACTAGCTGGCACCGGGACAAACATTTGCTGGGCCCCTATTAACTCCTCTCTTCCTCCCTTTCTCTGTGCAGTGTTTACAGCTTTAACTGCTGGAATAGTACCTGACCCCAGGTTTGCTCCATGGTAATTTTAACTAGACACAGTCATTTAGTTAATTTACACAGCTTAGAAGCTCTAAACTGAAATAGTAAAGGCCTTAAACTAGATCAATCCAAGATCTCAAGAGAAGGGAATAAAGCAGAAAATAACCTAAAGGCCGTTATCATTTCACCTCATGTTTTAGTGGTGAATATTCCCAACAACATTAAAATGAAATCAGCACCAACAGTTGGCGTACAATAAGCCTGGAGCTTCTGGGGCCCCTGGAGTTCTGGAGCCCCAGGGCAGTTGCCCAATTTGCCCAGCTGGTAATCCAGCCTTAGTTTAAAAAAAATAAAAAATGCAGCAGTCATAATACTGCAGCCAGTCATCTTGATCTAAGAGTAATTTGTTAACTTGATTATGCAAAAGTATCAAACCTCGTTCAGTGATATGTTGATGTTGGAAAATGTTAAACAGACCATCAGGAAGACTCAAATCACAGCTCTGCACAGGATTTATTTGGAAGTGCAGAAGGATTAGTGTGCGAACCTTGTCGTTGTGCTTTTAAAGGTGAGCGGCTAAAAACACCTGAGTCCTGTCCATAGGGACAGATGCCTGGCCACCTCTGGGACAGATGCCTGGTCACCTCAACCCCATGGTACACCAGACCCCATATGGCAAGACAGATGCATACACACAGGCGTAATGGCATGCTCCCCAGTTACTGTGAAGTGTCTGCCAAATCCCTCTTTCTCTGTCTTTCACCCAGTCTCACTTTCTCATTAAAGTGGATGAACAGAGACCTTCGGCTCTGACCCCAGACCTAATGCGTGGCTTAAGACGCCTACAGGGCAGCGTGAGGTCTGCAGTCAGTCAGTCAGTCGAGACCTGTGAAAAACTAAGGACAGAAGTAAAAAGATTCAACTTTTTCCACTGAAATGCGACAGCTTATCTGCTTCAGAGCCCACCTTTTACTTTGTCATGTAGAATTTGGAAAACGGCCACAGAGGCAGAGAGACATGCATGAATGTGTAAGCTCAAAATGTCACTGTGAATAGTTTGTCTTTATTAATTCCTTTAACACATCGATCATGTGTCGAACCAGACATTCATCCATCCTACAGTTATATTTGTATCCTTCTTTGTTTTTCAGCCCACATTGGCAAGTAATTATTTTTCATGTTTATGTCTTTCCCTGGAATCAAGGCGAAGGGAAGAAACAAGCAAACATTCAGAGTAGGCTGTTTGCTTGGTTGTGACACTGTGAAGTCACGCTTTTCTCTTCCATGACCTTTAAACCACCACTGCCATATCTTGCTTTTTAACAAGCTGAAGTACACACACACACACACACACACAAATGTACACAGACACTCTATGTAGAAAAGACCTGGAGATGGTGTAAAAGTTTCAGTACTGGAACATTACACCAGCTCTGCCTACAGGCTCTCATTATCAGTAAGCTAATAACCCAGAGTGACATGGAGAGGTTTACATTTTGCAGCGAGCTTTTCCAGCACAAATTGGCCCCTCATATGATCCTGCGACTGTAGGTGACAACAGCTCATTAAGCAAATAAAACAGAGACGTCCTCAAATCTGTCCGCATTTAGTTCAGCATAATCTTCCATGTAAGAGCATATAACCTGTGAAGGTTTGTGACACGAAACTATCTTTGAAATGTGCAAGCATTTATTAAATCACAATCAGGATTATGAAGGAGGCAGCAGTGTGGAGATGTAAATAATGAGCTGGAACAGAGCGACCTGGTAGCTAAAGAAGTCAAGTACAAAATGTGTCCAAGGGTCCTTCAGCAAAACACTGAAAAACTATAGAAATAAAACTATTATAAAGTCTGGATGTCCACTTAAGTGTCAATGCTTCAGTGGTTTGAATACATCTAATGCTGTAGTTTGAATTTAGTCATTTTATTACAACTTCCATCTTATATTCGTAGTTTTGGTCCTTATCTCACATTGCTGAGATCTGGGAACATGAAGGCATTGCTAAGTCTGACATGGCAAGGAATGTAAACAGGCCAACAGTTTAGCCAGATCTAAACAACCCATATTTTTATTTACATGATCAGTTATGCTTATTAAATCACAGCAATCCCTGGCCTTATATTACCTTATAATAAAATGATCCTAATGAGTTCCATGCAGAGAGGTGTTTAGATTTAAAATAAAATAAAAGTAAAAGAGGCCGCTGATACCAGGAATCAGCATCAGCATACGCTTAACTGAGATGCTAGAACTGGAATCACAAGAGAAAAAGTCAGATCGCTGCATCTCCACACCATGTGACAAATGGCAAAAAAAAACTTCCTCACATCATTTGGGGTTCAGACTTGTTATCAACCAGCTCTTGACTTTGCTGTTGTGAAAATTAGCGATGCTGATCCCCCGCTTGACCCCGTATATTTTCAGTCTAATATTAGATCCCAGTAATCCCATACATTTGCTAGGGCTAAGCAGGGCCTGGTTTGCGTCTGCTGGCTCTGTGCCCACCTCTTCTCTTGGTCTCAGAACCCGAAACTGCTCATTTTCACATGCCAGCAGCCCCACACAGCATCAGCAGATTTTTACTACAGAGTATTCTCAGTAAAAACATGACATCACTAATTTGCACTTTTCATGTACATTTGCTGCTCATCTCCGTCACCTCAGGGATCAGAGTGTGCTCCAACTGTTGTTTACTAGGAAGTTTTCTGATATTCACCCCCTCCTTTGTGCATGACAATCAGACACCGGAGTTTCATTTCAGAAAATAAGGCAAATCTGCAGTGTCTTAATTAGCCTGGACTCTCTTCTCTGCAGCAGTGCCAGTTTGTGATCTAGACTGGTGGGATGGTTGTGTTTTTACAAAAATAATCTTTCAGGTCATAAGCACATCTTCCACTTACTTAAAACTAAAAGGATGGATAATGTGGTATAATTAGAATTCTTTTTCTGAAGTTCTTTATTCTTCTTTTTTTCACCACTCTCCCCACCTTTCCACTCCTGTAAATTTCACCCTCATTCCTCTGCTCCTCTTCTTTCTCACCCCTTTTCATCCTCCATTCACTCCATCTCTGCTCCATCTGCTCTGTTACTTTCCTCATTTCCCTTTCTTTATAACACCAACTGTCTTTCCATTCACTGCTACTCATCTCAACTGACCACTGGGACCATTCCCTAAGCCCCGCCACCCTTTGTTGCTGTTGCTACACCTGTTGGTGGTAGATGGCGGCAGATTTACATCTCAAAATTCATAGTTATTTTCGAAACAATGGATCCCTGATTTCAGACAGGAGAAGACAAAAGCAGGCTTCTCATTTCTAGCTGGCACACACTGATTTTTTTACCAGCTCAAATGACTGTCACTTGCAGATTTTATCTGTATCTAGGTAACTAGCAATTTAAGTGACGCCAAATGAGTTGGCTGAAAACACAAACTCCAGCTGGCTTTTTAATGTTTCCACTTGACTCGGCTTGATGAGGATTAACTGATGAGCCTGACAAGGTAATGAGTTTGCTGGAGTGTAAACTTCAATCGAATACAATAAAAACCAGAAAAGAGCTGCTGACATTAGCTCTCACTCTGCAGTGTAACACTGAACTGCAAGGGCCAAATTCAAACACTGGGGGTTGTCGATAGGTTTAAACATAACCTGTAACACCACAAATTGCAGTACCCTTTAAAGTACAGCTCAGTTAGTTATGTAGGTATGACATGTAGCCAGACATGTGAACAGTTGCAGATTATGAATTTCCTTCTGTCTTGTCTCCACTTCCTCAACCTCCGTTTTCCATCTCTTCTTTTCAAGATCACTTGAACTCATGTTCCTTTCCTCTCCTCCCAATTAGTTTGTCCCATTCAGGGACTACATCGACCGGACTGGGAACCACATCCTGAGCATGGCCCGGCTCGCCAAAGACGTCTTGGCCGAGATCCCCGACCAGTTCCTCTCCTACATGAGGACCCGTGGGATCAAACCGTCGCCGGCACCGCCACCCTACACACCACCAGGCCAACCCCTCCAAACGCAGATATGAGTAGCGATGTGGAGAAAGGTTTTCGGAGTCAGGGGTCAACCTAACGGACTTAACGCGCGAAGTACTTCCATTTCCTTAAAGCCGCTCTCCATGCCTTGTCGTCGTGGATCACGGTGGTCTTTCTTGTGTTCAGGAAGCTGCATGTCGGGCCAAGAGAGTGTTGCTTTGAGGGCAGGAAAAGCCAATGAGAGTCTGTTTACTTCCACTGTCAAGCATTCCTGTTGCTGTCTGGATTTTTTTTTTTTTTTTTTTGTGAGTGTGTGTCTGTGTGTGTTGCCTGGGAAACTCGGACAGGCGAGTTTGGAGAGAGTTTGGAGAGTCTGGATTCAAGCGGGGAGTGATCTTGTCTGCCTGATCCACCTGATGAAGGAAGGAAGGGAGGAGGAAAGGAATGAAGGAAAAGAGGAATGAAGGGCCGTTCTTTAGAAACACTGTAAAGAGAATGTCTCCAGACAAAACAAAGGAATCACTTGATCTTAAATGAACACTGACTTCTCCTGTAAATAACTGGACATATGTAACTTCTTCTCTCTCTCTCTCTCTCTCTCTCTCTCTCTCTCTCTCTCTCTCTCTCTCTCTCTCCAGCTCACTCATTGTTTACAGTAAATGCTAACAAGGATTTTTACTGTTGATACTTTTATATTCACATAGTTTCAGTATGAAGCTTGTTATACTCTGATTCTCTAATACTCTCTAATGTAACTCTCTAATGTAACTCTCTCTCTCTCTCTCTCTCTCTCTCTCTCTCTCTCTCTCTCTCTCTCTCTCTCTCTCTCTCTCTCTTTCCTGGCATGTGTGTCAGGTAGCAGCAGTGCAGGTCCTGGTAGCCCTTCTGTACCGTACCGTACCGTGCTGTACCGTACCGTACTGTATTCTAGTGTTTGTATTAACCTTTTGCATGAGTGTAGCCTCAGTCAAGTGCATGCATTTAGTGGCCCTGCACTACCTCTTCTACCCATCTGTCCGTCCGTCTGTGGCGGGTGAGTGTCTGTCTGCCTGTTTCTCTAACTGTCACTTCACCCTGTCTGTCTGTCTGTCTGTCTGCACTGCTCTCAGGCCTGAGAAGTCAAACTGTCTCCCTGTTCCAGCCTCTCTTCCTGTCTATCTCTTTCTTTCCTTTCTTTTGTGCCTCTGTCACTTTTACTAGCTGTGTTTCCATCCAACTTTTTTTTAAAAGTTTTAATAGAAGAGATGAATGAAAAATACAACATACTTATGCTTTTTATGCAAATACAACTCATTTTTGGTTCACTTCCCATGATCAGACCTTCAGATTGACTCCATAACAGTTAACGATTTAATATTTGGGCATTCTGATATGTAAAATATATCAGTCCTAATTTTTTTTTTAGAAATGTGATATCCCTGTATAAGGTTTCCATTGTCTTCAGGAGCCAGAATGTGCATTATGATCGTTATCTCCAAGTGCATTTGTTGTTTCTTTGAAAGAAAAAACGAAACACAGCCAACATTAACAACAGCTTTTTTACATTTGAAAGGCCAGTGTGTTTGTTCTAGCCAAGATTCAAATCATGCAGTTTGTGTTTTTGAATATTTGAATTATATTTTTGCGAAGCATTTATTGACTGTTGAATGGCAACATAGCTCCACTCTCTCTCTCTCTTTCTCTCTCTCTCTTTCTGTCTCTGTCTCTGTCCTCCAAACTGCCTTGGCAATAGGATGCCCACGTGCCCAGGGGTTTCGTCTCATTGTGTCGTCTAACACCCACATCCCTGCCCCGTGTTAAAAACGACAGCAGCTGCTCTCAAACAGAAAACTGTTTGAGCAAAAAGAGCCCAGTGGTCAAAAATGCAGAGAAAAACACACTTTCCCTATGTTTGCTTTTTTGTTCCATTTTATTTTTAATTAGTTTTGTGTGTGTGTGTGTGTGTGTGTAAATTTTAATTGCACCTTTGATATAGCTTTTTCTATGTTTGTTTCTATGATGTATGTGTGCCAATCATATGTGAAAGGACGATTTGTGTGATTTCTGTCAGTCAGCGACAACGTCCGACAAGTTCCCAATTTAACATCGAATGATCGTTTCTAGTGAAGAATGAGAGGATTTGTGTTGTAATGACTGTGTGTTTCAGTGGTGAGTGGTCATGATGATGTGAATGAGATGTGAGATTATCTGACTATGAAACAGCTATTTCTTTTAAAACAACACGAGATGGAATGTTTAAAAAGTCTTACAAAAAAAAAAAGCGGGAACGCATGAAGATTTGAACATTTATTGGACAGTAAGTGAATTACACTGCGGCACCAAAAAATGTGAACGGTTATTTTAGCATTGCAGTGAAGTTAAAGCTCGCAGTATTTTCGTTGTATTGACACTTATAATGGTTTGCTTCACGTTACCAAAACTTATTTGACTTATCTGACTTTTTTTTCTAGTGAACCTGATGTTTGCAGATTTTTACACATCTAATCACTAAGTCAGACCAGACAGTATCAAAGTGACGACACAGCAAACACTGAGTAACGGTCAGTAATTAACTATCTGTGAAATATATAAACAAATTTAGTGTTATTATTGAATCCAATTTTGAAAACACACATATTGTATATTACTACATAACCTCTTACATACAAAATGGTTTCTGGCTGTTCTAATGATTTTTTTCTCTATATTCATCAATTTACTTTCTAGATTTGAATATATGTACTACATTCTATTTAATGTTATTCTCATGTTTTATTTTATATAAATCACTGTAATGACCAATGCTCATGACCACCACATCATCCTCAGACTATCTCTGACGTCTTATAAGACTTTTTAATGACACTCATCACTCTTAGCTGCACCAAGGCGTCAACCTGCTGTGTAACTTTGCCTGGTTTCAGATCAGCTGATTACAGAGTCAAGTTTTTTTTTTTTGTCCCACAGTCATGGATGCACCTGTGCTGTTGGTTTGTGGTGAAATTTTTAGCCTTGACGTTCATCAGTCCCACAATACGACAACAGGCTCATTATGACTTGCACAGTCATATAATGTTTTTGTTTTTTTTTTCTGAAATGTCTGGCTAAAGTCACAGTATGTGGATCTTAAACCTCCTCTTGTCTTCTTCTGTTAAAAGAAGAAAGAGATTTGGATTACATCATTTTCAAATTAACACTTTCTACACTCTGTATTTCATGAAAAGTTTGCTTGTGGCTCAGTCTCACTGCTAAATTACCACAAGAAAAAAAAGGACTCTGAACATTTTTTACTCTGTTTTGAACATCTTACATTGCTGCCTTGTCAAGTTGCGTGACGTTCCCATGTTCATCGTTCTTTTCTCACAGTCTCTCCGTATATTGCTACTGTAGCAACGCAAATATGGCGGGACTAACTGTATGACTATGTGTGTGTGTGCTTAGTCGTTGCAGTCACACCCTTGTAGCTACCCGCTGTGTTCAAAGCATAGCTGGACACATCATTAGGACTGCAGGTCAAAATAAGGAGCTCATTACTGCCTCAGCAGATACACTGTAAAACTTCATCCTCCAAACTGTTAGAGATCCGACACTGCGAGGGTCACAGTCGGCTTTATTGTAGCTTTTGTTGATTGGACGGGCAGAGCAGGGATTTTTGAGGGGGAAGTGGGGCTACCTGCTCAGAGTTAGACAAGTTTTTGACATTAGTCCTTGGTGACGGTTGAGCATGAATCCCTTCTGGTGGAGACAAATCACTGTATCGAAAGATAAAAGCAAAACCTTTGCTGCAGCAAAACTATGGGTTATTACTACTTGGGTTTTATTTTTGTTGCTCCAGCCTCTGGTCAGCAAACTGAGTTAGTAATGTCAGTTCCACAACAATGTCTAAAGTTTCCTAACATTACTTAACATTAACTACTAAAGCTCATACTAGAACAGATAAAGCTGTAGTGGAAAAAATCTCACGAGTGTATTAAATAGATGAAGAGATTTTACTGATGTGGAAGAATGTTTTATTCCTTCTGTTAAATGTTACATCATCTCGATTTAAAGATTAAAACATGACCCATCAGAAAAGATGGCACGTGGGAAGAGGTTAAAGTGATTTTACTCTACCTTTTAGATATTTCCCACATTTCTTCAAGCCTTTTTCTTTTTCTTTGGATTTCTTGACATTTTTGTGTTTGATAATCGGCCCAGACCCAGGACAGACAGACAGCCCACAGGATGCCCCCGTCATGCTATCTGAACAGCAAACTACCTCCTGTTTCTAGTTTTGTGTTCTACAACAAATCCTTTCAGGGTAGGAACATACATCTCTTACTTCGTCTTACTACATCCTTATTTCACCTAATTCCAGAACAAGGCTTGTCGACCAGAGCAGAACACAGTATGGAAACAGAAAAAGGACATAAGGACAGATTTGAATTTTATAAGCAACAGAAAACCTAACTGTAAAGTTTAATCATACAAAAAAATTAAACAATACTTACCTTTGGCATTTAAATTCTAATGGATTCATAGAACTGAACATTAGATATTATCCAAATTATCTAAATTGATGTGCTTTAGATTCTCCTGTTTGAAAATGTATGTAGGTAATTTCACATAATTGAAATGAAAAAGGAAGTAGATAAATAGGTTTCAAAGTAAAATATTTCAGATATCACTGTAAAGTCAGTGATATTACATTTTCAACATTTATTCAGTTGCTTATAAAAATTTGAATTATTTTGGCCTTTATTTGCCTCCGTACTCACACACACACACACACACAAACACAACTTACTACCACAGTAACGTGTATATGTTTGTGGTGCTTCGGCTGGACTTATATACATAAATATATTTTCTTTCTTCCTCGCTCACTAACTAAGCCCCATGAAGCCGCGACTGTATGTATGTGTGTGTGTCTGTGTGTGTACGCATGCATGTGTTTGATATAAGTATACTTTGCGCGTGTGCACTCTAGTGTGTGTGTGTGCGTGTGTGTGCGTATGTGTGCTCGTGCCTGTGAGGCACCTTTATAAGAGAGTTTTAATAGACCATGTGAGGTGTTACACATAAGATCTTTGTTTACTAAAGCTATCCAAATACTATATTGTATGCTTGTCATATCTTCTTAACAACGTGCACTATGTTTGCATGTACAGTTTTACAAAGGATGCACCAGTTCCTTTTGTTAAAAACTGAGTGTTTTGAAATATAAAAAAAAAATCTATATGAAAATTAACTGTACAAAATGGCCTTAAATCTTTCACTGATTTTCTTGGAATTGTGCGATGCCTTCTTCAGAAAAATGAATTGTTTAAAGGAATTTAATCGTTATCTATTTTGTGTCAGTGTTTCTATTGCTTTCTAGTGTATTTTCTTTGCACAAGTTCAATTATGGGAACAAAAAAACAAAACAAAAAACAAACAAAAAAATGATCTTGTACTTTTTTGAAACCGTGATTAATCAGAGAAAGCATGGCTGAAGTACTGATTGTCTGATAATACATATAATAGATGACTATTTCTGTATCAAACTATTGATTTTTAAATAAATATTCATATTAAACACAACATTTGCTGGACATTTCCTCCAGTGTTTTTTCTTTTGAAGAATTCTTTCATCCTCTCCTCTTTTCCTTTCCTTAGTGTCCATCTCTTCTCTCCTCTGCTCTCTTTCATTCATGGTTTATCAGGAGTAATATCTGAGAAGATGATTGCAATGCAGAAAAGTCTTCCCACACCAAAAGCCTCCAAAGAACATGGACACAGGAAGACTGGCCTTTGAGCAAGGCACTGAACAATACTGCAAAACAAGAACCGTCTATCGAAGTCAAAGATGTTCTCACTGGCACGTCTTCCTGTTTGTGTGAATCATTCAGATTCACCTCCCACTCCTGGTGTGAATCTGAATCTTCTGTCATCTGCCTGCTGAGGTGGCAGCTATTTCCTCAAATATAAAATGGGAAAATATTTATTTCTCAGTTTTTATTTCTGAAGTTAATTGGCACCTGTTTAAAGAGGCAATTAGTAAGACTGTCACTGGCCCCCGTCACACAGAAATACCCAGATTTGTAGAACCCGCTGGGGGTTGATGGCATTCTTCATCAACGCTTGAAAACTCAGCAAGTGCTTTGACAGGTGCTGAGATTCCTGATTTTCAAAAGTCACGATTCAGCTTTTGTTTTGTTTTTTTTTTTGTTTTTTGTCAGCATTTTAGGATATCCTCAGTCTCAGTTGTGCCACTCAGACTAACAGAGGGGTTACAGAGTTGTGCTGGAGGAGTGATTGTCTTCCCACTGCCTGTGGAGATGGGTTAATAACAGTCATAAGTTACAGATAATGTCAAAAAAAAAATAGCTGGAAAAACAATGAATAAACATGTGGGAAGATACACTTATTCAGTTTCTTGCTATAGCTCATGAACTTTCAGTCTCCAGCCTGAAGGTTGGGACTTCACCAGGTGTTGCAAAAAGACTGAGGAGGCTGAGAGACCAGGAGAGCAGAAAAAGAACAAACAAATTGGCTGATTTTTGTATTTTTGTTGTGAATTACTGGATAACTTCCCCTCTGCAGGTTGAAGTGGTCACAGCCCGTAGGCAGGTGCAACCTGTGTAGAGGGGTTGCAAGGAGACACAGCTGTGATTTAAGGCCAAAAAGGTTGGAAACAAAAGGTCTGTGGTTAGTTTGGGGTTGGTTGGTGCAGGGGTGGAGGGAATGAGCGACGTACTGCTGTGTTCGTGTTGCTGTTTATGTTGCTATTTGCTATTTTTAAGGTCTCATGAACACTCCAACTACTTCTGAAACTTCACCAGCTCGTTGCCACGGGACACGCTTACTTCCCACCTCACCTTCACCAGCCATTTAACTCAGACTCTCTGGTGACAAACTTTCCGGGCAAACTTCTTTCACTCTGCTTCCAGCTCACTAATCACCATCATGTGCGTCCGTACAAGCTGCTGTTTACATGGTAACTTCATTAGTCTCCGCCTGCCTTCATGTATGAAAGTCTCAATTAGCGTTATTCCCTCAACCTCCCACTCACTTTGCATGTGTCTCTGGCCTGATAAGGAACACGTGACAATGTGTCACATACTGTATGTGGACTAGCTGTTCGGGTCTGTCACTTTATTAAACAGTGTGTTGTACTGAGGACGATGGAGCGTCAACAACATGTGGGTTTACTGCCAATTATTTGCTTGCTGAAGTTACAATCAGACCAACAGAACCAACAGATGATATGTTGTTACTATGAATTAACAAATTAATGTCAGGCTCTTGGTTTCTTACTGCAGATTAGTGCTGATCACTTGTCAAGCCAAAAAAAAAAAAACAAACCAAAACAAAACATAAAACTATCAAATTTGACCTTTTACTCTGAAATCTGGGGAATCTCTCCATCATTGTACACTGTGGTCAGTATTGCTGTTGATTGATTGATTGATTGATTGATGCTCCCAAAACAATAAATTCCTCCTGTTAAAACAAATCCTGAAGTCCAACCAACACCAGAGATGGCAGATATTTACTATTAGGGTATAATACAGTGGAATTTTCCAGCTTGTCAGCACGGACTTGAACACATCACTGACATTTCAGAATAGATGACTTGTCATGTGTGAATTAAAGCAGGACATCCACAGTAAACATATCCACATTATGTTTATAATAAAGCTGGCTGATGGTGACACGGACAGACGTGATCACGTATGCACGCGGTGTCCTGCTGTCCAATCAATCACCATCAACCATCCTGTGTATATTAGATAGATGTCAGGTGTTGGCCCACCCCCCCAATAAATGCACTCATAAATATAGAGAGCAGACAAAATTGGCTGATGACTTTTCCTTATTACGTGTCCATATTTGCATACATTTGCAAAACAAATTCACTTAGTGGGCTTTGCATTTGACCTGCTGAAAATCGAGCCTGAAATTGTGGCTCTGCTGCCTGAAATGAAGTGAAATTAGAGCCATAAAGGAAATTTGTACATCCGTGTTTCGTACACGGCAATGAAGGAAGGAAGGATTCCATTTTAGAAAAATTGCTGTTGTTATTTATTTATTAATTGATTGATTGATTGACAGGGATCAGTTCTGTGAGACAGGGAGGATGATGGAGAGAGTCAGTGTTTCACTGTGTCCAAAGGAGTTTTGTCTTTGTCTTGATGTAAACGGTCATCAATCATCAAGCTATCGAACTGATCATGTAGAAGAAAATACAATATTGAATCCTCACTGGGTTTTTTTATTTTTATTTTTTTTATGTAGTTTTATTTTTTTTATGTAGTAAAAATGGGTAAGGACAGAACATGATGTGTTACTTTGTATTTAATATTTCATGCAGGATGTGACTGTGGAAGGTGCTTTCCTCCAAAATCTTTCCTTGCAGGAGCCAGGCTGGAGGCAGAAGGTGAAACGAGATCGTCAGGGAAATGAACCTCACCTGGGCTGAGCTCATGCTGCTCTACTTAAGGAGGTGGCAGTCACCAAGTCCCTGGTTTGTTTGTCTTTTATTGAGATTTCCCCTCTCTGTCCTTCCTTGAGGTGTTGTCTTCCTTTTTTACAAGATCAAATAAGTGCTTATTTACATGTTGTGCCACAGCTTTATGAGTTCTCTGTGTCTGTACTGGATCTGTTCAGAGACCACAGTCCTGGTCTATGCTCAGCTGGGTTTGACAGAGCTCACAGTCCAGAATACACCAGTGTAAAAAATAAAAAAGATGCTTCCAGTCACAGTGAGAAACGTGTGAGCGGCTTCATGACCAGTGGAAGCAGATTAAACTCCTCTTGAACCTGGTTTTAAGGCCATAATTTTAACTTTATCTATAACATAACATTGAAAATGAGAAAAAGAACAGAAGTTAACAACACAGATGTGAACTGCTTTTTTTTGTTATACTGAGTTTCTTTTGAGCACAGGTTTGACCTTTAACAGCTGGAATGAACCCTCTGCTGGTCCACATTTACGTCAAACAGTGCAATTCAAGGTGGAGCACAGACTGCTGAAGAGCCAGTTTAAGCGAATAATGTGTAGGTGTTGTATGAAGTGTAATCCATCCTTATCTTATCAAAGCACTGTGTGTTATAGCTTTAAAATAACAATTTTATTTATAAATTTATTTTTTGTGAAATTTAAAATACAGGTGAAAGTCAGATGAACCATTTAGCAAACTGTGTGTTTTTTTTTCCTGCACGAATGGGAGAGCCTCATGCACGCCTCAGCTCGCTATAAATAGATTTATTTTCCCAGCGTCCCTTGAGGCGAAGGGAGGAGATGGATGGATTGATTGAGGGGCAAAGAGAGGCAGTGAAGGAAAGGTGCTAATATCACTGTCAATCAACATCTAATGCAACACCAGCAGAGAGAGAAAGAGAGAGAGAGAGCAAGCATGTCTTAATACTGTGTACAAAAAAACATGTTACATGCACAAACACACACACACACACACACACACACACACACACACACACACACACAGCACAGAGGGGTAACACTGCTCATTACCAGCGAGAGAGCAAAACATCAAGGCCTTGAATTCAGAGCAAGATGCACCTGAGAAAATGACAAGCACAGAGGACAAAATTAATTAGTGATTTACTTTATTGATTTGTGCATCTGTTAGATGTAGTATTAAATCTAATAGGGGTTTCCATGTTGTGACGCCAAAAAAAACCCCCATAATACAGAAAATGTAAGAAAATAAGGACAAAGAAGCACAACAGTGAGCAGTTACATCATAGCATCCATACTGTAAGGAGACGAGAAATGATTCCTTTGCTCCTTAATTGTTTAAATACTTATTCACCAAATGATTATGTGGTAATTAGTTGATACAAAAGGTTGTGTGAGGTTTTTCTCCTTTAAAAAGACTTGATGTCTTAATGCTTGAGTAAGTCTAATGAACACTGTGGTCGGTGTCTGTCAACAGGGTCGTAATTATGTTCGCTTGTCACTTCCTGACACAGTCTGTAGCTTAGCAACCTGCCACGGAGACAGAGCTAAAGTTGGATCTCATTTGAATATTCCCCCAGAAATTTCAAAGAAAAAAGAAAAAGAAAAAAGAAAGAAACTCAGGTGCTTGGTGCAACACTGAGTGCAGAGTTGCATGTTCTGGACCTGAAGGTGGCATCAGGACTCCTCTCAAATCCTTCAAATCCTCTCGCACACATCCCTCACAATGCTATCAAACTTCTGCTTCTACAGGCTGCATGTTGGAAAGTGTGATATGAATGTGGGCAGGTTGTATAATTACTGTGTCCTGTTCATAAAACAAAACATATGCTTTGGCCACTCCGCCCACTGAACTCCCACCATTCTTATATAAATAGAACATTTTCTTCACATGCTGTAATTGTTTTTTTGTTTTTTTAAAAGACTAAGAGATGGCATGAAGCTTGTATGTTCAGGTTAATGTATCCTTACTGAGTTTCTGTGAGTTTTAAGGAGCATTTGTGTTATGAAATATTGTTCTTACAGCATATGTAATGTCTAAATGAGGTGTAAGCAAAGGCCCACTAATAACCCTAATTTATTGTTTATTATTTATTCTTTTTGTTGCATGCATTATTGAAATCTACCTTTAATCTTCAGGGTCAAACATGAAGCAGCAGGCCTTCAGATATCTTGACTTTTAGTCCCCAGTATGGATCATAACGGGATCCTACATTTCCCATAATGCATCCCAATAATGTTTTTGATTAAACCTTTTCATGACCCCATACATTACATACATAACAAAATCTGAGCTGAGCTGACCCCAATGACATCATCAGGGTCATCCTGTCAGATTTAGAAGCTTCGTGCCCCTTTAGATGTTCAAATGCATTTCCATGACTTGTAAAAAGGACGTTAAACTGCCTTGTCCTCTCTCCTCTTTTATGATGTCCTGCATCAGATTATATGCTCCAAGGAAGACACTGAAAAATTACTACTACACCCACAACACCCCTGGAAACTCCTCGTAAACAAGTTGAGTGTCAAGGTAACATACGGTGTCCTCTGCGTCCCCATCTGTCTCTTCGTGTCCGTGCTCTGAGTTTGCTTTGAAGGTGTGATACAAGCACAATCTGCAGTTGCAGTTGCCTAATTAAGCCACGATCTCAAGAAAAAAAACAATCTACTCACAAAACACGAATCACAGCCACAGAATGAGACAACTGAGCTGTGATCAGAGGAAACGAAGCTCAGTGCGTCGTTGGTCGCGGCCGCTCACAAGATCGTGGAGGTGAAACAGAAATGAGGTACCTAAGAGAGACAGGGAGAGTTGTGTAATGAATAAAAAAATATACTTTGGCTCTGCTCTATTTGCTCATTCGAAATCAATTAAAACACAAAGAACAAGCCACAACACCGACCGTGCTTCTTCATTAAAGTCCACAAACAACAACACCAACAGGGCTAAGTGAGATAAAACACCAGCATGGCCACTCCGGTGACAAATAGTTTTTATTGTGCTTGCTGCGTTTAATCAGTGGACACACACAAACAGACAGACACACACACACAGTTGCACACACGCAGCAGGAACCTTGCCTTTGTCTCAATTAGCAGTACATACAGTATGAGGCCACTTGTTCTCCCTAACCTGGCTTGATATATTATGCATCACAGCTAAGCGATTTTGTCTGGCTCTAACTGTGTGTAAGCATGTGTGTGAGTGTGTGAGAGTGTGTTTCCACCTCGGCTTGCAATGCATTATGCAGTGAGACAGGAGGCAGATGCACAGGGTGCTAGGAACCTCAGTGCCTTGCAAGTTCTTCTGTGTGTGTGTGTGTGTGTGTGTGTGTGTGTGTGTGTGAGAGAGAGAGAGAAGGGGAAGGTAATATGTCACTGGGAAAACTCTCACTGGGTGTATTCCTGATAAATATGCAGAACCTTCTTTGCAGTGTTTGTGTTCTCCACAGTGAGGTGTGTGGCTTACATGTGGATGTGAATACATGTATGTGCGCTGACATGTGGACGTGTGTGTAGGAAGATGACTGATGTGCAGAGACACGGTCGAGAGTGTCGGAGGAGCGATGACATCACTGCTGACTAACTGTTAACGTAATGTTGAATAATATCATGTGCAAATAACATTCAGTGCATTTAAGATGATTAGATTTTGTTTCCGTATTGAGAAAAACATCCTTGTCAAGCACAGTTGTCATTAGCTTATTAATCTAGTTAATTTTATTAATAAGACATTAAATCTATTTTTCATCCAGAGGTGACAAGATATAAGTCTGAAAGTGGATTACATGGCTGTTGTACCTCAGACGCTGCTTCATAACTGCCTCGTTTTTCTGCAGGAAGTCCTATCAAATCATTTTTCGTTCACTCCATAGGCAGATTTATTTAGTATGAGTTCATTTCTCTGCGTGACACAACGCTTTGCTTGTTTGTAGAAGGGGATTATTTACAGTGAGCGCGTCAATCATGATCAGCTGATGCTGGATTTAAAGAGCTTTGTTAAACTTCAAAAGGCTGCGCTCACCAGAGAAACAATACTGTAAAGAAAACCCTGAGATGATCAGGACTTCTTACAAAAGCCAAACATTTATTCCGAGCTCTGTCTCGCAGGACACCCCCCGCCCCCCCAACACCCAGCAGAGGAGGCAGAGTGGAAAATGAAAAGGTCTCTGTTGTAACCACCCACTGTAGGGGTGATAATAATTATCAGGAATGGCATGCGCCTTGACTTTTGAAATACCGTCTGACAGAGGCAGTGTACTGCTTCTCTCGCCAGCAGCTCTAATAAACTGAGAGAAACTGCAGAACACGTTTCAGCAGTATATAGATTTGTTCTGCAGAACTGCAGCACACACAGTTTGAGGTATTGGATGATCTTTTACATACGTCTCGTTCTGTTTTCTCAGTCTGTTTTGTTGAACCCATGTGAATATGCAAAAAAATATAAAAAAAATATCCAGTTAATTTTGTCCAGTTCAGACAGATGGCCTGGTTCATATAATAATGGTGACATCTATGAAGAAGCCGGTTTGATTCTGACACTTTGCTGGTGAACTACTGGCTGAAAATACAGAGAAGATTTTCTGAGGCCTTGTATCTCTTCCAATATTTATCATTTTTTACACTTGTGTGATCCTGTCAGGCTGCCAAGTAGTTTAATTAACCAGGTAAGTGGGAGATCAGTCAGTTCAAAACACTGCGAAAGTGAACTGCGCTGTGCACAGTGAGCAGAGGGCTTCAGGAGTAATTCACACCATACGCCTGTTTGCATTATAAATGATGGCTTCTGCACGGTACACAGCTGCAGGGATTTTAATCAAAGTCGTCCACATTGATGTTCATTACAAGTTTGCAGATAATCGATTGGTTGGAAACGAACAAGTCTCACAATGTCCACACAAAGTGATATTTCATCCAAGTACTGTAACAATAGAAGTCATAAGACTAGAAATATCCCGATTTGAGAGAAAGCACAATACTCAAAAACCCAACAGAGTAGGTGACGGCAGGCAAAGAGTCTTTTACTGGCAAGTCCAAACAAAGGCAAACTGTGCTGTCTTGTCCTCACTTCTGGCTCTGGGAAACAAGTGGCTATTTCTTGAAGCTCCTCTTGTAATTAATTGCTCAGAGTCTCAGATGCTTACACAAGTTAAAGTAAGGTGCTTTACTGTACTCTTTACTGTAAATCCACTTACTGATTAATCAGATATTCATCATTGCACAAGGACAAACTACAACTGCATCATGAACTAAGACAAATCTACGAATGATGGCAGCATCGCCCTCCTGGGCTGTCATTTTCAAAATGCCAGATCACAGTGGTGAGAAAAACTAATCTGCAATTTCATCATCCCCTAAAATAAAAAAAATCAATGATACAATGAAAAGGGAAACAGAGAGTCAGAGAGGTTTATCCAAAGCCAGAATACAGAGAAAAAAAAAAACAAAACATACTGTATTTTCCAAGCAGTTTTCACCCTGAACACTTTCCTGCAAACAGCGCATACTGTATCTCCTTCACAGAGGCTCAGAGTGTGAATAGTGTAATCAGCATTTGTATAATCATCCCAGTTTGATTTTATTAAAGTCTCTCCTGTGAGCTGGTCCCACACTGCTTGATGTAATTAGAATCAGGTAATGATATGGGTTAGATGGAGAGCAATCATCGTATCACTTGTCTTTTTTTTCTGCAAATTGAGCTTTCACTTCCAAAGTAATGAAGACTACTCTAAATTATATGAGCAACAAAGTAAAATCGATAGGTTTTTATCATTATCATTACTAGCTGCAGAATGTCAGATTCTGATGATCAAATCTGGGTCTTCTCTTTGTGTGTCTGCGTTTAGCTGTAATTTCATTTTGTTTGAAAGCACTGGTGATCGTCAGGATCGAAAGTGCCTGATAATTTGAACAGTATGAAAACAAAACCGCCTTCCAGGCCGGTTCCACATTTGTCACAAAATTTTTCTGCTTGAGTTTACAAGACACAAAGTTATAGTGTAGTTATAGTGAAACTTGAACAGCTGTGAAGGGTTGAGTTTATAAGCAGTTTGATTTTTAATCTTCACGTTACATGTTCTCTTCATGGGGATATTAAGCTCAGCCTTATAGCTCCACCTAGTGTGGAGTGTCTGATGTGTAAGTCTCAAACGTTATGTTTGTTGTCTGTGTAATAAGAGTTTTGTGGCGCATGCTGTATATATGCATGGTATATAAATAAACTTAAAACCTGATGTTGAATGAATCATTTTATTCAAACATATACCTAAGACTGTATCAGCGGGGCAGCAGTGAACAGCTGGATGGACAGGAAGTGTGGAACATAAGCAGAAGACACAGCAACAAGACTCTGACACAAGCGAAAAAACACTGATGAAAAAAAAACTGAAATGATGAATTACACGGAATAAATTACAGAATGTCACATTAAGATTTGACTGAATTTCCTCACCTCAGTTCAACCGAAGCAAACCGAAGCTGTAATAACATCCCTTTGTGATTAAGATTGACTTAAATTAATTAATCGGACAGAAAGGGGAAACGTACAGAAGGAAACATGTCGCCATCTATTATATAATTAAACCACAAAGTATTAAAAAAAATTAAACTGGAAAATACATGTTTATGTTCAATTTAGTCCCATAATTATAAAGTTGTCTGTGAGTCACGTGTGTTCTTCACTGGCAAAAAGCAAAAATCTCACTTATTACAAAAAAATTGGAAGTTTTATAATAATAATAACAATATTTATATGGCTGTGTCATTTTTGGTCTCTTGGATCATATTTACATATTTGATGTCAACGGTTATTTCTTTAAAGACTGATTCACAGAGCTGCAGTGCAGTATTTACATTTACCGTACAAAACAGTTTGCCATAAGAAAACCACACCCAGCCAAAAAGTCACGATTTATCATATTTTCCACCCTGGAAAAGGATCAACATTTCAACCACAAAGTGTTCAGGTACAGTAGAAACAACTTTTATACACAGTAAATTCAAACCAGCACCAATGACTTTACAATACTGATACCAACACTGTAATGTCTGAGCCAAAAAAAAAAACTTTACTTGTTATTACAAAATGAATATTTTTGGAATATTTTCATGTAACTGTGATCTGATTCACAGTGACTTGGCAGCACTTCAGGAAGTTTTGTAGCCTTTGCCAATGAAAGCACATCATAACGCTAAAAAGCTTTACATCTGACTCAGTGTTACAGGGTTTTTCATTCATTTTCACTGTTAAAACTAGCAAAATTGGTTCTCAATATAAGCTGTAGAAATCCCTATACACTATACCAAACACCAGTTGGTCACACTGTACAGAAATGATATGAATACATGAGCTGTTTCTGTCTGACTTTTATATCTTCCAGAGGCTTTTCATTGATTTTTGACAGGTCACATGTGCTGCTCTTCTCTGTAAACTGGGAAAATCCTTTGATGTCAATTACTGTCTGAGTCCGTTAGTGTTTGACACCAGTTTGCCTCTTGTGTTCACCACATGAACCTCTGTGTGGCTGTGCTGTCGGGCCAGTGGAAAGTCTTAGTGATGAAGATGTAAATTGTGGCAGCGTTGATCGCCGTGTAGAGGAGGAACTCCACAATGAGTCTGGGAAGAGAGGGGAGAGGCATGTGCAGGCGGTACATCAGGTAGGGAACAATAAAGTACCTGAACTCCAGCAGCTTCTGGGGGACCGTGGTAGCCATGAGGCACGCCAGGAAAGCCAAACTCCAGAAGAGCGAGCGCGACTTGAAGGAGTCCAAAAAATTCCACCCAGCAAACACGTATGTTGGGACGAGGAGGAAGCGCACCAGCTCGTGCCTCTGGAAAAGCTTTTTCCACACGTAGAAGGGAAAATGGCGGTTATCTGCCAGGAGGTACCTGTGGACGAAGGTGAACTTCCACACCAGGAGCAAGGAGACACCGGTGATGAAGAGGAAGAACAAAGGCTGCTTTTTGAGAACCTGCAGGAAGCGGAGGACGCGGTGGTAACAAATCGACACGGGGACGGAGAAGAAGAGGGTGAAGGAGAAGAAGTAGAAGAGTTGAGGGAAGTTGAGGCAGGCCTCGTGACTCGTCCTGTCACCCACCACGATCCCATCATTCAGCACCATGAACCCCAGGAAACCAACGCCGACCACTGCATAAGGCCAAGCCACCATCAGCACCGCCTTCACGTGACCAGGTGACGTGAGGAACTCCAGTGTGAAAAGCATTATTTTCTTAGCTCCGCTGAATGACAGAGGAACTTGGGACGGAGGAAACTTCTCATCCCTCTTTTTTGTATGCTCCACCTTCCAGGCTTCATCCATTTTGGTGGCCACCAGAGTGCCTGCGCAGAAGGCCACCCAGATGATGTTGGTCTGGCGGAAGAGCACAGAGCAGACGCCAAGGACCGCCGAGGCCTTGTGGCAGCCGTAGAGCGTCATGAGGTAGGTGAAGAGGATGAAGAAAGTAGATCCGGCGTCGGTGTAGTAGAGGAAGTTAAAGAAATAAAGCACAGGGAAGGTGGATAGAGACAGCGCTGACAGGACCCGGCGTGAGGTTGTCCGTGTCTGGAAGAGAAGAAACATCAGAAAACAGGAAAATGACAAACAAGACCATTCACGCACGATAACCGTCCTCTGGTCTTACCTTCTCCCTGAGGTGCAGCTTGCAGATGAGCAGATAGAGCAGGTAAAGGTTGCCGCAGTTGAAGAGCAGGTTGATGAAGCGTAACATGGCCGTGGAACACACCACCTCACCCGTCAGGTCGGCGAGCCACACCACGGGCTTGATGACTCCCACAGAGATGAGGTAAAGGCCCGGGAGAGTGGTGATCATTGGGTCCCACTACACAAGGATAAGGACTGTGTTAAAGGGGCGCTACACCAATTTTACACATGAAGATAAGTTTGTCAAACGAATTATATGGGGTAGGGCTCTCCTTACCTACCCTACCTCTAGTATATATTGAAAATATGGTTATTAGATAAGTACAGTTTCCGGCATTAGTTGGAAAAGAGCTTTAAACATACAAAGAAAAACGCTATTATGATCCTTTACGCTCCACTTTCCCTACAATCTTGTGCCTGATTAAACCAGCCTGCATGGAAACCAAAACACTTTTAGACACATAACCCCCACTAATGTCATTCTATATATCCGACACGGAGATTAAGAGCTCTACAAGCTGCCTCGCCATGATAAATGACAAAAGCTCCGCTGTAAGCTAACCTTAATCCGCTAAACAATGACGGACTAGCTTCAGAGAGCCGCTTTACCTCGTTGAATTTTCCGTGGCAGTATTTCTGAGCTTGTGGGACATGGAAAATCTCGTCCATGTAAGGTTCTCTTTGCTCCCGAGTGATCCTGGAGAACAGGAGGCAGGATACCAAAAAGTTGGTGCTGCAGAGAGCAGTGAAGATGTAGCCTTCAAATTTCTCCATGTCTGATGATGAAACCCGGTGTAAAAGTAAAAGCAGTCCAAAGCTAGCTGTTATAATGTTGTGTAAACCGCATAACGACAAGCTTTTTGTCTGTTTAAATCACTGTACAGCCTCAGCTCAGAAGGAAACTGGCTGAAGTCTGTCCTGTATTCCTAAACGGAAGAGTTTTGATTTTTGACAGCTGGCGGTCCGCTTCGGAAACACGCTCGGCACGAATATCCTTTCATAACTATTAGTTCCTAGGTTGCGCTGTGTAGTTGAGCACGATACGTTTATCAAATAATAATTACTACAATTAACAATTTGATTTGTTTTAAAAGGAAATGCCTTAAAATGTCGTTTTTATCTTGTTGTGGATTTTTTTTCTCGAGAGGAAACTTCCTGTCGAGCGGTGTTACCGTGTTATGGTTCCCCCCGTGACAGACCTCACGTGAGGCGCGGTAGGAACTGTACATTCACTCTAATTTTCTGATATTTTATCACACGCTTTTTCAGCATGCACCAAACGCATGAGCTAGAGCTTTTCCCCGACCACAGCGTGACTCAAATGCTTTTCAAAGAGGTCAAAAATGCTGCAGAGTTGAGACAAAGTGCCGTGGAGGGTAAAATAAATGGGGCTTTGATCAACCCTACAATGGTAAGGTATTTCTTAAATAGCTTGCGCAACGATTTATTTTAACACTTATTAGTTTATATGTATATTTAATAACTAACATTTTCTTTCTGCATAAAAGACCCTGTCTGCTCATAATACTTCATTCAACCTACGTGTTTTCTTTTTTCTTTTGCAGCTGGTGAGTCCTTTCCAAGTGCTGGTAGCTGCCAATAAAGCTGTTCACTTACAGAAAATTGGAAAGATGAAGACTAGAAGTTTATACTCAGAGATTATCTTCAACCTGTCACCTACTAATAATGTAAGCAATGCAACCGAGACACTTGATTATTTAAGGGTCATCTTGTCGCATCATGTGGTTCTTTCAGCTCATTTTGTTTTTTGTATCAATTTATAGTTGTCTGTGTAGTCAAGAAGTACTAAGTCACTTCAAACAGAGGTTCAGGTCTGGTGTCTGTGCCCAGCAGGCCTGTTTAGTAATCCATTCATGGACAAATGTACATGTAAACACTGAAAATCACAATTGTATATTTTGTATGCTTTCCATAATACAGATCTCAGAGGCCTTCAAAAGGTTTGGGATCTCAGATGGTGATGATTCTGTAATGGTGGTCTTGGTCCACAACAAAGACGAGTCGCAGCATCTGGCAGACATCACAGCAAAGGTGGATGGACGGCAGGTTCCTGTGGAAGATCTTTCCTCGCTGTCAGACTCTGCGAAGATCAAAAAGGTTCCGCAGTCGATGCTTTAATTCATGTGACTCACTCCATACCATATGGACCAATACATGCATCTGTGTTTTTGATTAGACAGCTAGTCAAATATATTTAATCAATATACTGTATATCACACACACATATATATTGTTATTTCTCTCTCCGTGTGTTATTATTAACAATTTAATAGAAAATTTGAAATATGGTTTGCAAGTGAAAAGTTATTCAGAATTTCACTTTCATTTGAATAACTGACACCCATGTACAAAGGGGTTTAAAAGTCTGTGGCCTCAGGCTGTTGAGCCCCATGGTATTTGTTGATCTCATTGTTGCTCTTTTGAAGTTAGTGGATTTTTGATGCATTAAAAAAAAAAAAACTTAAATTTTTTCTCTCTTTTGCAGCTGTATAAAGTCACTCCAGAGGAGGAGAAGTGTGGAACTCTACTGGATGCAACTGTATGCAGAATGGCCACCAAGGATGTCATGTAGCAACAAGAAATAAAACCAGAACTTTTCTTATAGAACATTTGTTAATGTGTTTTTTTTTTAATAATGTTATTCCACCACACTGTAAAAGGCCAAACCTGAAAACTTTATTTTTCTTGTACTCAGTGTAAAGTTAAATCTGCATCAACTACAGAACTTGTCTTTATTACTTTTTATTTTATTTTTTATATTTCATGGTTAGACAGTGATACATGAGGACAAAGTCTGGGAGTTAGTTAGGGAGGATATGACACATCATTTAGCATCATCCTGAGTTCTTACAACTATTTTTCATGCTTCTCATTCCTTTAAAACTTCCATGTGACAGTTATTTTTCTTTCTGAAAACTGAAGAGAACTGAGATTTTTTTTTTTTTTTTTTTTTTTACAGAAGGGGTCAGTGATGTAAAGCCGCTCTCAAGCAGTGATGAATAATGAATGCAAAGTGTTCTGGGCCAAATATCAGCAAGGTCTCTAGAGGATTAATAAAAAAAAATACTTCCACATTCACAGCACTGACATGAAAGTATCAGAGTCAAGCCAAATTTCAGTCAAATCCCGTCAGGCTAAGAAGACAAGAATATTAAATGTGCTGGCTGTCTAACACATCTGGGTGCAGCTTTTGATAGAAGTGTACTCACTGCTTCTTTATTCCACTAAATCACCCTGAAGTTTAATGAACTCTAACATTCAAAAATGTAAAATATCAGAGTATTTTGCATACACTAATAAGATTGAGGTGTTTATTAAAAAAGACTTCCATTCATTAGAGAAAACCATCTACTGAAATGAAATGTGTATTGATTTTTTCTTGATTGCTGATTGTTTTATTGATTGTGGCACTTTAAATGCATTTTCTGAAGATTCAAATTATGGTTAATTAATAAACAAATAATATTTCATCATAATTAACATACACTCAGTACATCATACAGTTAGTCCTTTCTTTCCTGCCCAGTAGCCATACATTGGCACAAACTTGTCAGAATTAATTGCATACAGTAACACCCCAGATGTCTGTCAGTTGGGAAAGTTAGCGAGCTCGTCTTTTCCCACGTTCCCTCCGCTGAGTATGCACACAACGTTCTTCCCCTCCAGCTCGGGTATCTTGTTGTTAACAATGGCAGCGAAGGCAGCAGAGCCCGACGGCTCCACCACGAGTCCAGACCTGTAAAGAGTGGACACCGCCGCCTTGATCTCCTCATCGCTCACCAAGACGATTGCCTCCACGTAACGCTGGCACAGCTCATAGGGCAGCCGGCCTGGGATCCAAAGAACAACATTAGTGTCTGAGTGGACCAGAGAAAATCAGTTATTTCTAATGATGAAAACAAAGTCTCAGTTAATAAATTTGACCATAACATGTTTAGCATGGTACCTGCAAAAGGTGGTGCAAGACCTGAGGCGATGCTCTTAGCGTCCATGCCCACTGGTTTCTTCTCAATGAAGCTTTTGTACATGGTGCAGGCTGAGTTAAAACACACACACAAAAACACAACAAATCCAAAGTCAGTGACTCTGCTGATTCTGCTGAACATGATTCTTTCAATGGCTGCAGGTGAGTTTTTTACCCCCTTCCGGTTCCACCCCGTAGATCCTGGTCTTAGCGCAGCCTGACAGTTTGATGGCAGCAGCGACGCCAGCCAGCAGCCCCCCTCCACCACAACACACCACCACCACATCAGGCTCAGAATTCACCTCGAGCACCTCCATCCCGAGACTGGACGCACAGACACAGGTTTAAACAAATGATATCTTAATTGTGCATTTTAACCACTGGTACTTTTTAATCACAATGAAATTAGCTTTTTAAACTTATTTTCTAAGTCTTCATCATACACCTATGTAACGATAAACAACAACATGGTGTATCAATGCTTATATTAAAATATCACGACTTTTACTTTGTGAGCAATATCTGAAAGAAAACAGACACAAACACACCTTCCTGCTCTGTCACAACATGGTAGAAAACCATATTTACCCCCGAATTTATTTTATCTAATACATCATGATTGTGTTCTTGCAGATTAAAGTTTGTGTGACGAGTGTACCTGGCATGTCCTGCTATTAGATCCAAGTCATCATATGAGTGCAGGAATGTCATGTTGTCCTCCTGAATGCAGCGGTTCACCACATTCATCAGACTGGAGGTGGGAACTCGCTCCACCTCCACTCCGAAACTCTGAGGACGAGAAAAACAAATACATGAAGGAAGGAATACGACAGAAAATCTGATTTTAGGAATATAAACTGCTCCTTTTAAAGGTGCCAAATCTATTTTTGGAAGGCTTAGGGGTGAAATCTAGCACATGCTGACACATGTATAAATGCAATATCTGAGTTCCGGCCCTGACCTATTACTACTAGTGATCTGTCGTTTGGTTTATGTAAAAGAAGAATTAATTTGAGACTCTTTGTGTTTAATCTTGATGGTTGAGGCTTGTGTCTGTTTATCAGTTAGTCAGCAGATGACCTCTGACCTGTATGAGAATGGATCTGGACACTGGGGCAGTTTCAGGCATCACCACCTTGCCCCTTGACCCATAGTGTTTTGAGGCGTACGCAAACGACTTCCCATAGTTGCCTGCAGACATGGTGACAAAATGACCACCGCTGGGTCTTCTGGCAAACTGATTGGCCACTCCTCTGATCTTAAAGGACCCTGTCAAACAAAAACATGTGGACATGTCCACCAAAACAGCTCAGAACTGCAAGACATTGTGGCGTGAGATTCACATCATTGAATCAAAGTGGTTTCCTCCAACCAGTCCTCTGCATGTTTTCCAGTTTGATGTGGATGTTGCAGTTGATGTGGAGAGGCAGGGTGGTCTGGCACCAGGGGATCATGGGAGTGTTGATGACTCCCAGGGGGCTGCTCCTCACCGTCTCCCTGGCTTCTCTCAGCAGATCCAGGGTGACAGCATCTGCAGACACCTCACCCATCTGTGTCAGAAACACACACATATCAGGGATACATTTGCCTTTAAGCCATGCCCTGAACACTACCATAACCCTCATTAATCTCTTGTAAATTATTGTAAATAGTTCAGATATATAATTATTTAGCAATAATTTATGGAATTTAGCTGGCCTTTTCTAATAATAGACATGTGAGTCGCCCACGCATTCAAAGTCCAACCCTCTGATTTGTTAAGAAACGCTAATGAATGTTGAATTACAACGCCTTTTTTTTCTTATACAGAAGTCGTTAACTTAGCCAAAGGCATATGTTTAGTATGTTTTCCACTAACCTTAATTTTTTTTCGGGATTTTTCTTTTACTCTAAAAGAAAAAAAAACTCTGACAGCGCCGGGATGTTTACAGTGTTACAACACTTGCGGTTCCCATCACGGCCGTGGTTCCGGTTTCAGTTGTGTTTCTACACGGACGTTGTTATGAAACGGCACGCAACATGGCGGTACCTGTAAGTGGTAATGGGGTGCAGTTAGCTAACTTGCCATAGTTACGCAAGTAAAAATAGATATTTATTGAAAGGACTTTCATGTGAAAACATGGGTTTTGTAAGGCACGTCGTGTGCGCCATGTCCGGCGGTGTGGACAGCTCTGTCGCTGCTTTGTTACTGAAGAAAAGGGGTGAGAACACCTGACAGACACACACAGAAACACACCTGGAGTGAGTTGTTGACGTTAAAGGGTTAGATAAGGAATAAGAAACTCACATATTATTATTTTTTTAAACTGTCAACTGCAACACAGGTTCTCCTTCTGTTTCCAAACATAGTAAAATATCTTGTTTTTCATGTGAAGGCTTTAGGGTGACAGGGGTTTTTATGAAGAACTGGGACTCTCTGGATGAGAGAGGGGTGTGTACTACAGAGAAGGACTGTGAGGACGCCTACAGAGTGTGTCAGACCCTGGACATCCCATTCCATCAAGTGTCCTATGTCAAAGAGTACTGGCATGAAGTTTTCAGGTATCTGCCATAGTTACATTTTGACTCACCTTATTATTATTGTTGTTGTTGTTGTACATGTCACACCTTTCTTGCTCCATTTACAGTAATCTGTTGAAGGAGTATCAGAGGGGCAGGACACCAAACCCAGATATATTATGCAACAAGCACATCAAGTTCAACCATTTCCACAAGTATGCCATCAACACTCTGGGTATGTTGTCGTCACAGTGATCATGCACTGATTCTCTAACATTTGTTTAACTTGTTTATTTCATTTAACTAGAAAGCAGTGGGAAGAAGTGTGAAATAGGATGGTTTCCTACCACCAATTGTCAAACACAATCCAAAAGTCTTGTTAAATAAGACTTAATTAGGGTTGTGCTGCTGTTGATTCAGGTGCTGATGCCATGGCAACAGGCCACTACGCCAGGACGTCGCAAGAAGACGAAGAAGTTTTCCAGCAGAAGCACACAGCTCCGCCTACCACCCTCTTCAGAGATCGTTTTGACATCAGGAATCGTAAGTGTTTGACTCTTGTCCCCCAGTTGAGTCTTTGACATTCAAATTGTACCGCAGCTCCGGCTTTAAGGTCAGACCATCTAGCTGTCTCAATAATCTGTCTTCTGTCTTCCCTGTGCCAGCGGTGAGGTTGTACAAAGGAGCTGATCTCTTCAAAGACCAAACCTTCTTCCTCAGTCAGATCTCTCAGGAAGCCCTGCGACAAACCATGTTCCCACTCGCTGGACTCACCAAAGAGTTTGTCAGAAAGATTGCAGCTGAAGCAGGGCTTCATCATGTTGTCAAGAAGAAAGAGGTGCACACACTACAAATAATAAAATAATCACCAGGGAAGCGTGAATAGGATATGTTTTTCAATCACACTGTATGCTAACAAGTTGCATCTTGTGATTTATCTGAATGTGTTCGTGTTTTTTCAGAGCATGGGCATTTGCTTCATCGGAGAGAGAAACTTTGAAAACTTCATTTTGGAGGTGAGAAAATTGAAATTCATGTATTTGTTCCATATTCTAATTTGTCTTGTTTACTTAGTTTTTCAGTTTCCTTTTTTCAGTGTTTCTTCTGGTGTAGAAAAGAGCCTCTGGTCTCTGTTTGTTATCATTAATGAGAAGCCGTCATATGTAAACACATACATATAAACTTACATATACACATTTTTACTCCGTTTTCAGTATTTAGAGCCTAAACCAGGGAACTTGGTCTCCATTGAGGACGGGACAGTAATGGGAACACACAAAGGTATTGTTTGTAGTTCAGAGATTCTCAAATTGTGAACATCTCTGCTAAAGACTAGTTAAGTTCATATAAACAAACCAAGAATCCATGTTTTCTGCTTTACTTTCCACTCCATTTTTTCTGATTTGTCTGTTTCCATGCAGGCTGGTTCACTCTGACGCTGGGCCAGAGGGCGAGGATAGGAGGGCAGAGAGACGCCTGGTTTGTGGTGGACAAAGACATTTCAACAGGAGATGTGTTTGTGGTGAGAAAGTCCATCTCATTAGTCCCATAAGGACCTAGCAAAATGGGAGGCCACCTCACAGTGCTCTGTGTTTCATCTGTTAAACACCCTCTGAAACTTTCCTGTTCCTTACTTCCTTAAATCTCGTGTGAAACCTCAGGCTCCGACGACCAATCACCCAGCTCTTTTCCGGGACACGGTGCGGACGGACCGCTTCCACTGGCTCACGGTGGACCCGCCTCCTGAACTAGCCAGGACCCAGATGATGGAGTGTCACTTCCGCTTCATCCACCAGATGCCGCTCAGTGGGTTTGGAGTTGTCAGGGCCTGTAGACGGTGGTGCAGAGTAACATTAAGTACAATTACACAAGTACATATTTGGTACTTGTCATTAGTTGCAGTCCTGTATAAGATTAGCTTCACCTCAACCTATGATATCAGTAAAATGCTGCTGCGTGAATGAATGGTGATCATTTAGTGATACAATACATAATAATAATGTCTATATTATTCTTACATGCTTTTATTTTCAATACAGGACATTAACTTGTAATAAAGAATTTATTAGTAATTTTATTTAAGTAAAGGATCTGAATACTTTCTCCACCACGGCCAGTAGACTGAAAATGCAGGTAATACATTATTTACTGAATTTACTGAAAAAAGCTTTTTTGTGTTTTCCAGTTCCCTGCACAGTAACTCTGAACATGGACGGCTCTGTATGGATCTCGCTCCCACAGCCAGTCAGAGCTCTGACACCTGGACAGGTAACAGCTAACACACCTGTAATAGTGTAATGTGCATGTAGTTCCTTACTGAAGGGGGCTAAGTGCATGTGGATATTTTTCGTTATTTCTTATTGTATTTTCTTCCCCAGTTTGCTGTGCTCTACAAAGGGGACGAGTGTCTGGGCAGTGGGAAGATCATCCAGCTGGGGCCCAATGAACACACACTCCAGCGAGGCCGAGAACGGTTGACAGCCGCCGCGAAGCATAAGGAGCAGCCGACCCCCAAACCAGCCAGCTGAGATGAGCCCAGCCGTGGTGGGAACGCAGTCTGTCAGCTACATTAGGTAGATCAAACTTGTTCATGAAAAAAGGGCTTTCTGACCTAATGCCTCTCCTGGAGGCCATATTCGAGGTGCCTGTGAATGGTTGATGGTGTTTTTAAATGCTACATCTCAGCAGTATTGCAGACACAAACACATTGGCCACACATTTGTCTGATTACTGCTCAGATAAATCGTCCTCCTCCAAGCCAAAATGTGCTTTGGAGTAAAAACTGGAGCTAAAATAATAGAGTTTTAACCAAGTAACAGCTTCCCCATTAAAAAAATATATCAAGTTCCAATCCAATTATTCACTTTAATTCTAACATCACCATCATCACAGGACTGTCGTCAGACACAGTGTGTATGTTTCAGCTCTTCCTATACACAGGTTGCTATTATTTATACTCAGGTTATTGACCTTTGAGCTTCCACGATAGCAGCAGTTTACTGTTTTTTATTGACTGTGCATTACAAAGAACATATGCTCCTCAAAATAAGTTTACTTCAGGTGAAGAGATACTGTTGAATAATAATGGAATCAATCTCGTTTATGTATTTAAGAAGAAAATACTCTTTGCCGGATGTGTTTTCAAAAATAATTTCCATGCAAGAAATACTGAAGGATAATTGTCGTTATCCTGCTGCTACTTGGAGATTATCTGTGTCTGAGCAGATCTTCCTGTTATGACCTGGGGTGTGTGAAAACGTTTTAGAGGACAGTGGATGGTCTGAGTGCTTCAGGGTTCTGGTGGGATCTGATTGTCATTCTCTCGTTTATTTGAAATCGGATTCAGATTTCTCTTCCCTACGTTACGTCTTTTCCTACTGTCTCTCGTGTTCATGCTGCGTCTGTGCCAAAGATGCAAACCTCTGCATCTAATAACATTTTTTTAATATATGCGTTATGACATCTGACCTCCAGCTGTGTCGGGTTCTAGTTCTCGTGTTTGATGTTGACATTGGTGATCAGTGTTAGACTCTGCTTGGTTCTTTGAATCATCGTCACAAGAAGACCATTTGTGTTTTCTCCTCTAAGGGAAATTTTAAAATGATGGTAAATATAGGAGAAATTACTTCCTAAAAACATGTCAAGTTAACAAACAATGGCCACAGAATGTGATACCAAAAAATTAAAAAAAAAACATTTAAATTATTCTAAATTACTGAAAAAAAAAACAATGAAATTGTTAAACTTGTTATTACTCAGCTGTTTTACAATGCATATTGACTCCTTTTGAAATATAAAATTTCAAGTGCCTTTTCACGGGTGGCGTTGTTGTTGTGGAACATGAATTCTTCCTAAACTACAAACTGTAAATACCTGAACATTTGGGAACGATTTAATAAATCTAATAAGTGGTTACTTGTTTTCATTCGGATGTATACCTACTTAAAGAAGAATTACGGCAGTGAGCAGAAAAGCATCTCAGGATCCACAACACGTCAGACCTTGAGGTGGATGGACTACAACAGCAGAAGACCACGTCTGGTTCCAGTCCTGTCAGCCAAAGAAGACAAATCTGAGCCTGCGGTGGACACAGAGTCACCAAACCTGAACAGATGAAGACTGAAAAAACGCAATGTGGTCTGATAAATCTGGATTTCTACTGAAGCTGCAGATGGTCAGAATTTGGCATCAACAGCATGAATCCATGGACCTGACCCGCCTTGTGTCAACAGTCCAGGCTGGTGGTGGTGTTATAGTGTGGGAAAGGAGTCATGGTTTGAGAGCTGCAGCCTGTCTAAGTGTTGTTACTGAGCATGTTCAACTCTTCATGGCCACAGTTTACCATCTTCTGAAGGCTACTCCCAGCAGGATAATGCTCCATGTCACAGAGCAAAAGTTTTCTCAAACATGACAGAGAGTTCAGTGAACTTCAGTGGCCTCCTCAGTCACCAGATCTGAGTCCAGTAGAAAACCTTTGGGATGAGGTTGAACAGGAGATCGGCAGCATCAATGTGCAGCTGATATAAATCTGCAGAAATGGTGTTGGGCAACATGGAGCAGCAGGTTTCCAACATCTTGTGGAATCAGTGCCACAAAGAACTGAGGCTCTTTTGAGAGCAAATGGAGAAACTTCCCAGTATTAGTGTGGTGTTCCTAATAAATGACTATATCATGAAAAACACATCATGTGGCAGGTGTGTAGTTGTTCTACAGTTATTGATCCACAGGGGGGCGCTGTAATATAAGCTTCATGTCCAGGGTGAACCTGCTATCCTCCAGTCGGCATTCTTTTGCACAAACAACATGATATATTTTAATAAATCCTGATGACAGTCACGACATAGCCTGATGAAACAAATTTGATTCTATCATATCTGTTTTCCCGGAAGAGAGAAGAATTTTGGTAAACAGTTTTTAGAAAGGCTTCCCTGTTTTGCCAAATTTGTCAGCTTAAAACATTTTTGTTTTTGTTTTTTTATTGTTTGTGGAGAAAAAAAAACAAATAGCGGAATACAGAGAACTTTAAAGGCTCAAACAGCACTACTAAAGTTTTTTGGATAAACTTTAATTCTTTAAAGTGAAAATAAAAAACTCCAGAAACAAGATGAAGAAGAGAGAGAGAGAGAGAAAAAAAACTATTGAACGTGTAATAAAAGGTTATCTTATTATTTCTACTATTAGTTTTTAAGCTTACCTTTAAGAAACCATGTTCATTTTCTGAGAAATAACTTATTTTCCTATTAATTATTACTGTGTAATGATCATTCCAAAATCTCACCATGATGTTCAGTCATATATAGATTAACGAAAGTAATAACTGACTGATAACTTGGTTTATAAAGTGCTACAACTTCATCCGTATGTTTCCCTGAAAACAGTTATTGTAATGATGCTATGAGTTTTAAACTTTTCACCTTTTTAATCACATTCACAAAAGAGAAGCAGCTGATTTAAGTCGAGTGATTCAGGAGGACGGAAAAAAAATCAGCATCATTTTCTAAAATTGTTGACTTGAATTCTTAGTTCAGTTACTTTTAATTTCTTTTTTTATGTCTTTTTAATATACAAGAGTTGAGGAGGGAGCCACACTCAAACGGGCATTAGGAATTTTACACAACTCTCACCACATTGTAATAACAATGCACTTGCGCGCATTGGTCACCCGGTCAGGGCCACTTCCTAAATCTCCATGAGAAAAAAAAAAAGGCCCCCCTCCGTGAAAGCGTCCCGAAGGGGGAACACAGCAGGTTTATGGTAATAAGCCTCTGAGGAGGAGAGGAGAAGGAGGAGGAGGAGGCGGAGGCGAGCCACGGAGCCATTTTGTACTCATTTTAAACTCAGTGTGGGTTAACGCAGACGCTGCGCGCCGTGGATACACTGATACTATGGATACCAAGAGTCTTTTTCCACGTTAAAAGTTCACAATGAGGGATAAAAGTAAAACGCGGTGTTGGGAGAGGGAGAGTTAATGCTTTTGTGGAGGAGTTTCGTTGAAGTTGAATGGGATTTGGCACGTTTACAAGCATGGAGTTACCGATGTATTGGATTTGGGTTTGTGTCCTGTTCAACGTGCCGCTTGCGGGATGTTTGGAGATGCACCTTTCGGAGACTTTACAGCCCGGGACCCTTTTGGCAAACCTGTCCCTCGGCCCTGGATGGACTTATAATATTGACAGGACTTTATCCCCCAAATTCATCCAGGGCTTTTTCCAAGTTGAGAGGCACGACGGAGTTATCCGTCTGTCCCACAGAGTTCACTGCGCGCACACGCCGAGGAACCCAGCGCCTGTTTATTTCAGAACAGGTTCCTCAACATCTGGGGACGTTATTCTGACACAGTTTAATGTGTTTGTCCACGGCCAGGACTGTTTTATTAAATACAAGAGAAAGAAAGCACCGGGTAAGCCAGACATTCACATTAAACACCTTTCAGAACTGGAGGCAACTTCCTGCTTACCCGCAGGTAAATTGCTGTTGAATGTAACAGAACTTTTGCCTGCCTCTGCGCGGAACTTCGCCTTATTGGACACTCAGTGTGTTGGAAAAGACTTAGATGCAGAGTTCAGGCATGGGGGTTTGTTCCTAGCCAATGACTTATGCCTTAAGCACAGGGGACAGCCCGGAGTGAACTTGCACTGCGCGTTGCACAGCTCTCCAGGTGGCCGACTCTCTGTGCGGCTGAGTTTGACGCTTGTAAAAGTGTCTAAACCACATGGGTCTTTGTCAGAAACCGTCCAGAAAAAGTCTGGCAAAATGATCCGCAGGGGGAAGAGGCAGGTAAACGCGTCCCCCCATTTCCAGCTTCCCAACTATCAGGTGTCCGTCCCCGAGAATGAGCCTGCGGGAACGCGGGTTATCACCCTGAAAGCCACTGACCCGGATGATGGAGAGGCAGGGAGGCTGGAGTACAGCATGGAATCCTTGTTTGACAGCAGGTCCAGTGACTTTTTCAGCATCGATTCTCAGACAGGGAGCATAACAACCGTCCAGTCATTAGACAGAGAAGTCAAAGACACCCATGTTTTCAAAGTCACTGTGACTGACAATGGCACCCCGAAAAGATCTGCCATTTCTTACCTCACTGTCACTGTGAGTGACACTAATGATCACAGCCCAGTGTTTGAGCAAACTGAATACCGTGTTAGCATCCGGGAGAATGTGGAAGTGGGCTTTGAGGTGATGACAATCAGGGCCACTGATGGGGACGCTCCCTCCAACGCCAACATGATTTATAAAATTGTGAACGGCGATGGAGTTAACTCTGTGTTTGAAATCGACCCCCGGAACGGACTGGTGAGGATCAGAGAGCGGCCTGACAGGGAGACCCGGGCACAGTACCAGCTGATCGTCGAGGCCAACGACCAGGGCAAAGACCCAGGTCCCCGCAGTGCCACCGCCACTGTCCACATCTCGGTGGAGGATGAGAATGACAACTACCCACAGTTCAGTGAAAAGAGGTATGTTGTGCAGGTCCCGGAGAATGTGGCAGTCAACACCAAAGTCATCCAGGTGGAGGCTACAGACAAAGATGAAGGGAACAATGCCAAAGTCCATTACAGCATCATCAGTGGGAACGTTAAAGGACAGTTCTACATTCACTCCCCCACAGGTGTGATCGATGTCATCAATCCTCTGGACTATGAGATGATTCGGGAGTATAATTTGCGGATTAAAGCTCAGGACGGTGGCAGGCCTCCACTGATAAATGGCACAGGGATGGTGGTGGTGCAGGTGGTGGATGTGAACGACAATGCCCCTATGTTTGTCAGCACACCTTTCCAGGCTACTGTGTTGGAAAATGTGGCCATCGGTTACTCTGTGATCCACATTCAAGCTATTGATGGTGATTCGGGAGAAAATGCTCGTTTGGAATATCGGCTTACTGACACCACACCTGGTTTTCCATTCACCATCAACAACAGCACAGGCTGGATTACTGTGAGTGATGAGCTTGACAGAGAGACCACTGACTTCTATACCTTTGGCGTGGAGGCGAGAGATCATGGGATACCTGTGATGTCCTCCTCCGCCAGCGTCAGCATCACGGTGCTTGATGTGAATGACAATGTTCCCACGTTTACAGAGAAAGTCTACTCGCTGAAAATCAATGAAGATGCTGTGGTAGGGACCAGTGTGCTGACTGTGACAGCTGTGGACAGGGATGTCAACAGTGTAGTGACCTATCAGATCTCCAGTGGAAACACCAGGAACCGCTTTGCCATCACTAGCCAGAGTGGCGGCGGTCTCATCACCTTAGCCCTCCCCCTGGACTACAAGCAGGAACGCCAGTATGTCCTGACAGTCACTGCGAGTGATGGAACGCGCTATGACACAGCCCAGGTGTTCATCAACGTGACGGATGCCAACACACATCGACCTGTCTTCCAAAGCGCCAACTATCAGGTGATGCTCAGTGAGGAAAAACCAGTGGGCTCCACTGTGGTGGTGATCAGTGCAACAGACGAGGACACAGGGGAAAATGCCCGCATCACATACGTGATGGAAGACAATGTTCCTCAGTTCAAAATTGACCCGGACACTGGTGCCATCACAACACAAGTGGAGATCGACTATGAAGACCAGGCCTCTTACACATTAGCCATAATTGCCAGAGACAATGGCATCCCTCAGAAATCTGACACCACCTATGTGGAGATCATCATCCTTGATGCTAATGATAATGCTCCTCAGTTCCTCAGAGATATGTACCAGGGGACTGTATTTGAAGATGCGCCTGTCTACACCAGTGTTCTCCAGATCTCTGCTTCAGACAGAGACTCTGGATCGAACGGCAGGCTGAGCTACACATTTCAGGGTGGTGATGATGGAGAGGGGGATTTTTTCATAGAGCCTTACTCTGGTATCATCAGAACTGCTCGCAAACTGGACCGGGAGAACGTTCCTGTGTATAATCTTAAAGCCTATGCTGTAGATAAGGGAGTTCCACCGCTGAAAGCAGCTGTTTCCATTCATGTCGTTGTGCAAGACATAAATGACAATGCTCCAGTGTTTGAGAAGGATGAGCTTTTTATTGATGTGAAGGAGAACAGCCCCGTTGGGTCTGTCATAGCCCGGATCACTGCTTCTGATCCTGATGAGGGAACCAACGCTCAGATCATGTATCAGATCGTAGAAGGAAATATCCCTGAAGTTTTCCAGCTGGACATTTTTAACGGTGACCTGTGTGCACTCATAGATCTGGATTATGAGACTAAAACAGAGTATGTCATGGTGGTCCAGGCCACCTCAGCACCACTAGTAAGCAGGGCTACTGTTCACATCCGCCTGGTAGACATGAATGACAATGTACCTGTGCTGCAGAACTTTGAGATTATTTTCAACAACTATGTCACCAACAAGTCTAACAGTTTTCCTTCAGGAATAATAGGAAGGGTACCAGCTCATGACCCGGATGTATCGGATAAGCTACGTTACAAGTTTGAGTCTGGAAATGAGCTCCGTCTGCTGCTGTTGAATGAGGACACTGGAGATCTGAGGTTGAGCAGGGACCTGGACAATGACAGGCCCCTGGAAGCCCCCATGACTATTTCCGTCTCAGGTAAAGAATTCCCTTCTCTTCTTCTATCATCCTATTTACAAGCAATTTCTTTTTCTTTGAAGAAATTCTTGCTTTTTCATGTCACTTACGTGTGTCAACACATGCAAACAAAGTCATAAATTGTGTTAAAGATGGAAATTTGAGTCAGTGTAGAATATACTGTTGAATAGACACAGAGGGCAGGTTTCAGTTGCGGTGTTGACTTAATGTTCAGTGAGTGTTTGCTGCAGGCTCTATGCAGGATCCGGTTGTACAGCTTTTGTGCCATTTGGGTGATAAATGCATTGTGTGCAAGTGGTTGGTTGGGGTAATAAAAAGGTGCTATTAGCAGGGTGCCCTCATAACTGAGCCGCTTTGTAGTTGCAAATATGTGGGTTTCTGTCACAAGTAGGAACTCACACATGCTTATAGTGCAAGCTTATCCCCCACTGTACTCTTTGAAGAGGCAGAAGATTTTTAGCCTTCTGTAGGTGTACTGCAGGGAGGTTGATGAACATCTTGTGGCAAGATGTCTCACAGGATTTCACCATAGTAGCTTTTCTTGCTTTACAAAGTTAGTTTTTTTTTACAAGCTTTTCTCACTTGGAACTACCCCAGTTTTGAATGAAAGAGACGTTTTAGAATGCAGGATTTTGTTTTGGAGAGGTTTCTATAACAAGGGTTTGGATTGTAAGGCTTGTACGTTCATGCTACAAGGTCATGCACAAAGAATTTGCGTTAGTTGCTTTTTTTTCCACTACTGAAGCATACTTTGTTCTTTTAAGTTAAAGATTAGACAAATGCAAACACTTGGACATTCACACCTAAACTGGCAAGGTATCGACTGCAGTACAGGCAAGCGTGCACACACACACACTTTGCAAGAAAGCACTGTGGCTTTAATCAGGCAGTTGGACAGGCAGGATAAATCCAATACCCTGACAAAATAACTACCCTGTCACCTATTGACATCTGGTTGCCCAACTTTTTTTTCTTTCCTTTCTCCCTCTTCCTCTGTCTGTGTTGGTTGATGTCAAAAAGCCCAACACAGCTAGCTCTCTTCAGCTCTCCCTTTCTCTGTGTCACCCTGACAGTAGGAATACAAATGAACTGCTATAGACCAGGCTGCACCAGGGCTAACCCACAAGTCTAATCAAGTTTGCAGTTATTTTAAGGCTTTGGATCATTACGATGCCTCTATCTATCTATCTATCTATATATATATATATATATATATGTATGTATGTATATGTATGTATATATATATATATGCTGGATTCAAACCTGCATTGTCATGAGTTAATGCTACACACCGTGGTTCATGAGGCAGTGGAAGGCTTTCACCAGATGCCTCCCCTTTTTCCACAAACAGTGTTTTTGCTGAAGGACTTGTGTCTTGTCTTTGTTTCGGACAAGGCTGTTCTTTTCTAAATGCTTTATGGCCGTTACAGATGACCTGCAGAGCATCTGAGGAGGCAGTGACGGACCACAAAAGTTACTGGCCTTATAGCCCTCATTCATTGCCTCTGCATTCATGTTTGTCAATAACTGCTGACAGCATTTGCAGTATCCCTGACAACAGTGACCTCATGATGGTCCCAGAGGGGGGTGGACCTCTTCATTAGTTGTAGCCATGTTCACACACACACACACACACACATAATATATGTAAGCACGTGTTCATGCACAGTTGAACAAATGCACACTTACATTGATGACCAACCCCCCCCCCCCCTTCTTTTCCTGTTGGCTCACCCTAATGTCAAGTGTTAGGTAACCATTACAGCTGATGTCTTGACCTTTTAACCTCAGGCTCTTGGGAGAGGAAAGCCTGGGGGGATTGGTAAGCTAACTGCACCCTTAACAAGCACTAAGAGACAAGGCTCTAGTTGTGCCTCTGTTTCTCTCTAATTTAATCACTCCCTGCTTCTCTGGACTCCTTTATTCTCTTTTAGAATATTTAGTTTTATTGCATGGTTATTGTTTTGACCTTTTCTAAGGTTCAAAATTATACCAGGAAGCTGTCCACCTGGGGTTTAGTGTAAGGTGTGGTTTTACAGCTATTGATCTCAGATTTGTGCCTTGATATGTCTAATTCCTTAGTGGAACCAAGTGGATTCGAGGTATGAATTTACATTTGCTCATAGGATATTAATATTGTATAGCTGCTGACCACAGCTGCTTGTTTGACAGCCCATCATGCTGCTGTTGGTGTTGGTGCTTTATCTATTAGCTTCTTCTCACATCTCCTGTGTTTGTTTTGACTTGGTTCCAACTACTTGGACCCATGAGGACCTCTGGTCTGATGCGAACTCACTGGTTTTTCCTGTTTGATGGGCCAACACTGTCCTTATCAGCTCATTATGTCTCCTCACATGACCATCGACATCCTTATGTTCATGAGTGATGAGATTGATCAGTGCACATTAGCTCCATCTCTCCCCATTAACCCTGATTATTATGCCCAATCAATGGAACAAAAGTCCATTGATTGATGTTGATTTGTCGTGTTTGGAGAGGGTCCACAGTAAACTAGAGGTGAAGAGGTTGCCATCTGTCACGAAGAAATGACACATTTTTTTATTTTCTCTTCCGTGATAATCAAAGTTCATCTTTGAATCTGTGCACTTCTTGCGCAGGTGCTTTTATTCTAGAGAGCAGAAGGCCTGAGAATGTTTCTCAAGCCCTCTGCTGAAACACAAGAATACCCTGATAACTCTCCTGAGACACACTCGCTTAACACACTCAGCTAGCCACAACACTGTTCTATCTGTCCTCAGTCTCTCTCCCTCTCCGCTCGTGTGTATGTGTGTGTGAGACGGCAGCTCGGTGGTTCGATAGCTAAGAGCTATGTGTTCTCACTGTAAAAGCTTATCTGAGCTTGTTAAATTTCAGTGAAAACCTTTGGAGTTTTCAGTCTGTTGTCTCAAAGATGAGTATCTGTCAGTTTCTTCTGACTGCTTTGAGTCAGAGGGGTACAGTATTTCAGTGCAATACACCTACATCCCTCCTGTCTTTGAATACTTTATTTTCTTATCTGACCTACTTCGACAGGTGTAGTTAACTTCTCCTGTGTTACTGAGCCATAGCCAGTCAGTGCCAGATTGTGAGTTCTCGCAAATCAAAGTAAAAGTAAGTAAGTAGACTCTCAAACCTGCCATCTAAAGTAAAAATTGACCATCATTTGAATAGTTTATGTTGTTAATAAGCCTTGGCTTGGCCGATTTCTAGAAGCAAATAAAAAAGGAGCAGTGTGTTACATGTGACACGGGGAAGATTGTTGCATTAACCAGATTAGGCGCCATCAGAGTAAAGGACTCAAACATGAATAGGGACAGGGTCTGTGACAACCTGTCTCCCTCTGAGTTCGCACTCAGAGGGAGACAGGTCATAATCGCTTATGGCTCTCTTCGCTCATGTATCTTTCAGGGCCTTGCTACTAGCACAGGCGGCCATTTAGCTACCACATTCAAGCTGTTTTCTGCTTCCTGATATGCAAAAGGAATCACATAATGTGCACGTGATTGTTTTAATGAGGAAACATCTACCTGATAGGTGGGGTTCACACAGCAAATGTTTGCTTGCTTGCACGAACTGGCTGTAGGTGGAGTTGTGCTGTATCAGTCAGTGGATGCAGCATAGCAGATTGTTACTTAAACGATTAGGAATGATTGATGCAAAATCGTCTTTTTCCACCCTGGCTCTGATCTTTTTCCTTACCCTGGGTAAGCGGGACGGCATGCTGCTGCACGTACTCATACACATAGCCCCCCCACCCCACCCCACCCCCTCCTTTCTCCCTTTCTTCCCCCTCTTTTCCCCCATGGGGTTTTTGCTGAGCTTCCTTGCCTTTGCTTTGGCTCTTAATCCCGTTCGAGGAGTTGCATAGCTCAGCTTTTCAACATTTCTGTTCTCATCCGACCCCCAAAACACACTTTCTCTGCTTTCTCTTTCTCTGTACTCCCTCTCCCATTATACATAATTAGATTTCTACCGTGACACAAGAACTTTAGCTTTGTGCTTATTTGAAATCCAGGCCGAGATAAAATGCAGTCTGCTGATGTACTCGTTGAACTTCGACAGACAGAACACTTAATAACATTCCTGCAAAATCCACATCTTTATCATTTATAAGGAAAGAAGAGTGTGATTGTCCCTTCATTATGAGAAACAGTTAAAGTTGTGCAACACAGTGTAGAGCGTCAGGCGTGGTGTGTTGTTCTCTCTATGAATTTTGTGATTTTTTTATTCATGCTCTTGAGCCACATCTTAATGTGATCCGGCAAGAAATCTTCCTCTGGTCTGTCTTCATTCCTTGTCCTTGGCATTCTTATGGTTTCAAAGCATTATTTGGCCCTGAAATATTGCGTCACACGCGTTGCGGAGGACACAAGAACGCGTGTTGGGAAAGACAAATTACTCCCTGTGTAAGTCATGGGACAAACCCGTTCCTGGCAGCCTTCTGTTCCTGCTTTCCCATCTTTTTCCAAGTAGCTGCCATATGTCCCGACAGGAGAAACGTGACTCCTCGCTGGAGTGCAGGTGTGGCGGCGATGAGCAGGCACAGACAGTGATGCCATGTGACCTCTCACCTGTGAGATCAAAGCAGGACATGGGGTTTTACACACACACACTCAGTGGTGAGAAATGACCCTGTGCTCTTCTACAAGACTTCTGACCTCGAGGTGATGGATGGAAGGGAAAGGAGTGGTAGGGAAAAGGAGTGTGTTTGCTGCAGTGGGTTTTACTGTGTACATTGTTGTGGGATAGCAGGCTAAAGTTCACTATCTGTGACAATAAAAACCATTAAAGCTACTTTCTTTCCTACCAAAATCAGCAGATATTTTCCATAGTTATCAGTAATAATAATCAGTATCAACAGATTAAAATGTGCTTTAACTTTAATCACAGTGTGTATGTGTGCATGTAAAGTCTACCAGGATGGAGCCTGAGTGCCAGCGTCAGCCCAGTCTGCAGCAGCTCTTATGTTTTTCCAGCAGTATGTGTGTGAGATATGCTGCCGTTCCTGGGCCTCGGCACTTTGAGTAACTTATATCAGGAGATCCCGTTCATTCCTAAGATATCACACACTCTGCTGGTTTTCAACTTTGCCCCTCACCACATTCCCCTCTGTCTCCCCCCTCCCAGCTTCTCCTCTCTCACTGTTCTTACCTCTCACCCTCTGTCTCATTGTCTTCCCCCGTGTCTTCTCAGTCCTCTCCTTGTACTTTCTGAGAGAATGCACCCGTTGCTTGACCATGTGCTTGGAGAATGTTGCTCTCCTGCCACGTGTTTGTCGAGGCTAAATATGTCCTGAGTGGTTACAGAAACTTATTAGATTACTGTCCTCCTCGCTTTCTCTGTCTTGCATGCCTGTCTGCCTCTGTGTGCTGCTCTTGTCAGTCCGCCTTCCCATCCTTTTTGTGTGTGAGATGACAGTGACTGCTTTTTCTGCATCGATTAACATCTTTAGCCAAATGTGTCTGTGTTATAATTTAAACAAATTTTATAGCCTAACTTCTGCAGTTGAATGATTTTCACTTCAAACAGAAAAAGCTGTCCCTTTTTCCAAAAGAGGAATCTGTTAAATAACATGCCACAGCTAGTTATCTTAGCTCAGCATAAAAACTGAACTATGTTGTTGTTCTCGTTTGGTGGTGTATCTGAGGGTAAAAACAACATGCTGCAAACATTTTTGCCTTCAGACAGAGCCAGGGTAGCTGATTTTCTCCTCTGTTTCCTGTCTTTATGCTAAGCTAAGCTTGCTGGGCATATTTTGTATGCAGCATGCAAAATACAGTTTAACAAAGCTTCTCAAAGTCAAAAACATACACTGCCAGCAGAGTGTTTTAGCACCTTATATTTTAGCACTGAAACCACGTGTTGTTTCCTTGTCTGGAGGCAGGGAAAGAAGAGTTAGTAGAGGACACTTGCAGGTATAATGACAGTGTTTGTGTCTCCATGTCTCTGTGCGCTCAATGAGTGAGAAAGGAATCACAATCATGCTTAATCTTGTACATCCACCCTGGGCTTTAATGTGTGCCTATTAGGTGTGTGTGTGCATGTGTGCCTCCAGGTTGTAGTCTAGAGTTTGAAGCGTAAATACCACGGGATCAGGACTGGTCACTGTTCGACTCCACTGATGTCTGAACGCTCAATTACAGGTTAGAGAGAGGAGGGACGTTTTAGGATCTGAGGCCGTCTTCTGATGCCTTCACTGCCTGAGAGAAGCATCGTGGCCATGCAGTGGCTGTGGGATTGGTTGGGTGCTGCTCCCAGTTCTCCTAAGGGAGACGGGTCCCTTTAATTTCAGTGAAATATGACTGAAAAGTAACTCTAAAGATTTCATATTATTATATTAGCATGGGATCATTTTTTTTGTTAGTGTCTAAATTTGCCAAATCTGTCCAGCTTTTGCTGCTTGAGCCTTCTTTCCTCTCACAGACTTAATCTGTGCTCTGCTGTGTCAAGATCAGCGTTTTTTTTTTCCCCAGCAGGAAATCTCTCTAAGAATCACGCTGGTTTCTGTTGCTGGATAGAAAATCGGCTAGAGAGTGTGGTGTCTTCCCATCATGCGAGTGTGTTTGCTGTGGGGATTTCAAAGAGGGGTTTGTTTGTTTGCAAACACCTTTGCCTTGGGCTCTGTTTGAACAAGGTAAAGGGGTAAAAGTGGGGGTATTCAGAGTTTGGGGGGTTGCGGTTGTACCTTTGTTTACTGTGTGATGTGTGGTCGTACCAGGGTTTGACACACAGATGACACACACACCCCTTTTCCCTGCCCTGTCACACACACACACACACACAGAGCCAGGGTTATCTCTCGTTTACATGCTGCAGGACGGTGGTTTCACCACTCAAACTGCAACAGGTTTTGGGTGGTGGAGGGGTCGTGTTTGATTGTAACCTGACACACCTCTCTCAGTCTCTTGCTCTTATTCATTCCCTCTCACTCGGACAACACAATACTCATCTTTGTCTCCCTGCCCGAAGGAGGCATGGGGAAGCATCGCGGATCGCCAGCGGCTCACGAGTGTGACATTACATGTGGCATGATGTGTGATGACCAGCTGCTGGAATGTTAAGTGGTGGAGGTTGAGGCAGAGGGTGTGTGTGTATATATATAGATAGTATTTAGTTAGTTTTTTGTTGTGCGTTGGGCAGTGTTCACACCACCGGGCTTCATGCTCAGTTGCTAATTGCGGCTTATATCTGATTTTGTGGGATACCTGTGGGAACCTGCACGATGAACCAACACTGAAGTCTAAAGATGCTTTAGCAGAGTAATAATAACAGAAGACGTCATCTTTTTGTACCTGTTCGTCTAATTCCAAACACGTCTCTGTTTCTCTGCTTTGGGCTTCGTCTCCATTGTTGCGTCTTCATACTCACCCTCACTTAAGAAAACCGCTCCGCTGCCAAGTTATGACAACAGCCTCATGCGAGTGACATGGCATTTACTTGTTGTCAAAGCAAGCCTGACAATTTTAGTCTTGAGCGTTCAAATACCAGTCATGTGCAGGCTGCATGCCATGAGGTCAGATTTTATGCTGATATAGTATACCTATGTGGTGCACATGGGAACAAATATCACATGACTCCATTTAACTTTTGCTCTTTTACACCAGTTAAAAAGCATCAGGTCACATGTGAGGGTAAGAACTAAAATAAAAATTTGGACTTTCAGTTGAATTTTAAGTTTAAAGGTTTACCTGGTTACTTTTTCTACTTTTCACCTTTTAAGTGATAGAAACCAGACTTTACCTTGAGGTGTCCAGGCTGGTCTGCAGTCTAGACTGAAGGCCAGAGGAAGCAAAATTTTCACCATTAGGGCTTCTACAATGATGAATGACCTGCCTGAGGAGCTAAGGCCAGTTAACACAGTGCAGTTAGCCCGCTGCTTCTTCAAAACCACAAATTAGGAGCATAACTTAAAAGCACCACTTTGCTCAGGGCAGAAAAAAAACAGTAGCTGTTCTTCAGAGTGGATCATATATGAGCCGAACTAGAGTGCACTGAAAGATTATCAGTGGTTTTGCTGTGAAAGCAAAACTGATATCCTCCATTTTGGATTAATTATCAGCAGAGCTAAGCTGCGTACTAGCAGCCACCAGACTATATCTCTGTGTTGTGTGAAGATGATGCAAATTGTAACACAAATGGAACATATTCAAATGTTGGGTAACTCATTAATTGCCTGTTGCCATGGCTTGTCACCCCTGCAGAGGGAAGACCATTCCCTGCAGCATTAAACAGACAAGATATAACATGTTATATATCTAGCCTTTCTTTGACTGTCTCCAAATCTTTTGGCCAAAACTAACCTCTGAATTTACAGGGTTTTACTGCATTAGTTCTTTGATGTTTGATTCTTTGTCTATTTAATTGCTTGCTAATTTATTATTGTGAATTTAATTTAGTTCTAGAAATTTTAGAGAGGTCAAGAAGTTGGGCAGGGAAGGAGGACAGAGGAGATCGGCAGTGACATCCTCCCCATCCCTATTTCAGTTTTCAAATACTTTGCTGTTCACTGTGGACTTTACTACCTCTGTCCTAATCCTGCCCTTCACCACCACTTGTGCCACGCACTGTAACTTCATACCTTCGCCATTACCCTTGCTCCCTGTGTAATGGTCCTATGTGCGATGCATTGGGCTACAACCCTCACAGCAATTAAGACTTGGCTTTGGCTCTGACAATGCAAGTATTAGGATGAAATGTCAAACGGCTTAAATGGGTTTAGTTCACTGGCACAAACAGACCAATATCTGCTGAATGTTAAACTCCCATTGCTTAACCCAGAGTTTGATACAGGAAATGACACTGTATGACAGTAAAAAATGAGTATTAAAGTTATTCCAAGCTCTCTGTAATAAACACCAGGTTAAAAACCGGACCAGAAAAGCTTTTTTGAGTTAAAGTTGGATGAAAACATTTTTATCAACAGGTTTCCTGAAAACTGACACCTTCCCGTAATTGCCCTTCCTTAAAAACTCCTTGATTGGGGCTTTAAGAGTGTTGATCTTGGACTCCACAGAAAGACTTCATGCCAGATTGTGTTCACAGAAGTGTCAGTTTTAGTCATTCCCCCCTCAGCCAGAGAAGGAGCTGGTGACAGGTGTAATCTTGACAGTTAATAGCTTGTGTGTGGGAACTTGTTGATGCATGCTTGGCTCTGAAATTGTTGTCCCTTTTTTGTCTTGCTGTCTGTCAAACAGCACTTGGCGTTCTCAAAATGTTAACTTTTGATTAATTCACTATTGTGTATAAGTTACAGGTGGTGTAGATGCACCTATAGTTTCCTCAGTTCTTCTTTTCCCTCCAAGATTTATTACTGAAGTGGTTGGCGGCATGATAGACAGCCATGTTATCAGTCTAATTCCAAAGCCTTTAATTACAGCAGGTAGTATAGACAGTATTCCTTCTAGGGCATTGAGTGCAACCAGCCTCCCTGCACCAGGTAATTTGCAGCTTGTTCTCCAGATTTTTAGTTCGAGGGTGTACAGTTTATTTTTAGCCACGCTAGTGGTGATGACAGTGTTTGTCGGTTAGGTTTGGTGCACCACTTTGGTCCTGACTGAAATTTCTCAGCAACCTTTGGATGGATTGTCATGAAATTTGGGGCAGAGGTTCATGCCCACAACACCAAGATGGTGTGTATGGTAAACACACCTGGTAAACTCCAGCATGTGTGTATTGTCAATATGAGCATGTTAAGATATTTCCATTAAAATCGTTAAATCATTGTCTGAATTGTTTGCGGTTAACAACCCTATCTTTAGATTTAGATCTTTGACCAAACATATTTTAGAGAATATTTATTTTTTATGACTTTTGTGACTCTGTTGATTCCCAGAAGAATAAAATTGTTCCCTCTTGAGGGGGGATCAGGCGCCCAAGGACTTAATATCTTGCTCACATGCACTTCAGTGACCTGGATGTTTACTGTCATGAAGAGTTTTGAACCATGACTGAGAATACAAACTGATTTTGGGAATACCCCTACCCTTGTTTTTCTCTGGCATGCTAGTCACAGACAACAGCTGTCATCATGGGTGTCACCTTACAACCTCCTGACAGCTTCTGTTCTATTCTGACAGCACCTTTCTCTTCTTCATTTTTAAGGGGAAAAAAGTCCATGCAAAGACACACTTACATATCAACGCAAGGAAAACATTTATTTGTGAATTGCGGGACCACAGTGTTAGCAGGCAAAGGGTTCACCACACCCCGAGTCACACTTGGTTCCTACTGGCGGCTAAGGCCTCTGTAAGCATTTCAAAGGAACAGACTAAGACGTGCGGATTGAGGCTTTGTATGTTTTCTCTAACCCTCCAGGCCTTGTCTTTTAACGGAGAGTGAGAGACACACACGCATAGATGTAGACAGAGGGAGCTCCAAGGTGTATTGGGTTTGCTCTTCCTTTTGATAGGGTGTCAGGATTCTCCTTTTGAACTGAAACATCCTCCTGTTACATTTTTGTTGGATAGGGTGACTCATGCACATACAGAAAAGCACATATAAAATGTACAGAAAAATACATTTGCACTGGCACATGCACACACAGGTACAGTCGCCCCTCTCTGTCGCACATGATCCAGATCGTAGACCAGCTGTGGACTTTGCAGTGGCCGACCTCTTCCCCTGGAGTGTTAAGGCCAAGTTTCACACAAAGATCCCTTCCACCTTTTATACAGCACACAAAAACTGCCTCACCCTCCCAAAATGTCTTCAGTTACACGTGTATCAAAGTAGAGGCTACTTTATCCTTCAGGAGGAGCTTTTACACACCAACTTAAAAATGCAGTCTAAAATTTCCAGTGTATTTTTTTCTGGGCCTTTTTGTGACATTAATATGAAACTCTGCAGGATTTTTAGGAAGCACATTTATGTTGTCACTGGTTTCGTTGTTGTTTGACTGATCGTGTTACAATTGGTCTACATAGGTATTTTTGGTCTACATAGATCCAAATAATTCTGCCAGTTTGTTGTATTTAGTAAAGGCAATTAACTTAGGAAGTTTAGCACTTGTAGTCAGTATATATATGACTGTAGTGTATAGTAGAAGTGATTCTTTTCTTATCAGTATGAGTATTGGGTGTTTAGGAGCACTCCTGACACCTCTGTTGTGGAGCAGAACCAGGACCCACAATGCTCCTCTGTGTCTGAAAATGACATACGTGATGCTGCCTCCCTTCAACAGCCCCTCATCAAATTACAGCCTGGGTTGCAGTGAGGATCTGTTTGTCTCTCTTTGTATGCATGAGTTGTCTGTGCATGGGTGTGTGTCGTACAGAGCGTGATTAAATAAATGCCCTTACATCAAGATGGCATTGTGCGGCTCGCTTTAGCAAACTGGACCTCTGTGACCTGAGTGACCTCCTCTTGACTTTTACCTCTCTTCTCTTTTGTTCCTTCTGTTCAGTGTTGATACTGATGCTCTGCAGCAAAGTGGGATGTTAGCCAGCGTTACTTCTTCTTGTACCAGTGTGTCGTTCTAGGCCATTTGCCAACACCTAACCCTCCCCGAGTGCTGTTAGAGACTGATGGTGGCACTCGCTGTCTGACTGCTAACACTGATAGCACACTAACTGGCTGCTGAGCAGTCACCCCTACACTCTAAAATACTGCCAGAATTGATTTTCACTTTGAGTCAGCTGAGTTCATAATGTCCTTAATCGACCCATTACACCTTTTTAATGCTTGTAGATGAACTGCTGTTGCCACTCAGAACTGCAATAAGGGGGAAGGGCAGAAATAATATTAAAAAGGAGGTGTGTAGTTTTTGCATTGACGGGTCAAGGTCAGAAATAAAATTCCATATATGCTTTTTATTTTAAGTCAATTATGAAACACAGGTATCATTCAAGAAATATCCTCTGTTTCCCGTTTCCTGATGAGGTAGTGCAGGTACAGGGGTCATGACCTCAGACACACTTAACAAAACCAGATTTTTGTTGTTGTCGAATAGTTGAATAATAGATAATGAGAAAGTGATGTTTTGACCTAATGAAGATATGAACACTGACTGTTTAAATACATTTCTGGATTGGACTCAGTGTGCTGATGTTATATAAAGTTATTATCATTCTCTGCTGAATGTCATGTAGTTGTGCTCACGGATTTACACGTTTAAATTCAAACCTTACAAAAACAGTTGAGCGTTGGACCAAAATAATCATTTACACACCAGAGCAATGATTTACAGGTTTGCGTCTAACTAAACTGTGCAGCCTAGAAAGGTGGTGAAGCCTCGGCAGGTAAACAATTCACACTTCAGGCTGAGGTGACCACGCCCAGGGTTCAGACAAACAGAAGTTCACAGAACTGACATTCAAGAGTCAGGCTTTCATTTGCATTGTAACTTCCTGCACGCAATTTTTCTGTGTTGGGATATAGTACCCTTGCTTCGTTTTAACATGTCAAAAAGTGTGAATTTGTTTCTGCCTTTAAATGCTGATTGCCTTTCTTCAGCCAGACCTGCCCCAGCCAGGAGCTTTGTGTTGTAGGTGTGAAGTGATTGTCTCAGCGTGTGAAGAGTCACGCGGGTTATAATGGGCTCACAGGACAAGGCATTTCAATAGGGACTTAAGCGTTTCAATGGAAACCAGTTATTACTGGGATCAGTGTGAGGTTGAGTACTTTTAAGAACATTTCTCTGGGACACAAGTGGTTTGTGACTCTGAAAATTAAGTTAGCTTCAGTTATCTTTAGCCATGATTCATACATTTTATGTGGACCTTAATTTAAAAAAAAAAACCTTGGTATTTGGGGCGGTTTTGATTGATTGGCCATACATTTGATACCACACATACACAATGGACCAGAGGGGCTGGGGGTGGGGGTTGTAAAGCTGTGATACACTGGGGCCCAAGAGAGCACCCCCCCCCACTCCCCCCCATGTCCAGCGATGTATGTGATGTGTGGAATGAGTTGGTTCAGCTCTGGAGTCCAGTGCTCATAGTTTGGTTTCCTCACTGAGCATCCAGGGTTGACAGCTGGCTCTCCATGCCTGGCATACTACTGCTCACTGCTGCCCTCGAACACATTCATCACCGCATATATACACACTGATACTTGTGTACATTCCTAGTGGTGCTGGAGAAAAAAACACGGCCTACTGCTCCTAATAGTTTGGATGGTAGGACCAGTCAGATGCAAAGGACTCAAGCTTTTAGTGTACGTGGACACTTTAGCACATCGGCATGCTCAAGCATACATGTGCACATTTTAAGTAATGACAGTCGGTATGTATTTTTATAATAATGGTGTGTATCATGTATGTAACCATATGTTTACACTGCTGTCAGCTTTAGATGGTGTGAGAGGCTCTTGACAAATTCACACATATGGACTATTTGTGTGTTTATGACATGTCTCGTACATGCTGTATTTTTAATGCGTAGAGGACACACTGATATGAGTCCAGGCCTGTCAGTCTTGTAAGACAGTATCCATAAAATAAGAGAGCAGAGTTGTGGTTAGTTGTTGTGGTTTTGCCTCAGGGGTAAATTGGTTTACTGCTGGGGTTATCATCCTTTGCCACACACACACACACACACACACACACATTCACATGTACACACATATATATACACAAGTAGCCTTGTATTCCCATCCATACCTGCCCTCTGTAGTCACTCAGTCAGTGGGGTCCAGAAGGCTGCAGGGCTGATAATGTGGAAATGGCCTATTATTACTAAAGCGATGACAGCAGCTGTGGGCAGGCATCAAACACTGGCATACCTCTGGCATTGCGTAAGTAGAGCTGTCCTCTATCGCACGCTATTACTCTTTTTCTGCGAATTGTGTGTGTGTGTGTCGGTTCAGTGGCTCACTTACCCCACCGAGATTACATTTAATCTAATATTTGTACGCTTTTAAAAATCTGTTTGCTCACAGACAACAATCTGAAATGAGTTTGAGAAACAATAATATCTTTAGAGAGGAAGACTTGTGTATGCATTAAGCTCATGAAAATTTTTTTAACATTGATTGTTAGTCATGGTAGCTAATGCTAAACTGAAATTCTGACCGTGGCAAACATTATACCTGTCAAGTGTCACCATGTTACCATTGTCATTTTATCACAGTGTAGACACCTTAAGACTGTCCCTGGCTAAATGTACACTGTATGACATCTCTGCATATTAAAAGCGTTGCTTCATTTTCCAAATCTGAAGACAATAATGGTGCCGTACTGCACATACCATACATAACAGCTCTGTCTTAATTACTGTGGATCACAGCACAGCACAGTACTTTGCTCACACATCCAGTATACACATACTGGAGTGTACACACACAAGCGCACACACACACATTCTTCTCTACAACTGTTCAAAAGGCAGTTATCATTCCCTCTGGAAATACATTCTCTGGAAAGCTAAAGACCTCCCACCAGGAGAACACCACATCTGGTTAACCTGGCACAGATGCAGGATCAATAGAGAACACACTCATTTGTATCACACTAGGAGTCATGTTTTGGATGTCTTTCACAGACCTTCTCTTCCTACTTAATAGTCTCCACATTCCATCCTCCACCACAGGAATGACTTCACCTGCAAGCGAAACCAAGAAACATCCTTATAATTCAACTGAGAGTTGCCTATAAATCTGTGTGCGCATGTGCAATCATGTTTGTGTGCCCAGACGCAGTGTGTGTTGAACTTTTGCCAAAAGATCTTCAAAAACACAATCCAAACAGATACAGAGAATTTAGCAAATTGTCCTGTAGAAACAACCGAGGCACCTGATACAACCTTCCCGCCCTCCTAGTCCTGTCAGCAGTTCATGGTCTTATTATAGTGACCCCGCTCCTCCTCTTGAAGGCATCAAAACATGTCATAACACAACCCCAAAACTTCAGCAACCTTCTTTTTTATGAAGAGCAGAAATATTCTGTATTTGTGATTGATTGAGGTGAAGACAGTAATTCATGGGACTATTAAAATTTGTCTCTTTGAGGGTCGAGTGAATAGCTGTGTGATGTTGGGGCGTGTGCCTGCAGGTTGAGCCGAAGTTATCCTGAACTCTTTCCCCACCCTAATAAATCCCCCTTTATGAGAGGAGGGATGGGGCGAGAGAGTAGCAGGATTAAGAGGGAGAGACAGTAATCTAATGTGACAAGAATCATGTTGTGTCCTACAAATGATGAAGCTTGTGTAATCTGAATTTTTAAGATGCTTGGACATGTTGAAATGTGGTCATTAGTTGTTGTTTTTTTTTTTAGCAGTATTTTAGACTTTGATTAAAGAACAAACGGACAAATATTGTAGAAAGGAGAGTGATAACTTATTTGTGTATTAACAACATAAAGTTGCTTGAGAAAGAGGAAGAAGAGATGTAAAAGTTTGTTTTTGTTTTTTAATCTTGAATCTGTAGATTGCAAGGTGCTTCCACGGCCTCCTGTAAAATAAGAGGCTAGTAATTCTAGTATAAGCTGTACTACATGCTGACAGTAATTACTACCTTAATTTCAGTTAGGAATGCTGTCCATTTGTGAGAGTTTGTGAGAATTAGTGGGACCACCCATGCTAAAAACTATGTGGTAACGTCATGTAAAACACATGTATTATCAATAGCTGTTAATCTTGCGATTATTTTATTGATTCATTGTTTTGTTTCTAAAATGTAGAAAAAAATATGACTTTTTGTTGCTTTAAGCAAGGTTCACTGCCACATGCAGAACCTGAAATGCTGAGAGAGAGGTAGATTCACCTGAAAGAAACTGGCGAGTTTACAGTGACACGTCTCACCGCCTCCCTCCTTTTCTTTCCTGAAGCTGACTCATTACCACACACCATTCTTGTCAGCCCTGTCACCGAGCACAATACAGTGACATTTAACTGACCCTCTGGAGGAGCAGAGGAGGGGATAGGAGAGAGGTAAACAGACGAGAAGGAGGAGGAGAAAGATAAAAAGTTAGAGGATGGAAGTTCTGGCTATGATAAGCCATGAGAGGAAGGGAGTAAAGTGAGGTAAAGTGAGTAATAAGGAGGAGGGAAGAAAGGAAGGAAGGGGAGAGGATAGAGGAAAGAGGTGAGGGGGGGCATCTCCCTTTTTTTTACCCTCACATTCCCTCTTTTTCTGACTTCAAAGAATCTCCCGGTGAGAAGGAATTATTCCCCTCCGCTCAACCGTACCGCTTTGTTACACCAATGTTTTCTCCCTGCCAGTCCTCCTCCTCTGCAACCCCCATCACAGCCACATTTACTTATTGCTTCCAGAGAGAATGCTTTTGTAAATGGGACGTTACTGGCTTTATTGAAAAGCTTTTAGCGGTGCTATTATAGCTGATGCAGTGAGGGTATGAATCCTACTTTGCATGCCTGTTGCTGTTTCTCAGCTGTTACTCTCTCTTTCACTTCTGCAGTATGTTTCTATAATTTTCCTCTTTCAAAAGGGCACAAACCTCTGGGAATTGCTCAAATTAATTAATGTGACGAAGGCCTCAACCAGTAAAAAGGGTCCATGAAACACTGTGTCTTTGTGAAATGCACCTGAGCTACCTTTCAAAGTCTTTCTCTACTTTCTTTTTTTAATCCAAACAGAGAAAGAGAGAGAGAGAGAGTAAAGTATTTCACTTGTGGCTTGTCCAGGCTGAATCAGTGACGGCACAGGGCCAGAGGAGGATAGAAACATCAAGAGGTCAGCTGGCAGCCAGCAGCTCCAGGTGGGCTGTGAGCCTGGCTGAGTCCGACCAGCGCTCAGACATCTGCGTCTGTATCAGCATTGTTTCAATCCGCTGGCTGAATTGCTTGGTGACTAGCTGATGGACCGAATGCATGAATGAATCAATGAATTTGACTGCTTGACCGGCTGCCTTTGCTGACTTATTTAATGACTGATGAGATTCATGAATGACTCATTGATTGTTTGGCTTGGTGACCAACTGGCCAACTGTGTATGAACAGCTGATGCACTACATATGTTACTACTGTGGTGTCTGTCTGTGCAGTTAGCCAAAGATTTACAATGTAGTCTCAGCCTCCCAGTAATCTAAAGACAATATGAATGCATAAAGGGTTTTAGAGGTAGTTAAAAGACTATTTACAGACATACATTGCTTCCTGTGAATCGCTCGTGCATGTAATGTCAGTCTGAAACAAGGGCTGGTATGGTGGACAGTAACAGATGTATACAAAGGTTAAAAAGTAGGTCAATCACAGGCTTGGTCACGCCCCAATGTAAGTGGGTATTTGGACATTTATTTTGCAATGGACGTCTGAGACAATTGTATCCGCAGAAAGTATATGTCACACAGAAGTTAAAGAGATGTGTCTCATGTACGTGTGTTCAGATTTTAGAATTTTATGACGTAGATTTCGGTGATTAGCTGCTTAATTACCTCCATGCTGCTGCAAATGTAACTGCAGAATGTAAATACACTGAATAGCCATTGCTGTTGCTGCAAAATAGTGTTAAAACAGGATTTTATTTAATAAAAGCCTTCAGGATTATAACTTAAATGACCAACACACTTCTCAGTTAAACTCAATTTTAGTTGAAGACGCCACATTTATTAAAGAAAGCACCTTCGAAGTCAATTCACAAGGCTCAATGTGAATCTTAAGTCTGCTTACTCAGCGGTTGTCAGGGCATCTTCTGATAATTGTTAGCTTTCACTCTTCCTCTGACAGCCTGAAAGTTCCGGCTAATACATTAACAATTTATAGTGTTTCTCTAGACTTCCTGAAGTTGACAGCAGGTCTGAAAGCAAGCCTCCAGGCCTCGAATTCTCAACTGGAGAACACAGGGTGAGGCAGTTTGGGAGCTTTACCGTGCCTAATTAGGAATGAACACTAACAATTATAGCAGTCTGCTTTTGCAAAAGTCACCCTGTTCCTCGGTGTTTGATTCACTCTTCCTGCCTCGGTTGGAGTTGACAGCAGACATAAAGTGAGGAATGGCAGGTATTCTATTCTTTCAGTGGCTAGCCTTGTAACTAGCAGACTTGCCACTTGCTGAGGGCTACTTAAACAAATGAGGGGAGTATATATCTGACCTCCCTCATAATAGTACCATTTGGTCTGTATGAACAATGGAAATGAGGAAACCCCAAAGGAATAAGGTACAAGATGCATCCCTGACATGCCTCAATTTAACCAGAAAGTTATTCTCTTGACTCAGCACCATTTAAATGACATGTTACCAATGCAATGTCAGTGCATTCACTTGCATTATGCTATTATGCATTATGCTAATGCTTCATTTAAGGTACTGCTTTTGATTACCAGAAAGAAGAGTAATACTGATCAGCAATTCAGGTCTGGAGTCATATGGAGTCATAATTGGAGCTGTATGACAATATTATGTCATGGTTTAGAACTTAGCCATATATTTATATAATTATGTTTATGATTATTATAATATATTGTTAATATGTGGGTGGTTGTCCTCCAGAATTTAAGCTGCTTTCAGAATAAGAGCTTTAGTGGCATAGTATAAAATGAAATTGTATTGCATAGACTGTTTTCATCTTCAGGGAGACATTTAGCGTCAGACTCTTCGGGATGAGATCATTTCTAACTGTCCCACTTAGGCAGCCTGTGTCTTTGTTCGGGGGTGGAGTTTGGCAGAGTGCCCCCTTTAATGCCAGCGGGGGAGGTGGGGTAGGATGGGGGTGTTCAGCGGGCAGTATCCAGCAGGTGTCGGTGGGCTATTCAGGGGTGTCGCTGGGGTCAGTGTCTCCCGAGCTTTGTCTCCTTGCTGCGACGACAAAAACAACCCCACGCTCGCGCACATCCACACACATGAGCACACACACACAAATGTCTTGAAGATTTGCCTGACTCTATTTAAATTGACACAAGTCTCATGGTTTCCCAGGGCGATATCCCCCCCTCCACCCCCCCACCCCAAACACACACACATACACCAACCTGCCCCTCCCCTTCCCTCTTTTTTTTTTTTCTTCCTCCGCTTTGTTGAAAAGAGCCAATCGTGCGTTGGCTGGTAACTAGGCACCCTATTTATCAGTTACCAGCACCAACAATAACTGTAACCCGACACCTCCTCAGAGAGAAAGAGATGGAGGAAAGTAGAGAGACCTGGAATGAGATTTAGAAGGAAAACCACTGAAACAGAAAGTCAGGAATTCCCATTAAAAAAAAAAAAAATCAGTTCAAAGTCAGTTTTTTCTTTTATTTAAGTGCCTCCTTCTATTAATTACTACATTATGTATTTATTTTTTTGTATTTCAAATACATTTTTTGTTTTGGTCATTAAAATCGTAATATTTTAATACGCCAATGAAGTGTCTGGAATAAAAGTGAAAGAGAGAAACATAAAAGTATGTGAAAGAAAGCCAGGATGAGCAGCGGCTAACGACAGAGAGGCAGGGAGAAAGACAAGCTCTAATGTCAGTGTAATGGATACTCGGGTCCTATTAGGCCATTCATGGCTGGGTAGCTCTTAAGAGAGCGGTGCAGGCCGACCTGTGAGGAGGCGTTTGATCACCAAACCAACTATTTGTCCGCTGGTAGCTTATCAAACGGGATCAATACTGAAGATTGTGGAAGGAGCAGTGCATGCATTTAAATATAGTTTGTGTGTTTTAAGTGTTTTTAGTGTTTCTGCATTTGTTTGTGTGTGTGTGTTCACGTTTGTCTGCACGGGCTGCTGGAAATGTGAACACATTGTGTGTGCAGAGCAGCAGAGCATGACCAACTGTTGACAAGGCTGCACGGCTTTTAAGACACTGTGTGTGTGCATTCCTGGTTATAGTTGAGCGATTCCCTCCTACGAAACAGAGAATGGTCCATTTGACTCTTCACCTTCCTGTGATCTGTTGAATGAGGACTCTAAAAAGATCTAATACTGCTAATACTAATCAGCTGACCACACACACGCTGAAAGGACCTCGTTCACCATGGTGATACTTGCTAGTGAATATTTATGCGTTTGTGTGAATGTGAATCTAAAAATCCTACTTATGATTAGGACGGGTGGAGGCAGGATGAAAAAGAGGCATGTTACTTTAATATTGAGGTATTAAAGTAATGATTCACTTTTTAAATCTCACCAGCAGACTCCATTTTACTCTTTCAAAGCATTGTGATTTTTGTATCATGTTATTTATTCAGTGGATTTATAATCTCTTACTTTAAAGTTCCCATCATCAGCAGGTTAGAGGTGTTTTTTTTAGTAGTTGAACTTTGTTTGAATTCTAGTTATAATCACACATCTGCCGTCATAAAATCCTTTTTGATTTTACGCCACAAATGAGTTGCACCAGAGTCAACTGATACCATGTTTGATTGGCAGCTTTCACGTCAGCAAACCAATAAATGAGCAAAACCAAACAGGTTAGGACTGAAATCACCCACAGTTTGCTGCTTCTTCTTTTCATCACCCAGCTCTGACAGGCCATAATGATGCTCGTTCTGGTTTTTACATGATGTCAGGGGCTAATGGCTACCTGCTGGAGGTAATTTACAGTACAAGTTTGGACTCGCGCTGGGGTAGAAATGTTGTCTTCGCCTCAGCTGATCTCCGTACAGCTCTGCACTTTGGTCAGTCTACCGTGGATTCCTTGGCCACTTGATGCTCAGCACTCTTAGTATTTTCTAAACTTCCTCTCTCACTCAATCCACTTATCTTTTTCACCCTTTCCTCCACTTTACTTGTCTTTCTTTCCTATGTGAGAGACATGACACAAAATATGACATCTGCCTTTTTAAAAAAAGGATACCTACAGTTATCAAATTACCCGTGGCACTCAAAACAAATCGTGGTATCAGTTGAAGGTCTCTTGAGGAAAACAGGATGACACTTTTACCACTAGATCTTTGAGAGAGATACTGAATGATTAATTAAAAGTGACGGTTAAATTATATTTTGCAATAGAAGTCTTCAATTAAACTGTCTCTCAGTTGTCAGACCAAGACAGAGAAGCTGTTCCTGGATCATTTTTCTGTCTCGTTAATTTACCTTCAGACTGTGTGGGGTAAAACTTAACCTACATTGTTGCCTAAAGGGTTTTTTTTTTTTTTTTTTTGCCATCACATCCTCTGGTTAAAACGGACCCAGACGACACCTGGAAGCTGTGACCTTTGAACCTTTAATAAGAGGAAGAGGAGAGCTTTAACTTGATTAGTCAGCTCAGGAGGGAGGCGGACAGACATGAAGAGAGAGAGAGAGAGAAAGGGCTGACACTGAAAGACCGGGATCCCAGAGTGCTCCAGTGGACAGCTAAGTGGATTTAACAGCATTTTAAAATCAATTATGAAAGTGGTGCCACAGTTAGAGAGATGTGATAGTGCCTCTGATTGCCTCCATGTTTAGAGAGCTAATGGTGCTTGATAGTGCGCTGTTAAGCCTCTGCGTTCTCTAGGCTTGCTGTACTGCGACACAACTGATGTTATGCTCTGAAATGTTATAATGAAATTTGTGTGAGCAAGGCAAAGTAAGCGTCGCATGACCCTCACCTAATTTAGTGGACAAAGAATTTATTTCTCATTGATTTACTCAGGTTGGGTGGCTTAATCTAGTTTCCCACAACGTTCCGTGCTCTGTCTCACTTCCCGTCTTTCCATTTCTACTTTCCCCTGTCCCAAGGGTGTCTTCACAAACTTGTTAAACACCAGATTGTGATTGTACACTACCAGCTGCTGATTGTATCATCAGAAACCTTGTCACAACAACAAGCCTGATGCCTTTTCTTCCTCCCTCTCTGCTTTCAATCTCATGTCCACATCTGCACTTCACTGATCAAGGTCTCTCTAGTATCTCTGTGATTAATTACCTTCTTTGGCAATAGTCTAGCTTGGCGATGAGCTAACAAGTGCGCTAATACCAGTCAGCCCTCAGGCACTAAAACAAGCCGGGCGTTCATTTGGGCTCATTTTGCATTGTCTGGCCTCCTCATCCGGGCTCGTTTAGTATTGTCTGGGAAGGAACAGTGCTTCTATTCTTCTCCACCCATCTCTCCCAGGGATCCTAAATGGGACATAGATATTCTAGCCGGGTCGGTTCTTGGCCTGGCACTCGATGCCCCTGAGTGCTCTGCTTAAGTACAGCCACTAAGGGCACTTGTGGAGGGCTTGTGAAAGTCCATTCAGCTTAAAGGTGAAGGTGGAGGAGAAGTTGATACAGCGGCGCAAGCTTCTGAACTCCCTCGTGTGCCGAGTCAAAGGTTCCAAACTGTGGCTTCACAGTGTGTGGAGGGTTTTTCTTACCCCCTGTTTATACCATACATTGTTTTGCATATTTCATTTGTCCATTCTCCTGGACATAAGAAAAATCGATTTTAACCAATAGTCCACTTAATGGCCTTAACCGTGATTGTGTAATGCACTGGGAGTACTGACAAATGCATTTGGTTGCCCAGCACTACTTGTGGCTTAATCAATCCAGTGTAGGCACTAACATGGTACTGCAGCCGCTGCTGCTGTGCTGCTTACATTTTGTTTTTGGAATGTAGCTGGTTCAGACAGATGTTGATGATGTTTAGACCAATAACAGCCCTCGTTCCGGTGAATGTAGGATCTATTTTTTACTATATTGCTTTTGTGTGTCTGAGCATGGCCTAGGACATAGTCCAAGTCTACAACAGGCTAGTCCTATAAAGCTAATTCCTCAGATGTGGTACAGTTGATATGGTTGATCTTAGGCAATGACATTTCTGTCTATATTAATGAATGGTTGTCAGTCAGGTGTAGAAAGAACTCTGTCAATCATTTATTTTATGGCTTGACTTGACGTGTTTCTTTCATCACATTTTGACATTACAAATTTACTACAGGAGTAAATTTGATCCTCTTGGTCTTGTACTTCTGAAGAAAAAATCTGTTTTTGTTACCAGATTCTTGAAATGACGAGTTCAGTGTCTTATTCCAGTTTGTTGTGCCATCGCTCCACCTGTTCGTTCAAAGGGCTGCTGGATTGGTTCAATCACTGATCCTGGTTCAGTCAGCGCATCTGCTTGTAATCCCACCTGTTCTCCGGCTGTAGTCGGGATGTTATCCTTCTGACAACTCAAGCACACACACACACACACACGCACCCAAAACCTCACCCACTCTTCTCCCCTCTTCCACCACTCACTCCTGAGAGTGAATGGAGTGTTTTGTGTGCCTGCCGCCACTGTTTCACAATAGTGTGGTCACTACAGTGAGAGGACGATGAGGAGTAAAAGAGAAGAAGAGGTGGAGGGAGAAATGAGGGGAGGTCTTTGGCTTGTTCTTCCCCCCTGAAGAGCTACAGGTGTTATTGGGAAATTAGACTGCAACAGCTGTGTCTTTATGTGCATGTGTGTGGAGGGGTGATGATATATGGTCACACATGCACACTCAATTTGCAGCTCTGCTGTCACAGTGACTACATTAGAAGACAAAAGTGTAAAATACAGTTTCTCTTTCTCACACACACACACTCCCTCCCACTCACACTGCATTATAAATAACATACACTACATCATTCTCTGCCTCTCTGTCCATAGCTTCCCTCCCTTTTCCCAGATTTCACCCCTATCTTTCAGCCCAGCGGTCTTCATGTCCGTCAAGTTTATCTCCACGTGTCTGTGTGAGTGTTCAGAGCTCAGCCCCCTCTGTCCTCAGCACTTTGATCAGACGGGCATACCTGAGAAAAATATGGCCAACAGCTTGTGAAAGGGGATGAGGGGAGTTTTTGCTGAGTGCTTCCAGATATGAGCGAACACACACACACACACACGAGCAGATGACAGCAGATAGAAGCTCCCAAGTGTTGAGTGTAAGCTGACAGAGGTTGTAGAGCAGAATTGTGGCTCTGTCTGATAGCGAGCTGTTCTTGGCTGTGATTGAACCTGTGCAACAACCTGATGTTTTGGCTTTATTATTCCTCCAGAAGTCATATTGTCAGTTTGCTAGAATTGCACCCGTGCCCCTTTGACGTGAAAAGTGTTGTTTTTAGACGTCAAAGGATGAAGTAAAATACAGCAGGAGTCTGGTCTCATACATTTCTTACTTAGAAAACATAAATCTCTCTGCAGTAGATCTGTTAACCTGCTGCTGCCCCAGGCATTCCTGTGGTTAATCATCTCCTCTTGGTTTAGCCTCTGTTTGCATTTGAAATCACCACTGCGTCATTGTTTGTTAAAGCTAAATAATTAAAACACTTAATGATGGGGATATGTGAAACCATATTGTGGTCTATTCAGACATATCTTTGTCTTTCTATGTGTTTTCCTGGACCTTTAGGCAAGAAGTGAAGCAAAACTTGTAAGAAAAAAAAAATGTAAATTTATCTGGTGCGACAATATAAAAGTAGGTTTGACTGCAACACCCACTACAGCAGAAGGCAGCCAGGGCAACGGAGTTTTTTTTTTTTAATTTCATAAAAACATTTCTGGCTTAATCCCCCAACTTAGCTGAGTGCAGTCGTGAGAGTCACTCCTTCTCATTCTCAGCTGTAGTTTCCTCTCTCCAGTCTCCGAAGATATTTCTCCCTCATTTCCTGCTCTTGCTGATCTCTTTCTGTTCCGTTCATCTTTTGTTTCGGCTTTATGTCCTTTGATTGATGGTGCTTTGATTGCGTTCACCTCAGTGTGATTTTTTTTTTTTTTGCGGGGTGATTTCCCTCTGCTTTCAGCGAACAGGATGTCTGTCAGCGTGTCTGCAGGCTGCTGTTATGTGATCTGATGTTGGCGTTGGCTGCCATGAGAGAGAAATGAAAAGAAAAAGAGTTGAGACTTGACATGATGTTGGACTCTGAACAGAACGGTTGGAATCACTATCAGGGGGCAATGCTTCCTTTGAGGACAACTAAGATGTTTTAATAGCGTATGGACACACAAAGAGCGACTGGAGAGATTAGAGGACAAGCAAAAAGATGAGAGAGATTTTGGGACTAAGCTCAGAGCAGTTGAAAGTTATTGTTTTGGGCAGCTTTTCCCATCACTGAGATGTTATAATGGTTATTGGAAAGACAGAAAAAAAGATTGGGAAGTGAAGGAGAGATGTTGCCAGCTCGCACTGCTCAAACAGTGTGTGTGTGTGTTTGATCACTTCTAAAACCAAGCTCAGTGTTTGTTTGCCCTTCCTGATAGGCCAGAGGTGTTCAGGTGTGTCCAATAAGGAGGAGCCGACAGTTGAATTTCTGCCCAGTGATTGGCTGGAAGCCACTCAGGTTACGGGGCTTTGTATTGATTCAAATATTTGAAACCTTTTCTTCTATAGTGGAGGTAGAGAGAGGGAGTTGGTGGGGGGGTTAAACTCAGAGGAAAAGAAGGAGAAAGTTTCCTGCTGCTTTCTGGGATTTAAAAGTACCTGATGGGAGTTTTTCATTGGCTGCTCTGCTGTAAAAGTTTAACAATGCTGTAAAAACTGTTGCGGGGTGAAAAAATGGCAGAGAAATATTTGTTTTTTTTTTTTGTTTTTTTACAATGCCCTGTCATTTAGGCTTCCTGCTTTCATAATGGCAGGCCTCCCTTGAGGTTGTAACATTTTAAGCTCTCAATTACAATTCTCTAAATGTCAGCAAGATGGAAATAACTTCATCAGGTGCTCATGACTGTGCGCTAATGAGGGAAAGAAGATTTTTGGGTTTTATGTAGATCCTCCTAATAGCGTTAAAAATAAAAAGAATGAGAATTTAAGATGGAAAGAAAAGATGGATGAAATGAAAGCTGGAGGCTGAGGTGAAGTGTGTCTCCCTGGTGGGCTTGACACCTCTCTGAAACCTGTAGGAGCTACAGATGTCTTGTCGGTTTGCTGTTGTTTTACTGACCCTCCCTGTCAGTAACTGACTAAACTGTTGTTGATTTTACTCGGTGGAGGTGGGGAGGGGGGGTCGGGGCGGGGTGACCACCAGAGTTGGCGTCAGCTGTATCTCTGCGTAACACATACACGTCTGGTCTAGAAAAACAAACTGTGACTGTTTTATTTTCAGAGATGTGGAAATTATTGTCATTCTGAAGGACATTTATTACATTCCATAATAATTTGGTGACAGTGTTTCTACAGCTAATTATTATGACCATATATCATATGATTGCCCTGTTTTGACTAAAGGTATATTAAAGTTTTGATATATGTAAAATCAACTTACATATCTTTATTTACAAATCAATTAATAATGATGAAACTTCATAGACTTTAGTCTGTTAAACCCTTGTGTGTCTGTTTGTGTACATCTTCTTTTAGTTGCCACACAGAATTCTTTTTTTTTCCACGGCGGCCGCCTGTGACACACCCTTTCCATGGTTCAGCCCATCCTCTACATGTGTGTGTGATCCCATGCTAGCAGCTGGTGGGCTCTATAAATAGTGTGGGTTGGGGGGTGCCTCTGGAAAGAGAAAGGAAACAAACATCTATCCTGTAAAAGTGTGTCAGAAACAAAATGTTAATTATTTTATTGATTCTTGGTGTCGGTCAGAAAGTCATCTTTCAGCAAGAAAGGTAACACAACCCTCTTGTTGCAGTATGTAGACGATCGTACATCACACGGCTTAGGCTATGATCGGCACCACATGACTGGATATCCAGTGCAATGTCAGTTGGGTTTTCTCAGCATCTCCCTTGTCTTTTTCTGCCTCATAAATTCTACTTGTGTAATGACTGTGTTGATCTCTTCCGTCATGCTCCGTCGTTTTTGGATTCAGTACTGATCTCCCCTGCAGTGCTCACTGCTCTTCTCGGTCTTTCACACCAATGTTTCCCCCACCATCCTGTGCCAATCACACTGCCCCAGCAAAGAGGCTAACAATTCTTAGAGCACTGGCTGTATCTGTGTGAAGTTTAAGAAGAAGACAGCTGGCTTGTGTGTAGAATAGATGATTAAGTCCCATGTCAGTCAGCCATACACTGAGCTTTGCTTTTAGGTTGTGTTTTTCTGTGTTTGGGTGTGTTTAGGTGAGAAAATCACAGGCCATTAAAGTTTTATTCTCCAAATCATAGCTGCATGCCATATTATGAGGCCATGCAGGGTGTGTGTATTTGTATGTATCTAAAGTATGAGCTGGTGAATCTCTGGCGGCAAGTGGGATACCACGGTATTCCCAGACACAGTGGGAGAGACAGGTGTGGAAAGCTGTAGAGAAATAAACACAGTAGCCAGCAGATACTCTGTCTGTTAGCAGCGTGTTGAATGAGGACCTCCATTCCAGCACATTACAGCAGCCGGACGCACCACAGCTGCTGCTTAATGTCACTGTCCTGCAGAGTGACTTGTTAATGTGTGTCTGAATTTGTATGAGCGCTTTTTGTCACTCTTGATACCACCCACCTGGATTTATGTCCCCTATAGCCACGATGAGGACTCACTGAACTAACTGACCCTCGTGTTGTTTGCCTTTGCAAGTTATTCCTCCTGATGCTGTTGGAGTTGACCTCCAGTCTGGTTAGCTGTTAGCATGAGGCTAGCCTGCTGAGCCGGCCTGTCCACACCCTGCTCTGATTGACAGTGCATCTGTGTTGGTGTGAGGAGGGTTTAAGGTCCTGAGAAATGACCTCATCTCCGTCTGAGAGTGACAGGGCACCTGTGGCCGAACCTCACCATGACTCTTTCACCCCTAAACCTACACACACAGATATACCACACACTCAAGTACTCGCTGTGGTACAGCAAAGCCGTGCAATCTGACCCATCTCCCTGTCCTGCTTCAACAGTATTATCCCCCCTGCCAGTTTCATCTGGCCTCACCACCTGTTGTCAGCTGTATTTCACCCAGCCCGTGCACTCTGCAGCCTATAGCCTTCTGTTTCCCCTCCATAGGCACTAGAGCTCACAGTTGTGCCAGAACTAGGTATGAGACCAGACCCAGCCCTCCCCAGGGGCAGAAATCCTAGACTGATCCAATTACTCCCAGCCGGGGCTTGAATCAGACCGAATCTGCACAGGCTGGCAACTACTTAATTCAATCTAGTGGCAAAAGTGTTACACAGTAAACAAGTCAAGCTGTTAAGCTGCAGAGTAGAGAGTGCAGAGAGGGTACAGGAGATAAGAGGAGAGAGGGCAGAGATGATAAGTTTGGGTCTAACTAATGTGAGTTCAAGCTGTGCACAGCAGATATTTAGCATACATTGAATATTCAGGCTTAAAGCTGAAAAACGTTAGAATTTAAGGTAACATTAGCGTCTCTTGTTGTACCATTAGACAGACAGTAAATCCAGGCAATGTGACGGTCACATCTCTTCATGTCTCACTGTAACCTTAGAAACACCTTGTGTGTGTTGTGATTGGCTAAATTTGACCTTCTGCTTTTCTGCTATGCACAGTATTTCTTAGAAAGCACTCACCTCACTGAAACCTGGTCTCATGTCTAAGAACACAGGGCCTGGTTTGGGTCCTTTGATATTTGTCTGCACATTTTTCTACCTTTTACATCAGTCTATACTGTTAAGTTTACTATTTGAAAGCTGTTAAATCTCTTTGTTGCTCTTTGGGAAGGAAAAGTGTGTAACAGCCAGATATCTGCTCTCTCTTCCTTTCAGATGGGATCCATTCTGTTGTGGCCCTCTGCACGCTGCGTGTCACCATCATCACAGATGACATGCTAACCAACAGCATCACGGTGCGTCTGGAGAACATGTCTCAGGAGCGCTTCCTCTCTCCCCTGCTCAGCCTCTTCCTCGAAGGTGTAGCGGCTGTGCTCTCCACCAAACGGGAAGCTGTGTTTGTGTTCAACATCCAAAACGACACTGACGTGCAGGGCTCCATCCTCAACGTAACCTTTTCGGCGATGCATCCCGGAGGCGCCCCGGGTAAAGGGACGTTCTTCCCCTCCGAGGAGCTGCAGGAGCAGATCTACCTCAACAGGACTCTGCTGAGGCTGATATCCTCTCAGGAGGTTTGGACACACAAGTGCACATATGCACATTCACATGAGCACAAAATAATAAGCTTCTTCAAAAACTGAGCTAGCAATTTAAGAAATCTCAGATGCTTTAATGTGCCTTAAATCTCTTCTTCTCTCCAGGTGTTGCCGTTTGATGACAACATCTGCCTTCGCGAGCCCTGCGAAAACTACATGAAGTGTGTATCGGTCCTGAAGTTCGACAGCTCCCCTCCCTTCATCGCCTCCGACACGGTTCTGTTTCGGCCCATCCACCCCATCAACGGGCTGCGCTGCCGCTGTCCGGTCGGCTTCACCGGGGACTACTGCGAGACCGAGATCGACCTGTGCTACTCAGGGCCGTGCAAGAACAACGGCAGGTGCCGCAGCCGAGAGGGAGGATACACCTGTGAGTGCCTGGAAGACTTCACGGGTATGTAGACAAAAAAAAAAAACTTTAAATGTGATGATTCAACTTGTGTTGAACAAATATGAATTCTTATTTTCCTGCAAGAAAAAACCCATGTCTTTTTTTTTGTCTAAACTACACTATACTGTTGTGCTTAATACAAATTATATGTTGCAGTAGTACGTGTGTATTGAAGCAACCACAGAAGATATTTTTCTCCAAAGAAAACTCAGAAAGTCCATTATAAGTATGTGCAAGGTTTCCTATTGTGTCAGACAATGGCTTTAATGACTTGTACAAAACTGCCAAACCGCACTGACAGGTTGTAAAAGCTCTCACCACCTATTGTTGTAGCTTGAGGTCGACCCCAGTGCAGGAAGGGAAAACATGCTTTGTAATACTGTAGGTATATCCACCTGCACACACACTTACACACACACACACGTACGCTCATACAGCACAGTAGATTTATTGCTGTATAGTGGTGTACGGAATGCTGGCTATGCTAGTCAAACCAGATCCGTCTCAAATATCACTTCACCCATTACCCAAAACCACATTAGCTTTCAAAAGTGTCTTACAACTCTCAGAATAATCTTAATGCAGTGAAATATAACTATAACTTAAAGCAGCTCTAATCAGTATTTATGTATTAACAGTGGAAAAAAGACTATATGTAATGTGAAATTACAACTAGTTTCTCTTTCTCTTCCTGGAAGCTGTGATTTAAAGTGACTCTGCATGACTTTCACATGGTAAATGAGCTATGGGAAGATTCGGAAGCTTTCATCATTCCCATTGAAATCACCTCTCCGAAATATTTCCCGATGTCAGTGATCTTCCTCCCATAACTTTCCCCGTGTACATCTGATACCTGACTGACTGTCTCCGCTCCTCTGTCTCTCCCTAATAGAGCCCAGAGGGCCTCTGACAGCCTTCATCCCTCTTCTGCCTCTGTCTCACCCAACACTCTACCTCTCCGCTCCTTCTCTTCCTCTATCTTATCTGATATAATTACCTGATTATAGGCTGCCTTTGTCACTCAGTGGCCCTCTCTCGCCTTCTTCTCCTGCTCCCCGTGTCCATCTTCTCCGCTCAACCATCATATTTTCCTTACCTACATCTCGGTGTCCCCGCTTTGAAGGTCACAGTTCAACTCCAGATAGTCAGGGCCCATCAGGGGCCATTATAGGGCTGATGACAGCGGGGGCCTGCTCTGTCCTCCTTGGGTTTCCTACATTACAGGGAAATAGATCCTTATAATTCCCCCTCGGAAAAAAGGATTATGCTGAGGAGAGAAGGGCCATTAGCTGGTTCCAGGCGGTGGTGTTGGGGGTCTCAGTGTGTCCTAGGTGGAGAGATCTTGTCTGGACAGCAAGTTGACACACAACACTGCATGGGACATGGAGGCACCTCTTACAAATAATATTACAGTCATAAAGAGGTCTCCTGGTGTATTAGTGGAGGAATTTAAATGAGCAGGGCCAGGAAACCGGGCCCAACTCACCGAATTAGGACAAAGCTAGATCCACATGGTCACTTAGGAGGAATTTCCCACTGCAGTAAGTAAGTGAATTAGATAATGTAATATAAACTATTTGATATCAGCATGCAGCCTTTAAGTTGACCAGAGACAGACAGACTCATGGGTAGTTAAAGCAGATATAGAAGCGGTTCAGGAAAAGGGGGTGCACAGTAAGGGAAGTTCAACATGCAGTCTGAAATAACTGTAGGAATTGTAGGAATGCAGTGTATTAATTCAGCAGTAGATGTTTTCTATAACTTCATAAAACCCAAGCTGGAGTGACGCTAAGAAGGATTTAGCTGATCAGCACGAATTCAGCCGTGGATTGGACTTAATGGAGGAATGTCTCATCTCTGCCTTTAGCTTCACTACTCTACTTTCTGTCTCTCGTTCTTTCTTTCCACTCTCCTTACTCCTCTTTATCTCTCGCCCTCTCTCTTCTCTCCAAATATGGCCAAATAACGTTGTGGCTAAGACCTGTGCTTCCTAGAAAAGGCCCATAAAACAGGGCTTTGTATCTGTTGCTAATGTTTAAATACAGATAGACGTTTCTTGACCTCATGTTTTAAAAGCTGCCTTGACGACATAACACCAGTGCTGTTTCTACCCTGCAGAGTCAATAGGAGAAGGTGCTACTTATTATTTTAAGTCTGCTTGATTGAGAATCAAAGGCATCTTGTTAAAACAACTGAATTCCAATCAGCTCATATGAAGTCCGTGGACAGCATGCTTCACAGAAAGATTAAAATGATGATGATAAACTGATGAGGTGATATGACAGGTAATTTATCATTCGCATAGCGTCGCAATTACAACACACAACTCATAACATGCTGTACATACAACAGGGAAAGTGTTCAAACCAAGGCAGGTGTCACCGCCAGTCAAAAGAATTTAGTTTGGGGTGGTGCTATCGTAAACACAACAACTTGCAACAGAGCTCCGAAACTGTGTTCAAGTGATCCCTGCTCTATTTATTTCACAGGTGAACACTGTGAGCTGAATGCATCATCGGGCCGTTGTGTGCCCGGCGTGTGCAAGAACGGCGGCACGTGTGTCAACAGGCTGGCAGGCGGTTTCATGTGCCAGTGTCCGCCAGGGGAGTACGAGAAGCCCTACTGTGAGATGACCACCCGCAGCTTCCCCGGGCAGTCCTTCATCACCTTCAGAGGCCTGCGGCAAAGGTTCCACTTCACCGTGTCCTTCGCGTATGTACTTTCAAAGCTTCCTTCCTTTTTTTTTTTGGTTCCTTTCTTCCCGACTTCTTTCTTTTATTACTTGCCACTATCTGCCAAACACTCCATTTCAAATAACTATGTTTGGATGAAGTTCAGGTCAAGATAAAGGTAACTGACTTACTCCTGTCAAGCTTCCCTTTCTTACATGGCACATACAGTTTACAGTGATGGAAGTGGTAGATTTACTACTCAAAATGTTTAATAATTTTTGAAACAGATCGTTGATTTCAAACAGAGTTGGAGATCCGTCTTCAAAGCTTTTTAAAAGGCGAATGTGGCCTTTAAATATTAGAATAGCTCAACCACTGCCTCTAAATTCAATAATAATAATAGATTTCCTTTTGAAGAGTATTGTAAAGATGTATGAAGTTTTGGATTTACAAAATGCAAATCCAGATATTAATAGGTTTTTTCTTTCCCACCTGGAATTGCTACACCACTCACAGGTCTGTGGCAAATGTGTTTAGCAAATGGTAATTTAGGGAGTGTGAGGAGCTACACAAATAAACACAGTTCAGTGAGCTAAAGTGTGTCAACTGGGACATGCAGAGACATGTACACACTTTTCCATTGTGTCTCAGTTCCCTCCTCTCAATATGAGCGTGCATATACACACATATGAGCAAACAAGACGCACACTCTGCTCGAATATGCGACTTTATGAGATGTGCTCGTGTTCTCACATTCTCAAACAAACCGAAACTGCTGGAGGAAAATAAGCCTGGTTCAGCAAGTGCACACTCTCATACAGTAAATATTACGAAGAGAAACACTTTTATCGCTGGTTTCGTTGGCAGTAATAGGTAAAGTTTGATAGCGCGAGTTCATCGGCGGCATGACGGTGAGAAAGGTTTGCAGTGCGGTGAAAACAGGAAAGGCTGTGTGATGAGTTTCCCTTATCAGTGTTTGGCTACAGCCATCCTGACTTCCTGCCCTCCTAGCCTCACTGGCATCTGCCGGCTGACTCCTCTGCCCTCACCTTACACTCCAAACACACACACACATAACAGCCACACATGAGAACCTTGTACCCTCGTAGAACAAACACATGAAGAGGTACTTAGTCTGTTACCAGGTCCATCTCCCTGTCTCACATGTGGATACACTCGAGCATCGTCTGAGGCAGGGGAAGTGTTTCCTCTTTGCAGTCCACCGGCTTTACACTTCCTGCCTTTCCTTTCCAAGTGACTTTTCCTCAAGCTCTCCTCCGTCCTTTCATCATAAAGCTATCTGCAAGGCCTTCAACCGTTCAGTCCCGGTCTGTTTGAGTTGGATAGGTACTTAGAAATGTAACAGGAAACATGCTAGAGCAGAGAAAAACAGCTGGAATTCACTCAACCTTTTCCTGTGACTCACATCTGAACATTAATTATTTTAAGTCTTACTTTGGAAATAGATATTTTATCCAGCAAAAAAAAAAACAAAAAAAAAACCCTAATTTTGTGTGGTTTTTTTCTGTGGCATGTAATTGACTTACTTGTTTGCCATCAACGTTTTTGAGGTTGATTGCACCATTGCTTTTCATGCTGTTCCTCCAACTATCAAAATAAAAAACATAAAAAATAAATAAATAAATCCCATGTGTCTCTGCAGGTTTGCCACCAGAGAAAGAAACGCCCTGCTACTCTACAATGGCAGATTTAATGAGAAGCATGATTTCATCGCCCTGGAGATCATTGACGAACAGATTCAGCTCACCTTCTCTGGAGGTTAGGCCTCATTGTGTGTGTGTGTGTGTGTTTGTCTGCCAGTGTTTGTGTGGTCACCACTTACAGTAATTGTTATTAATATCAGCTGTAGAGTAAATAGATTAATTCAGACACTTTATCTATAGTGACTTTCACAAAGAGCTGGCTAAACAATTCTTATCAGCATGCACTTTCTTTTGTGTGTGTATCCAAATGTTAAGAGTTTGAACATGTTCTTTCGTGTGTGTGTGTGTGTGTGTTTCTGTGTATGTAGGTAAGACGGATGGGTGTGTGTTACTATTTTCAAAGCAGCTGCTTCCTCAGAGTGGGAGCTGCCAGACTGATTATTGATGGCACAGACACTTTAACACTTAACTGGCCAAAAAACACACCAAGGCACACACCTACACACACACACACACACACACACACACACACACACGGACACACACACGGACACACACTAAAGTCCATGATCAGCAGAACCCTTTTTCACATGCTTTCAAAATGTTTTTTAAGCATGTGTGCAATTACAAATAAGCACACACACACACACACACACACCTACTCACACACATAAAGCTCAAGCGCAGTCAAAAACACACCCGCAGTCACTGTTACAACTGGTAACTGTTGGATTGCAGATCAAACACAGATTCCTTGGACTGGTGACTGGTTGCTTTCAGAGTCAGAGTTTCTACTTTCCCATGGTCCCACACGGGGAGGAATCCAGTTCAATATGATTATGTTGGGTGAAGCCTGTTTGGGAACCGAGCCAAGTCATTGTGCCCTGCTTCAGATCTGAAATATGACTAACTAATGCTACATGCATGAATCATCAAATTAAATCCCTCGGCCTCTTTCTGTTCTGTGTTTCTCACGTGCACTGACAGAAAACAGATCCTTTATTAACTCTCTCTCATACACTCACATGCTAAGAGTCCCGCTCCTTTCTTGTCAGTGTTGCTGTACGGTTTACTGATTTGCAGAGCAGTGGATTCCTGTCCACGCTGCTCCTGCCTTTGACAAACAGAGTAAACCCCCAGTTAATGTGGTGCCATTGTGCTCCACAATCTTCTCACTGAGAGCCATTGATACTGGCTTTCCCAACAGTTGATTTATGACCATGGTGTGTGTGTGTATCAGTCTCTGTACTTCACGTTGGGATACAGAATTGTCCTTTAATGGTAACTTATCACTAACCTGTGGAATATGTTGAGTGAAGCAGAAATTCCTCGTCTCATTTGCTTGCGTTAAAGCAACATTATTTATCTTTTGAAAGGTGATACAAAAACACAATCTTCCTCTTATAAATGTAAAGTTGTTCACTTTTGTTGTGTTCTTTTCTTTCCTCTTCCTTCCTCTCATCTTTCTTCTCACCCCATTCTCCTTCATGAACTTTATAATTTCCCATCATGTCTCTCTCCCGTTTCCCTCACTCCATTCCTCTCTTCTACCCTCCCTACTGCTTCTTTTCTTCCCTTGTCACTGTTCCTGTTTTTCACTCCTGCATGTCAAACCTTTGTCCCTTCACTCTCTTTCTCTTTCTTTTCTCCTTCCCAGGTGAGACAAAGACCACGGTGTCCCCCTACGTCCTAGGCGGGGTCAGTGACGGCCAGTGGCACTCTGTCCAGCTCCATTACTACAACAAGGTAAGAGACTTGATCAACCGGCCGACCGCAGCTGCTCCTGCTTCAGTAGACTTCTTAAACGTCCCTTTCAGCACTTGGGAAAATGAGGGGATAAAAATGAGCCCACTGCTGCAAATATTACATTTTTCCATAAAGTGTGCAGCACGTATTGAAGGTCAAGATCAGAATCGGCCGGTGTGAAGGTTGAGCAAACTCAGCAGAGATAATGCAAGAGTGAAGCGGATGATATGTGGCTTTCTTTTGAGCCTACCAAGCCTTTGATCTTGACTGCTGATTTGGGAGATTATCTTAACAGCCCAGGTTTGACCAGTGACGTTAACTCTGACACTGGTTCACCTCTCTGCTTTACTGAAAGAAGCCGCGGAGGCCGGGCTTCCAAGGATCAAAAGTTCATCAACTGCATTTTTCCACCAGACAGCTATAGTGCACATGTGTTTCTGAATCAGTGGGAGGTTGTCTTCATATGCAACCTATGGACACTTTCCTAATATTACAATCTCAGTTTAATCTTAATCACCGGCAAAAGGATTTCTATTTTACCGCAAGACATCTTTGTTTGTTTCGCTTAGAGCGTTTTTCAAGACCTTCCCACGATAGTCTTCTTTCCTCTTTCTTAAGTCCAATCTCTGTAAAGAGACAGCGATTATTTCACAGCCTAGCTCATGTAACCACTTCAGTTGTTATATCGTATTAGAAGGTCTTAGATTGCAGTCAATTGCTGATATTATTTTCCAACAAACTTCCAGAGCCTGCGGGCTCTTATAACATTAAACCAGAGAGGAAATAAGATAACACAGGCCCTCTGAACATGCACATCCTATAGTTTTGTGTCTGATTATTAATTGTATAATTGGTTAGAATTTACAGCCGTAAGTTTTTCAGTGTCTGCAGTAATAGAAATGGTAATATTATGTATGCAAACAATTTTTTTTACTGATATAAAGTTGAATGAATTGATTATTTAATTTGCCATCTTTCCTCACTGCAGCTAACAGTGTTGCCTTATCTCTAGCTAGCCTTATCTCACAGCCTTTCAAAGTACATATACTAACTGGTATGCATGTGCTGTCCTATGCTGTCACAAAAGACATCAATCCCTCTTTTTTTTCCTTCTCTTCGGGGCTCTTCCTTCATGTGTCCGGCGCTGGAAGCTGTAGCGTCACTGGCTTGACCCAAGACATCCAGCGTCGTATTTCAGCAGCAGAGCCTGTGTTTTGCAACTTGTTAGAAAGAGTACCCTGCTTGTTGGGCTAACACTAGCCTTCAATGCACACCATCTCACATTTCACACGCTGTTCACCTCTTTCTTGTGTGTACCAGCTATAGAGCCCATAGCATACTCAGTAGCCTTGACAGGGAAGCATTCAAAGGTGATGAATTAGGCAACCATACTGTAGCATGTTAGCTGCAGGGTCACATCTGTATCTTTTGTTTGAGGTGTGTTAAGGCTGTATGTCCCTCTCTGTGATGCTTGAGACAATAGCTTAAACCTTGCAGAGCTTTGGTAACATTGCTGCCATGCTCTTGACTACCACAGGTATTATTTGCAGGATACAGTCTGTTAGCGCTGAAGATCTCTTTGTTTTGTTTGTCTCTTAGGTTGTCTAGTGTTTGCAGCGATGTCTCCATGGAAACGAGAGCTTAATATTTCTCCCTTCGTTCCTGTTCTGTTCAATTTGCTTTTCTTATTTATTTAGCTGTACTGATCCTGTAGGCTTCCTTTGTTTTGTTCCTTTGACGTGCAGACACAAGTTGAACGTGCACAAACACACTAATGTATTACACCAGTACTGAGTGTATCCTGTGTGTTAAATAGGGGGTGTGTGCGTTCCACCAACGTCAGTCTTAGTTCAGATCAGTGATTTGCAAAGCTGGTGACACATTCCGTTAAATTAGCCCGAGGCCGACTGTAGCGCCGACACAGGGTCAGCTTTTCTTCATGTTTTGAATGGTCAGAAGTCGGATTGATTGATGGTAATTTAATCCTACATCAGTTGCTGCAGGGATTAGTGGAAATGTATATGGCAGAAAGCAGTAATGTTCTCACAATAGATTAGACGTGTTGACATATGAATGTATGGACGTGAATGAAGGCGCACATATGTTTGCCGCACATGAAAGAGCACTCGCTCTCAGATTCACATGCACATTTGTCTGTAGGTAGCATTACTTGCATAGCACAGAGAGATTTGAGAGAAGATCAGAGCCCAATTCTTAAACCGTGATGTAATCCAGACTCATGTCACGCAAACACACAAACGCACACATACACACACTCACCAAGATAAATAGTGTTCCCTCTCTGTTATCTGTTGGGATCTTTTTAGGGGTTTCAGCCATCATAATCAGTAGCCAGTTGCACATAGTAAACTCTGCTGTTTGCTAAGGGGAGATTTCTACATTTACATTTCTAAATTAAAAAAACAGTTGCACCACACAAACAAGTATTTATTTGGAGATTAGTTGTTACTTAATATTTACATCCTGTAACTACTATACAGCCATCTGAGAGTGAGTAAAGAGTAAAAGGTGTTATGGAATATGGGTCCATACTAAGCCCATAATATTAGCCTAATCAAATTTAACTCAGTAATATGGGAAGTGTTAACTAAGAGGAGATTCACACATGTCTAAATAAAAACAGGGAGTTTAAAGAGGCACTGTGGAATATGAACTGGGAAGATTATAAGTGACATTTAACAAAAGTAACACAATATATCTTAAGTTACAAAGCATCATTCCAAGAATGTTAGACCAGCGTAATCTATATATTTCCCACTCACTCTAAACTACATGAGTCTTTTTTTCTTACCTAGGACATTTTTAAATATTGCAACCTGCTTCAGTAAACCACTAGTTTGCAGCCAGCTTGTAGTTACTAAAAATACACCAACTAAACAATAGATTTACGAATAGCTGGTGCTCCTTAATCCAGGGTTGTTCATCCAACTTGAGCCCCACTTGTTTTTTAACGGTCCAAACAGAGCACTTACACAATACACACACACACACACACACACACACACACATTCACAGATGGTGATTTATTGGGTCAGATGATGAGGCAGTTGAAGTTGTGCAGGGTTGTACGGGTGCCCCCTTTTAAATCCGCTGCTACTCTCTTCAGAAGAACCAGGGTGACTCTTCTAAAAAAAAAAAAAAAAAAAAAACAGAGGTCAAAGGTCAGGGGGAGGGTCGGCATGACAACAGACATGGACTTGCCATTGTTGCAATGATCTGGGTCAGTTGGAAAGCTGTGGGTGCGTGTGTTTGCATCTGTGGGGGGCAGACAAACAGAGAGCTGCTCATGAGTGTGTGTGTGTGTGTGTGTGCGTGTGTGTTTTTGAATGTGTGCAAATGTCCGTACCACTATTAGAGATGTTACACAAAAGAAGTGGAAGGGTGAAGACATTTTTTAAATTCCTTAGTGCAAACTCCCAAGGACAGTTGACTGTGTCATCAAGGCAAATCCAAACAGGAAACACATGCGCGCACACACTCAGACACACAACACAGATAAAGTGCATAGATACTTGGAGCTGCAGGAGGTTGTGTCCTGGGTTTTGATGTGTGTTAATCACAGGATATGATGTCTCTGGTTGCAGGAAATGATGTTATTTAGCTGGACACTGGGCAGGATGTCAGTTGTATCATGACTGTGTCTGCCAGGCCACCTGCAAGATTTACATCAGGATAAAACAGACCAGGAATTCTTGATTTATCTTGTTGCTATTGAATTTTACCACAACCACATAGTCTCGCCATAGTTGTTCCAGTTCTGAAAATTACTATTTTACAACAGAGGTTTTGTTCTGAAAGAAACACTCTAAATAAACAATAAAGTTTATACTTGACCCTGGAAACAATAGAAACCCTGCCCACCGATGAAGAAAACTCTTTTACTTTGTTGTGATTTGATGATAAGTAATCATACAGTCATTGCAACAATCCTGCAGTTCCAGGCAGAGTTACATAGATTGAAACTGGTTAGATTTCACATGGGAAACGTGAAAACGAGAAGCAAGGAGGAATTTGCAGGAATCTTAATTATAATTGCGATCATGTTTCACCAGCTATCCTCCAAACAGGAATAAAGTATGAAAAAAATGCTTATGAGTGAATCACCAATTAACTGTGCAAAGCTAAAAATAAACTGTAATAAACCTCCGTGTGATCCATCCGCATGCTTTCAAATTCAGCGAAGCAGATCAGCACTGCCGACGTGGCGGGCCTGTGTGTTGGCAGTATTTTTATAATGCCGCTTTACGCTGCACACAGGCTTGATATCAGACATGTTAATAGTGTTACACTGGCTAATATGGGCTGTGATATTTACAGCCAGGGTGTGTAGACAGCATTCCCAGACAGGTTTAGTTGGCTCTTATCACCAGCGAGTACCAAAAGTTCACTCTCTCTGCCTCCATCGCTCTCACTCTGGTGCTGTTTACACGACAGGGCTTTAATCATCAGAGTGCAAGTGCAAATTACTTCACAGCAGAGCCTGAAATGCTTTTTAAATATTCTGTGGGTATATTTTTGCATTCCACCTCTGCTGGGCTGGAACACTTGATGTAATTCAGCCACTCAGCTGTATTTAGAAACCTGTTGTGTTAGCTCTGAGGAGGACAGGTCTTCCCGTAACATTTTCATTACTTTTGTGTCAGTGAAAATATTAAAAACTTGACTTTGACACCAAGATGATACTAGGATACTAGGGTACCACTGCCTTAAATATCCATTCTGTTTGTGTGCTGCAGCTAGTTCAGCTTAGACCCCTAAACACCCACTGCTACTTATTATGGAGTTGACTATATCTACTAACAACTTGACTATTAATACACATATAAAGTTTTCTAGGATTTACGATGCTTTTAGACTGCCAGAGTGACTTTAAGATATAATTTTAAAGTTGCTATAATCAGTATTTTTGCATTAACAATAGACCAAATGACAGCTTGTAATGTAAAAAGAGTTGTTTGTAGTGACAAACCCACAGATGATTATCTCTGCTCTCTGCGGTAACGACAGCTCTGCACATTTATAGCATCTCAGCATCTTTTAGCTCATTGTTTTGGTTTTGCAGCCCACGACTTTAATGTTTTGATTCACTCTAACAGCTGTTGTCAGCCCGGAAAAGAAAAAAAAAAACATCTTTATTAAAAAATGTAGCTTTGTCTCACTGGTCTTCATCAGAGGAGTGACTTTGAACAGTGATCTCAGCCTGTGCTATAAAATAAATAGCTGCTGCCGCCTTCTTCCATGTGTGTCTGTCTCCTTGTCTCTTTGTTGATGTTTCAGGATTTATTGTGCTTCCAGGACGAGCTGATATGCACTCAGACACACACACATACACGCACACAGAGTTTTTTTACACATGCAAAGTGGATAATTACTCTTGAAATAAGCTGCAGAGAACCTGTGAGCCGTTTCATCTGTCATCTGTCTCCTTGTGTTGTAGTTTTAATGCAAATAGTTAAGGCCATGTGTCTTTCCTGGGTGGCTGTAATGACTTAGAGGGACGGACTCATGCCTTATTAGGTATTTGATTGTGTCATGGTGACACACACACGCTTCATCAGCTGTGCACAGGGATGAACACCATGCCTATGTGTGTGTGTTAACACGTGTTCCTGCACAGATACCGGTGCAGGTTTGTGTATTTTCTCTGCTAAGTGCTTTTTAAAAAGGTTAAGTAGTTATTTTTTGAGGTGAAGCCCCAGACTCCACATTCCGCCGCAGGGTGTGTTTTTAGAGGAAGAGGCCATGTTATCCTTTGTCCTCCTTGACGTACGTATCCACAGACCTCAAACAGTTAAGGTTATCATCACACATAAACACACACTAAAGACCAGCGACTACTCTTTTACTACTTATAAAGCACCTCAGAAGTGGTAAAATAATCGTAACACATTATTAATACTGTAAACATGCTCTAAATCCATGGTTTGTGTCTGTGTGGAGAAACTTTCACACGCTTGTGCCAAAAGGAATATTCCCTGTGTTTTTCCTGCTGTAAATTTCACCTGCGCTTCACATAGCATGTTATTTCACAGCGTGATATAAATCTGCCACAGACAACTTTGTCCAAAGGCAGCAGCGCATGAGTTGTAGCCTATTGTGTGAGGTGGTGGGGGAGGTGTTTTTAAAGTGGGCACAAAGGAATTATGTTTTGCTATGGATGTCGGTATTGTTGGCAAACTGGGTGGTAGCTGGTCCAACCACAGACTCTCCAGCATGCATGCCTCTGTAGACACAAGTACAGTGCATGTGTACACAGCAGTATTTGTCTTAATATTTCTGTTGTCATGCTGTGCATTGATTGGTGCAAACACTGGAGAAACACACTTCAATTCACATATAGATAGAAATCCCCAAATATGCAATGAGCACCACATTTTCTGTGCTCGAAAATTACGCAAATTAAGTAAAATGTGATGAGACTTTCACATAAATACGCACAAACATCCAACTCACACACACACACAGTGACGGGGCTTGGTTGTGGGCTGCCGGTCTAATGCGGTGTCTCTCTCTCACGGTGTCTCTCTCCCAGGACGGGGGGAGTCTGGTGGACTCCAGTGGGGTTCTGCGGCTCCCGCTCTATACTGCCTGGCTGGAGCTCAATCAGAAGGAGGTAACCTCTGACCTCTAGCCTAGTCCCCACTGGTGCCTGTTTTTTCTTTGGTCTCATTTAGGCCCTGCTCTGCTTCTAGTACAGTCTGCTGGACTAACTCTGCTGTACATGCTTACCTCAGATATACAGAGGTAACATGGCCTCTAACTGTAGGGTGTTATCTGTGGTTTAGTCTTGCTCTGGTCTGGACTGTAGATGGGACTGTAGTAGGTTTTGCTGCTGTTCTGGTTGTAGTTTGGTGAAGGTTTGTGGATCTAGTTCCAACGCCACCCGGCTTTCTTCTGTCTCTCCTGTTTTTGATGTCTGGGTGAAGTTCGGATGTGATGGGACCCCAAAATACATCATGACTGTTTCATGACTTAAGGTGCCGTGTGGAGCTTTTTGTGAACAAACAAAATTGTTTGATACTTAGTGCTACAACTGTTCAAAAACACCACAAGGTGCCTTTAATAAATGTACAAAAAACTCTGGCTTCACTATACTTTTGCATGTCGAGGTGCTCCTGCATGCTTTTTCTAAACCAGCATGTAGCACAAATGGTGACAGAAAATGAAGAGAAAAGGTCATTTTAAATTAACAGAACTTGTTTAGGAGTTTTGAACACACACTGACCTTACTTTACTCACTTCACTCAACGCATCGGATTGTGGGCTGTGCAGGAATGTCATGTTTATCTGGAGGGATCAGGGGAAAGGGTCTGTGCTGGGGCAGTAGGGCCGGGGTAGGGGCAGTTTTGAGACAGGGATTAGGATCAAGCTCCATTGCAGAAGAGCTGCGTCATTGCATCACTGCTGTGTCTAGTTTACTCATATATTCTTTTTGTCTTCCTATGTGGCTATATATCACTGTCCTCCTCTACATTTTTGTGGGCTTCGCTCCATTTCATTGTCTGGCTGAAGAAGCTATTCATATCTATAAATGGACCAGGGGGTGTACAAGCGTAACTGCCACAGTAACAACCTTATTGCTCATCTGTCAGCTCTCATTCACTTCCTTCACTGAGGTGTGTTCAGGTGAAATAAACATGTCTGTGCCCTGGCAGGTAGGCAAGCAGACAGACAGACAGGTAGGTTGACTCCCGGTGAGCAGTGATTGTGTTTTCCTTGGCAGCTGAGTGGCGGGCCGAAGCACCGATTCTGTCAGAGAGGATTAATGTAGCTTAGAAATCGTCGAAGATGGCTCTAATAATGAGCACGGACAGCAAACGTGTCAGATGCGCTTCTGTTTAGACTGTGATTTAGGGATTTCATTTTAGATTATGTGCTTAACCATGTCTGTGTTACACTTAGATGGATTTTTGTAGTTTGTATTAATTAAAGAATTAACAAACTAATTGACAGTATTATAGAAAGCAAACTGCTGCACCCAGTTTTAGGCTTCTACCCTCTTGTGTGTGTGTGTCTAGATGAGTGAGTTACCAGTCAGTATGAATGGTGGATGTGTGCAGCATTGTGTCATTGAGGAATGAAGATAAATCTGATAAATCTGTCACTACAGACCGCCTTCATACATGACCGACTAACTCACTACATCTCTGTCTGTGTCTTTTTCCTCACCCTCTCCTGGTTTTACATTCCTTTCCCACTCCTCTTCTGGGATGTGAAGGACTGTGTGTGTGTGTGTCACTGCGAAGAGAAAATTTCGCACACCTCACCTAGCATGACTTCAACCTCTTATTAACATTGAGAGACAGGAAGACGGTGGAATTTTGGGGAGAAGAGAGATAAAAATGCTGTGTAGGAAGTTTAGAAATATAGTCCATATAGTTTCTAACCTCTCTAAATCCCTGGCACTAATGTGTCTTCCCCCTCCTTCTCTTTCGCCTCTCTGTCTCCTCATCCTTCTCTCTTATCTTTTTCTTCTGTATATCTCTTATCTCTTAAATGATTTCTATCAGGTCTTATTTTACTGTGCCATCGCTTTTACTGCCAAACATTAGCACCAATCCCATTTATCTTCAAGGCTGTTTAGATAATGGTTAACATGGTCACTGTAGAGACACTACAGCCAGGAGTTAGATGAGAAGACTCATACCACTGTCATATCTTTATGCTAAATATGAAGCTAGAGCCAGGAGACAGTTAGAAGGGAAAAAAAGCAATAACAATTAATCAGGCAAAATAAATCAAAGAGTCAAAACCTGCCTGTAAAATATACTTTTACAAATGAGTGGAAAACATCAATCAGAAGGTAATACTGTTGATGTCAGTTTACATGCAGGTGGTTGTGTTTGTTGAGGTGTAGAAAGAGTTTTTTCAAGTCGTTCCAAACAGTATACAGTTACACTTACCTCAGTTTTTATGTCGTCTGCTCATTTGTTTTGCTGCTTGAAAGCTACAAGCCAACAATGGCCGCCGTCCGTCTGTTACGCTGATAGATAGGAGTGTGATGACGCGACAAAGACAGCATGTCGGCTTGAACACGGGGACATGGTAGCCCAGTGTAAAGCCTCTGGGAACTGTGTGTGTGTGTGAGTGTGCAAATGTGTGTGTGTGTGAATAATTCACACATCTAAGTTTACATAGCCAGAGGGCAGGTGAGGTAATGTGGACATGATAGAGTTTGTTGCTGCCAGAGGGAAGGTGGGACACACTAGCCCTGTGCATAACAGGGCCAAAAATCAGCTTTACACTCACACACACACACACACACACACACACACACACTTCTAAGAGGGATATTTGAGATATTTTTGCCTCCAGTTTTAATCCAGTTAATGTTGCAGCTCTAAAACTGTTCTCTCATGGATATTTTATGATAATTATAACTCATTTGGTTTTTTCTTGTGATTACTTGAGTTTAACTGTGGGAAACACAGGATGTGCACACACACACACTTCAAAGCATCAAGAGATCACATTTTCAAATATCCATCAAGTGTCATTTTCAACCAAGAGTCAGAGAAACAATGGCATTTCCTCAGGCGAGCCCAAATGAAATAATAGACCGTGCGCCCTTTTTCCTTTATTATCGAAATGAACTGTGTGTGGCTGTCTGCAACTCCACTAACTGCTTCCTGCTTTACACACACACACACACACAAACGTGCCACTTGCTCACTCAACACACATGCTTAAACACATTCTGCAGAGATCCTTCCCACACTCAACAAACACAATCATTCCCTCCATTGCACCCTCTACACACACACACACACGGGGCCATTAGTTGCTCATTTTGACAGTGTTTTAGGTGTTTTTTGACTAAGCTGTCGAACTGTGTTTTGCATGTAACTCAATCTTTGCAGCAAGGCTCTTTATCCTGGCTGCGGGGCTGGTTGAGTTATCATGTCGGCTTTGACAGGCAGCCTTGTGGTAATAGAGGTGTCAGTGTTGTGTCTCTGTTGGTGGGAGGGAGCGGGTGTGTGTGTTTGTGAGGGTGTGAGTGTGCTTGGGTGGGTCTTTGTCCTGCGTCTGCCTGCTGACTGGTCGTTGGCGTTGAGAGAAAGTGTGGGTATTTTGTTTGCAGTTGGCAGTGTTTTTGGTGTACGCTGAAGTTTTTGTGCATGTGAGTGAGTTTGTGTGTGTGTGTGTGTGTGTGTGTGTGTTTTCTTCCATCCGCTCGTGTCCTCTGCCTTCCCCGCTTTTGTGGCTAGCTGTGGGGATCAAGTGCGTTGCCATGGCTGCATCCAGCCTATCGCCCCTGGAGACGACACCTTAGAGAGGGGGAATCTTCAACAGCCCAGAGTCGGGTGGAGGGTAAATAAGAGACTCTCATGGGGCCCCTCAAAGTGGGGGCCAAGTGCACTTTAAAACAAGGAGTCAGAGAGAAGCCTGAAACTATATACAGTTCTACTGGGCCACGGTTACACACTCATTCAGCTCACTGAACTGAACCCGTGTTCAGTTGATGGCATTTCTTATTAATGCTCTTCATAGTAAATACACAGTACATATACATACATATACCATGAATACATGTAGTTTAGCCCTTACACATACGTGTGTGTCAGTCTATAACTTAACACATGTAACAGCTGCTGCCCCTGAGATTTTAGGTTGCGGGTCCATTATGTTTGACATCTGGGCGTCTCTTTCTCTCCTGTGTTTTGCTTCCTGTCGTCCTCTGTCTTTATCTCATCCCTTCTTTGCTTCACTGGATTCTGAAAGCAATGTTAAGATTGTAATCGGCTGGAGTTCAGATTCCTGTGAAGAGTCTTTCTCACAGAGAGGTTTCTTTACCTTTCATACACTTATCGCACTTTCCCTCTCATTTCCATTTTCCCACTGGTTTGAAAATAATTTGGGTTCATTGTTTGACTTAACCCACATTTGTATGATTTTTTTTTAAATTATAGTTTAGCATTTTTGGGAAATACACTCATCGATATCAGCCTCAGACATTAGCTTTGATATACATCTTATCTCCCTCTCTAGTTGTTACGGGAAGAATGAAGCTTTTTTTCTCACTTTTCCAGCTTAATTCCATGAGATCTGGTCATAAACAAGCTCTAGACTCAGTGTAGATGTTATTCACAAAGGTGCACAGGAAAGAAGTAAAAAGGAGGACACGAAGCAAAGATTATGAGTTGGATTTTTTTGCCCCTTGATTAGATTTCAGAGGAATTCGTTCCTTCTCAGGACAGTTTTTAGTAACTGCAGTGTAATACACTTACATAGCATGTTAGGACAGTGGACATTTTCTCTCTACTCTGTTCCTCCTTTTAGTGTTTTTTCCTTTACCCCCGTTGAGCTCCTTTGAGGGTCTTCATTGTTCTCGTGCTGCTGGCTGCACAGTGCCAACATTTTCTCCAGCTTCAGCACGAAGGCTCTGCTGCTTTCTGAGCAAAACCAGACCTTTCTGTTTTTTTTTTCCCATGCTGCCCACAGGGGACGTTCAGCCATGCATATTTCACAGCAGTGTAATGCATAAGGTCGTCCTAATTGCCAGGGACATGTTTAATTACTTCTGGCAATGAGTCTGTTCTCATTTCCAAACCTCCTGAGCAGGTAGTTTACGTTACAACTCCCTCACCTGAGTGCAGCTGTGGCACAGATTTCCTGACGTGCTGTCCGTGTCATCTCAGGAAGTCGAATCCAAGTTACGTAACGATGCCTTAAATTATGACACTTAAAGATTTTCAAACAAGTCCTTCTCTTTTTTAAATTTGAGTTATGGGTTTTCAGCCAGCGCTGGGAGGCCCTAAGAACAGTTAACTGGTTCACGCGTGGGTTGCCTGGAAAGACAGATGTCCCTGGTTACCATGGAAATGTTACAGAGGTGGAGTGGGCGGGTTTAACACAAGTAGGCACCTGCAGATACCTGTGCAGAGGATTAATTGACTGTTTGCCAGTGACAGGGGTGTGGTTTCCTACCGGTATGTTTGCTACATATGTTCCACATACAAGGTGATTATAAGTTACTGACACACACAGGGACATGCAGAGCAGTCTGTGAGATCATGAACCCTGACTGAATGAATGAATGAATGAATTAAACCTTCATTGGCGCTTGGGGAATTTGCTTTGCACAGTGAACATGAAAGAAAATATAAATATATATATATATAAAAATGTAGCAATCATACATGACAGCATATAACATATGTAAGCATGTAAAATAATCATTAGTGTCGTCCTAATGAACATAAGATAATTTATTTTACTTTTACAACTGCTATGAAGCTGTGAATTTAAAAATAAATCCACTAAAAAAAACTAAGTACTAATGTTTGCATGTTTGATTGCATCTATGTAAATGTTCATTAATTAAATGCATCCTAGACGTGCATGTTTTACTTTTCCCACAGCTCACTCACTTTACCTGCCTGCCTGTCTGTGTGTGTGTGTGTGTGTGTGTGTGAGACACGTTTTTACCTGTGAGTTTGGAATAAAAAGAGAGAATAAAAGAGATTTGAATGAGATTAGAAGTGAAAGAGAACAAAAACAGCAGTGGTGTCAGAGGTGTCAGTACTTTCTGTTTGTCTTCATGGAAAGTGCGAAAGTGTTTTTCTTTTTTTTGTGTGAAATCAGTGGAAACAGGGCACGTTGATGGGAGTGGCAGCGTCAAACTACAATAAAACTCCCTCTGGGTTGGAAAATATGCAGAACCGGAGCCCACCTGAGCCAAAATAGAAGACACTGCATCCCTCTGCTGCTCAGTTTTTACCCGTCTGCCAGTATCTCTTTTGTTTTTCTCTTTCAGTCTCTTATTTCTGGCCAGTCTACTTCCCTATTTTTGTCTGTCTCTCTTTCTTCTCTATTTTTCGCCCTCTTTTTTTTTCCCTTTTCCTTTGCCGCGTCTCTGCCCCACCAGTATCTCATTACTCTAATCCTATTTATGTAGGAGACAAACACATGCACCCACATTGTCTTTCTATCTGTGCCTGTTTTTTTTCTCTCCATCTCTTCCGTTGCTTTTTTTTTTTTTCCTTTCTCTCATTTCATATGAAACAGACAAAGTGACAAACTGCCTGAAATGTGCTGTAGTGAAAACTTTTTGCTCTAAGTTTTGTAACTCTGATCCTTATTAACACGCCACCTCTGTGGTTTGAAAGTCTCTCTTGCTATCACTCAACCTGTCAACCTTTAAGCAGCCCGGATGCCTTATGTAAACACTGCTCTGTGATCAGATCTGGGATCTGTACTCCTCGTTGTTGTTTTTTTGTAGTCTAGAGATTTACCATTCTCTCAGGAGAGATAACAGAGAGAGATGACTCTTCATTTCATCTGCTGTAAGCGGCTCACAGCAAGGAAACGATGGCTCATGTCCTCATCAGCATCATTTCCCGTCCTTCACTTTCATGCCAGTAATGAAATGAGGTGTTGTTTTTTAATTGGTGGAAACATTTTTCAATTTAAAACTCCTCAAATGCCTTCTCCTTCTTGCTCCACGTCCACTATTGTTAACGAAACGCTCCACTGAACTTCGGTCTCAGGTTAGATATTACAAGAAGTAAAGCGATTTGGTGGCCTGATTTTCTAAGCTGATCCACATTTTCTCAGATCAACATTTGTCGGCCACAAGCCTTGATGGAGGAATTAGCCTACTTTGTAATCATTAGGTGCAAGCAAGCGCACAATGGGCTTTTTGTCGTCTTAAGCCAGGAGGGGCCTGTGTGCTTCTGCTGCAAGTTGGCTAAAGTCAGCTCGACATTGTTTGTGTAGCACTGACCCGCACTGATCGAGCACCAAAGCTGTCCCGGCCAACTTTCTGAGATTGGATGAAAAGAAACAAAGAAAGAAATGAAGCATTAAATATTTTAACTAAATTCTGTCAGTTGAGGTAATTTACCATAAGAATACAGTGTGAAAAACACTCAGGTGGGCAAGAGGAGACAATAAATGTGCTTCCCTGTGGTGTGGAGCTGAGGTTCCCAGTCTGACATACGTCCACAGTCCCGTCGAATGAACTCAAATAATCATCTGTCATTAACTCTCTTCTCTGAATTGTTTTTAAACTGTATATTACTTAACTAATAATGATATAATAATATGTCAACACTTTATCAATTTCCTTTTGCTAATTTTTGATAATTATTACCATTCATCAGTTGCTTTTAGCTATTTCAACCATTTACCCATTAGCAAACTATTTAAATTACATTTAGCGGTTTGTCTTTGCTTCTCTGTTTGCTTGCTTACTATTTCCCACACAATATTTTCTTTGTTATTTCTAAGTGTTGATGAATAACTGATGCAATCTTTATTTTATGTTATTTTATTTTATTTTATTTTATTTTATTTTATTTTGTTTTTTTTGCAGCCTAACATTGGGCGTCTCGGCATCCCTCATGGACCCTCTGGAGAAAAGGTGGCTGTGGTTGCAGTGGACGACTGTGACATCTCCATGGCGATTCGCTTTGGAAAGCAGATTGGCAACTACTCCTGCGCTGCCCAGGGCACCCAGACCGGACAGAAGAAGTAAGCTGGAGTCTTTCTTTTTTCTTTCTTAAACACTCATCAGCCTCATGTATTTTCATATTCATTTTGGTTTTAATTTTGTTCTTGAGGTTTGATCATTAGTATAATCTAAGCCCCTAAATTTGGGTTAAGTTTGAATTAAGCTTTTCTATATATATATTCATTTTTTTTTTATTAAATTGATTTAACCCCAAATTCATTCAGATTAAACTACTACGTTTCTTGGTTTCCCTCTGTGAAGAAAGTCTGTCTACCTCATGGATTTTGTTTGGATCTAAGAAAAAATTCAAAGATGAAAGAAAAGAAAACTGGTGAACGCCACAAATTCTATTATGTCACTCGTCACTTAAGAACCAAACTGTTCCTATGAGTGGTTCTTGCGTGAGGCCCGTTGTATCCGATCCATCCCACACACTCTCTCCATATTCTACCCTTTAGCTGTGAGACTAATAGTCAAATATGTTGTACCTCAGGGGCTACAATTGCCTTCATTACAGCGGATTACACAACTCTCATTCATATCGTCCTCTCCTCCATTTGTCTTTTAATCTCTGTCTTCATCCTTGTGGCCTTTCTGCTGTCAGACATGGACTTATTACCAAAAGCTCATCTAGACACAGGCTTAAAGTGACTTACTGTGTGTTTACCGCAGACTAATTGATTTTTTTTTTTTTTTTTAATAGCGTGAGAGTTTTTTTAAGGAGTCTTTAGCAGAGCTAACATGCTGAAACACATTTAGTATGCAGAGGGTGGGGACAGAGAGAGAGAGGACGCTTCAAAGGGGAGTTAATGAGGTTACATTCCTTCAGGAACTTGTTGCGCAGGTCACAGACTCTGAGAGGCGTTTAGAGGTTATTTAACTGTGTCAAGCATGAAATTGCAAATATACTGTATATTACACTGAGGAGTCGTGCGGTGCAAACAAGCAAACGCCTGAAAGGTTTTGCTTTTCGGAAATGCCTCGACATGATCCAGTGTGTCACTGAGACAGAGGCAGGAAACGGTTTGGCTTTGGGTGTTGGCAGTAACTTTATTTTAAGCTTTTTTTTTTTGTAACCACAACAAAAAAAATTTTGTATGTGCAAGTTCAGAGTGATCCATTTTTATTTGATTTCCTGCCCAAGGGACTGGGTGGCATCGTCCTACATGCAAGATGCCACTTGACCAAACATTAGTTACCCTTAACATTTATTTACTGTCAGGTCAGTATATTTAGTGTGTAATGAATATGAATCACTTGCTGTAGCCTTGTATTTAGATGATGAGTTATATCTGGTAATTTCTTCTCATCCCACAAATGTCCTAATGACATACTCCTGTAAATATTACACCAGGAAATTAAATAGAATTTTGATTTATGTCAGGATTCATTTCTTATACCCACAGTGTCTCATTGCACACAATTCCATCCACTGGCATTTCTAAATTAAAATACCGTACCTCTGATGATCTGTTATAATTTATAGCTTTAAATTTGGCTGCAATATGCTACAGAACTGAAATATTTGGGGATTACCCCCACTGAATTCCTTAAAGACTCTTTGAATAAGCTCCACATGCTCCTGGCCATGCAACAGTGTTTGCATTATGCATGCACACAATTCATACATTCAGTGGTTTAGACATTTTTGTGCAGCGTTGCATCACACTGAGTCTCTCAAAGCCCCTTGGCTTTTGATCTTGAGGGGCTCCGGGTGTAAGCAGCTTCCTACATGAGCTACTGTGTAGATCCTCACTCAAGTCGCAGTGATGGTAGCAGTTAGCCTTGTGACAGCTTAAAACCTTAGACACAATAACCTTATTTCAGAAATATAAGTCTATGCTATGAGTTGATTCCTTACCTCATTCACCCTTTTTGGGGTAAAGTGGGGCCACGGATGCATTGTCAGTTGAGAATTTATTTTGTATATGTTATATGTTCGAGAGTCAAAATTTGAGTGAATCCCTTGTAGACTCTAAATTAGGTAAATGAAATGATTACTCTCTGTGTTTTGGATGTTATTCTGATTTCCTGTCCTGTGTCGTCCGCAGGTCACTGGATTTAACGGGACCGTTGTTGCTCGGTGGCGTTCCCAACCTGCCTGAGGACTTCCCGGTCAGGAACAGAGACTTCGTGGGCTGCATGAGAAACCTCAGCATCGACAGCAAACCCATCGACATGGCCAGCTACATCGCTAACAACGGCACCACAGAAGGTAAGACACACGACACGGTAAACCAAAGCCATGTTCACTCAGAGACATTGTTCAGTTCAAAGACCAACTCAGATTTTTTTCTGCAGCCCATAAACAGATAGATGCATTTCACATACAAATATTAATATTTTTTTTTATGTGTTTAATGTTCAGGTTGTCCTGCAAAGAAAAACTTTTGCACAAACGACGTGTGCCAGAACGGAGGAGTGTGTGTCAGCAAGTGGAACACCTACGGCTGCGACTGCCCAACCGGTTATGGAGGCAAGAACTGTGAACAAGGTATAAGATGTGTGTGTTTGTGTGAGTGACAGATAACCGTGTATTTTTTTTTTCAGTTTCTAGTCATTAAAAAGGAATTATCTCTCAAGAGTCAAAAATCTTCTGTATGTATGTGACTCTGTCCAAATGTGCATGTGTCTGCATGTGCCCCCGTGAGCTTCTGTGTGTATACATGTGTGTGTTTACCCGCAGTTAAGTGTGTCTATGTGTGTCTTGAGGACTTCCAGGAAACAGTGTGTGTTTGGGAGATCAACTGGGATAAGGAACACCTCCTTTGAGTCAGTCTGACTCACGTAGCAGTCACAATGGAAAGTCACAGAAAAAGCCTCTGCTCGCTGCCGCGCAGACTCTAAACGTGGCCTCAGGTTCAGAGTTTTAGCACAAAGATCAAACTCTGACTCACACCTGAAAACCCAGACTCAAAGGATGAGACAAAAGACACACACACACACACACAGTGCACTGACCCATAGCTGTCACTCTTGCCACCTCAGCAGACATGTGACAGGCAGCTCATGTTACAGCAGTGCAGACCTAGTGTACACAATGTCTATGGCCATATGCACAGATAGATAGATGGATAGATACACGGGTTGGTAGAGGTAATAAATTTCCTTGTTAACCAAGGGAACATAAAACCATCACAGTTTTCCAACAGTGTTGTTATTTACATTGTATAACCCATCTCATGTTCTTCTATGGTAAGGAGAGAACTTTGATTTCCTCCTTCAGAGCGAGATTCCAAACAATGTGTGAAGGTGTGAATACTTCTCCCTGGCCTCTCGTCTGTGAGGTGGCCGCCTCAGCCATTGCCAGGCTCCAGTATCCAGTATCTGAACTGGGCCGGGATCACAGCAAGCTGGGAAGAGGTTTTGGCTGCTCTGCTGCTTGTTGACACGTTTGGTTCGAGGCTCCGCACACCTTGCTGCCACATGAGAAACAAGAGACTTGTTATCATTTATTTTTACGCTGCCAAACTCTTCCAGAATAGACAGACATAAAAAGACTGAAATTCACCAGAAATAACAAACAGTTTTTTTTTTCTTCAGATCAGATTTGAATTGTTCAGAGGGTCAGCAAATGAGTTATGTTATGCTGAATTAAAGCCAGAATAAATACAAGCACACAGTACACTTGGAAAACACTTCTACATGCGCATGGGTTGCATTACCTTGAGATCTACTATCTGAAGTTTGAATCTCTGGACTGGTGTCAAACAAGTCCTCATAGACAACATACCTGGTTAGTTAGCGATATTTTTGAGGAGAGTTCACAAATGGAAGTGTGAGCGTTGTTAAAATCTCTTAATAAGATGGCAAGAAAGGATGCAAGGTTTAAAAAGAAAAGCTGAATGATGAGGGTCTACTGTGCTGAGGACTCTTTCTGTCTTCTTCAGAGCCTGGTCTTGATATAGTTAATGAGAACTGAGAAGTTGTTGGGTTTTTTTTTTCACTTAACTACATGCTTTACTTCATATGGAGGACTAAGCTTTTGCAAAGTAGTCAGACTAAAACCACTGCAGCTACCTGCTACCAGGAACAAATATGTGCTTTGTCTCATAATTACAGCTTTTGTATGAGTGTATTTGTGAATGCTTCAGTGGAAATATGCGCCCTGAGGACCCATACAGAGCCTCTGCTGCAGATTATACAGGAGGAAGCACTGACTGAAAGACTGACCATAACTCTGTATGTGTGTGTGGGTGTTTCTTGATCTCTCTCTCAACAGCCACAGGAGTTTATACACAATGTGTCATGTCTGTAGGATTGTGTGTGGATTTTCAGACTGCCTCTGGGCACTGGATGTATGTCAGAATTATTGTGTGGTAATGCTTTAGACATTAAGTGGTCTTTATGTATCACAAGCAGGAAAAAAACATTAATACTGAAGTAACCCAGTATTTTTTTAATTTTTCGAAGTAGTATCTGTGACACTTCAGTATAATAGCAATAAACTAATAAAACAATGGCAGTGATGAATATAAAGCTTTTGGTCTTTACCTCGTCCCTCACAATAAAGAGTGTATTTCCACTAACTCTACTCATAGCACAAAGATATGGTTTCTACTTTTTGTTTCTCCCCATTGTTTTGCTTTGTTTCCCTTCACTGAAAAGGATAATTATGTTGGATTCCTCTATTTGCTGTTCACTCATATAGAAACTCTGAAAGCTTGTCCTGTCCTGTAGACCATTAAATCTCAGCTGTCATCTGATATGTTTATTGAAATTACACTAATGTTTTAATATGAACGTGGCACTGATTTACACTTAAAATGCTGCTAATAACACCTTTGAACACAACTGTTGTTTAACACTAATAAAGTTTTTCTCACAACCTGAAATCTTTTCTTCCCCACTGTCTCCTCCCTCTCCAGTGATGCCATCTCCTCAGTTCTTCGATGGCCAGGCGCTGGTTTCCTGGAGCGAGCCAGACATTACTGTCGCTGTTCCCTGGTACATGGGCCTCATGTTCCGCACCAGGCAGCCTGCTGGCACTCTAATGCAGGCCAATGTTGGACCTTCCTCCACCATCAACCTCATGGTGAGATACACAGAACATTGTCATTTTTTGTAAGATTTAGACTTAATTTTTCACAGAAGACTCACAATACTTTCACAATGCCTTGTCATTAAATTTCTCCATCTTCCCCACCATCCAGGTGAGTGAGCAGCAGGTCCGTATGGAGGTGTTGCTGAGGCAGCGGCTTGTGGCGTCGCTGAGCTTCCCCCAAGTTCGCGTCAATGACGGAGAGTGGCACCACTTGCTGGTAGAATTAAGGAGCATTAAAGACGGCAAGGACATTAAATACATGGCCACGGTGTCCCTGGACTACACCATGTACCAGGTACAGTGTTTATTACATCACAAGTAGTGACGATACTACACAGGTGTAGAAAATGTCTTCATTTTCACTTCTGTGTTTTTAAGCAGAAGTCGGTGGAGATCGGTAATGACCTGCCAGGTCTGAAGCTTCAAACTCTTCATGTTGGAGGTTTGCCTGGAGAGGGAAACCATGTGAGCAAAGGATTTGTTGGCTGCATACAGGTCAGTCTGTGTGTCTGTTTCATTTGTTTGACCAAAAAAGAAAAAAAATACTCTTTCTCAGAAAACATTACAGTTTTGAAATCTTTATACCCACTTCTTCTCCTTCTTTCTGTTTTCTTTCTCTCCTGCTTGCTCACTCTATGCTCTCCGTCAGGGAGTGCGTATGGGTGAGACTTCCACCAATGTGGCCAATATCAACATGGCCCAGGGCCTAAAGATCCGTGTGGAGGACGGCTGCGACTTGGACGACCCCTGTGACTCCAACATCTGCCCTGACAACAGCCACTGCAGTGATGACTGGAGCACACACACCTGTGTCTGTGACCCAGGTAGTACACACACGTATAAAAGTCCGTAGGTCACTCAATAAGGTTTGCATGTTATTGCTTACCTTTTTTTTTGGTCTATCTTGCAGGTTACTTCGGTAAGGAGTGTGTGGACGCTTGTCAGCTCAACCCCTGTGAGCATGTTTCCACCTGCGTTCGCAAACCAAGTTCCTCCCACGGCTACACCTGTGAATGTGGACAGAACTACTATGGCCAGTACTGTGAAAACAAGTAAGGTCCCTTCCTCTGTGGGTCTGTGTGTTTAAGAGAAGAGCTTTTAGTTAGTATCAGTACGAAAAACCTGGATCTGAGATGCGCTTTAATTTGATGTGTGTCCTGGCACTCTGGACTCTGCTTCATGTTGTGCTTTTTCAAATTCAGATAGAAACTTTGCACGTCGAATGTTCCTTCCAAGATACTCAAGAGTTCTTCACATCCAGATGTTAAAAATAAGACTTCACCTCCCACAGAGACGAAGCTCACTAATCTTCTTTAGTTATGTTAGGCTCTTGCTCTTTTTGTAATGTTGCCAATGTCCTGAGTCTTTGAGAGCAGCTTTATTAGCCAGTAATCTGAGCTGGATACTGTTTGTGTGCCTGTGTGTGTGAGGAGAGAAAGAGAGAGAAAGAAATAGTCAGGTGAAATTGGGAAACTCATCTATACACGCGGAAAGCAGTGTGTATCTTTGCGCAGTCAGCATTGTCTCACATGAATTAGCCAGCCCTGATTGAGAGCCAGTCTGCCCCCCCCCAAACCGAACCCTGACCTGTCTGACACGCATCACTTCCTGTCTTAAGCAGGATGTGGGATTCCCCCTCCATGCCTGACTGATCCTCCATAGGTGTTGAGTCTCTGCTGCCCTCATACGAGCGTTTGTCCCCTATCAGATCACATCTCTGAGCTGCAGATCGCATCTCCTGAGAGAGAAAGAAAGTCTGTGTGTGTTTATATGAATGAGTCACACTTGATTCATTGACTTCAGACTGCAGAGGAAGTTTATTCTAGATTCAGGGCGATAGAGGGCGTTTCATTGGAGATAAACTTAACAAGCTGATACCAAGTCAGTAACATGCCAAAACCTGATCAACCATCACTTTGATTTGTGTGACTAAATTTACAACAGATTTACTTCCCCTTAATACATTTGTTCTTCTTTTTTTCCACTGCAACAATCTAATAAAGACATTTTATTACCAGTATTAAAAAAAAAGCCAAAACCAAGTTAAATGATGTAAAAGTGTTTTAAAATGCATGTGTGCTGAGTCTAATTCAATACGTCTTTTGTTTTTGATGGCAGAGTGGAGAAGCCGTGTCCTCAGGGCTGGTGGGGCAGTTCAGTGTGTGGACCCTGTAACTGTGACGTTAACAGAGGATTTCACAAAGATTGCAACAAGACCACTGGAGAGTGTCGCTGCAAGGTAAAAGCATACATACTTTTATTTTGTGTACAATATTTAAAGTGAGACAATGTTATTTCTGACAGAAAACCAAAATCTTCCTCTAAGAAATGAAAAGCTGAATTCATAAGAGATAAAACAAATCATGACTAAATCCAGTACACTCAGGGGTTTTGCTGATGCAACCTGACTTGGTCGGTTTTGACCAGTAGCTTATGGTGGCTAACGTTAATGGCTAATTTTAGGATTATACTGCTGTGTAAGTGGTGTATTACTGAACCTATTATCTGACATGACTCTTTCCGACTTGTGCATCTGTTACACTGTTTTAGTATCATCCTATAATTGCTACCTGTGGCTGCAGTGGCTGCTGTTTAGTAAAAATGACATGGACTCCCTCAGTAGCTCCCCCAAATTTCTAAATTAACCTCCAGCTCTCTTTTGATTAACAGAATATTATGTTATTTATCTGTGTCTTCTCCCCTTCCTGCAGGAAAACCACTATCGTCCAGATGGCGATGACACTTGCTACCCTTGCGAGTGTTTCTCAGTTGGCTCTGAGTCTCGGACCTGTGACCCTGTCACCGGACAGTGCCCCTGCAAAGGAGGAGTCATAGGTCGTCAGTGTAACCGCTGCGATAACCCCTTCGCAGAAGTCACCCTTAATGGATGTGAAGGTGTGTGAATTTATGTGTTTTGTTATAACGTGTATTTAAAATCTTTTTGCTAGTGAATTTCTTTACTCCTAAACAGGAAATTGATTTCCTAAAATCATAAACAACAATTGTTGAGGTTGATTAATTAGGCATAAGGCATTAATGGAAACAATGACTCATTCAAATGAAACATAATTTGTCCATAGCTTTTCCAAAATGCTGCCAAATCAGTGAAACCATGAAGTTCAGATAAAGGATTTGAGATATTTATGACAAGGACAGTTATGAAAAAAAAAAAAATCTTTTCAGAAGTTGGGTGCATTATTCTTACAAATGTTCCGGTTCACAAACTGGGCCAGACTGAATCCATGAAGTGTCAGAAGGAGACAAATAGTGTCGCTCACGTCTGCTGGTGCTGCAGTTAAACTAACTTCACGTCTTTGTCGCCACCCAGCCAAGCAGAAGAGGCAAATCTGGCCAGAGGGCTAACTTGGCAGTGGGGATCGCACACACACAATACAGTAGAGATGAATAGCAGACAAAACCACAAAGTCCCGAAACAGAAAATGAATGTCAGTGTCTTTACTGTTTGACCCAATATGAAGCTCCTCAGAGCCTCAGAACGTGTTCAGAATTTTAATGGATGTAAATCTTAAAATTCCTAGTGACAGTATAGCTCTCTTTGTTGGAAACAGACATCCCAAATAATGCTTTAAATTTTTTTAAATGATATTTGTCATGATAATTTCATACAGATATGGTTAAACAAAAAAATGAATGGGATGGATGAAAATGTCCTGCAGGTCACTGAGATGTGACCATACATGGCGGGCCTCATGCTGATCTGTCAGCTCTGCACCAAATGCAGACCAGGTGACAGGAAGACACCCAATAACTCTGAGTATATTGTGGTTTAGTAGAAATGATCCTCAGAGAAAGGGGGAGTATGAGCTGAAAAATAAAAATCTGAAAATTATCTTTTATTTTGTTGGAAGTAAAAGCTTTTGGTCACCTTTCACAAACAAGAAGCTTCGATTAAATAAACTCAGAATGGAGAGTTTATGTGTGAGAGCAGCAAAGTAGCTCTTAGAGTTAATGAGACACTGTGGGATTACAGGCAGTGAAGAGGAACCACAAATAAGCCAACAAGTCTGCAGGTCCCAGCTTGGTCTGGCTGTTTCCTAAGGTGGAGTGGATTGGCCAGGTGTTTACCCTTTAATGTGAAACTTTTGTGGTAAAAGTTAAAGTGGTTCAGGTTCAGTTTATGATCCACTTCTTTTAGGACCAATTCAAGTATCACACAGTGCTCAGAAAACAATGTTTAGCTTTGAACACCTGCCTGATATACAAGTATGATGGGAGCTGTATATGAAGAATGGTGTGTGTTTACCTGCTGGCCCAGAATGAATGCCAGCCTCTTGCTTAAAACCATATACCTAAACCTTTTATTTTTGTTGGTCCTTTCTACCGCAGTGGTGTACGAGGGCTGTCCCAAGGCGTTTGAAGCAGGCATCTGGTGGCCCAGGACCAAATTTGGACGCCCCGCCGCCACAAACTGTCCCAAAGGATCCATCGGTGAGTGCTTTCATATCCCTTTGATAACAACTGCACGGTGTGCTGTATTTATGTAGTTCTGCATGTAGTCAAAGCAGTCTGTGACTCACTTCAGACTAATGATGAGACGATTTTCAGGCCTCTAATTCTCAGGTTTATATCAAGGTAAATAACAAGCTTGAGGTAAAGGTTTATCATCCCATTTAAGGGAAATTCATGTGCTAAGGCAATAGTTTGGAATTTTGTTACCTTCAGACTGAGTCAGGCTAGCTGTTTCTCCATTGTTTCCAGTCTTTATGCTAAGCTATACTAATCGGCTTCTGGCTTTTTATTTCTAAGACTAAAATTGTGTTTCAAAAGCCATATAGTCTTCCTTTGGAAAATAAAACACACTGATCTCTCTGCTGAGGTATTCACAGTCATTGTGTAACTGCAGTTGGATTAAGCTGCATGTGTGGTTGTATCTTCAGGGGTATAAACGTACACACACACACACACACACATACACACAGATGCACGAGCTTAAAAACACTGTAACAAGGCTCTCTGATTGGTCAGTTAATCCAGCAGAGCTTTTTCATCAGCCAATCATGTATAAGTTTAATCTGTAGAGATTCTTGGAAAAACACCAGGTACATTAAGAGCTCTGTGTGTGTGTGTGTGTGTGTGTGTGTGTGTGTGTGTGTGTGTGTGTGTGTGTGTGTGTGTGTGTGTGTGTGTGTGTGAGCGTGAGAGAGAGAGAGAGAATCTGAATGAACTCAAAACTCGAGTTCACCGACCTGTTCCCAGTAAAGCGCTGTCACTTTCTTGGTTACCCCCTTAGTAACTTCCGTCGCCATGGTGACCCCTTTGTTGCCCCCCCCCCCCCCCCCCCCCCCCAAAACTCACTGGGGGAATTTATTTGCTAACATTGCTCGTCGCTCTCTCCGAGCTCCAACCATTTCTTCCTTTGCAACAATAGCATGAGAAGAGGCTTCGCATTTGGATGAAGTCTTTTCTCAAGTTGCTTCAGGCTGGAACGACTCAGTGTGGTTCCAGATATTTAAACCACTAAGACGAGAGTTGTTTTACATTTTTCAGGTATTTAACTTCACCACATGCTCAAAGCAGTTTTCAGTATATGATTTAAAAAGTGGTTTTGGCATTAAATTGTTTTTTTTTTTTTTTTAGCCCTGAGTAGTGTTTTTACATTTTCCTTTGAGGCTGCCTACAGCTCTATCAACCTTCACTAATAAGGCGGGGAAGCCAGTCGTAGCCTGAGAGGCAAAACCCAGGGAAAATCATATGAATTAATAATTTAAATTACTCAATTCATATGTTGTTCTATCATGCTGTAACATCATTTTGTGAATACACTGCTCACTGCTCACAAGTGATGCCTGGGAAATACCTGTGAGGAACTTGATTTGAGTGTGAATTTGATCATCGTCTCTCCTGTCTGTGTTTTTCAGGCACTGCCATCCGCCACTGTAGTGATGAGAAAGGCTGGTTGTCGCCTGAGCTCTTCAACTGCTCCACCATCACCTTCTCCCATCTAAAGAAACTGGTGAATACAAAATAAAATGTTAAATTGTCACTTTAAACCAAGAACTCTCTCTTGTTCCTTGCTTATCTTAATTGCTTAACTAAAAATCTTAATTGCTGTTAGTTATTTAAAAATGACTATGCATTGTAAGGGAGCTTATAGTGAAGTGTAATTTGATCACTAGTCTATAGGAGATTTCAGTAAGTATTTCACCTATTGTATTTGAACCTGAACCTAATACTTTAGGCCTGAACTTCTCAAAGTCTCACTAATCCTGGGATTGACCAATTTCTGTTACATTCCATTGCACCCACTCAGCTTTCCTTTGCCTTGACCTGTTCCTTCTTGTTCTCTTTTCATCCCTCCTTTCTCTCAGAGCGAGGATCTGCGCCGCAACAGTTCAAGGATGGACAGCGAACGCTCCAAGACCATTGTGCGCTTGCTTCACAGCGCCACCAATAACACTCAGCATTACTACGGCAACGACGTCAAGATGGCCGCCCAGCTGCTGAATCACGTGCTGCAGTATGAGAGCCGGCAGGCGGGATTTGACCTCACTGCCATGAAGGATGCAGAGTTCAATGAGGTAGGAAAGAAAAGCAACAGGACAAAATGATCAACTTTCATTTAATGACTTTTACAGGAAAAGCTCTCAAACTATGATTTTGTGAAACCCAGTCTGTAACACTGGGAGCACTGGTGGCACACTGCCCTCCACTGGTTGATCCTCACTGAGAAACACTTTAGTTTTCTAACTTCCACTTTTCCTTCATCATTTTTTTCCATCTTTTTTTCCAGAACCTGGTGCGAGCGGGCAGTGCCATACTGGATCCCAATACCAAGGAGCACTGGGACCAGATCCAGAGGACTGAGGGTGGCACCGCCCATCTGCTCCGCAACTTCGAGGACTACGCCAACACGTTGGCACAGAACGTCAGAAAAACCTACCTGAAACCGTTCACCGTTGTCACTGAGAACATGAGTGAGTGGAAGAATAAAAAGCATACTGTGTGAAACCAGTACACATCATTTCACATCACATCATTCTCATGATTTTCCTCTCTGCCTGTCTTCCAGTTCTAACTGTGGATTACCTGGATGTGTCGGACCCGGAAAAGGCGACATTCCCTCGGTTTCAGGACATCCAGGAGGCCTACCCCAAAGAGCTCGGGTCCTCCGTCCACTTCCCCCGGTTCAACCTCCGCACTCAGGGCCACAGAGGTAGCGTCAGACCACACGAACTTAAAATGTGTAGTAAAATACACCAGTCCGAGTCAGTTAATCAGTCAGTTAATGTTTCCATCTTCTTTCTGTCTAACAGCAGGGCCCACTCCAGCCCCTCCGACTCAGACCGATCCCCCCCTGGAGGAGGAGCACACAGTGTCTGATAGGAGACGCCGACACCTTGAGCCAGCTGCCCCTCTGCCGGTTGCTGTGGTGATAGTGTACAAATCACTGGGAAAACTGCTTCCAGAGAGATATGACCCTGACCGCAGGAGCCTGAGGTAGACTGTTGAAACACAAAAACGATGCTTCGCAATTAGGCTTCATCTCAGGCTTAAAGTGAACAAAGTTCAGGCCTATGCACGATTATGTGTTGATATAAGTGTTGTTGTCAGACGCTGAACACAAGGGAGTGAAGACCAACTTTCTAGGATTAAATTATGATGTGTAATCCAGTCACACAGTTGCGAGCAAGGCCTCAAAGAATGAAGGAGGACATTTTACCGAGGGAAAAAAGAGATTTATGAACTCTAAAATATGTCTTGTGTACATTCTGGTGTTAATATAATTCACAATATTCTGTAAATCTTTGGAGAAACCCTACGTCACATGAAAATATTTAATCTTTAATGTTAATACATGTCATAATATTTGGTGTGTTTGAAAGGACAACCTTCATCACTGCCTGCATAGGCCTCTATGATACTGTGTTGTTATTCAGAACTGAACATGGAGTCAGGGAGTGTTCTGTATTCATGCTGGATGTTTCCAAGATAAGAATAGGAAGTTGACAAAAGGATAAGAGAGAATATGTCCAAGAGTAAACAACTTTTGATTCTGTTACTGTGCAGTCTGATTTCAGTATGACCTTGTGTGTGTGTTTCCAGGCTCCCCAACCGTCCGGTGATCAACACAGCCATAGTAAGCGCCACAGTCCACAGTGAGGGTCCCCCTCTCCCCCCCATCCTAGACCCCCCCATCACCCTGGAGTACACCCTGCTGGAGACAGAGGAGAGGACCAAGCCTGTCTGCGTCTTTTGGAACCACTCCATTGCGTGAGTTGGACTTTGCTTGCAAATGTTCTCACACTCACGAGTGTTCAGTCTCTCAGAGATTAACCTGTCCACATGTATGTATGTATGTTGGTGTGTTTAGGATTGGAGGGACAGGCGGCTGGTCCTCCAAAGGCTGCGAGGTGCTGAATAGAAACAACAGCCACATCAGCTGTCAGTGTAATCACCTGACCAGCTTTGCTGTGCTGATGGATATCTCCAAGAGAGAGGTACTTCCTTACAGTTTTTTCATGCCAGCTTCGTTTAAATCGTCCAACCAAGCTTTTTTTATGCTATTAGTTGTCTTTGCATTGACTTCTAACTTCTGTCCGAATTGCCCTCCCCAGCATGGTGATGTTCTCCCCCTGAAGATTGTCACCTATACCACAGTGTCTGTCTCCCTCATCCTTCTCCTCCTCACCTTCATCTTGTTGTGCCTCTTGCGCCGGCTCCGCTCCAACCTCCACGCCATCCACAGGAACCTGGTGGCAGCGCTCTTCTTCTCTGAGCTCGTCTTCCTGCTCGGCATCAACCAGACTGACAACCCGGTGAGTTTAGCATTAGCAATGTACAATGGACACACTGTGCTGTGCCTCAGCAGCATATTCTCACTGTTAAAGACGGTGGTTCCCAACCTTTTATTTTGCCAGACATAAATCAGGAGAAGAAGGTGACATATAGTTAGAAACAACAGAAGAAGAATGACATCCTGAGCATTTTCATGGAAACAACACGGACCTCAAATGCATCTGACATGGACACACACCAGTTAGTAGTTTTCCTACGCTTGTGGCGTGGTGTAACTTGATGCGGGATAAAGATGTCTCACTCTGGTGTTTACTGTATTAAAAACTACCAGGCATCCTACAATAATTTGTTTGGCCTCCAGGCAGCCGTTTAATGGCATGTTGACAGGGGTTTTACCGGGCTTAATGGGTCAAGGCTTACCTGTGAGTCTGTCTTTATTTGACAGATTATGTGTTTTGATGCTCAGCTAATGACTGTAATAGTTAGGAATGTGCTGGTTGCCAAAGCCCTGTCTAAATATAACCTCCTATAAGTTGATTTAGCTGAACTGAGAGTCCGGTCTAGTTGTAACTTTGTTACTGTAAACCTTAAAGAGGTGTAGGATTTAGGCTGAGAGAGCGCAGAGTCTGAGGTCGCTCTAACAAGATAATTCTGTTAGCTTCATAATCTAGTTTGGAGCTGGGTTGGTCACAGTAACGACCAGAAACATGCATGTGCACACACACACACACACACACACACATTTCGACATACAGTGAGCGATCAAAAGGTGTGGGAACTCTTTGAAGTCCGCTGACGCAGACATTCGGACACACACATGCACACACACACACCTCCGTGGGCCAGTAGCTGAGGCATGCTGTGACTGGTACCTGTCTCCAGAAGCAGGCCTCAGGGTGGTAGGCCTTGGCAGAGGTTTCCCCAAAACAACTTTTTAGTTTTCACTTGATAAATCTCTTGCATGTCTGTGGTACAAAAACATTATTAATCTGTTAATTGACAGGTAATCCTACTTTTTTTTATTTAATGTCATGAGGTTTGGAAAACTGAGATTCTCTGATGGGTAGGTAGGTAGGTTTTTAACATTTAGCAACTAAAAACCTACTGCCAGTACCTTTACCAAGCTGGGTCACAGCAGGAAAACACCTGAGTGTATCAAACTTAGCAACAGTGTTTTATTTCAAACAATTTCCACCTTTCATTTGTTCACTTCTTCTTTCAGAAGTTATTCAGTCTCTCTCTGAAATGAATGTGTCAGCTCTGACTAGTCTGGCTGAACCAGATGTCTACAGTCTTACGCAAAGACATCACAAGATCATCAGGTCCAACTGTCAGGCCTGTGACACCGTGGTGGGTAGTGAACTGCCAACCCGCAGCCGTCAACATGATGTAAATTTCGGCTCTGACCATCACGGTGGAAAGAAATCTGAGATTAAAGTCAAGTCGGATCACGCACGGTCGTTCAGTGGACTTTACATATTACTACAGTAATAGGAATCAGAGCACCTAACCAGGGTAAAAGTTTAGGAGCATGTAAGTTTACAGGTTCCAGATAAGTTGTCGGAGTCTTGTCTGTGTTTTTTTTTCTCTGGTAGAAATGCTCTGACTCACATTGTTTTGGCTGGGATGAGGGGAACTTACACACTGACTAACCACATTCTACCTTATCTGCACCTGTATGAATGTTTGTTAAGCGCAGAAGCCAAGTCTTCAGGGAGTTTTAAGAAGAGAAAGAGAGAGTTTAATCTGTGTTTGTTTTATTTCTATCTCTGAATTCATAAGTGTGTTTTTGTGTGCAACGTGCGTGCATGTCCTCCATCTAGTGATTAGGTGTGTATGTGTGTTGGAACTGTGGAATGCTGTCAGTGTGCGCCCAGGGCCATCTGTAGGATGATTTATAGCCCTGTCAAGGTAGTCTCTCTCTCTCTCTCTCTCTCTCTCTCTCTCTCTCTCTCTCTCTCTCTCTCTCTCTCTCTCTCTCTCTTGCTGCCTCTGATCTCCACTGCAATACACAGCATTAGTAAAATACAGTATCTCAGCTGCTGGGACATTCCCTGACACACTGCATTCCTCTGCAACAGACGTGGAAAAAGAAATGAAAGGGAAACAGGAATGCAGGGATAGGTTGAATCACCACTGTATTACATAAATTGGTGAAGTTTGCCATGAACAAGTTGGGCATCAGTGTCATTGATATAAAGGCAGATGTAGGATGGACAGTGCGTGGCTGGATGGATTTACTGAGTGTTTCAGTGAGGAGGAAGGTTAGGTAGTAGAGGGTTGACGAAAATCGTCTTTTTTGGCTTGCTTATCTGGATTCTATCAAAACGTAGACTCATACCTTCTGTCTCTATTTCCCCTCTCCGTCTTATCTCCCTGCAGTTTGTGTGTACAGTGATAGCCATCCTCCTCCACTACTTCTACATGTGCACCTTTGCCTGGATGTTTGTGGAGGGGCTGCACATCTACCGCATGCTGACTGAGCTGCGCAACATCAACCACGGCCACATGAGGTTCTACTACGCAATGGGCTGGGGCATACCGGCTATTATCACTGGTGAGACACACACACACACACACACTCATACAAGCTCAGAATCAGGGCGATTGAAGATGGCAGATTGTCAGGGAGATTCGTGCTGCGACACGTCTCTGCAGAGGCTGTGATCCTCGTGGGAAAATAATTGAACAAAAAGGCCAAATAAAGGGGGAGACAGATGTATCCCGCCTTGATTTGGAAACGCACAGTATGTTAAGATAAGACAAAAGTGGCATGAATTTCATTATCTTTTTCTGTTTCTAACGTCAAGAAAAAACACATTTGTTGCAGAAAACTTTGATAGCCCTCAAACTCCTAAATAAATTGTAGATTTATTTCTTGATTTATTTCATTCTTATAGTGTGTCTTCATAGAAATGCAGCATTAAATTTCCAACCATCTGATATCTCCAATTAGTCCCCCTTCTTTAAGCCTGTCATTCACCACATATATTACTTTTATTACCCTTGTGATTAATGTAAGGGATTAAACGCTTTGTGATGTACTGACATGCTTTCAGCAGTGCTTACTTGATTGGAATTTGGATTGAGAAATAGTGTGTGTGAGAGATATAGAGTTACAGAGTAAAACATACAGACACAAACTTACAAATGACAGCGATAAGTGACTAAGATGAACGTGGGAAAATTGGAATAGGCGGAAAAAGTGGGGGAATATGTATGAATTGTCACCTCTTGTTAAGTTTTTGTGTGTGTGTGTGTGTGTATAGGTCTGGCGGTAGGTCTCGACCCTCAGGGATATGGGAACCCAGATTTCTGTTGGCTTTCTGTCCATGACACACTCATCTGGAGCTTCGCAGGACCCATCTTTGTAGTCGTCCTGGTATGTGCATGAATTAAATTCGACTCACTCACTCCTAAGTTTAGTGGCGCCATATATTTCGGGAAATATACAATCAAAAACAGATAAGTGTGTATCAAAGTAAAATTAAATGAAGCATACGAATTGTGTCCCTCTCTCTATAGGTGAACATAGTGATCTTTATCCTTGCTGCCAAGGCTTCCTGTGGCCGCCAACAGAAAGCTGTGGAAAAGTCTGGAGCTATGTACGTTTCACTGTCACATCAACAATTCCACATGAACCACAACATCCAAACATTAATCTGACACTGGCATTTCCATTTTGAGCACAGTAGAATATAACATAATAATCAGCACTGATCTCACTCCTCAGTCCTGCTCTTCGAATGGCTTTCCTCTTGTTGCTGCTCATCAGCGCCACCTGGCTGCTCGGTCTGATGGCGGTCAACAGCAACGTAATGACTTTCCACTACCTTTTCGCTGTCCTCAGCTGTCTGCAGGTAACACAATGTTTATGTTTAACCTCCAAGAATTCTCAATGGAGAATCCACACATTTTTTATTAATATCTGAGAGACATCTGATTATGCTTAAGTTTTATTTACACTGTTATAATACCTATTAAATCTTTTTCTTTCTTCACAGGGAGTCTTCATCTTCTTCTTCCATGTTGTCTTCAACAAAGAGGTGAGGAAAAACCTCAAGAACGTCTTGACAGGAAAGAAGACCATCCCAGACGAGTCCAGCACTACCAGGGCATCACTGCTCACAGTGAGTTAACACATACACACTCCTTGTTTGTTTCTTTCTTTTTAAAGTAATATAATCTTAGGCCCCATAGTCTTCTTTTAATGTGTAATTATATGTGGAGTCATTGTAACTGCATTTTTATTTTCACCGTTTGTTATGCTGCTTGTTTCTGTGAAGGTAAAAATCTGAAATGTATCCCTTCATTCTCAGCGCTCTCTCAACTGCAACAACACGTACACAGAGCAGGGCCCCTTGTACCGCTCAGGCATCGGAGAGTCCACCGTCTCCCTGGACAGTACGCTCAGGTCAGCTAAGAGCCGCAGCAGCTACCTGGCTTACACACTCAGGTACAACACGCTCACTGACTGCATGGCTGCTTTTACTACACTGCTGCATGACGAGTGCGTGTGCATCTATGCATGTGTGTGTCTCTGTGTCTGAACCAGTTTCTTTGACCATTTTCTCTCTCTGGTTTTTCTTTGTTATCCTCCCAGCATGTCTGCATCAAATGTGTAACACATACTAACTCACCCCAAGCCCCTACTTTATACACACACACATACACACACACACACTTTATAGTCACACCCTGTCACCCTGTCCTTATTCTGTTTCCTTGTCCAAAGCTGGGGAAAACTTAAGTTGCTGATTTTCTCTACATTTTGAGGGTATTGCTTTCTTTGCTTCCAAACATGAATGCTGCCACGTAATGGCACCTGCGCTGTAAAGCAGCTCTGCTCGCATGAAAAACCAAGCTGAGGTTTGCCGGCGCATGGCACACGGCCTTGTTGCAAAACGCCACACAGACATACACATGCCTACTCTCACAGATACCCAGGAGCACAAAACCACACCATTTATCCATACTGTTATGTTGTTGTGTGTTGTATGTATTAGATTAAACTGCTAACTTTGTTCATGTGAGCTTCTGATTTGATGCATTGTGTTGTTGAAGTGTATGTTTCATGATGTGAGGACTAAAGAAGAATGGAAAAAAGAGATTAAACTGTCAGAGTACAGTGAAACACTGTAAATAAATAATTTGTTTCATATATATATATATATATATATATATATATATATATATAATGTAATTACTCTCTGCACTTTTTCCACACCAAGTGAACGAAAGACACAGACACAATATATATATTCTTCATTTCTTTCTTACCTTCTTAATTAGCATGGAGCACTTGATCAACAGGACGAGTGTATTCCTGACTAACCTCTAAATAGGTCACATTTTGAGACATATCCCACCCTGGATAGAGATGCTTTTCATCACAGGCTAATCTCACCTCAGTGTCATGTACATCTGTGTGTTTTCATGGTATCAAAGGCATGTTTTCTTCGCAGTGGAGTGGTGTTACATATACCTGGTGTTTTAAAGAGTTTTACAGAATCGAGGTTAGGTCTGACTGTACGCCTCGACTCGTAAAGCTGTCATCTGGGTAATGCGAACTGACACTAGGGTCAATGAGAGCGAAAACGCTTGGGGGGCAGCAATATGGCGTGCTGCCTCTGTGAGACAGCAGACAGGGTAAGAGCAAGGGAAAAGAGGGAGAAAAGAGGAGGGCAGGAGACACAGGGAAGGAGGGAGATGGGACTGTACCTGTTAGATGTCGGAATCTAATACAGACATACATACACCTCTTCCCTGCGGCCGTTGGCATGTTTTCAGCTGCTTCCAGAAGCTTCTCTTAGATCAGCCATCAGACAGGTCAGAGTCTCTAGTAGCATTTTTGCCCTCCAGCCAACATTTCAATGCAAACAGCAGTAAACAGCTGCAGGTGGAGAGGAGAGGAACGACCGAGGAGCTTCATCCACTTATTTTGTTATTAATGATGCATCAGATTAAGACCTTTTGTACGTTTGACTGGTGCTCAAAAATTGTGGTTGCTTTAGATATTCATACCATAAATAGATTAAAACAAATAAAGAAGCAGGTCTAACGGTTTGAATTACCCTCTATTTATCCATCAGTGGTAGATGTTTTTTTTGAGGATCAAACAGCCGGTTTATTGACTTTAACCTGATGCAAGCAGACCTAAACCACATTTTATTACTTGTTCTAGTCTTTGTTGAAACCATCAACAGAGCCAAGTGTTTTGTAATGAGAGATGTCTGATTGTACATAAATTGTCTCAAACCTCAAGTTGGGGCTTGAATTAATTTCCAGCGACGCTGTACTTCCCCTCTCTGTATCCTCTTAATCTCCAACTCTACTTTTCCACTCCCACGTCCTTCTCTCCCGTCCCTCCCTGCTGTATCTGTCTTTATCTGTGCAGGGAGGAGTCTGGACAGAAGCCCAGTGTCTCTTCAGGAACAGCTAAAGGACACACAGATCTGGACGGACCTCTGTTCCACAGAAATGGCACCAAGGGAGATGGTGGGTTTCCTTTAGTTTCTCATGTTGTCAGTATTGGCTAGAAGGGACTGAACTAACCTCACCTCTCTTTGTTCTCATCAGACTCTGACTCAGACAGTGAGCTCTCAGTGGATGAACACAGCTCCTCCTATGCCTCCTCCCACTCCTCCGACAGCGAGGACGATGACATCGACGTCAAGCCGAAGTGGAACAACGAGAGGCAGCCCGTTCACAGCACGCCTAAAGGTATATACGTGGTCCAACTGAGCCTAAGTACATTTAGTCAAGTACTGCACTTTTTGAGACACTTGCACTTAAGTTTTTCCATTAAACAAAATACCACAGACTTATGATACTTTCTATACACAGTATACACAGTAGTTAAGGTATTGGACTATAGGATATACTATACTACACTATAGGTGTATCTGAGTGGAATTTAGTTTTATTATTGCTGCTTCTTGTTCCCTCCAATCAGTGGAATCAGTGCCCAATCACATGAAGCCTTACTGGCCAACAGAGGCCACCACAGCCAGTGACAGCGAGGATCCCGGCGGGGCAGAGAGGCTGAGGGTGGAGACCAAGGTGAACGTGGAGCTGCACCCGGAAAATAAGCTTAACCATATTGGAGAAAGGGAGAAGGAGATGCTCCAGGAGAAAGACAGACAGACACCTAGTAATGCTAAAGATGCAGCGCCCCCTAGCCAACCCAACAGCAACAGCAACCATCAGCCAGAGCAGAGAAAAGGTAAAAGAAGAGAATTCAAGTGAATTAAGTCAAATGCATAAATTAAAATTATTTGAGTTACACTGGGATTAACTGTTTGTCCAACTCAGGTATCTTAAAGAACAAGATCAGCTACCCTCCTCCTCTGACCGACAAGAACATGAAGAACCGTCTGAGGGAGAAGCTGAGCGACTACAGCCCCCCCACCATCACCTCCCCTCCCCCCAGCAACAACAACACCACCTCTTCCCCGCTTCCCTCCTCCGTCAACATCATGACCTCCTCGTCCAGGCCGCCCTCGCTGGCCTCCAACGAGGGTGGTCGCTCTGGCAACCACGACAACAGCTCCCTCATCAAGCCGCCTGTCGCCCCGCGGCCGCAGATTCCTGCCGGGCCCCCACCGGCAGGTATCTACCGGGAGACCAACGGGGGAGTGGCCATGCACTTGAAGTCAGGGACGGTCAATGGAGGCAACGAGTCCGAGTCAGAGTAAGTAGACTGTAGGTGAATGCTGCCACGTGACAGTGATGATGATTTTATTATTTGATATCATTCAGTAAGTGCAAATGAATGAATGGCGCATCATCCTTGTCATTTAATAATTCCAGCAACCACACAGCTAAATAACGTGTATTGGTCGACCATAATGTCAACTGATGCACCAGTGCACGTGTCAGAATAGGATCCCAAGTTAAAGGAATAGTTTGAGATTTTGACAACGTGAATAATCAAATTGCCTGACACATCAAACTGTTCCTTTGACTATAGCATGAAATAATACGATCATCCTGCTTCAATACTGCATGATGCCCTCCTACACCCCTGCATTCATTTTTACATTGCATGTTTGCACCCCCCCACCCTCCCCCAATCCCTCCTCTTTCCCTCCTACCATTTCTTCCGCTAACAGTGGCAGTAACGAGACTTCGATCTGACCTGCTAGGAAAACCCAGACCAGTCTTCCCTTGTGAGAAGAGGAGCAGCGAGCGGACACACCGCTGGAAGGGAGGGGGGGCCAAGAGTGAGGGGTAATAAAATGAGAGAAAAAAAGAGGATGGAGGGGTGCTGGAGACTGGGTGGAATTGGGGAAAATATTGCTCCTCATGCCTGCTCTGTCCATCCATCCCTCCTCTCATGTTCCCTCTCTCTTCTGGAGAGCAGTATTAATCGCAGACTTAAAGACTGCCTATGACAAGAAAATAAGCAGAGATAATGAGAAGATGTGAGCAGTTATAAAGGGAATGCTGTGTTGGACTGACGAAATGGAGCCACGTGTGCCAAAACCACTAAAGGAAATGGGGACGGACAGTCAGAAGATGAAGAAAGCCCCCAAGATGCATTGCAAGCCCCAGAGTGATCGCTGTTATGAGGGGTCTGCAAGGGCCGCTTTCCCTGTCAGCGAGTAAAGTTAGGAAAGCTGGACAATACTTTCAGACAGCTCCTTTCTCACGGAGAAAGGCAGACATATAATCGCTGTGCATGAACCCATGCATGCTGGTACAGTCTTATTTGCAGTCCAACAGGATTTCAAGGACTACAAGTCCCTCAAAGAGTCAGACGTAAACCTGACACAGTCTGTTCTCACTGACTTTTGGACACTTTCAACTCGTTGATACCGAACAGGGCTATCACACACCAAGTGCTCTTTTCTTCTTCTTCTTCTTCTTTTTTTTTTTAACTCAAAGAAAGGCTTCCAGCCTCTCGATGCAGTGCATTTAGAATGTAATTAATGTGTAGATATTGTTAAAGGTGAAGAAGAAATGATCTATTTTGTATTTCAGCTGTAACAAGGACAAGTTTATAAACTAAATATCAGTCACCCGCGTTACGGAACACTTTCCTGTTGTGAAAATCACTTGATGTGCTGGTTTAATCGACTGAGAACAATAATCTGTGTGCCTTCATCCTGGATTGAGGCCTTACACACACTCACACTCATACACACACAGACACATACTGCATTAGCCTGTTGTGGGCTTTCAGGTGATGTAACACACTCTCTGGCAGCATATTTTGCTATACACATGCAAGACTGTTATGTTCGTGTGTGTGGACGTCCCCAGTACATGCACACACAGAACAGCAGTGGCCTAAATGAACATTAATGATGTGGAATGGAGGGAAATTCCCTCGTCTGTTTTCTACTCAGTTCGAGCACTATGAACCTGAAGCCTTCTTTTCCAGTGTCCATCCAGCCTGTTTGTTCAATGCAACACACACTTCTGGTCACCAAAGTCATGAAATACGGTAAATGTGCTGACTAGAGTTGGGGTGAGTTCACTTTTAATTCAGTTTCATTCCAAAATATTTCAACAAAATAAAGAAAAGACGTGTGGCATGAAAGCAAAGTACAGAATTAGAAGATGGAGTTCATGTTTTTGGTATTTCTTTAATCCTGAATTGATCTAAATTAACAAACAAAAAAAAATTTCGTGGCTGAATTCCTGAATCTGAATTCAAAGTGAAATTACACAAATTCTAATACATTTTGCAGCTAGTTTAAGGCAACTTAAAGTCTGGTTTACCGCTCACTTAATGCCTTTGTACCATACCTATTGTACTCCCCCAGTGTTTTGCCCTCATGCAGTCAATGCTGCCGATAAATGTCCTTGTGTGTGTTTTTTTTTTTATTGATCCGAGACACTGGAAATGTTTTGTAACATAATGTATATTTATTTTTTATGGTTTTAAGACACTGGAAAGAAAAGATGATTGTGACTGTAAAATTAAAGATGACATGATGAATTTTTAACCATGTGGTAGCCTCCTACATGTCTTTTGGCAGGAAGGAAGCGTGGCTGGCTGAAACTTGTGTGCTGCCCAAGGACAATTAGGTAACATCAACCTTTTTGGGATCCAACAAGTGTTGAGTAACAGAAATTGTGACTCACTTACTTCATAGTTTTAGAGTAGGTAATCACAGTCTCAGGTCCTTTATGGAAATCTTTTGGCAAAGTGGCTGCTATTTCCAGTTGAAATGCTCCCAACTGGCCCGACTTGCAGGATTTCTAGAAACAGCCAATCAAGACTCAATTCTGTTCAGATGCATTACCCCTGAACGTGCCTCTGGAAGAGTGTGGAGTTTTATCTTATCCAATCCTATACAAAATTTACAGTACAATTCATTAAAAAGTTTGGTTTAAAGACCATAGAAACCTTTTTTTTTTTTTTTTTTTTTTTACATTAAAAGTTTTCCGCTATAGTTAGATCAGTTCTGGACGTTTCAAACAGAGGTTCACCCTGGAGGGCTGTGTGTGCTATGGAGATGTTGTCCATACAAGGTAATGTGTAAGGAGAGCAGTCTCACTGTCTCGGTCTATCTCGTGCCTGGTGATCAGTGCCTGACGGACTATCAGTGTGAGGAGTGTAGGTCGGTACTCTGTGGATGCTTGCTAATGGTTGACTGCTTCACTGTTGGGTTGAAACTAAAACATAGGAATCCTTGTGTGTATCAAAGTGGGTGGGAGGTTTTAGGTACGGGTGTATCCATCTGAGTGACTGTGTTAATCCTCAGAGAACAGTTGTGACTGCCGGATTTAATAAGTTGCCTCACTTTGATCTGGGCACTGTTGACAGGAACACACCACAGTGTCCACAGTGACTATTTGTATGTTTGTATAAATTTTAATGTGTAAATTATATAATATAATAATATTATATATTATAGTTTGAAATTTGATGTTGATTTGACTGTTGATAATGTTTGAGTCCTCATGTTTTTGATATAATGGGTATTAGAGGCCATGTCATGGGCTGCAAATGGCAACTGTGCCATCACAAAAACACGTACGCATGGAGCTTGCTGCCCCTGGGTACTGCCAAGTAAATTATTGTAAGCGGTTGGAGTGAAAGGTTAGATGGGAGACTCAGGTTTCAGAAGCCTCTTGGGCGGTTAGTTGTTATGGCGACTGAAGCCAGTCTTCCCCCTCAGGTGACAGAAGGTGCGGAGGTGAAGTAAGGATTTGGAACAGAGGGCTCATGTCAGGTTATGACAAGTGGCAGGAATAGCCGTCACAATAATGAAATATGTTCGTAGTATGTCCATAGCAACTCCGCTCTGTCTGCTGTCCCTATCTTCTCTGTTACATTAACTTCCATAGCAGTAATTACTCTGTCAGGTATCACTTTGTCAGGTGGTCTGTATTTCACTTTGGAATAAAACCTTCAACATGAAACATGAGGAGTTAAGCATCCACCAGTAACTAGTCTCAGAGCTCTATCGGACTGACCCTCTGCCCTCCTCTTTATCTCTGTTCCATCACAGCCAGGCAAACTAAATAATTTAGACCCATGAGAGCCACAGTTGGCATACTGAGCTGTGCTGAACAGGACCAGGCAGGAGTAGAGACGGTGACTGATACAACTGTGCCATCTACTGGTGGAGAATGCAAAGTCTTAAGTGGACCCAGAGTGTGTGCAAGAATGAATTCATAGTCAACTAGAATGGGACTCAGGAGAGCGCATACCTCTGCCAAGGCCAAACAATTCCTGCTGTACAGCTGTATGAAAACCCCCCAAAGCATTCATAGAGTACAATTACATTTTCCTTTAAATTACCTTGAACTAGCTTGAACTAGGCCATCATTGCTCCCTACACAGGTTGGCATTTTGGACTGTCCTTTGGCCACACCTGAATCAGTCGTGCAGAGGCAGCTATTTTGGCTTGCAAAGTGTCGAATGCATCAGCAAATAATTATCACCTCAAACTTGATGTGAATGACCATTTATCATAGGCACACACATTTAAAAAAATATGTACTGCAGGTGGCTGAAAGAGTGTGTTCTCTATTTTTAAGATTTAAGCACAGGTTTTGGTTGCGATAAAGGTTCAGTTTTGAATTGGTTCGCAGACAGGGATGGTTTTAGGGTTAAAGTTATGGTTACACTTAATTTTAGGCAACAACTGGCACTGACTTAATGCTACATATGTAATGACCCAGGTAGTGTAAAGGCTTCAATTTATGTTAAAGCTAAAATTAGGTGTAGTGAGTGGAAGGTCCTTAGAAGTGTAGCATTGCAACCAATGCAAAAGCTGAACAAAACAGGAATTAGTTCAGTTTAAACAGCTCAGTCAAATTTAAATAATAAATATTGCTGATGTCTTACACATTTTATTCTATACACATTGAAAAAGACTTCCCCCTGAAATCCTATCTAATTATTTGTTCGACCCAAATGACATGTTGGTATGTAATCAACCATCTTATCCCAGTGTGTTTTGCATCAGCAGCCTCGTCATCCATCCTCCCTTTCCTCCCAACTGTTCTATAATTGACTCTGAATACTCTGCCAGTTGCATAAGACACGCGTGGTTGTGCAACCCTCTAGAAAATGCTGGTTTGGGATTAAGAGGTTTATTACAGGGTTTCTAAATGAGCGCAGAGGGAGGATTTGGGAAATCTCAACAGCCGCACTTTTGCTAGAAGACATCTGAAGAGGATCACAGACCAGAAACCCATTGTGTGTGTGTGTGAACGGCTTGTGTGTGTTAAGCGTGACTGAGGGGAATCCCATCTAAAAGCATTAGTCCCCTTGTTTGCTGCGTAGTCTCAGATGACTGTGCAAACCCTGAGTGGTTTTCCATCAGAGTGTTTACAGATCACGTTTTACAGGGTCATTCCCATGATACAGCTGAAATAACCTGGATGAGATAAAAGGCTTAAAACATAGAGACAGACAAAGGGAAAAACACAGACAGATTTCAGTTATGTCTGAGCCAACAGGCATGTTGAATGATGCTTTCAAAATGATTATGTAATAGGGATTAATAAGAGACTCCTGATTGATTCCATATCAAATCAAAATTTTCCATGATAAATTGGTTTTGGAAAAAAAAACACAACAGTTTTTTTCAACTTGGGAAAAGGGAGCACAACACTGAATATAAAAACTCTATTGTATATTGTACTCAGTATGTTTATGTGCGTCTATAGTGGCACATGAATTCAAGAGTGCTTTAAAGTCATAGTGGCACAAACTCTCTACCTGCCAACATAGAGTGCTTCTGTCAAGTGGTGCCTGGGAATTCTTTAGACAGCAGGCTACATTAATAGTGACATTGATGTGAAATCATCTGGCTGATCAGTGATGTAAAATACTGTGGGAAATGTTCTAGAAATGTACTCTTTCACTAGTAATGGAGGCTCCCTGCTCTTAGTGCTGCAGACATTTGCCTACACAAATGTGAAGGTAATCTAAACCTGCGCTATGCCTCTTTGCCCTCAGTAGCAGCTAAAGCCACACAACATGGACTTCTTGTCGACCAAAGCTGCACCTGGAAGACGGTAAGACACAGCTATGACTTTTTTCTGTCTGTTTCTGCTTTTAAAAACAGAAAGCAAACTAGAGTCATGTGGAAATAAAACTGGCAGCACTCTAAAGTCTGATCCACTTTCATGGTAACATGTTGAGCTCCTTTGTTGGCTGCTGACGGTATGATTTTGGTGCTAGTGAGTAGGTGGCAACATGGCAGCCACAGGACAAACAGACCAAAGCTCTAGTGAGGACAGGACTACACACTGATCCTCACCGGCCTCATTGGTAGTCTGACAGCAGACATAGAAAGTACTTGTGATTACCTCCTCGTAATCTATGGTCTCATCTCAGGGGTCAAGAGTCAGCCGACTCCCGTTTCTCTCTTACTTTCTATCCATTTTACTCTTCGGTCCTTCAGACCTCATCTTTTTTTGTCTGTTTGACTCATTCACAGTGCAAGTGCAGCGACAAGAGGACTGTCAGAGGAATCTGTTAACTCAAGACCACTTCATCACTTAGAAACATGACTGCTGAAATAGGGGATAATTGGGACTACAGCAAAGGCTCCTAACTTGGATTCTGTTACTTACAGAAGACAAGGAGAGACTCACAGACTGACGAGACAACCATGCAAAGGTTAGTACTTCAAATGCTTGGATGTTCGAGACGCACTTCATTTGCAGGAATGATGCTGCTCATGCTTAAGTCCTCATTTACCTATTCAGCCAACTTTGACTTCATTGGTTTATTTTAAACATCAACTCACAGCACAGTACAGTAGGCATATCATAAATTATTAATTAGGGTTCAGTTAGATTATAATTAATTGTAAGTAATATGATGTCATAGTAAGTAGTCAACATGATGACTTCTGTAAAATAGAAATAATCTTGTACAAACGTAATAATTCAACTCTACAGTAGATTCTATGAAACTGCTATTTAAAGAGGCCGGTCAGAGTCAGGGCCAGAACCTCCACTGAGGACACTGAGGACATGCCCTCTGTAATTTTGCCTCTGTAGTTTTTCCTGGGAATTTTGGAGTTGTAGCAACCCTGGGCAGTTTATATTGTGCAACTGAAAAACTCCACAATTTTTGGCTAATTCCACTATTTTTTTCCACCAGGATGCAGTATTTTCCCACCAGCATGTAAGTCCTGGAAGTGTGAGGACAGATGTCCTCACTCCATTCAATTTACTACTTAGTTCCCTGGAAAGAACTATGTGATTTGGTATACATGCTTGAAGAGAAGAGATAAACTCAACATGAGTCATTAGTAATAATATTAGCATCATTAGACTTTCGGGGGTTGATTGACAGCAGTGCTTAATTACATTATAATGAGGTCATTGTTTACCCACCTGTTTCATAATTTAGCACTACATGACAGTGACAGCCACAGGGCGGTGGTAAGGAGCGGTCTCCGCCTGTGCTTCCGCTCACGTCCTGTGTCCTCTGAAGCATCATTCGGCGCTAACGGCCCCTTTAAGAAAGCGGCACCGAACACTGACGAAATTTTCTCGGCCCCGCTCGCTCCCCCTGTCCGCTGTTTCTGCGAAATCAACAAGAGACGAACGCAAAGCTGGTATCTGCAAGCTCCGGGCCAACGGCGCTGGTCAGGGCAGCTCTCTCCAGGGAGGAGGAGGGGGACGCAACTGGTATTTTCTTTTTCTTTCTTTCTTTTTTTTTTGGTCAGCGTCTGCCTGCCAGCCAGCCTGACTGCTCAGTACTCAGCAGGAGACGACATTTAGCTAGTCGGCGGACAGAAACGAGCGGATATTGTTGGGATGGATGGACCAAGTGAACAGTTTTCGCCGTGAGACTGGCGCTAATTTGGACGCCCTGAGCAGCAGGTGTACTGAAGGATAAAGCAGACTCAAGGCAATCTCAGTGTTCATGAAACTTTGCTACGATTTACGTGCTGGGTAAGGACACTTAATTTTTTTCCCACTCCTTAACCTTATCCAAATATATCTACACCTTCAAAAAAAATGAAGGATGTTTTATGTCCTCAGGGTCATGCAAAATGCGGATTGTTTGGTTTTCACGTTGTCTCCTAATGTTACAGATTTTAAAAAAATGTCCGACCATTCGAGGGTTTATTGAGACAGTTAACTCGAGGCCTGACTTCAAACTCCAGCGGTTAATTCGGCCGCTGCCTCAATAAATAAAGTCTAAGGGACACGTTTGTGTTCCACATTGTGGTCTGGCCTAGCTAACGTCAAACTGTGCCTCTGCAGGATGGAGCCGTTAAAGTCTAACGGTCGTCCGCTGTCGATACAGCTTTTTAAAATAACATCCATTGCTGCTTTTTAAAATCATCCTTTTGGATTTTTTTTTTGTTTGTCTAATCACTAGATACCCCTAATAACTCTATCCCCAGCGTAGTGACATAGCCTAGCTACTTCGTATTTTAAATAGGCGGCCATTGGCTCAGTGTTTCATTCATGTTCGTGCACTTGGAAAATGAACTTGAGTTAAAACTTGACCTCCTAATCTTCCACAGATGAAATAGGGTGATAGATATTAAACATTATACCCCGTTTTATTTATCGTTTACATAATTTACATGGTTTATATGTAACTGAAAGTGCACAGTAATTTTGAAAATGCTGGTGTGGTGAGTTCATGGACAGTAGGAAGCTCTGACATCTAAGATTCGAGGGCACTGATCTGAAGGGTGCTGTCAACCCGAAAGTTAATTTCCCATTCATGTTAAGTGGGGAAGTGGGGACAGGCTTTAGTTTTGTGTCCTGAATTGGTCTCCTGCTTTGTTCACCTCAGACAGAGTTCAAATTTGATTTCACTTTGACCTGAGTCACCACTGTCCATCCAAACAGAGAGATTGACGAGTGGTTAAGGAAGAATTGATTGTTAATATCCTTTTTTATATAACTACATGGTGAAGTAATAGCAGCAGAGTAGGAGGGATGCTGCATGGCTGACAGGGGATGCAAGGACAAGATTTTCATACTATTCTCTTGTTGCGATGTGACAGTGTCCTAAAGCAGGACGTCACTAAATGTGTGCTACCTTTCTCTAAATTCCCATGTTTTCTAATCTGTGTGTTCAACAGCAGACTTCTGTTTGGGTCGTTGCTACTGTCTTTGCTAGATATTTAGATGTTCAAGAGTTGTGATGTACTCTGAAGTGAAGTTTCTTGTATTTTGTCATTTGCATATCTGTGGCATTTATAACCAGTTAAATTCCATACGCATCATGCACATGACTTATAATGTCGAAAACACAAACTGTGGAACAGCATTCAAAAGCTGCGCAGACAAAAAATAACCCAAACACAATGCTTTTAAAAATGCATGCTATAACTGACTTTTATTTTTATGCAGTCAACTACACACTACCCAGAGGGGTTGCATTAGTGGGATAGATAAAAGCTAGTGCATTCTTCTTGTTCTTACCATTTCTTTTATTTCTCTTTTCTCCAAATTTTGTTGACTGCCTGGGACTTGTACATGTTTCTCTGCGCCTGATACCCTTGTTTAGCGTCCGACTACAAACAGAGCAGAATGTGTGTAATAGGTCTAATTAAAGTCCAAATGATATGCACCCTTTGCCCTTCCTCCCGCTCCATCCCTGGGGCTGACATCAAATAAAAAGAAGAGGCAGGATAAAAACATTTACAGTGTGTATAAAGCTTGAGATTGTGTTCCAGCTTCAGAAGAATTTGGATAATCAGTAGCATCTTGTATTTGGCAGAAATTGGGCAGTTTGGTGGGAGAGGTGATACAGTAGTTGCCAATAGGCCGATTCAGAAATATTTATCTTTCTGTTCTCTCACAATGGCATCAGTTATTTGTTTCAGTTATTATTCGGCACGGCAGTAGCCTGATATGTCTATTTCTTTTTCTTTGACCATCTGTTGCCTTCATTATATCAGTGCATGCAAGTGAACTAAAGAAAAGTTGCAGCTACCTGTTGGAACATTCTGGTTACTGCTGGCAGATGAGATATTTAAGGCTCATGTTAATCTCTGTCTCTCTGAGTGTCTTGTGAAACTTGTTGAAGTTGAGAATAGCTCCACAGGCAACAGTGTCTTGCTATACTGAGCCTTGTTTCTGCAGAAACCGAGCACCATGGATGACGATAATGATGACAGGTTGGCCTTACATGGTCTTATGCAGCACAATTGCGTGAGGAGTGAGAGCACCTGTAAAAGGAAATGAGGTCTGCATCAGTTACCAAAGCGGAAACACAACACTGTGGCATTTTCACCTAACAAGTAGTTCTTGTCAAACTTTCTGTTACTGTGAAACAAAACCTGGCTGCCTAATGTCCCAGAAAATACACTTGCATAGAAAGTGGCCTACTTGTGTGAGTGCTCTAGCCTCTATTGTGCTCAACATTATGTGCCCGTTTGAGTGCACCCACTGCCCCCCTCCTCTTTCATGCATGGCTGATGGGCAACAGTGAAATAGGACATAATTTTAGAAAGAGCCACTCCCATTCCATGTGGCTATACCATGCCAGTATCCCCTTAAAGATGTGGATATCCAGGGTGATCGTGAGGCCATGCACCTGAATCGTTATTAAAGTAAGATGAGTGTGTTGGTGTATGGCTGAGAACATGTAGGTTTATTATCCTACCACTCAGAGTACAATACAAGCCAAGCAAATTGATGCTACGATTATGCTAATAATGTACATAAAAGAATGTTACGACTGTAATAGCAGTCATAAAAAATGCATGATTATTGTTACCAACAAGGATGCATGTCTGAAAATATTAGTGTGGTAAGGCTGCTCAGCTAGAATGTGAGTTACTTTGCAGAATGTTATGGTCACTCTCATTAAACTGTTATTATTAATTCATTGGGATAATATTATTTAATATCTTGTATTTAGAATGTTTTTGACCAACAGTGGATATCTAAAATGAATGTTTAAAGTTATAATCCTTAAGATTTCAGTCCTGGTTGATTTGGCTACACCCATGGTTACTGTGGTAACAGCAAGTGCAATTTATTGCTACAGCAAACACTCTTTGAGCAGGCTATCAAAAATACAACTGAAGAGAAACCGGTGTGCATGTTTACAGTAGGCTGTCAAAAAAATGCTGAAAATGTCAGTGTTGTTTTGCACAGGCATTTTTGATGAACAACATCAAAAGAGCATGAGCAGTAGCTTTGTACCACTCTAATACAGTGTAAAGGGAGTGAACAGTAAAGAGCGGGGCCGATATCAATGAGCTACAATTATCCTGGTTCACATGCATGCATTTGAAGTACGGGGATGGCTGACCCCACCACAAACAATGCACACCAATATACACAGTTAGTTACTGTAGTTACTATATTTTAGTTCATGAAAATATTAAGGATTATTACTTTAATTCAGTAAAATTATGTTGCATGTTGTATCTTGAAATGTTTGACCGACAGTGGATAATTAATTAAATATTAATTATAAAAGCTTCCAGTTATTTTCTCGATTCATCAGTTGGTCTAGCAGAAAATAAAGAAATAAATCTGAACAGCATTCCACAACCAAAAGATGTTCAATTAACATTGAAATAAAACAGAATAAGGCAGCGAATCCCCATATTTGAGAAGCTGGAATAGCTGGATAGCTTCCTATGTTTGGCATGTTTACTTAAAAGATAAATCAATAATGAAAATAGTGATCAGCTTTAGATGAGACCTGCCCACTATTGTCTTTTGTTGTAAAACTGAGAAACCCTGATGTAGGGCAAAGGTCATTCGACTGCCTTTAACAGCATGAGATCCACGAGTGAATGTGATTGGCTATTTCTGTTAGTGTGACCTCTTTGGCCAAGAGTAACCTCCAACTACTATGGGTCATTAGCAGAAGATTACTCAGACAGACTTAAGCACGTGCACAGACACACACACTGATACAGTATATTGATACAGCTTGTGCAGGGAATACACAGCAGGCTTGTAAGGCTGCTCACCACCCACTAATGTATGCAGTTATAAACTAACTGTATCAGCCTGTCCATGTGTTGCTACGTTGCTATTTTGTTTTCTTATGCACATGTGCGTGCATATCTTTGCCTCTTGTCATATTTTATGACTGCACCACCGTCTCACCGAGCTGGTGTGTTAGCAGTGACTTATGCTTAGCTAAAGGTGGATGGAGTTGTCTTTGTGTTTGTACATTGCTGAGCAAATGACTCATGAGGGCTGTTTGCATGTATCCCCACAGTAACATTCGCAGTCATCAGACCTTGAGCTAGAGCCCCTTCCTCCTCCTCCTCCTCCCCCTGTACTCTCTTTTCATCTTTTCATCCTCCTATTTAAGATGGCATTGTGGATGAAACTGCCTCTGGACTGGAGAAAGAAATCCTTAAAAAAGAAAATAAATAAAATAGAGGTTGACTGAAGAACACCACCGTGAGTGGAGGCAACAAACAGCATGGGAACATGTAGTGTGCTCTCAAACAGGACCTTAATTTCTACACATCTTAGCTGTTTTTCATAAATATTAGCACATACTTACAGACATTATAGATTTACAGGGGAACTCTGAATGAAAATGTCCATTTCTGGGGTTGTTTTTGATTAGCTAAAGCTGTATCTGATGCTTTCATTCACCACTATTGTTATTACTAGAATTGGTAGGTTAACCATGGGTAGTTTGAGTTGACCATTGGCTGACTGAGCTGTTGCGTGGAGCAGACTGTAAGTGGATGCGGGTGGTCATTGTGAGAACAGATTTCATTGTGGCAGGTGTCTTGACAAGTGGAGGTAAGTGTTTATTAACCTGCCACTCACCATGTTTCCACTGACCCCTCAGGGAGGAAAGATAAACCCACACGTTACCTCTGTAATTTCCACATATCTGTTCCCATATGGGGGGGCTGTGAACATGTGGAAATATAATATTTGTTTCTAAAATTCAAGCTTTGCAATATGTCCCAACCACATGGCTGGGACATATTGTAAGTAGTTGTTTAACTAAACTGGTTTTCTTTAATCGTTTGAGGTCAGAAGTTATATGAAAAGAAAGTGAGTGGATCAGTGACTTTCATTAATTTATTCAGCCTAAACACCTTAATGAATGTGTAGTCATTGAGAAAACCATGGCTGTGGGTGTAGGCTCTTAGACAGCCGAGTTGCCAGTCTCTTGAGTTTTTAGAAATGGAGTGAGTCAGCAGGTTAGGCTAGCAGTCCGTCAGTAAGCCAGTCAACCAGTCAGCTCATGAGTTAGCCAGTCATTCACAAAAAACAGTCCCACAGCTTATCAGTGAGATAACCATTTTGGCAGCATGACAGCTAGTCATCCAGTCAAGCAGATTAAGTAATCTCTTAGGATTACATCAAGAAGAACTACACTTAATCCTTTCCTAAATGACAACTCACAGCAGTGAAAATGCAGTCATGTTTGCTACATGTTTCAGGACTCCATGCTCAGCTGCTGGAAAGGATGATGCATCGTTGTGAGAATTTTTTGACACGCTGCAGTCAGTCAACTCGGGAATGACCTCCTTGCAGAGCAGTAGTACTACAGGGGAATGTCACTGTCCTCAGTGTTGTTTCATTCAGTCAGCACTTCCCAGTAACAGTTTAGTACCTCTTGTTGTTTCAAACTGGCTCCTGTTTCGATGCTTATCATGATCTATTGCCCACTTGTTCTGTACATGGCTTGTATTAGTTTACTTGGTGAGCATTAATGAGGTCAAAACTCTTGTCTGTCTATCAGTGGGATTAATTTTACTGCAGTTTCAACTTGCTGCCGCTGCTGAATGCAGGGGAAATGCTGGAGTGGCTTGACTCCTGTGACACTGTGTACAGTGACTCCAACAGCCCCCCTGATATATCTATCGTCATTACATCTCAGCCCTCGATACCAAAACACAACCATTAAGCTTTTCACAACCTCTCCCCGGCACTGTCACTGCTCCCGCTATGAAAATCAAATCAATAAATGAGGTCAGCAGGTCTGCTGCTGTCAACTGTTTGGCAGAGGAGTGAAAGGATGTGGTTATCATGGGTCTAACAGGTTTACTGGTTCCATCTTCCTGTGTAGGCCGAAGGGGAGAGCAAATCACAAACTCTAACAAGGTTTGAGCGTCAATAGCATTAAAGGTTAGAGGTTGCATTGTGTTTATACCATATGTCACCTCAGGGAAAGTTTGCTGGGGGTGCAAAAGGGGAATGAAGGTGGGTGTAAATGCTGAAAAAGTCTAGCTGCTACTTTGATAAAATAATTCACTGCAGTTAAACAAGAAGACATTGTCTATATGGAACTGTCGCTTTCTGAAATGAGTCATTTTTAAAAGTGGAAATGAGATGTGTATACTGATCAACACACAACACAAGATGACAGTTATTTTTTGTCATAAATCTGAAGATTTATGTTCTGTTTTTAGGCCAATTATGGTTTCTTCATGGATAGCCCATATACATGTAAAACATTAAATATTTCCTTTAATGATGTAATAACAGTACATTATGGTCATTTACATATTTTGTTACCTTCATTAAATTTGCAAGACCAGGGTGGCAAAAGGAAGGGTTACCACTTTAATCATTTTCCACATATTAGGTTTTTAGTAAAGCCAGAAGAAACACAGTTTTCCATGTAGCTACTGTATTCCAATGGTCTTTTTTGTTCCTGTAGGGTTACCGTCCGCCATGTTAAGGTAAAGCCCAGGTGCGCGGTGTTGACCATGCTAAAGCGCCTGGACAAGATCCGCTTCCGAGGCCCCAGGACGAGAGAGGACTTCCCGGATCTGGCCGAGTCGCCACCGGCCTCCGACAACGAATGTAGCGATGACATGCAGCTGAAGCCCAGGGCAGCTCTGCGAGACACAGAGGACCTCCTGCGAGACCCTGTGAGTACTCACCATGCATTTATATGAACGTGTAATGTGTGTGTTTGGGCTGGGCTGTTGACCTGTGGACACATTTGCAGTTGATCATGTTTCAGGGAGAAAGCAGAAAGTAATTTGTTTCATTTCCTCTTCTTTCTTTAGCTTTTTCAGTCTTTTTCTTTTCAGTTTTATCTTTATGTCCTTCCCTTTTTCCTCTTTCTTTCTGTTTCTCTTCAGCTCTGTCACTCCTCCTCTTTCTGTCTCTTTGCCTCTGTGTTTCTCATCAACTGACTAGGACAAACACACGGCAGTGTTTTTTTTTTTAAAACTGTGCTTATGAATTATTCCTTCTGAAAAAGATGCTCTGACCTGAGCGTGACTCTAGCATCATTTCCTGAATAACACAAAAAACAAGGGGGGAAAATGTGCATGTTGTTTTAGCATCTTTAACAAGATTAATGATTATTAAGGCAAAAACTCATTCTTTTTTTTTTTAATCTAACCGCAATTTTCTCTGCTTAAACTTTGTGCCTCTGAGCTGAAGGGGGAGGGGGAGAATGATGGATGCAGAGGTTATGATAAAGAAAAATCAGTTGACAGTGATAAAGATTTTCCAGCGGTGGACACGGAATAGAGATGGCAATCTGCAGCAGACATGGAGATATCAAGAGCAGAAATGGTGAAAGCAGTGGTGAGATGGACAGATATTGGATAGCAGGAAAGGAATGAAAAATGAAAGCAGGGAGGAGATTAAAGCAGGGAAAGTGATAAAGGAGGCTAGAGGACAGGAATTTAGCCTCAGAAGACTACACTTTGAGATGTCTCGAGGGGAGGAGATGGACAGGATGGTGGGGAAATGGTGAGAGAAGACAAACTTACCCACTGTGACCAAAAAAAAATCCAGATCATGTGTTCTGATATTTCTTCCTCCTACGCTAGATGCTGTTCATATTTCATGAAATCTGCAGCTCTCTCGTCCTTGTGGGTGACTAAAAACACCAGCATTGTCGTCATAACCATGCACATGCACTGATAAGAAGATACCCAAGTTACAAACACTGGATTAGTCACTTGATTGTATAATTTCCTGAATGAAGACCCCAGGGATCTCGGTTTCCATTTCATTCTTATCTCCTTTGTGTTGTTGTTTCTCCTCAAATAGACAGCTGATGGGACTTCTGAGTGTGTCTGTGGGTTTTCCTTCATCCCACTGAAAGCTGCCCAAGGTCTGATGGTAAATGAGTCGCACTTAGGCAGAAATACACCATTAAACCATAACCACACCCAGATAAGAAATAAATTCAACTGTGGTTTTTTTTATTTGGTTCTAGAGCAATATATTTCTTTTAATCGGTCACCTAGCAGACTGTGGGCATGTGCAACATGTGTATTTACATGTATGTGCTTGAGCTTTCCTCGGTCCACAAGGGTGTCTGAGCTGGTGTTTGTACGTCTGTGTGTGCACTGGTGTTTGCCTGCGTGATTACCAGCCCACTGGAAAGGCATCGCCCACATCACGGCACTGATGAGTCACACTCTGAAACCCCAAAATAGACCAAGCTAGCTCTTATCCCTGCTGGGACACACACTCACATACACACATGAGACATGCGTTCTGTCTCCCACAAAGTATGAAGTCGCATTCAGTATCTAAGAGATGCCACTGCTTGGTGGAAATCTTTCCTGTGTAGTGCCCTTCACAGGTCCCTACTGACACACTGAAGCCCAACCATACTGTGATGATGTCTGTGACTCCAGTCTCCAGGATCACACCACATGACCTGGGTCCAAAAACCTCGCCTTCATTACCTCATCTGTTAAAAACAGGACAGAGCATGTCCTTGGGCTGCAGGATACAAGTGAGACTTTATGACAAACTGGTCTGTGTTATCCATACTAAATAGGTAGAATGTCATCAGGCAGATGGTGTTTAGTCATTGCACGGACGACTGCGTACAACCTCACTGGCCTCTTTCCTGCTAGATCAGGTGGCTTCCTCACTGTACCTGTCATATGCTGCCATTGTGTCCATTATCTGAAATATAATAATGATAATTAATGATATAATAGTATAGTATATAAAGTATGGTTTGAAATGCAGACAGGTACAGTGATATGATGCAGGTTGAGACAAAACTAAAAAGCACACACACATACTCGAGCAGCATAGTAGGGCTGACATATATTCAAGCAAATTTTCTGTGTGTTTACATATACACATATATAGGAGAGATTAAAATGAAATAATGCATAAAAATATTAAAAAGCTACGATGTAATGTACTTGAAAATATCATTACAAGCCACTTAACCAACAGTCAGTGCTGAACAGCTCTTAACTCGCCCCTCCTTGCAGAATTCAGTACTCTCACCAGTGGGTCATGAATGCTTGAGCCTGTAATAAGACCCTCAGGATTTCCAAGCAAGTCTCTTATCTCTTTCAGTTTCATAGTAAGGTCAAAGATCAACTCTGTAATGGCAGAAAAATCCAAAAACAGTTCACCATGGTAATCTGTTTGGATTACAATGCAAAACTGTAACCTCTCCATTGAAATGTGAGCTGTAGTCAAACCGGAACATACGAAACATGTGGGTTAAAATGCTAACTGAATGAAGAGGTGTACATTACACCTTTGCTGCAGCTCTCGATGACTGTGGGTTGTGTTTACCAAGAAGACTGCTGCCTAAATCACTGTGGTTGTTCAGATTATTTTCAGTGGTAACAGATGCCAGTCTGGTCTGAGTAAACCAGCAAGCTGATTTTTGTTTTTGTTTTTTTTCTGATCCACTGCCAGCAACAAACTTTACAGTTTTTGTATGTACACCATTATAAAAAGTCAATAAAGCACAGGGTTAACAGGAAATCAGCTTAGGTAGGGATGAGGGTGAATGGTTTCACTGGCGAGGGGAAAGAAAAAAAGTGAAAGTAGAACAGACAGTTCAGATAATTCCGTGTCTGTCAAGTCGAGCATAACCACATTGTGTTTCACTGTCAGCATTTCCTACCATGAGCAGAGGATATATCATTACCTCTGCTAGTGCTCTTATATATATATATTTTTTTTTATCTCTTACTGGTTTGACAGCATGGTAATGTAGCATGATATTCCACAAATGGGCTTTTTACAAATTGAAGTCACAAATTCCACAGATTTATTTCTTCTTTATAAACGATCTCAGCTGGTTCTTTTCGAAGAGCAGTTACCAGCTTGACAGCCACACATTTTACAACAAGCACATTAACAAGTACTGTCAGTCTGTCACTGTCTGTCACTGTCCATTGCGTGAAAACATTTTCTGTGACATGCCAGATAGCTTTGTTAATTATTGATTATTGAACATACTCATAAAAAAAAAAAAAAAAAAGAACCACCAGCAGCCTGCTGGACAACAACAATCTGCCACACTTGGAGAAGGTCTCCTGTGATATTTGTGTTTATGAGCAGAAAAAGGCCTTGAAATCACACCTTGTGTATGTCACCTCCTACTGTTAGACTCACACCGAACCTCATGAGAGAGATTTTTCTCAAGACAGAAGAAGGAGCATGTAAAAAGCATTTAAAGTCCCTCTTGCCTCTCTATAGGATAAATCAGATGTTTGTGTGTCTGCTCTGTACTGAAGCACACCACTTAGTCCATAGACAGTGTCCTCCTCAAGGCTGAGTATGAGGTTAAATTTGTCTGTTAATGGAAATTCAAAGAAATTTGGAATTGCAAACCAGCTAACATAAGCTGCAACCCAAGATTACAGTGCTTCAAAATTCTAACCTCAATGCTGAACGTAGAGAGAGGACAAATGGAGTGAGGAGAAGAAAGGATGAAATGAGAAGTACAGCAGATGATGATTGTTTGCATACATTTTATGGTTATTTGGGCTCAGTTTTGTTTGCTAAACAAGACAGCGTACAGTGTTAAAATACTCATGGAAAAGATGGTGGAGTTTTAGAGCAGCAGGACACAGTGAGATTCCTCTGTTCACATCGGGCATGGTCATGAAAGAGGGTGAAGGGGAGCACAATAATTAATCAGCCGATAATCGTCCAGGGTGACGTCAGGGCTTGACCTACTTTTGATGACCAGGAGGCTCTGACTGAAGGACACACATGAGGTGTGCTGCCTACGTTATGTACCAAACCATCACCGATTTGACATTTTGAAAAAACAAAGCTGTCAGAATCCAAACCAAAGAGCACTGTAGCTCATTGCTTGTAATGCAGCAAAGCTTCTTTTCACTTCCACTGTCCGCTTCTTTCTTCTCCTCCTTCTCATCTTTATTTTTTCTGCCTCTTCCGCTTTCTTTCTCCTCTTTTTTTTTTTCCTCCCTCGTCTCCATTTAATTCTCATAACCTCCGTCAACATCCTTTTTCTTCTCCATAACACACTTCCAGAAGAGGCTCTCATTTGTTTTCTTTGAAGTGCTTCTTTATTCAGGGACGCTCTCTCCATCTCTGTGACTCCCCACCCGCCTGTCTTGTTAGGTTTTGGTTCTCTTCCAGGGCACATTTTTTCAGGTCACTGTCAGTTCTGTGCTATCTCTCTCTCCCTCTCTCCTTCTCGCTCTCTTGCGCGCTCTCTCTTTTGCAGAGAGCACATCAGCTAAAGACATTGCAGTGTGTGTGTATGCGCAGACACACACAAACCATGCTGGTTGCTGTCGGGAGAAGCTGCTGCAGCGCGCGTGTGTGTGTGTGTGGTTTGAGTCTCTTAAAGGACCCGTGCTGTAGTCTAGCACTGATGCTCAACCTGCAGTGCTCATCATCCTGCGAGCACAGCCATCTCTCCTCTCGCTCTTTCCCTTCCTCTCCCTCCATCATCCACTCACCCCTAATTCCTCACACTCTCTCCCTCATTCCTCACCTCTCTCACACAGTTGTCATCCCCCAATCATTGCCATTCACTCCGTCCACCTACACACATGTGTTGCTAGTTGTGTGGGTATGTGTGTGTCAGGGTTAAAGCCCTTAGTCAGAGGTGTGTGAGTCATCAGAGTTTTTGTAGTCTGAAGAGGGGGAATATCCTCTTTTTCGCCTTCCTCCTACTATCTCACTCCTGCTGGACTTAAACCGGGAGAGGAAACATTACCGTGAGTCATGGCACCATACTTATTTGTGTGTGTTTTTGGGTGTGTTAGATCATATGGGATATTCCTGCTTGTGTTCTCTTGTATGTATGTCAGATACTTAAAATTCTAAAGCCAAACATCTCTTTCTTTTGGTTTCTCTCTTTACGTGGGTGTGTGCGTGTGCATGGACCTGTGTATTTACACCTGTGTTTGTGGTGTATGCGTGAATGTGTGTGTGTGTGTGCGTGCACAGGCAGGTTCAGGGTCTCCCACCATGGCTGCGGCCATCCAGGAGTTCCAGAGATCGGAGTCAGACCGACTCAATGAAGTCAAAGGTCACCTGGAAATTGCCTTACTGGAGAAACATTTCCTACGTGAGTATGGACGCACGCACGCACACACGACTTTCTTGTCAATGCACATGGGGTTCAGTGCTCTCTAAACAGACATTTTAGTATCTTTGTGGCTATAGTGGAGGGTAGGTAGAGTGTTTGCCTGTTTAGTATGTAGAACAAACATTTGCTGGAAGCCCACTGGTACTTGTTATGCCTTTCAGTTAAAAGTTATCATCAGTCCATGTTGTTCAGTGGTCTGAGTTTCAGTTTACTGTTTGTGATTTTCCCACAGTCTACCTCTAATTCCCGTGAGAGAGATTTTCAGCTTTACCTCGAATCTCTCTTGTTATCTCCCAGAGAAAAGCCCTGAACCTGTGACACTCAGCTCCTAGTTATGCACAATATGTAGGTGGAGAGATTGTTTGCAGCAGCAAGAGCAAGAAAGCAAAAGAATGAGGAAAAGGTATAATTTGCAGTGTTTTGCCGTGGTGATTTTGTATTGTGGAGATGAGGCCTCTTTCTACAATTTCTTACCTTCAGTGTCTTTCCTACAATTATATATCAAATAGTGAATGTAGTAGGAAGCCGTCTGTCTTGTTAGCTGAAATGAAAATCTATCTTTGACACACTGGCACTTACTGATGCCTGTCTAGCTACAAGCATCGTGTGATACCAGTCTGCTTTGTGGTTTTTACAATCATGCAGGATGTTGGTCTTGGTTCCTGTGTGCAACCTGACTCTAACAGACTAGCAGTTTACCGCAACCCTCATGTGTTATGCTCACTACATGACGCAGAAATGTTTTGCCCAACTCAACTTAAAAGCAGTTTTATCTGCAAACAGTACATGGTTCCAGTGCTTGTGATAATGTTTGTTATTAATTTCAAAGAAATGCTCAGATTTGAGTGTTTTATCCTCCTGTATCTGTATCTGTAATCTTATATCTAGAATGAGCAATAAAGACAGTAACATCCTGTTTTGATAACTGTATGTTATACACAGAAATTACTGTGGAAGCGTAATGGAAGCAAACAGCTGCTGAGCTAATGTTAATCAATTTACCATGCTACACCAGAGGGACTCACTCACTATTTATTTATTTATTCATTTGTTGTTTGTATCTTGCACGTCCTTGTAATTTAGAGCATCTACAGGGACGTTAGCAATAGCAACATATCAACATAAATAAAGCTGTTGGTAACATAATGTAACACCAGACACTGAAAATAGTCCCCAACAAATGTCTAATTTAGTGAAGTTTGAGTATATTTGCAAAAAAAACCACAGTACCCAGTTGTAATGAAAGGAAACAGTAACGGAAACTACTTTTTTTGTTGTTGTTGTTAAGAACGAAACTATAGTTGTGAGCCAGATTAACGCATTGCTGATTTTGTTCTTGTAATGACATTTGTTTGCATTAGTCACTATTAGCAAAAGTAATATTACTGTACTACTGATGACAGAGATGAGTGAAGGGTTGAAGATGTGATGGTTTATCTGCACACATCTGAAAAGTAAGGCTAGTGAGGGAGTGAATGGGTGATGCAGAGGCAGGGAGAAAAGATAGGAAGCAAACGGTGTGATGCTTCTCCCCGGCCCACCCACTCAGCTCACTCATTTCCAAGTGTGTCCAGCCTGGTATCCAATGAGGTTTACTTCTTGTCCTTTGCAAAGCTTTTCAACTGTGCTTGTCTATTAGAGAGAGAGAGAGAGAGAGAGAGAGAGAGAGAGAGAGTGTGTGTGAAAGAGAACACCTCAGGCTATGTCCTCACTAATAATGACTGTGCCTGAGCTAAAAGGGCGGTATTCATTGTCACATTGTCAGGAGGCTAGCTACATGAGACCTTCTTTCCTTCCTGTTTGCCCTTTCCTTGCTTCCTCCTTTCTTCCCTCCCTCCTTGCCTTTTATAGAAAGTTCCTCTGGAGCTCCTTTTTGCCTTTTTTCTCTCCATCCCACTGAGCTGCTCTTTCAGATTCTGCCCGCCCTTCTCTCCTCTTCATTTCTGGATCAGTCTCAGCTCTCTTTTTGCTCATTTATCCTCTTTTCTTCTTTTCTCATGCTTTTGATTTTCCTCTCCCTTAATGCTGTCTCTCTGTTTGCACACAAAGCAGATAAAAGCAGCTGTGACAGTTTCATGAGCTCCAAGAGTTCAGAAGACAAATGTCATCTTAGCTTTACCTAAGATGGCAGCCACTTGGCATTTTGTAAGGCGATGAACCTTCATACACATTGCCTCTTGTTGTTGATTGTGAAAGGGCAATAGTAACTGCAGGTAATACAGTTTTTTTCTTCTGACATTACCTCAGGTGCTTTGTTTTATTTCCTCTGATTCCTTGTAGCTGCCTGCTGCTTCACCCTGTCCATCTCATTCTCTGGTTATCCGTTTCTCTGATGCCTCTCAATCTCCTGTCCTATCTCTGGCTGGTGCAATCCAGGGAACACTGAAGCATGACAATCCATTAGCACCTAATGGAGTCCTGAGCTCTCAGCCCTGCACTCTTGTTATTGTGTATTCTATTACTTCTATTTTTCTTTGCACTCTGCTCCATTTTCCTATGCTTTATGTAGTCATCATACAAGAAAACAATGGACTGCTGAGTGTCACACAGTATAGCCTTCTATAGAAAGAGCTACACAAGTGTTCATTCATCATGTTCTCGGTAATGTGTTGAGAACAGATGAACACAGACTTACACTTATATACAGTTTGTCATAAGCTAACGCTAATGAGATTAGTGGGGTGAAACAAAAGATTCCTTGTAGCAAGATGTTATGAGTTCATGTGTTGTGTAATGGCTTTTCTGGTAGTATAGGAAAACAACATACCATCCTGCAAGTAGAGCAGCCATAGTTTAGTCATTTAGAAATGCAGTGTTTGACTTAAAGGATAATTGTGGTTGATTTCTGCCTGGCATATTTCCCATATATGTGGCTTTTGTAGCTCTATGGTTTGTGCTAACTTTACACATGCTGCCTCCATTGTAAAGATTCTGGAAAAGAAGGATGTACGCAAAGCAGAGTATATCAGGGCAACAGCAGGATTTTTACATTAATTATTTCTGACTCTGAGTATGACTGAATGTTTAACGCAGAGTGAACCCGCCTGTAACTGCCATTTTACCAACTTGCCAGCTGACCTAATCTAATCCGCAATCTGATTTCTTTCTGCACATGGCAGGAGTAGTTGTTCACACAGCAGCAGGGTGCAGTAAAGTTGGTTTCCTGGCTGAGAAGTTGGAGGTGGTCAGCCTGTCGCCTGCAGCTCTTCATCTAACAGCTCAGTGTGGCTACTCCCAACTGTTTTGTTAGTCCATTGCAGAATTGAATTTTGCATTACCATTTTTGATGATGGATAAAAGCCACCCACTGAACAGTTGAACACTGTTTACCATTCAGTTTTAAGTTCACTGTACAGCCTCTTACAGTTAGAAAAACATGCACTTCCAGAGGGAAAGAACAGTAATTCATCATTCCAAACCTGAAGAGTGTGTTGATTTTGTGCTCATTTCTCTAATGGCGCATCAGCATTTAACCCAAGAAGTGATTTGGGCTTCTTGGATTTCTTGCACATTCAGAGTGAGCTGAGTGTAGGCGTATGCTCTCTCTCTTTCTCTCTTTCTCTCTCTCCCTCTCTCTCCCTGACGTCTTTCTCTCTGCTGCCTAAAATAAAGCCAGGGCCCACGCTGTATGCTAAAACAAACACATTGCTTAAGTATATTGTCTCCTGCCTTCACAGGAGGCATGATTTTCCATTCCAGATGGTGTGTGTGTGTGTGTGTGTGTGTGTGTGTGTGTTTGTGAATAGTGACCCGTGCTATTCTGAGGGCACTTAATTGGTTAATTTGTAACCATGTTTCCGGACGTGAGATCACATAGGAGACAATCACACAAACACGTATGCAGCTCGGGTCGCGATGCCCCTTCACGTAGCATGTTTTAGTGGTATGTCTTATATCTAATTACAGAGCTGCTTCTTCATCATTTGGTTACTTGATTATATGAAGACTGTTTGCTTCATCCTCTGTTATACAAAGCTCTTTAGCTCTGTATAAGAGAGGAGACTTGGAGATTCATAGCAGCACAGCCACACAAGCCACACAAGACAAGCAATGGAGATGTAAATTATGCAAGTGTTTTAGCATAAAATTGTGTGTGTCTGTGTGTGCATGTGTGTCTAAAATGACCAGCGTGGGAATATATGAATGTGTGTGAGTGTGCTTCTGCGTGAATTTTTGTGTGCCTCTCAGTCTGCGCCCGCTGCACACAGAGATTTACGATAAACACTCTGAGAACACAGTTTCCTTGAGTGATAACCCTGTGATAGTTCTATGATTATTATAGTCATGGACATAAAGGCAGAGGGATAAATCAACTAGAATTTGTCCCATGGGTGACAGAGCGGAACTGAACTGCCCCTTCTACTGGTGGTAAAATGGCAGAGGGCAGTGCCACTGGAAATCACCACATGTAATTATGTGAGTAGGCTTAAAGTGTTAAGCTTACATTGCTTCCTATCTCTGTCCCCCCTGGGTTTTCTCTCGCTTTGATTCTCATTTTCTTTCACTCCTATTCATTATATTTTGCCCTTGTGTCCTCTTTTTGTGTTTCTCTTTTGCCTGCTATTTATTCTTAGCTTTTTGTTACCTCTAGCTTGTTCTGTCTCAGTTTTTTTACATTACTAAAGACAGTTGTACTCAGAGCTGAGAGATAATGGCAAGATAAAAAAACAAAAACAAAACAAAAACAACAAAACACATGTAGCTCTGGCGCCCACGAGCCAAACAGATAATCACACGGAAACACAGATGCACTGGACATTTTTTATTCTTACAGGTTAAAGTGTGTAAATGTTTGTAGTGCTTCCATAGTCTCACATTGCACTGTGCAGTAGGCAGTCCCTGCCTTAATTGGGGTTTATTGGTTTTACTGCTACCAGTTCTGTAACATCTGAAAGAACTAGATTGTGTGTGTGTGTGTGTGTGTGAGAGAGAGAGAGAGAGAGGGAGAGAGAGAGAGGGAGAGAGAGAGAGAGAGAGAGAGAGAGGCTATCCTGTTTGAGGTCGTGTATTGAAGGTCAGTGCGGGGGAACAGGCCAGGCTTTGTGCTCTACAGTGACTGGCTGATCAATACAGTGTCCTAGCTGCTGTCCTACTTCATCCTGGGCAGGGGAACACATACATAAAAGCTACACACACAAAAGCACAATGCTGCAGCAGCACAACCGAAAGCTAATGGATTCAGAGATGAACTGCAATAGGTATGTGATGCAATTCGTTCTTCACAAGACCATCTGGTACTCTATAAACCCACCACCCAGCCAGAATAACAAGTATGTTTCAGTGACATATGTCAAAAAGACATTAGGAAGTGTCTCACTGCTTTATCATTACCTGACCCACTCTAAAATATGACCATGTACCCCCATATACCCCCTAGAGTACATGTAGCCCTGTCCTCACCAAAATCTGACCTTTACAGTAGGTCCTGCAGTAGTAAACAAAACAGAACAAGCCTATTACAGTATTCATTTCATTCATTCATTCGTTGAAAAGTCTTAGTTTGTATTCTTGGAGCTAATTATGCAAGTGATTGAGTATTCTGTGGGACAGTGCCTCATTACTCATACATGTACTGTGATGATGAGAATGATTCACTCTCCGTCCTGCATGATAATGAAGAAACCTTGCTCGGTGCTTGCTGAGGACAGTCTTTTCTGTCATAGGTGATTCCTGTTCTACAGGAAATCCAGAATAAGTCGCTGAGGCAGAATGGGTCCTGACAGCTTAGAAGCAGAAGTTTCTGGTGGTCAGAGGTGAAAGGTCAAGGGCACTGTGGTCTCACAAAACAATGCTAATTATGGCAAAATAAACGTAATAGCTTTTATTAAATTCCTTCAGTCTTCTCTACATGTGAGTGTGGACAGACGTGTGTAAACTGCAATTTGACTGGTGAGCAGCGACATAACCACAAGGCAGTAACTCTAGTTAAGGAAAGTGACATGTCGAATGGACCTGTCATGACCTCATCTTTAGTTGCGTTTAGTCATCATTCGGTAGCTGTAGCAGAGTTTGTGAGAATGCAGCAGGTGGCCATGTGGGCAGAGAGACTTCTCAGTGAAAAATCACAGATTCCGTGTTTTGACCAGGCCGCACGTCCACAACATACTGTTTGTTGTATCGAACCTGTGTGTGTAAACTTCACTGGATCTTTCAAGACAGTTGCGTGTTCTTTTGCTAGCAAAAACCTGGGAAATGTCTTTTTTTTTCTCACTGTTTCCCTGAAACCTCTTGGTTCCCAGTGCAGAGCCATGACCAGATAACAATGATGTAATGAAATCTATGATGTGATTACTGTTCTCCAAACAAGCAGATGCTATCCTCCCTGCTGACACAACATTGGATTATGGAACTTGTTTATCTAGATTATTTATTGCATGTTTATTTCATCCTTCCTTATAAATATTTGAGCGTGCACACACACACACACACACAGCAACATAACAGAGAGAGAAGACAGACATACTGTTACTCCCCACACACCGCCTGTCAAGGAGTCTGGCTCTGCGCCATGTGAACAAGAAAGGCACAAGAAAGCAAGCATGTTGTTTTGATGTTGCAGGGAGGACTGTGAAGTTTGAGATTGAGCCATAAAGTCATCATAATGTTGTAGAGGGGGGAAAAAGTGAAACAAGTGAGTGAAATCTAGGTCACCGGGAGATATCAGGGCCAGAGTGGAAGGAGGCCACTGAGAGGAAAGAGGATTTTTAAAAAAAACACAGGACAAAAGGAAGACAAAATACAGTACGCATTTTGGTTCACTCCAAGTACAACCTGAACAACAGTAGAATAATTACAAAATGCAAAATTGGATAGAAAAAAGAAAAAAATTATAATTTGACACTGCCAGACACTTGTAAGCACTTTTTTGAAAGGTCAGATGTTATGAACATGACACCTGCAGAATGAGGGCTGTACGGAGAGTTTAAATGTGATATGCTGTTGCAGTTGGTTTAATTTAAAATGCAAAATGCACGATGTCTCACTGTTGAAAATATAATGTTGTCAGTGCAGGATAGGGGGTAGATAAAGCATCTATTCATATTCCCAATTACATTTTGGCTCAGCTTGTCTCCACTTGTCAGTGCTGGATTTATATTGTTTTCTATACCTCGTCCTCCCCTTCTCTTTTTCCTTAGTCTGTGACTTGAATGGTGTATTAACATCTGCAGATTGGCTGGAGGCCACAAAGCTCAACCTTCTTCTCTGTTCAAGTCAACTAGTGTTGTGGCAAACACTGTGGTGAATGGGAACAATGTGAGGCCAATGTGAAGCGACTGATTCTCCCTCTCTCTCTCTCTCTCTCTCTCTCTCTCTCTCTCTCTCTCTCTCTCTCTCTCTCTCTCTCTCTGTCTTTCTCTGAACACCCCCCCCATTCCCCCACCTTCCTTTAATGAAAGGAGCCATTGTCTCTGGCCCTACTTACTTAGTACTTTTCCTTTGAGGTCTTAAAAAACTTTGCCTGCTTAGATGAAAAGCGATTTGCTTTGCTTGCGTATGTACAGTACTCATGCACACTCATGCTGCTGCACACAAATATGAACGTGGGCAAACCAGCACACAGCAAACACACAACACATCTGACACATATGTACACAGCCAGGCATAAAAACCCATGTTGACACATGAACATGCATAATGCGTGTGTGTGTGTCTGACAGCTCCACTGTGCACAGAAATCTCAGATTCCAGGCCCTCTTAGTCTGCTGGCCACCCAGCAAAGCCCCACCTCTCTCTACCTCCGCTGCCCTCCTTCTCTTTCCTCCCAGTGCCTAACACATTCATACCAGCTCCGGTCACTGACCATCACTCCTAGTGTTTGGGGGCCTATCAAAATAGTCTCTTGTGTTGCTGGTGACAGATCACTGCTTTGTCTCTGGATGGGACATGTGAAAATGGAGCATACACCCAAACTTTGACGGGCTTGGAGGAGTTTTGAGGTCATTAGGTAGCAGACGGTGTAAAACAAGCTGGGGCCGGACCTGGAGAACCTGCAGCCGTGGCTCGATTTCAGGAAAGAACCAAGGCGGCCACTCTGCCGTCCCGATCCTGCACGAGTGTCCCGGGAACGGCTCGACTGCAGAGACGGATGGGTTTGTGCAAGCTGGAGGACTGCACCTTTGACAGCTTTGAGCTGCTTTACAGTGGAGCTGTCGATAAGATTAAAAGCCATAAAAGTAACCTCAACTTCAGTAAGTTTCATCAGCTTCAACATCAGGAATTTACTGTAAACTTGAATAGGAGAACTTCTGTTCATTGGCCAGCTGTGTTTGAAAACCATGTTGTACCATGGTATTGCATATGTACAATATTTGAGTTATTTTTAAGTTGAAGTGTAGAGTATTTGATCGTATGTATAATTGAAAACAAACAGGACAGACTACATTGAAAATCCAGGCCCCAAACTGCTTTTGTAGGCTACTGGACATAAGCTGTAACACAAGTGCAGCAGTGGTTCAGAGGTATAGTTAGAGCTAGACCACCAACATCAGAATGCTCAAGAGTTGTTCTTGGAAAATTGTGCCACTCACAATTTGCTATTTATTCAGCCTTACATTGAAAAATAGGCAAATAAGTGTTTCAGACTTGGCACAAGGGTTATCTGTGGAAATTGGTGTTTCAGTTACTGATCAGGCAGAGCAAAGGACAGTACATGAAGCCAGCCTCTGCAGATGGCATCCAAGAAGAAATCCATTGCATGAAAAGAAGCTTGATGAATATTGGCAGCACCTTCTTTGGTCAGATGAAACCGAAATAAATTTGTTTGGATCAGATGGGGTCCAGTATGTTTGGCGTGGACCTGGCCAGGACTACCGCAGGGACTTCATACTGCCAATTTTCAATTTTGTATAATCCAGCTGACTGTAATTAACTTCTGCTTTTGTAAGAAACTCAAGCACAGGCTCAGTAAGTTTTGTTGTTACATTTTTGCCAAATGAATTCAGACAAATGTGACTTTGGCCCACGTCAATGTTAAGATTATATCTAAAAACTCAGTTCAGTGTCTACGTACAACATGATGTCCTAACATAGTGATTCTGCTGCATTACCCAAGACCACATTTGCACCCCTTGGCCTCAGTCACATCCTTAAATTGCAATTAATTGCCCTCAGCATCACTAGTATTTTCTGCTGTTTTCAGACCTTTATTAGCGTATAATATAATGTGTATAACTCTTATGAAATTGCTGTTTTTTAGCCTTTTTTCCTCACAGAGAGTTTCATGGAAAGCCTGCATGACAGAGAAGGTCAGCGCTATTTAAAGTGGCATCTCCTGGCATGGCATTTAGCTAATCCCTTGTCTGTGTTACAGATAAATGGTGTAGTTACTAACCTTCATAATGGCCTAAGACCTTGTGATATGGTAACCCAGGATGAAGATTTATATATAGAAGACAGCAATCCAATTTTAGAAGCAGAACGGGCGTGTTGACAGTATTATTAATATGCTATCTGATGTAGAGGGCCTCTGTGGAACAGGAAAAAGATTTTACTCCATCTCTCTCTCTGTCTGACACACATAGCATATTGTGTCATGCTGTGCTGTATCACATACTTTTACTGGTGTTAAGGAAGGATATAGTCAGTATGGAAGGAAGGAACTATGCATAGGAAAGGGGTGGAGAAAGGGTAAAGGAGTTTTAGAGGATCCTATACACAGAGGAGGGATAACACAAGGTAAAGGAAAGGAGTGACATACCATATGGGGGCAGGAAACTGGGGGTAGGAAGGGACTAAAGAGGGTAAAAGGTGAACAGGATCTGGGGCTTGAAGGAACAGCATAGGAGTACTGCATAGCCATTATGGAGCAGCACTGTGAATGGTTTTATGTAAAAATAAACTAGTTGTATTAATGTAAATCATTAATTAGGACTACAACAGAAAAGATTGTTTCATCCCCTTTCATAAAAAAACATTAACAGGGACACTGCTGAAATTAGATTGTGCTATATATGGTTTACTGACATTGTTGGTAAATTTGCAGGTTCATTGAACATTTCACTCTTATTCACTGTCACTCTTATTATTTCTTTCCTTTTCAACCAGGACTGAGTCTATTTCAACCGTAGTAATATGACACATTTAAGTTAATATGTTTTGTGTCAAGTGATGTTGCTGTTGACTTTTGCATTCAGTACAGTGTAAACTACTGATCTAGTTTTGTCTACATAACCCATGGTGCATTGCTGCTGATACCTATTTGTCTAAAAGGTTTACAGTTGGCTGTGGATCTCCTGGCGCAGGGCAACCTAGCCAGCGCTAAGCTGCTTAGCCCATAGCAACCTTTGGCCAGCCTCTCACTTACTCAGTCTCTTACGCACACACAGACACACACATTCATTCTCTCTGTCTTGTTTGCATACACAAATACTGTACCATAACCACATTATGTTAGCAGATAGGAAGAGGGAGACAGGCAAACTGAGCAGATGGAGGGGTGTATGAGAAGATTCAGATTACACACAGGAAGCAAAAGAGGAAAGAATCTTCCACTGATGTGTTTATGGTTTCCCACCTTAATGCCCCAGTGCACAAGGTTTTCAAAAGAAAGACCAAGATGGTGCAAACTGCTTTTATAAAATAGAACTGAAAATGAAATTGTTCTATGCAGGGACATTATATGGGATGTGGTTACGGAGTATATGTCCCCCTCTCAGTAACTCATCCAGCATTGTAGCCAATGCTGCAGCTGCAGGAGGTGCTGGCAATGAATGTTTTATTAGCGTTAATGGGAAGAGGTAAAGGACAAGAGTGAGATATGAGATTAGGTGATGAGAAAGAGAGAAAGAGAATCTGGCAGATAAATTCTTGTAATATGAATACCCTAATGTCCATGTGATGAAATGATCTTAGGAAAAAGGAGGGGCCGGGGTTGCAAGATGATATACATTTTCATTATCAGAGTCTGCAGAGGAGGTAGAGGAATGAGGTAATGACCAGGCAATACCACTTGTGTTTTAGGTTGGAGTGATATTAATGTTGTCACTCGCTTGATGCATCATTTTCTCCTAAATCCTCAGGTGTTTTTTTGTAAGAACAGCCTTAAGTCAATCAAAAAAGTTTGTCTTTTTCTTTATATGTGGATGTAAGAAGGACTTGTGGCTGTCTTGTTTTTGAGCCTAATGTTGTAGACTCCTAAATGGATGCAGTTATTCATTCATTTGTGCCTTTGCACATGCACTAACTTTTATTGCCTTGCCTCCTCCAATATTCATGTGTCCCTTTAGTCAGGGACAATAGACTGAGAGGAAACACCGCTGATGTTGCACCCCAGGCTTAGAAAGCCCTGATACCTGATACCACTTGATGCCAGGAGCTGATTGATAAGGAGGAAGAGTGGCGGACAGGTGAAGGTGAAGGCGATAGATGGAGGGAGAGATGAAACGACAGAGACATATAAGTCGAGGCTGCAATTTGGAAAATCTCTTGGTTCCACTTTGAAAACAACAGTTTTACCATAAATTAATTAGATTTTTTAACATTATATTGTCAGTTTTAGTGAAATTGAAAAAATACATGAAACAATGGATGAAATGTTCGACATAAGTTTGAATACTTATCAGATGTGTGTGTGTGTGTGTGTGTGTGTAGCCCCTTTGAGTTGTATGTTTTCTCTTCAAAAGTTAAGATACTGACCAGTGTTGTGTTTTCCAGAGGAGGAGCTGAGGAAGCTGCGGGAAGAGACCAATGTGGACTCCCTGCGGCAGGAGCTGGAGAGAGAGCGAAGCAAGAGGATAGACCTGGAGCAGAAGATGAATGAAGTGCTCAAGTCCAGGTAAGACAGGAAGACAGAGAGCAGAGTCAAGTGGAATGACGTGGACGACAGGAGATGAAGAAGTAATAATGAGGGAAAAACAGGAAACAGTGACATTGCACTTTGTAACACTTCAGCTCGGCAGAGTTTATCATGGGTCAAGTCAGATGGTGGGTGTGTGTGTGTGTGCGGGTGTGTGTCAGTCCCAGGGCTACCCAAGGTTTCTGTTATAAATAGAGGCCTCAGCAGCTTGGGAGGCTGGGAATTCCACAAGGAGGTGTGTTTATGTGTGTGTGTTTTGAGGGAGATGGAAAGAGGGGGGGGGGGGAAACAAGACAAGTCACGCGCTGGTCTGCGTCGCCAAGTGCATGCTGTGACACAGTAGCTATGCTGGTGTCAGGAAAAGCCTGCGTCTCCTGACAGCAGCCAAGCCACCCTTAAACCCAGGGTGCGCATGTACGGCTCTGCCCGTGTGTGTGTGTGTCTGTGTGTGTGATCAGATGATGTTTCTGTGCCTGCCAATGGGAAATTCCACTGGTGCACTCCAAGTGATTACCAGCAGAGAAACATGGCCTCAAGAACGTCAGAGACAGATTTTGTAAGAGGTGAACTAATGTACCATGACCTGGGAGTTTTGCTCATTTAATCCTTTGTCAGCAGTAACCAGCTGGAGAGATGCATGCGCAGACAGCAGACAGTAAACATCTCTTCAGTCACTAATATCCAAGCAACCCTGAGCAAAGCAGTAGAACTTAAATCATTTAAACATTTGAAGTGATGTGTGGCTTGTCATATTAGAATAATTAATTAATTACAGGCTGGACATGACCAGGCTCAAAATGGGTTATTTAGGTTTTGACTCAAAAGAGGCTTTGATACAACACAGCCTCCCATTTACAGATGGGAAAATAAATAATAAGGTGCTGGTCCACCACAAGCTGCCAGTCTCTGGGACTCTACTGGAGTCAGTAGAGCCAGTAGTTAAACAGGTAATACAAAACATTTACTTACCAGTAACACTTTATTTTAGAAGTCCAGTTTGTCCTCATTTTCAGTTCTCCTACTTTGGTACTAATAACAGGGAATTTGGAGACAGCATTTACAGCATTTGGAGACTCAAGGTGAGTTCACAAGAGGAAAATGTTGCTACAGACAAGCATACCATTGAACGCACTGTATATGATGAATAAATTTCCTGATTGTGAATGAATAATGAAGAAGTATTTACCCAGGTTTAACTGGAGCTTTTCTTTCAAATAAGTTACTGTTTTTTCTTATAATTACTACTAAAGGACACATTTCGTTCAAGGAAACTTCCCAGGAAATTTATAGGAAACTACAAACCCCTTAATATAAAACATTACCAACTTGCTGTATCGCCTGAAGCGCTGACTTTTAGTGACAATGAATTGGTTTGTATTTCAAGAGAGAAGAAGAGTCTTTCTATTTTGAGCAAGTTCTCCCTGGCCAGTAGCAAGAAACATGATTACCATTAAACCATTAAAGATGAAGGTCCAAATTCTTGGAATGCTTTCCTGTCTTATGATGGATTTTTTTTCTTTCTACATGTATGCCTGTTTACTTATGTCAGTGCAGCTGATGGAGACACACTCATTTGTGTTCTCCAGTTCATAGGTTTGCATAGAATTAGCTTGAATCAAACAAACAGAAGTACAAAAAACTCACGTGTGAAGTTGTAAGCGCAGGCTTTCCTAGTCTCTGTGTGGGTTCTTTCTTTCACTTGGTTTTTGTTTGTCCAAAAAATGTTTTGTTTTTGCTGGCGCCTGTTATGAGATTGTAACTGTGAGATTGTTAACTACACAAAGCCAGATGGAGACTGAAACCGTGTCTCCTCATTCTGTCTTTGTCTCTGCGTGAGTCTCTCTCACTCTTGACAGTTGTTGATTTATCCAGTGAAGCAGGTTTCCACATATTAGCACGTGAACTTCCTGAGATCTTGTGTCTGCTCTGGGACTGCAGCCCTGACAATAGAGAAGTGAGAATTACGCTTGACAAATCTTCCCCTTCTCTCCCTCTCAGGCTGGAGGACTCCCCGCCACAGCCTCCCCGGAAACAGCAGTCGCCCTCAACCAATGGAACAGGTGGGACCTTGGAGGAAAAGAGAGAAAGGGTTGGGGGTGAGTGGGAGCCCAGTGGGACCGACAGGAAATGAGTAGAGAAGGAAGACTCTTTTCCAAGTGTGGGAGTAAATCAAGAGGACTGTGTGTGTGTGTGTGTGTGTGTGTGTGTGTGTGTGCAGTGGAGTGCTTGATAGGAACAGTGTGTGTCAGAAGTGTTCTTAGGTTATTCTAGGACACGTAGAAGTGTGTAATGTACATTGTAACAGAAGGACACTTACAGGGTGATTTCCGGTGTGTATTTAGTTGTAACAAGAGCAAGTACACAACACAGCAAACTGCATTCATGTACTGAAGGCTGTTCAGTTCTTCTGTGGAGGTTAATTGCTGTTGTTAATACAGATCTGCATTGCCATTGTCAGTGCCATAAGAACATATGTGTGTGTGTGTGTGTGTGTTTTAAAAGCTGCCTTTTTTGGGCTGAATCACAGCTTTTGTCATGATTCGACCTCCAGTGACCCCCATGACTTCTCTCTGTGTGTGTGTGTGTGTGTGTGTGTGTGGTTTCAGAGGGAGAAAGTGAGAGAGAGCCAGAGCTAATTTTGGAAAATGGGTTATGATTGTAGATCAGTTCATCTAGGGCAGACATGCCTGAGCTCTAACTAGTGTCGGAGGTGTTTTTTTTTTTTTTTTTTAATGGATTAAGAGTGTGTGTGTGTGTGTTAGGGCTTGTTTGTGTGGATTTAAGGACAGAGAGAAAGTCAGTATAGTGTGTTAGATAAAGCAGAGAGGCTGAACAGAGTAATCTAGGCTGATGGGACTGTGGTAACTGTAAACTAAATATTAAAATGGCCTCCCACTGGATGTCATCATCGGCACAAAAATATTTGTGTTCATAATAAATCCACAGCAGGAAAAACAAGCTTTTACTTTCACAGACATTCACAGTCACCTGAGGTAACTGCTCAGCACAACCAGTCAGTTAGTGCAATGGATCCCAACTTCTTTTGTTAACATGCCTTCACAGCCCTGTCAGGTGAATTCAAGTACCCATCGACTCTGCCTGTCACTGACAGAAATGTGTGCCTGCCCTGGCTAGTTGCAATTGCTAAGCTATGATTGGACAATTGCAGTTTCTAGGAAACATTTCCCGTCGTGTCCGAATGTAGGAAATTGATACATTTTAGCGAACCTGCCAAACCCGGTGCTGATTACGTTCCTCTTCTGTTCTCTTTAGCAGAGAAACAGCAGAAGGAGGTGTGGAGTTCGCGGCTCCAGAAGTGGCTGTACGAGCGCTTCGGGGTTTACATCGAAGACTTCCGCTTCCAACCAGAGGAGAGCACCGTGGAGACCGAGGAACCGCTAAGTGCTAAAAGGTGGGAGAGAGAGTTGCTTCAGAATAGAACATGAAGTGTCTGTCCTGAGGTATTGATCTGTGGTTGTTCAAGGAGATGTGGAGACAGGGAGTGAGTACTACATGTTCATCTTAAGCTGCGTCACAGTGGTCAGGAATAAGTATACAGGCATATAATATAATAAAGCATATAATAATCAGAGTCATATATTAGCTGTAGCTGACTCACTGTTGCGTTGAACTGTTCCATTGCAGTATGCTGATTGCTAGACGGGATGTATTCAGATCAGCCTTTATTTAACAGGGAGAGAGGGCAGGAAGTTAGAAGTTCTTTTCTCACTTATTCTCTCTGCTCGTTCTTTCTCTCCTCTTCTGTAAAGGAGAGTGAGTCATGCCAGGCTGATGAAAGCCAAAGTGTCTCCACCTCCTCTCACACCTAAAGCAGCTTTTTCTTTCTGTGCGCGTGTGTTTATACCAAAGCATCTACGTGTGTTCTGACCTTCACTTTTTGTGTTTTCCGTCCAGGTTGACAGAAAATATGAGGCGACTCAGTAAGTATCTGAAACATGCACGGACACTTAGAAAACTACTGAAGCAGAGACTAGAAGAATATTAGCTCTGCTTTTATGTTTTGAGTAAATGTTTGAAAATTATGTACCAATGACTCAAATTCAATTGTGCAGTAAAAATCCAGGACTCATCAACCAACATAAAGATGTTTAATTTTGTTTTAGCCTTCCATAACCAATTTTCAGAGTAAAACATGCCCTTCACTCAGAAAAAGAGTCTTATAAGAAGTACATATATGCCGTACATTTTAATGCTATTAAATCTGTATTGATATAATGGAAACAGTGTTGTTTTGACATAAATCACACTGAATTTATCTCCCTGCCCTTGTTTCAGAGCGAGGAGCCAGACCTGTCACCAACTTCTTAAGGAACCTCTCCGCCTTATCTAATTGGCACTCCGTCTACACCTCAGCTATTGCCTTCATTGTGAGTGGACCCTTCCTATATGTAGTTTCTATATTATGTTAATCTCTGCCCCACATTGACAGATTTCACTGGTTCTGCCAAAGACTGCAGAGGGTCAATCAGATCCTCATAATGTCCAAAGTTAGCAATTATGCTAAATCATCTTCAAACCTCTGATTGTGGCTGTACATGCCAAGACCATCTCAATATCTTGAGATGATCTTTCTCTGTTGTTGGCAGGTGACTCTAATAGCATCTTGAACTGCCGTTATAAAGCACAACATTATATGCTCCAAGTCAGAATGAGCCTCCCAAGTCATCATAATGGGAATTTTACCACTGTGTTGGAACAGTGACAACTAAAGGAATACTTGTTGTAAAATTCTAATTTGAAGCCTCTACAAATTGAAGTTGTCAGATTTCTTTCAGGGTGGATGAGTTGCTGTTTTGGTGCAACAAATGGGGCAAGTCAAGTCAGTTTATAATTAGATAACACAAGTTATCTCAGGGCACTTACATGCAGCAATATTGGCTGAAATACTTCAAGTAGATGAATCATGAAGGATATGAAAGATCAATAAACCAAATGTTAAACTGCTGTGTTTCCTTTTACCTGCAGATCTATATGAATGCTGCTTGGCATGGCTGGGCCATTCCCATGTTCCTCTTCCTGGCTATCCTGCGCTTGTCCTTAAATTACCTCATTGCCAGGTAAGACATTGCTAATCTATTCAGCGGTGAGCTTACACTCACTGCTCCAAACAGACAAATATTATTAGTTATATAACCAAGAACAAAATCATTTGAAGTGTGGCGTTTTGGGGATTGTTAGGAAATGAGGGCACGTTGGTATTTGTTAGACGTCTGTCAGGACATAGACCCTTATCACCTTAAAAGTGATGGAGGTTGTAAAGATACTGGAAACTTCAGAGGTTGAAGACCAGTTTGGTGGCTTAATTTTATTCAAACAAATTCATATCATTTTCCAGAGGTTGGAGGATCCAGTGGAGCATTGTGCCTGAGGTCTCTGAACCCATGGTAAGACGACTTCTGTTATGGCTTTCTGTCTGTCAGAAAAAAAATCTGTCCACCAGCGGAGGTCAGTATATCTTATCAATTTGTCTCTTTGATTTATACAGGAGCCTCCAAAGGAAGACTTGACTGTGTCTGAAAAGTTCCAGCTTGTACTTGATGTTGCACAAAAAGCACAGGTATGACAAGGCATCATAATTCTTTATAGATCAGAGTACACAGATAATGTAACAGTATCGGTTCATACAGTAATTCAACTCTCTTTACAGAATCTTTTTGGTAAGATGGCGGATGTTTTGGAGAAGATAAAAAAGTAAGTTTTAAAGAAAATCTGCATTGTAAGCAGTGCTTATAAAATGACTAAAACATTGACTTTATATTTTGAATTATACATTGATTTTGTTTCTTTTCTCCCTCGCCTGTGTTTCAGCCTGTTCATGTGGGTGCAGCCGGAGAGCACCCGTAAACTTTACATCTGCCTGTGGGTGGCTTTCATCACTTCCTGCGTCCTGCCATACAAGCTGATGGGCTTCATGATCGGTGAGACACACACACACACACATACAAAGCTTCTTTATGCTTCTGACATACTTTACATGCTGCATTTGGCTTTTGAATGAATACAAATACTTGTACTCAATCAAATGCACACAAAGACATTCATACAGCACTTGTGTAGCTGCTTTCCCTGTACCTGTGAGGGGCAGCTGCAGGCTGTTGGCATGCCTATCTGATAATATTAGTTTCAGCTATTTCTTGTAAACAAAGGGTCTCCAGAGTGCTATGGGTTCAAGTTTCCTTAAGAGATGCTTACAGCAAAAGTAATTATTGGCACAAATTGGCACAAATTATTAGTGTGCAATATTATTGTGTATGGAAGTCACTCAACAACCTCCAGCCCATATTTATTTCACTTATTTATCTATGTATGTATATTTTACTTTTTACAGCAGCTGTTCTCTTAGTCTAGTATCTTGTTTTGGCCATATTGGTCTTACTTATATTTTCTCTTAGTTCTCTTAGTTTAGTATCTTGTTTTGGCCATATTGGTCTTACTTATATTTTACTTCACTTACTGGACTGTAATCTTGCTGTTGCTAAATGCAATTTCCCCACTGAGGGACTAATAAAGGATTTCTTATTCTTATTCTTATTCTTATTCTTATATTTATTCACTTAGCTGTACAGAGTTGTCACTTCTCATGTGACAATAGCAGAAATGAAGTGTAGATACACTTTGTGTGTGTGTGTGTGTGTGTGTGTGTGTGTGTGTGTATATATATATATTCTTTAGCAGGCTAAAGAACAGGGAGGTGGTTTTCATACATACAGTAGCTACATGAAAGAAAAATAGAACAGAAAAATGAGGACAAGCATGGATGAGATCGACACAGCTGTAACACAATGTACAGAGATAACAACTCTGGTATTTCATGCAGCCACTACTGCAGGTTTAGTGTTAGTGTTTAGTGCTGCACAATATATCAACACATAAATGAAAAAGTATAATGTGGATACTGTAGGAGAACTTGTGAGCGAGTGGGGCCTGGTTTGCTCGCAGACACAGAGGGAGAGTGGGGGCAGGTTTGCATAGAGAGTGTGAGAGAGGACAGATGCTAACACTGGCCCAGCTTTAAGAAATGGGTTATGTAACGCAACATCAAACTATATCAATATAAATGGTATTTTCTTATCCTATATCGATATACCCTTCAGCCCCCAGCATTGCTGGACAACATTTAGTTGAACACTTCTGCCTCCATAGCAGCTTTTTTTTCACCCTTTCCCTTGTTCTGTGTGTTTTCCTCTCTCCAGGCCTGTACGCCGGCATCAAGTTCTTCATCATAGACTTCCTTTTTAAGAGCTGTCCGAAGCTGCGGGACAAGTACGACACACCTTACATTGTGTGGAACAGCCTCCCCACCGACCCCCAGCTCAAAGAGAGGACCAACGCCACTGTGTCGCGGCGGGTAAGGGGACCAAGACACATACATAAAGACATCATTGTCATCTCCTTCTCTGCCTCCTCTCACAGGTTCTTTTCCTAAACTAACTCTCAACACACACACACACACACACACAAACACACACACACACAGACTCTTCAAAAGTCTGAAACCTGTTGAAAACAAAAGAAATGTTCAAAACACATGCAGATTATTTTATTGCTGCACTAATTCTCTTCTCAAGCCGTCTTAGCTGCAAACCTAAAAATCCATCAACTAAGGTTATACCTATAGAGGCTTTGCACTTGCGTCACAAAACTCTCAGCAGCTACTGCAGTGAGGTCTACTGGAGATTTAGCAGTAGCTGTGTGAACAGAACAGCCACAACAGTTTTCTTATTTCCACATAACTAGTCAGTGACCCAGTGCAGTTAATAAGCTAATCTTAAAGAAATGTTAAAAAAAAAAATGCCACAAAATTTTTAACACAAAATAGAAAGTCAGGTGTTACAAAGACTACTTGTCATATTTGGCTGGCAGCATAGTTCAAGAGCTACAGGTCAGGTCTTTCATGTTGGCAAGAGTCCACCTACTGAAGTGTCAGCCCACCCCTGCAGAGAGGTAAAGAGAAAAAAAGGCATCAATAAAGTATCAAAATATTATTACTCCTGTCAATAATACATTAAAACTCTGCCACTGTTCTCACTGTGTGGACACCAGACAGTGTCTGTATATTTTGTGTGTGTGTGTGTGTGTTTGTGTGCTGTGGCCTCAGTCACAGGTGTACTCTGTCGTTTCTCTCTCTTAGCTCTCTGGCATTGAGAAGGTAGGGACTCTGGTGTGTCTCCGTTTGGTTCCTCTACTGTGCCTGGGTGTGCCGCCAGCTCACCTCAAAGCGCGCGCGTGTGTGTGTGTGTGTGTGTTTGTGTGTGCGTGATGCGTGACACCTTGGGACTGGCCGTCAGTGATTGTAAACAGAATGGATCAAAATGTCACAATATCCCTGAAACCAGTAATTTAATAATAGATTTTTAAAAATTCTAATATCTCATAAATATCAGTGACTTATTTTTGTACATATGTAAACTTTATATATTTATATATAACTTTATTTTACTGACGTCTTTGATCCATTGACATAGATGCTCTGTAAGAAGTAGCAGTGTGTTTACTGAGTAGTTCACATGCTCCTAGAGTAGCCCCTTGACTAGTGTTATTTCATTTTAGCTCATTAAGTCTGTCCAGTTCCCACTGTAGGTAGTAATGAACCCTCTGATGTAATTGCTTTTAGAAATTACAAATGTTGCTGCTTGATTACTCTCAGCCTTTTTATTATAACATAGCCACTTCTCTTACGCTGACTTCACAATAAGATTATTATTCATACAATTTTATTAAAACTTTGTATAAATACACTTTCATTTATATACTGTATATTTAATTTTATCATATTTTCACAAACTAACAATTACCTCTGGCCCACCAGCTGTTGTTACTCTAACAGTATGTATGCTGAGTGAATGATGGCCTCACTCTCTGCTTTGCACGTCACACCTGAGCCTGCTGCAAAGAAGTGCACACGCAGAGAAACACAATGCAGTTCTAAAAGTTGAGGAGCTGTTCAAGTGTGGCCACTTGCCTCAGTAGATCTGGGAACTTACAGTCCTGTTGGATGGTACCACATAACGTGTAGTGATATGTGATTTTAAATATTTGTCTCTCTTCTTCCTCTTTCTCTCATCATCACACTGTTTCCTTTCACTCCTAACTGTGTTCCTTTTCTCCCACGTGCCCTCCTTGTCTCCTTCGTGGCCATTTTTTCTCTCACTTCCCACCATCCTGCCTGTTTTTCTTCTTTTTCCTTTGCCCCCCCCCCGCCTCCCTTCTTTCCTGCCTCCCCTCTCTTTCCCCCCGTCTCTCTCCAGGTTCAGCCGGTGGTGTCTCGCAGCAGCCTCGCCACCGTCCCATGTGGGGTGAGCAGGGAGGAGGAGACAGGTCGCTCCCACAGCACCAAGAAGGGAGCCTTTCATGAGATCTTCAACCTCCCGGAGTCAGAGCGCCCTCTGGCGGGTGAGGGGACTTACTGCAGCATTAAAAAAAAATATATATATATACATATATATATTGTTCACCTGTTTTCATTAGCACTGAGTGTTCCTGAACAGGCTGAGAATAAGAAAAAAAGTGGATTTTCTGACAGAAGCTTAAAACCAGGTTGTACACATGTTTAGTTTCATTGTATTCTGCTACAATGACAATAAAGGCTTCTGATTCTGATTCTGATTTTTTAAACCACTAGTACTGCAAACTGCAGAGTTCTTAGTGTTCTCTATTCTGTGTGTTCTCAGTGTGTGAGAACGGCTGGAGGTGTTGCTTGATAAACAGAGACAGGAAGATGCCCACAGACTACATCAGGAATGGAGTTCTTTACGTCACAGAGAAGTAAGTGGGACATGTTCTCTCATGAGAGCATCTCATCATTAAATCTCTGAGTGCAAGAGAGAAAATCTAAAAGGTGGAGCACAGAGAAGGAGCGAGGAATCACTGAGGCAAATGGGTGTGTGGTATTAAGTTCTTGAAAAGGTTCTTTACTTATAGGTACAGCACATCCCCTCTCTGTGCCTCCCTGTGTGTGTGTGTGTGTGTGTGTGTCAGTCAGCAGTGGATCAGGTGCGACAGGCCTCCTCCTGAGAATATCTCTGATCTTTAAATCTCTTCACCTCTCCGGATATGTAACGGACAAGAAGTCCAATAAGGTTGTTGTTGTTTGCTGGCCTGTTTTTTCTCAAGGCCCTTTTCAGCTGCTCTCTCTCTCTCTCTCTCTCTCTCTCTCTCTCTCTCTCTCTCTCTCTCTCTCTCTCTCTCTCTCTCTCTCTCGCTCTCTCTCTCTCTCCCTCTCTCTCGCTCTCTCTCTCTCTCTCTCCTCTCTCTCTCTCTCTCTCTCTCTCTCTCTCTCTCTCTCTCTCTCTCTCTCTCTCTATCAGTTACCTCTGCTTTGAGAGCTCCAGCTCCAGATCCAGCTCCTCCAAAAAGAATAAAGTTATCAAGCTGGTGGACATCACTGACATACAAAAGGTAATCACACAAATACAGCTTAAAAGCCAATTCAAATTTTTAATTAAATGAACTTATACAAATGCAGCTAAAGACAGTAGATGGCATTTTATCCTTCAGCTGTGATTATTCATCTCTCTAAATCACTGGTAAATGTAATAAAGGTTGTGTCAACATGTAATGACTCATGTTTTGTTACTTCTGACTCTGCAGTACAAAGTGCTGTCAGTCCTGCCAGGAAGTGGGATGGGTATTTCCATAGCAACTCCTTCCACTCAGAAGGTAGTGTGCAGTTTTCTTGCCCATTTTATTGTGGGTTCATGTGGATTTTTTTTTTATTTATACATATATGAGATGTTGCAGTTTGTCAACTGGAAAAACAGCTTGAACTCATGGGTGTGTTTTTATGTATTTATCAGAACTATAGGTTGCTCACCACGTTGAATTTGTAGTCGCTGAGATGATGTCCGTGTTGGTGTCTTTTCCATCAGCTTAAAAAATGTCATCAATGAGTCTTCAGCACTAACCTGCTGTTTTTTTTTTCCTAATATGAACAGCTGTCCTTTGCTTTATTCATGAATTGGTTAGCCATAGAGAATGGCCCCTGGCTGACAGGGAGGTAGTGTTGATAGATGCAGTAAATATTTTATCCCGCTAGATCCTAGATGGGAAGCCTGCCCACAGGCAGTGTGTAGATGAGAACTAAAACAGCAGATTAGATGCATTGTGCATACTGCACTGTAACATGTGAACTAATATATATATCGGAATATAAGAATATATTTTGATCAGGTTTTCATTCCTCTAAGCTGCATAACTTTGCACATTGGCAGCCCCCAGTGGAAACATGAGGACAGTGTAGAAATCTTGAGGACTTCAGATATGTGAGCAGTTATCACTTACGTTTGTTCTTGACTTTCACAGGACAGCAACAATATGTTTCTGACATTAAATAGGGCAACCTGCGGAGTGTGACTGTGAACAGACTTTTATGACGGGCTCAGCTGTAATGTGAAATATGTAGATATGTTTTAATTACTCAGCATCTCTGTCTCCTGCAGCCATTGGTGTTTGGTGCCATGATCCACAGAGACGAGGCCTTCGAGGCCATCTTCACACAGTACATGAAGATCATGACCACCACCAAACCACCAGCTAGTGCTGAGCTCTAGACGGCCTGCATCCCTGCAGCACATCTCTATACTGGGGCTAAAGTCTGAGGCGGAGAGCCTCCTCAGTTTCTACTGGACTGGAAGATACTTTCAAACACCGCACTCCTCTGCTCTGTGAGAGCCTCCTCCTCTTCTTCTTGTGATGGGCTTCAGCTTCCTCAGCGATGGCCATCGTCCGCCTTTGATTGGTGGATTCCCTGTTTAGGCCACATCGGAGAGGATATGGGGGTGTGTAGTTAGGATTTAGTCACATGACACGCTTTTTGTGGGTGTTGGACACTGGACAAAATCTGTTAATTGGTTCTGTGAGGAGCGAGGAGCTAAAGTGGGGTTTTTATCAATCAGCAGAAGGCTGGTGAGGGGGCTGGTTCTCCTCTCCCACCTAACTGACCAACTGACTGGCTGACTGGTTTCCTGACTTACTTGTTTCTGTGTTTGTTTGCATGTATGTGTGTGTGTGTGTGTGTGTTTGGGGGGATTAAGGTCTTGAATTGTGTCCAGTGGCTCTATATTTTCTCTTTACTCCTCAGTCAGTGATCTACTGTGGTAGGAAGTAAAATGAATATCATAAAACAGCTAGAAGATAAACAGATAATTCTTATTAACTGCCAGAGATCTGTAGGAACAAACCTGTAAGTTTAGCTTAATAAATCAGTGCAAAAACAACCATTAATGTTGAAATATTTAGACGTACTGGCTGACTGGTGCCTCCAGGCATTGCCCAACAAAATTCTAGGAGTATTCATGTGTGAGTGGTCAGTGATTGTGTGTTGTTTTTTTTTTTTTTCTTTTTTAAATGTGTGTTCGCTGTGAAAATGTCAGGTCGCCATTTGACTGACACAGAGCCTTTCTGTTAGTTTACACTGCTGCTGTCTAACTTCTGGCTTTTCCCTCCTCTTTTTAGACGCACATTTCAGCAGCAGTATGTTTTAGTCGTCTTCGTCGATCCAACAAACAGAAAATGTACGCTGCATTCAGCATCATGCTTCGGTGTTTGTAAAGTGTGCGTATGTGAAACGTGTAGTGAAGTGTTTTTTCAAAAATGCCTTTCTTTTGGAATTTTTTTTTTTCTTTTGGTCTTAGTAACAGACAGCCTTTGGGGTGAGTAACTGATGGTCCTGGAGCTGCTGATTGTGTCTGAGACAAGAGCACAACACTGACTGCCATTTAGAGTCGTGGCACAGTGGAGAACATAGCCTCCCATGTCTAAGCTTCTCTTTTCAAGGCACAATCTGTACATATTTAGTGAGATTTTCTTTTTTCTTCCATCAGTGGTGTTCTCCCTGCACTTTATTAGAATGGAAACTGGAATTTCTGACATTTATGTTGCAGCAGATTGACTTCAAATTCTCACTGCTTCAGCTGGAATCCGTGGTCAGTGTTTGCAGATAGTTTCAAAGCTGCCAGTCAAGTCCTGTGGTATTTCTCTTTTGTTTGACTACTTGAGCCAGCACAGGTCAAAACCTGCTGGTGTCAGTGCAGCACAAATGCAGTCACAGCACACTGTATTAATGCAGGATTGATGTCTGCCATCGGGGGGGTGGTGGGGGGGGGGGGGGGGGGGGGGGGGGGGGTTACTGTGAGCCAGACAACCTTCAAACTGACCATGAAAGAAGAAAGTACTTTACCTTGAAAAAGGAACTACTGGTAGATTACTTTCACATCACAGCCCTTCACACATTAAAGTGTTGAGGTGTTTCACCCTTGGAGATATAGATCTAAACCTGATCATCCAAGACCAGGGCACAAATATCCATTAAACCTGTCGTCTTCTGATTGGGTATAGCCACTTCCACAAATGCTCAGTGATTGGTTAGATAAGCAGGAACAAGTTCTGCCCAATTCAATTCCAGTTTTCAAAATCCAAAAAACAGGATTATGAGCTATAAAGATATGCCTAATTACTTTCTTCTGTTTGTTTATTCTTTTCATTTTTGCTGATTTATAATGCCACAGTGGGTAGATGCTGTCATCTGGGTGCTCTTCCACTTGTTCCAGATCTTCTAAATGTAGGCTCTTTTAAAACAGGAGTCTATGAAGTATATGGATAAAGTCTAGACTGAACAGAATATTTCAGCGTCACTTTATTTCAACACGCCGTTCGCAGGAATGAAGCTGGTCTTTTGCTCTTGCTGAACGGTTTGATATGTAGAAACATAATGCCAAACTACAACAGACACTTTACCGTGTTTCGTGAGACGAACGGAGATGGGATAGAGGACAGGAGGTCACGATTCCTCTTCGGATTTTAGTATGACAGACATTAGAGTAGCTATTCCACACTCCCGGGTTAAATTCCTGTTTTCTGTACGCCCAGCAGCACAAGCTTTAGTTTACTTGTAAATCCTACAAAACACTGTTAAAAGGGAGACCTTGACATTTGAATTTTTTTTTTCTTTTAATCTGCGGGTTTTTACTCACTGGACGCTCCTTTCGAGATTAACAATCCTTAGTCACACTTGAGTCGCCATTCCTCAAGGAAAACAGGATTATTTTCAGTTATCCGCCCTTTAGAGCTGCCCTTGCACTTCAAATGTCAATGTTTCTCTTAAAACCTATACAAGTCCTCTTGTCATCATTTTGAATTAGAATCAACTGGACTGGATATGAAGTTGCCAGGGCTGCAATGGACCAGTTCAAACAACTTTATTATTATTATAATTATTATTATTATTTTTAATTCTGAGTAATTAAGGAATGATATTTTTCTTTCTACATGCATTGGTATGTTTTGGCCTGTTAATAATAGGCTGCCTTTCCAGACATGGATTTCTATTTTTGTTTAGGAGTAAATTTGATCCATGAACGGAGGAAACCTGTCGGATATTAGAGCAGGTGAAGTCAGTAAAGTAATTAACGCTGTCTCACTGTGTGATCGGATGGCTCGTTGTAGTCTTAAAGCTTTTACCTGAAGCCTTTTGTAATCTGTTAACTCTGAAAATCAGCTCTCGGGGGTTTGCAGGCCCTGACAAGGCTGCGCTCAGATAAAGCACAGAATGTATCACGTTTTCAATTTTCTTTTTTTTTTTCTTTTGCCAAATCTTTAAATTTCTGTCTGCCATATTCTGCCTACACTCATGTTTACAGATGGTTGTAAAAATTATTTTGTTGTTTCTTCTTTTTTCTTTTTAAACCCAGTTTGAATTCCTTTGACTCTGGAGTTATGAAGACTGGACGGCTACACTGTTCTTGAATTAATGTCTCAGCTCTCATTGGCTCTGCACCACTCATGTGACTATCTCTGCTCATCTTCAAACCAATAGGAAACTCAGATCATAGTGACAACAGGAGCAGTATTTCAAACCTCACGCAGCATGTAAATTGTCATATCCAACATCACAGTACTTTGGTTACAGTGTAGTGTAAGTTTCAGTAAAACACCAGACTCACTGGCTTTTCATGCAGAGCAGAGATGGTCATGGTGGACTGAAAAGACAACATTAGTGTTTTTGACTTTGAGTTTGTCCGTTGTGACTTGATGCAGCTCTTGAAGATTGTAGAGAAAAGGCAAAAATTGAACATAAGTGGGATTGTTTCAATTAGGAAATAAAATGTGTGCACTCACGGTATTGTGAGGCATTTTGGAGGGAAGTATGGAGCTCAAAGAAATAGTTGGAAAATGTGCTTACTTGCTTTCTTGTTGAGAATCTAAAGAGAGGATTGATGCTACTTTAATGTCTGTGCACTGAATACGAAGCTATTACCTTCAGCTGCTTAGCTTACGTTAGCTTAGCACGATTTTGTTGCCTTTGGACAAACCCAGTAACGAGCCGTTTCCACTCCTTGTGCTAAGCTAAGCTAACCCACTGCTGGCTGTAGAAATTCTGGATCACTCGGCCAATTAAAATCTTCATTTGCAGTTCACTTCAAAGATAGATAAGTGAGCGTATCATCATTCAAATGCACTTTGGTCGGTACCTCACACAGTTATGTATGTATGTTAGGTATGTTAATTAAAACAAGGGTGTCTTTGTGAGGATAAAACAAACTACAGCTCCCATAATAATTTACCAGAGTCACACTGGCTGTTCTACCTGCTATGTTCAGGTTAATTGGCAGCAGTTTGCAACAGATTTGTTCAAACATAAACTGTTTTTCACCACACAAACATGAGACACGTTAAAGTTGTAGCTCTCCACAAGAAAGTAATTAAGCTTATTCTCCAATAAATATTCCTTTAATGTCATGAATGGTCAGCTAGTTAATGACTGCCATACTGTCTCTATTACTGTTGGTAGATGATGTAGAATGGTCTGAGGCTGTTACTGCTGTCATGATCACAGGGACTTTGTCAAAGACAGTGGTGTTGTTTTTTCAGGGTCCCCTCCATTGTAGCTGGTGTCCTCGCTGTTGTATTAAATACGTAGTTCCTCTAACTGTGTGTAAATGTTAATTAAGGGTTTTCCAAAAGCATTTCAACATCCAAGAGATCCACAGTGAGTGTTCAGTACTAACTGCACCAGGGCTCCGGTCTCATTTCGGACAAAATTAACTGTCTCCAGGCTACAAATCAAAACAGCCTTAATCTGACAATATGACTGAAGTGAAGTTAAAAGCTTAATTAAATAAATAACCTCAAGGATTCGGTCCTGTTTTATGGACTGAGACAGTACTCATGATATTTGGTACAGTCAGTGAATTGCAAATTAAAGCCCAAGTGTTAACTGGGAAACACTGCAATCATTATAATGAGTAATGAATTTGTTATCTGTGACAGTCGCTATAATGACGTTTTGTTTTTGTTTGTTTTTTTCTTTTTGTCAAAGAGGAATTTGTATACAAATTATTGAAATGTACAGTGAAGAAAACAAAAACCACTGAGTTTTTAAAAGACGTCTATTGTAAAGGATAATGTGATGTACATTTTTTTAATTTAAGTAAATGAATTTAAGGTATTTTGCTCGTTCATGTGTCTTTTTTTAATGAAAAACTCCCACTCATGGTCCTTTTTGGCTCTATGCTGCAGTGCCCATTCACAGCCACATGAGGTCACTGTGAGACCTTGTGTTAAGATGAATCAGCTGGGAGACTTCTCTCATTTTGCTTCCCTCTCTCCACTGGGAGGTCAGAGGTCAGGGTTAGCTGCCTCACCTTCTCAGTCAAGGATATTTCGGTACTTCCGTGTAGGAATAAGAAAGTGGGCGGTTTTACGTGTTATGCATTCCCTCCAAATCTAACTCCATTTCTATGGTGATTGGATGGCCAAGGAATCAATAAGGAGGTGCATGAAGGCATGTTTACACTTTGTCTTGCTCTAGTGACCTCCACAACTTCAGGCAACAATATTTTAAGGCTTTTTTCTGAGGTAATTGACTCATTTTTTTCCTCTACTGTGGTACAGATCAGATTATCAGTGATTTGGATGTGAACTGGGAGACCAGTTTTTTTTTTTTCTGGGAGGGGTAGTTGCAAAAATGATTTACAGCTTGCTACCATTTTCATAGCCACTGTTTCTGGTTTCTTTTCCTTGTTTTTTTTTTTTGTTGAGAGCCTTCGACTTGATGGAGGATCGTGAAATTGTTTCCTCTATACATCAGTTTATGGAGTCTGTTACATGCATTTCTATATCTGGCTCAATTTGGCTTAAATGGCACCACTTTAGTTCTTTTCAGGTAGTGAATGACAAGCTCTCTTTGTGCCACAGTGGAAAATGAAGACTATATACTGGATTCAAGCTGTGAAAATATCCGTCTGTGAGCCCTGATTGCAAGATAACATGTGACACATTCAAGCATTTCTGTGCAGGTGAAGGGTATGACTGACTGCACTTGGAAAAACAGTGAGGCCTGAGAAATGTTGTTCTGTAGATACCATATCTCCACAGAAAATATGTTGAAGAGAGTTGAAAAGAGTTTCAGAAAGGTCATTAGAAACGGAAAAGCTTAAATCTTAAGAGAGAGTCTTTTCGCCATGCCCTCCCCCAATAACAGTTTGCTATTTGCAGTTTTTTTTTTTCCATTTTTAAATGCAGGTAGATTGTGTGTGTAGAGGAGTCACCAGGCAACTGCTGCCAATCAGCACTGTGGGAAATCCTGTTTACCTCTGATTTCTGGACAAATACAGTGTGCTAGAGGCTAAAATGACTGATGTTTCAGTGTTTTATGTATCATTCATGATGACAAATAAATTAGATTTCTACCCAGTCCAAACCCTCTAAAACTTCAATAACAAAGAAAATCTAAATAATGTGGTTTATCTTCAAAGGCCCCAAAAATCAATTTTCACTCATATACAAGAAAAGCAGTGTCTCATCCAACAGATTTCCTGCAGAGAACCTGTCAGAGCTCAAACACATACTGTTCCTGAACCCAAAGAGATTGTTATTCCCATTGGCTTTCGAGGAGGCGCCTCGTTCACTGATCTGTGTTGACGTGTGAACGCAAAGTGTATTGCAGCAGAAACGCACTGAGGCCCTCGCATTTTCTTTGTTCATAAACGCTCTGTTTCAAAACGGGGCAAGAGAACGAGTGTCGCGAACTTTCATACAGTTAAAGGCAGTTTGAAGCGACACTCTGTAAATGACACCTCAGAGCCGTTCAGAGGCCTCGGTCTACCCCTGCTGCTTTGCTTGATGGATTCACAGTGTATTTTTAGTCTGCCCAAAAGAGACATTGCAGAACGTGGCACCTTTTACCATTTGTACGCCCTGACAAAATGGTGACACGGTTTGACAGCTCAGCTCTGTCTCCTTGTCCATTTAGTGGTATGTGTGTGTGTGTGTGTGTACACACCACACACAAAACAAAGTTTATAAAAAGTATGAACTGCTTCACAAAAGAGCTGCGGAGTGGTTTGCAACCATCCATGAGACAGCTGCTATTCAAACTAGTCCCACAAAAGCCATCAGTATATGACCGAGCTAAACCACTTATATATTTATTTTTGCTGTGCCAGTCTCTGGTACGACCAGGCTCAACCTACATACCCATGCTAGCATGGAGCTGCAATGATTTACACTAAAAAATACAATTCATTCATTCATTCATTAGTTAAAATGAATGAAACTTAGCAAACTCGGTGTTTATAGCTTGTTCTGCAGCCCTAGAGAAGCTGTTTTTTTTTTTTAAATTATCATTATTTTTTGTTAATGCTTCTTGAAGCAGGGTTTGGGGGTAGTTAAAAAGCAGCAGCAGGTGTAAGCTTCTACTTGCCAGATTATAAGAATTAGAGCACAACAACATTTAAGTCAGCAAATTGTGTTTTTAATATTATTGATGAGACATACAGCAGTTAAACTCCACTAACACTTGGTTGTGTTGTTGGTTTGCGTGTGTCTGTGAAGTGGGCGGTCACTAGCTGTGGTGGGTTGAGGTGACCTCTCTGTCTCTGTGTGTGGTAGGGCGTGTGTGTGTGTGTGTTGTAGTGCAGAGGACAGGCATTTGGCTGTCCGGCCATCAGTCATTAGTTAAATGTTGAAATGATGCTTCCCCTAAAGGATAACAGGACATTCTGGCCATAGCTCTCCTCTCACAGCTGTCAGCACCCAGCATAATGACTCGCACACAGATACAAACACACACAGAGTCTATCTCTTAGCATGATACATCTGCTTGTCTTGCAGAAGCACTAGTCACTGATGTTAATGGCAGTTATTATAAAATGTACACAGATAGAAGCAAGTTCATACGGTGCATGTGTGCAATAAACATCTACCATAACCGAATGAGGTGAATCAAAGAAGCAAACAAAAAAGCAATAAAACAAAATGATATTTACTTTTGGTCAACGTAACATAAATATGCAGCAATATCAGCAGCCTGCCCTTCTCCTAATGCAATTTCCATCTTTCTCTTTCACACACAACTAGATATCAGCTGTTAAATCGGATCTGAATCAGAGCACCAATCAACGTTTAGCGAGCGCACAGTTCAATAATGCTCTTGTAATTGGATTCTCACCTAAAACAGCTCCGAGGAGGAAGCAGCAGCAGCTCTTTGTCTTTACGGATGATGGCTCTTTTATGCAGATCTGGTGTCAGCTTTACCCTCCCAGTGAACCGTTTGCTTGCTCCACAGTGAAGACTACAAAGCTGCGTCAGGAGGCACGCAGAGGAGCGAGAGGGCCGCATTGGCTGCTAATTCACGAAACACACCACACACTGTGTTTACAGCGGTCAAATGAGGGTTTTCAAACCATGTTAGGCCGTTCAGAGAAGAGCATGCCGGCCGTAGAAAAACTATAAAAAGAGAGAACTGATGGAAGCACCGTCCATAACTATGTGTTTTTAGAAGTTAGTCAAACTCTCTTTCTCTGGTTCAAAGCTATAGCCAGAAATGTAGACATACTGAGGTCAGAGGTCAAAGTGCTCCCAGCCATCCCCACTCTCTCAGCTGTCCATTCTCGCACAACACAAGGGCAGTTTACAGTGATAACAGCAGATTTAACTCTCAGTAATCTCTCAGGCTTCTCATTTGTAGCCGACAACTGGGGATTTTGAGCTGCAGCAGATTCTCTCAGCTGCAGCTCACATAAGCTAAAAATCTCCAGCTGACTTTATTGCTGTTTCCTGCAGTTTGGTTTTAAAACAAGAGCCCAGTGAAAGAGTCTTAAATATGTGTGTGATCCACATGATATGATGCAAAACCACTGAGCTAATGCTACATGTCCCAGGTAAAGAGTCCCCCATCCTCACCCTCAGAGCTGATTTCTTGCATTCTAACATAACCCTAAGGTTATGGCCAAACCTTAAGGGACTGTGTGAAGCTTTACCTTCTCCTTTTTCGGTAATTTTCATACACTCCCTAATCAGAGAAACACTAATATTAGCCTGTGAAGATTAACCAGGAGTACAGAATATGTATGTGTGATAAAACCTCCTAAAAATGTGAAATAAATATCTAATATGTGACAGCAGAACATGTCATAAAATATTAAAATATTCAATATAAATTAGGTGGAACTATAACAAATGAGATGCACTTGAGCTGCTTAATGTCCCACCGTATCTCCGTGATATATTGAACATAAGTAGTTATGTTAATGAAGTCATTAATTAAGCTAATTCGCCTTCATTAGCAAATAATTCTATGTCAGCATACTTGTCTCCATATAATGGCCGGTATTAATGGGAGCTCTGCATCTTAACTGATTAAGGAGTTATAGTGGTTCCAGCAAAATCATTTTTCTCCTCATTAATATCTAAATTTATCCAGCGAGGTGTTTCAGTCTGATCAGATCATCGACTCTGCTGAACACACAAAGCATAGTGGTTTTTGCACATAGTACTGGGATTTTGGGGATTTAGATGTTTGTGACCTTCTAGCAGTCATTTCAGGTCATGCACCAGTCAGAGTTTTTTTTGGGGGGGGGGGGGGGTATGTTCATTTTAATAAACTGATTTCATGTCCCTCCAGCCCTCCTGCCTCTGTCCTCATTGCCTGCAGCGCTGGGATGCTAAAAGTCACTCAGGGGTCGGCACACTTATTCGCATTCATGCGCCGCTCTGTTTGTTGGGAACGGGGAGTTTTGACGTACAGGGGTGCCAGCTTGGTTCACGGGAACATTTGACATGCCGGTGCCAATTAGGTCCAAAACCTTCCCCCAGGACTCGCATGCACACACATACACACACACACTAACACACCCACACACTCACACACCCGCACGTAAACACTCACGACCTTCCCCGAGGCCTCCAGCTGTGTACTGTATAATGAAGGCTGCGAAAGTGGAGGAGGGAAAGTCTGTGTGTTGTGCAGCTACCTCTGCTGCTGTTGCTGCCCGGAGTCCTACAATGACTTAAAGCGTTTAATCCGACAGTGGTACAGCTGTAGTTTATGCTGCTAAATGTATTTTAAATGCATCCAGGATCATATGAGACAGGCGGATGCTGATGTCTCACACATCAACCCCTAATATTTGCAAAGTTATGCTGTGGCTCGTTTGCCATTTTGGATTCTTGCTTTCTCAGAGTTCGCTTTAATGAGGCACGTTTTGTTTGCTCTGCTCAGCTGTTATGTTAAACTGTGTTTGCCTTTTGTCTGGTACGTCTTATCTCACACTGGAGCCCTTTTTTTTATTTTGAAACAATATGTTTGTGACCTGTTTGTGAAGATGTAGGTCTTCAGTGGGAGTGAATGGGTTTGGAGCCAAGTTTATGGAGTATTGAGAGATGAACTAACACGTTGTTGGCTTTGGTGGTTTCACTGGATTTGTTGGCACTAAGAAAAAAAAATATATCCGGCCTCAGCCTTTAATCTTTCCACGGGTAAACAGAATATGCTCGACCAGACACGTCCGAAGCTTTCTGAAGGCTTTTCGAAACATTTTCAATCATTGAGCGAAACCTTCAAATGTGGTTATTTCAACATTTGCATAACTACTGCAAAAGGTTTCAAATCACTGACCTTAACTAACCAGCGCTCTCCAGAGCTTCTGCTCCGGTTTTAGCTCACTCTGCTGTCGTCCTCTAACAGAAGTTTGCTTATTGAACAATGAACTGTTTTCCCCATTGCTTGGAGCCACGTAAATGTAGGCGCTGATGCATGAAGTGGAGTGAGTGTACACACACACAGGCACACACACACAGGCACACACACACACACACACACTTGAACATGTAAAACTATATTTCTTCTCACTGTACCACCACCCCCTGCACTGTAGATAGGGGTACATGTGCCTACACACACACACACACACACACACAAAAGTCTTCACATTCTTACTTAAACACACATACACAACACACTGTAATTTGATGACTTTGGATGCTAATGAGCTGTTGTGGTGTTTACCCGACACGCATGGTAGGTGTCGCATGGGGGCAACCGCTGCCTGCTTTTAATGATGTTTATTTGGCACACGTCTGAGGAGTGAGCGGGGAGATGGTGTGTGTATGTGTGTGTGTGAGTGACTGGCAGATGTTTAAGATGAGGGAGGGGACACATCAAGCAGATAACTCTGACAGATAACTGAAGAGTGTCACGACCCAGTGTTCGATGAATGTAGGGACGCGACCGGGCGCTTTGTATGTCTAATTTTTTTTTTTTTAAATCTTCTAATTGTTATTCTCTTGTCTTGCTGCCTGTTGAAGCATGTTTGCCTCTCAGAACAGAGACAGATTTGTTGGGTCATCAAAGGGCGAGCTTCAGCTCACGCATTAATGTTTCGTCGGGCTGAGCGCCGAAAAGAAAACCAACCCTGAAAATAATTAACAGCGCAGCCTGGAGTTTTTAGACATGAATAAATCTGTTCAATGAAAAAGAAAAAAAAAAAAAGAAGTTGTTTTTGAATATAAAAGTTTGACTGGATTGGTTGTAGAATGGACTGTCTCTGTCACTAATAACCAGAGTGTCCTTGACAAAGAAGAGGCCCAGTGTTTGCTTTTTAACAGAACAGCTCAAAGGATTTCTCTGCAGGGAAAAGGTCTAGGACTTTTGATTCTTGTTGAAAAGCTGAAATTGCTCATGCTTGCAGTCAGAATCTGCTGTAACCTAACCAAGACACAACATCTGAACCAAACTTGCATTCCTTCAACATTTGCCAGTAAACAGCAGAATGAATGCTGCCTTTGATAAGTTGGCTAAACAGTTCGCTGACTGCCATATTGGTGTGTGTGGTAAGTTAGGATTAGGTTTATACACAAATAGAAGTTCCATACACCAGGCTTCACTGCTGTGTACCTGATAATCTGATCACTTCACTGTTCAGTTCCACTGCTTTCATATTTGTAGTCGCTCTCAAAAAAACAACAAGCGCTTTGGAGAGAACAAATGAAGAGAACAGCATCTGTCTGCACATTACATCTAAGGTCATGGTTCTCTGATGGGGAATCTGTGTGTGTCTGTGTGTGCATGCGTGTATTTGTAATACAGTGAGCCACTGCTTGTCACCAGCAAAACATTGGAAAGTCTGATGAAAGCTGCTGGTCGCTGGCACCTTATTTTCTGCTGTCCTCCAGAAGGACGGTGCAGAATTTAGGACGTGTGTGTATTCGTATGTGTGTGTGTGTGCTGACAGGATATACACTCACTGGGCACTTTATTAGGAACACCACACTAACACTGGGTAGTTTCTCCATTTGCTCTCAAAACAGCCTCAGTTCTTTGTGGCATTGATTCCACAAGATGTTGGAAACCTTCTGTCATGCTGACATGACCCCATCCTGCTGGATATTGTTGTTTTTTATGTTTTTTTTCCACACCATTCTGAGTAAAACACTCTTGAGACTGTTGTGTGTGAAAAGACCAGGAGCTCAGCAGCTTCAGAAAGACTCAAATTTTTCCTCGTTCTGATTTTTAATGTGAAGATTATCTGTAGCTGCTGCTGTGTATCTGCAGGATTTTATGCATTGCACTGCTGCCACATGATTGACTAGGTAATTTCATGAATAAGCAGATGGACAGGCGTTCCTAATAAAGTGGTGGGTGAGTGTAGATGGCTGATGTCCCTGCAGTGAATTTCCCTCCATTTTAACGAATGATGATCAGTTTCACCTGGGATGTTTTTGAAAGTGAAACACCACCACAGAGTCACAAATCAAAAAATGTCTGAACTCTAAGTGCATTTATATTGTCGTTATTTTTATTTTGACTATTTAAAAAAAAAAAAAAAAATTATTTTCTTTTAATTTACTTGATTTGTTTAGTATATTTTTCTGCTGATTGCTGAACGCAGGACGTGTCCTTTAGAAACAGATCACACTGCTGATCGTAAATCTTTTAATTCTAAATAATATATTTTTTTAAAAAGATGAGTTTAATTAGGTATTTCCCCTTTTTGAAACAAACACATTGCAGGAGAGGCGGCACACCTGTTTCCTCTCATCGGCTAATCTTGGCATCTTTGTTCCTATTGGTCGGTTCGAGCTGAAGAAGCCAGACGATGGTGATAAAAGAACACCTGTGCCTGTTGCTCTGTTTCTTCTCTTCCTGACACAAAGCAGTGTCGATGTTGATTTACTGCTGTTTGGTTTCAGAGCTAATTGCTGTGTATGAGGCTGTGAAATCATGAAGTCATGGACTCTGCCCCCTTTTTTTTGTCCTATTCAAGTTATATAATTTTTTCCTTTGTGAAAATGTTGGCAGTTTACACACCTTAGTCACAAAGCTGCAACAAAGAACATCTCACTTCCACTAATGGAGTCTTTTGACCCTTCACCTTATTTCAGTAGTGATATTGGATATGACCACAGGCAGAAAATCCATTTTGTGCACAGTAGGGGACGAATCAAATTAAAAATGAAACACAAAAGACTAGTTTGAATTTCTGCAGGTTTTAAGCTCCTCGTTTTCAGATGTGTTGTGACTCACTGAGAAAAGAGGGATGGGAAATAGATTAAAAACAACTACACTGGTCAGAAGAGCAACGTTTTCTGAAAGAAAACGGCCTTTGCGAAATTTCTTTTTCAGACAAGCAAAGCTGCTGAACACGAGCGAGCTTTGTGCTGCTCACAGATGTGACTTTTGTGTATTAAAGTGCCAAATTAAAACTAGTTCTCCCTGCTATTTGCTGTCATTTGGTTTATAAGATGCACAGTGCAGCTTTAAGTTTGCATCCCACTCTGTCTTAGTTTTCCCCTCTTCTCTCATAGTAATCAAACCAGATAACAGAGGCTCCTCACACCCTGCCTCACTTCATCTTCTCCCATCCGTCTCACTTTTGTTTCTTCCATCCTGACACTCAAAGTTATTTCCCAGGCTTTCTGCTGTCTTGATTTTAATTACACAAAGTCTTTTGAGTGGGAGGGACGCGCTGCATCGCAGAGCTGGAGGTAATCATAATGCGGTTATTCATGTCACATCCAAAGGAAGGAAGAAGGACGGTGGAAGTGAGCGAGTCCACGGCAGACGCACGCTCCTCTGCTGAGGCCAGAGGGTAATGAGCAGAAGCGTTGTGGCATGTTTGCCTGGATGTTTGTCAGTCTGTCGATCCTTAGGTTTGTCTGTGTTTACTTGTCCGTCAGTGAGACGGGAGGAGGAATTAAAGTTGATATGTGCAGCGTGTTTGAATCTGTGTCTAATTAACTGTGATAGCTTGGAAAAGGCGAGACCCAACGGACTGGGATAACATGTAGTGTGCAACGTGAAACATGCTCTGTGCTCTCACACAAGACCAAAATGGAACTCAAATTAACAGTATCAGGCTTAAGTGTCACATTTAGCAAAGCTGATGCTACATTTAATCAGGATGACAGCACTATAGTCCTTTTTATTTAATCCCACCCATCACATACTTCCTTTTCTTTGGCATCCTTTCATTTTCATTTCTCTTCTCTTGTGTTCGGTGATCAATGATTCTTTACCTTTCTGCTCATCCTGTTTCATCAGGCTCACCTCTGTCAGTCTTTCACCTCTCGACCATGAAGCACTTTGTAACTTTTAAAATGTAAAAGTGCCTGTAACGTCTCAAATTTATAGCGATAATGATTTATTGACATTAAAACTGCTACACCCAGCACCTTTTAAGCAAGTTTTTTTTTTTTGCTTTTTGTGTCTCTTGCAAAGCCTTAGTCAGGCCTAGATCGCACACTGCGGTCAGCTATTTTCACATCTCTCAGCAGTAACAGTAATGCGCACTGTACTGATGATAGTGATAAATGATCTAATCCAGAGTAGACCAACATTTCACTTCTCCCTCTGGGCAGCAGATGAGACAATTGACTCCTCATATTTATTGTCCGTATTGTGATTTAGTGAACAGCAGGCCGCTCGCTTAGAACTGCTTACCTTCATCATTATGGCTGTATTAGGGAGTCAGCATTTGTCTGTGCCAGTTTAAATATGTATACTGGCACGTTACTGCTGGTACTGAAGTTTTGAACCGTCTTCATTTTCTCAACTCTGTATTACTTCATCTCCTTCCTCCGCCCCAAAATCCATCCTTCTATCCTTCTCAGAGCTCCACTTTCTCTCCTTCCTCACATCTTCTCCGCTAAATTGAAGGATTGTGAATGTTGACATAAAAGTTACTCTCAGTTTTATACAGTCAAATCATTTCCATCATCAAATATCAGAACAGAAATGAGAAAAGCTGCAGCATCATTTCCTCTTTCTGCCACTTGATGGCAATCTCAGAACACAGCAGGTTTCAGTCGGCCTTGGTGTTCATGTGCATGCTGACAGTACGTTTGTGTCAATGCAGACTCCTTACAATTGCTTATAATGTTGGTTTATAATGTAATATTATGGATTTATACATTTATATGAATAGAAGCAGAAATGATAAATCCAAAAATATGCCATTTCTGACCACGCCCTGTCTTTGCATGCACACCTGCACATAAGTACATCCTAAACCTAAATATCACCCACCATAATACCTGCATGTTTCTGCATTCAAAATGATTCACCTTGACCCGGCTCCCTTCAGAAAATGAAGTTTAACTAGAAAAGGCAAAGACTTGCCGTTGAAATGTCTGAAGCAGTGGAAATAAAGAAGTCGATCGAGTCAGTGTGAGAGTGTTAAATGAGGTGGAAGCATCAGTTGAAGCAAAAGTGCTGAAAGGAGCTGAAGATTCAGTTGAGGTTCAAACACTGAAAGGAGCTGAAATGTCAGCTGGAGTGTGAGTGATAAATTGTTTAGAAGGGATCAGCTGAAATGGATGAAATTGGAACAAGCTCAAGTGTATAAACTGAAAGATGTAAGCTGAAGTGTAAGCAAATGACGGCAGATGAGCTCAACAAAAACAAAATGAGTGTTGAGGGTTGTTGGTGTGTTTTTTTTTTTTTTGTCTGTGCTGAAAGCTGTCCAATCACCTCGCCACAACACAAGTGACACAACTAGATAATCAGATAGTTATTGGCTCATTTTATGGGAATTGTTTTTGGATTAGACAAGTGACATGTCTCCATTGTGAACCAATCACAACTCCAACTTCTAAGTTTATCTGTATCCAGCTGTCTGGATGTTTTTCTGTGTAAGATCTGAGACCTGAGGGGGTTTGCAGTGTCAAGTGAAGCAGCAAGAACGGAAAAGAGTTGAGGTGTAGAAGAGTAACCAATAAGTGGCTCCCCATCCCCCTGTCTTTACCTGCATCTTCAGTTTGAAAAATCCTGAGTGAGAATGTCAAATATTGCGGAAAAAAACCCCTATACTCTTGGCTGAGATGTTTTCTATATTGTTTTTTTTTTTTTTTTTTTGCGTTTGACTGGTGCTCTTTTATTTACATTATGTTGTTGTGTCTTCTTCTCCTGCAACAATTTAAACCCACCTGGACTGGAAAATTAGCACCAGCGGCTGATTATCCTGACAAACCATCTCCTAATGTTGACATAAACGTGTTAATTTGCCTTTTCTTTTGCCAGTTTTCTTGAAACTCAGTCAAAACTTGTGCTGCTCTTGGATGGAAACCTGGTAACTGAGAGCAGATGAACTCAGAAAAGAATAACAGATGAAAGCAGAGAAGCTGTTAGTTTATTACTGACTCATCTTTTTGGGAGCTGTTAATGGATTGGACACATGATGGCACATCCCTGTGATCTGAATGTAACTTGACAACATGACAAACAACTTTTCTGTAAATCTCTGCCCTTTTTTATCTGTAACCATCTGTCTTTATTTTTTTTTCTCTTTCTAAATGTGAGTTTTCACCTTCAGCATGTGTCCATCTCTGCCTTGACCATCAGGTCGCTGTTGCCATCACTTGGCTTCTTACCAGGTTTTAAGTTACCATGGCGACATGACGTGGGCGAAAGAGCGGGCGAACCGGCGAGTGTTGAGGATGAAGATGAAAGGAGGTAGAAGGCTGTAATCAGATTGTCTCCTTCGGTCTCACCTCGGATCCATCTTCTCCCCTCCACCGGCCCATGTCCCTGCACACCCGAACCCACCACCACATAAATCACAATCGGCCACGAGTCACCTCTCATTGCTGCACCCAGCCACAGATCCACAGAAGAAGAGGGAGAGAGGGTGAGAGAGAGAGGTTGCCTTCATACTTGGCCATGTCCACACTGAGGCTTCTGGATTGGTGGTGGTTGGAGGGGGACAGGGATGGGGGTGTGTTTAGCGGTCCTAGCACTCGCTCCACCCCATTTCCACAGTCAACTTCAAGAAGCTCCATGGCTTCTTTACCGATATAGTTTCTTACAGCGCAGTTAAATGAAGATGGATTGGAGGTTAACGGTGTAATGATTCTGTTTTACAGGCGACTCGCTGGCACTTTCCTCAGTGGAAAACCCTGCTGAGAAAACTGCAGCTGAGGGACGGACAGCTGTTTCTGTCTCACTGTCTCCTGTTTCTTTACTCTGCCCGCTGTTTGCTGCGTTCTTCCCTCCTCATTTCTGAGTCTCTCCAGTAGTTTTCTAATTGGCTTTATCCCCCACCCCACCACCCTGCGGCCCCTGCACTCACCGCCTTTTCCCTTCATCCATAGTTTTTGCCTCTGCTCCTGCAGGCCATAAAAGAAAATAAAAAAATTAAATAAAAGTTTCAGTGGTCGAGGCAGAACCACCGAAGTGCTTCATAATTAGAAAACGGCTCATAATTACAGCGTGGTCACAGGCTGTTAGCTCGCTCACTCAGCTGCCCTGCGTGGGATGGCTCCTGCAATGTGTGTGTGTGTGTGTGTGTGTGTGTGTGTGTGTGTGTGTGTGTGTGTGTGTGTGTGTGTGTGTGTGTGTGTGTGTGTGTGTGTGTCAGCTTCCCTCAGAGAGGTCAGGCTGAAGTTGAGAAGGATAGCAGATGCGCTGCCCCATACTGCCGATACACCAGCTGGGTGCTCTGTCAAAATACTATTAGTCACAATCAAGGAAGCGAGAACATCTGCATTTCATAGCAGAAAACAAATGCTGATGATACTCTGAGTTCTTCTGTTTCTTCTTTTTGTGTCTGTCGCTTTAAGCCTTTCTGAGCCGTTCAGTGATTAGGATTTCACTCCATGGATCCACATTTGGTTGAAAGCAGTTTGTTTATTATTATTTAACTGCCACGATTTTAATGTGCGGGAGATTCTTGGACTAAAAGAAGACAGAAATCTGTTACAGTGATGTTAACACTTTGATTAATCCTGCACTGAACCTCTATAAGGTGACCAAAGTAGCTGTACAGCAACAAATCACTCGCCAGCTTGCAGCATCTTTGCAGACTGTAAAACCAAGTCCTAAGATTAAAGCAGTCGATTGATGTGTTGGGAAGCTGGTTATCTTAGCTTAGGACAAAGACAGCTGTCAGTCAAGTAGCAGAAATTTCAGGAAGTTATTTGTCTCAGCCAGGATGTGCCCAGTCTGGAACATTACTCCCTGTAAAACCACAACTTGTCATCTTTATACCAAACTTTTTGCGTGGATGATTTATTACTTTTGTTACCTGTTTCCCACCTTTTTATAGAAAACCAAGTTAAACAGCTTCCTCTAAATGACCATTTAAAGTCTCTGAAGTCTCTAGATGCAAAGCAGACATGTTCAGTGTGAGCACTGTATGATCCAAATAAGGTGGGATCATCGTAGTTATTCAGATGATTTCCTTAGATCATCTTTGGAATGAGGTGAGCCATTGAGTTTGACTCCTGTTTGGCCTTTTCAAATGTTGTGAAATAGTTCGGGGTTGCTGCCGTGAAGTATTTACCTGGGTCGCCTGCCAGGTGGATGCAGCCGGTCCCCTCTCGGTCTCCACGGCCAGTTCCAGATACGCTGGTTTCCGTGTCTGCCATTTGGCCTCCGTCCCCTCCCATGATACCTGAGCATGTTAGTGACAATGGCCACGGGAGTGGAAAGTGGACATCTGGTGCACCTGTCCAACGCCACACACACTCGCACACACTCCATAGCACTTGCCTCTCCTCTTTCCAGACAGCCCACGTTCAGGTTGTGTGTGTGTGTGTGATGATTTGGCGGTCATGCGTGGTGAAGCCCAGGATCACTGAGACCTGAATACTGGCCCACCAACCAACTGGCTGACCATATGAATGGACCCCACAGCCCCACACTCTGCTCTGAACTCCTTCTTCTCTTTGCCCCCACCTGTCCTGCTCTCTCTCTCAGCCAGCTCCCCCTCCCTTCACCTGCCCAAGTATCCCCACCCGCCATAGCACTCCTGCTGACTTGCTCGTTCTGTTTAATGAATCATTGGGTTCACCTGCACTGGAGTGGAAATTCCACTCTCGTCATCCCCCATGTGTCACACTGGGTTTTATTTCCTGCTCCTGGTGGAGATTCGGAGGGACAGGCAGGCGCATGATGCATGGAAACTATAAGATGAGATGAGATTTTAATCATTCCCCTGCCAAAATGGGACTGTTGAATTAACAAACAGTAATAGAGGAGGAAAACAGTTGAAAACAATTTTTAAAAACTGTCAGATGCTATGAAAGAAGGTGGACTGAGCATCACTCCCTTGCTAGCTGCTGTTACATTAGCCTATCTCTCACTGGGAGATGATGAACTAAGATGAACTAATACATACTACAGCAGTTACTATTAGAAGTTGAACCTTTTGTGATTTTAGCAAAGTTAAAACAATTGATTTGGTAGCAATAAAAAAAACTACACTTCCCAGACTTTATTTTTTCCCCACAGTGGTGTGACACTATTCATCTTTGACTGTTCATTAAAGGCAGCTAAAAATAATAAACTACAATATTACATTATTTTTTAAATCACCCTCCCACACAAAACATGCTGTTGAGCAAAGTTAAATGACAGATTTTAATATTTAATCAGTATTAACAAATTCTATTTTTTGGCCTTCTGGGGAAGGCAGAACCTCAGAAAGTTGATATCCTAGCAAATAGTTGATATATTTACACATCCAGCAGACACGGCGCAACATTAGATTTCATTCGGAGTCACGTTCCAGGGAACATTATGAAAATAAGTCACATTAAGATCTAATATTAAGATTAAGATCCAATATTCGGCATCTACTGCCGTGCTCTCCATCACAGGACCACTTTCATCTGAACAGATTACGTGATTTATTTATTTATTTTAGTTAAAACTGGGCAGATTGAACCTAAAATGAACAAAACCCCCTCAATATCTCAAAGTGAATTTTTCTATTCAGGCCACTGAGAGAAAAACAAAATATGAGTAATCACACTTTTCTCCTCATCTCCCTGCACCTTAACTCCCCCGACATCGTACCTGTGTCTCCACAACACTTCTCCCAGTGATTCCTCTGCCCTCTTTATGACAAAAGTAACAATTAGTGTGAGTCCCACCGCAGTGCAGGCTTCATGCTTTACTATCACACCACCCTGAACCTATTCCCAGGCTACACACAGGCGGCTTTGGCACAATGCTATTACCCAGGCCAGCCCACAGGAAATAGACTGAGAAGAGAGCTTATTGATTGTCTCTGTGTGAGAGCTGGTTGATTTTCTCTCTCACCTGTATCATCTCTTTCCCTCTTTCTCTCCCTCCCTTCATGTCTGTTGCTTTCTCTCTTCTGGTTCCCCACTGCATTGCAATCCAAGACTGCATCTGAGGGAAGAAAAGAGAAGCACACAATCATATAGAAATACACAATGAGCACACATACCATACCCTGTGTCCTTCTTTTCCCTTTTCTGTCTATATTTCTGCTGCCCTTCTGCAGTAAATGTCAAAGCATGGACCCACACACACACACACACACACATGCAAATTCAAGTGCAGTCGACTGTGTACACTTCATCTTTTCTGGTGTGTAACCAAACGTCAGCAGAGTGTAGTGTTGGAGAGAATGTGTGTGCATGAAATGATGAGATCAAACCAGCAGTATAACTCTCCTTGTTATCATTATTATGCCTTATTGAAAGTGTGTGCGTGTGTGCGTGTTTGCATCGCAAAGGGGGAAGAGGAAGAGAGAAAGGAGAAAAATCGAAGCCATTAGGCCTCTCCAGCACTTTTCCGTGTAGCTCTCTTGCCGTATCTTTTCGCACGGGGAGAAGCTTTTTGGCATCGTCCGTGAAAATAGTCAATTTATTATCTGCCCTTTCCCACCTAATTCTGTTGCAGTCCTCTCCAACACACCACTGTTTGATTTACAAAAAGCCATTTAATATTCATGCGTGCCTGGGAGACATCAGCCAAACTCTCGGGAGACAGCTGGAGATTTATTGGCTTTGTGTGCTTTTCTGCTTTGTGTCTATTTGCCATTGAATACTGAAACTGCAAACTTGTTTCATCTCGTTCTGAAACTGTTGTCTTTGGCATCTCAATTATCTCGCTCGCTCATTGTCTTTCTCCTCATCTTTTTTTTTCCTCCCCCCCTCAGGTTCCTTCTTTCCTCTTCCTGAGTCACAAATACAGAAATGTATGGGCGATGATGAGATGGGGTCCTTCCACATCTCCTGCAGGCATCGTGCCATATGCCCTGACTTTTAATGACCCACATGCTCCTTCAGGGAGTGCAGAGGAAGAGATTAGAAACCAAAGAAGATCCAATATTTCTGAATGTCATCAGCACTAAATAGCAAAGTCCTTTAAGCACCTCAAAAGAAGCGGATGTCAACCCCAACACGTGCTGCTGTGAATGCATGATAAGGGGAGAATTTACGTGTTTCCATTTTTTTTTTCTTTTACAGCCACATGCTTCTCTTTCAGTGTGTAAATTCATCAGTCTGTTGGCAGTAATGTGTGTGTGTGTGTGCACGCGTTTCCCTTTAATATGTATGTTATGTCTCAAAGGTGAAGTGTATTCTGGATTGGCTGGTGTTTTGCGGCCACATCCTGCATCTCTTGTTTGCACTGGCACCAGACATAACCTTTTCCATGACTGATCGTTATCCACCCACACACACATACACACACACACACCAAACACTCTCACACAAACACACATGCCTACACACATGGGACTTAGGGGAGAAGCCAACTGTCAGCAACAAGAAATCATCAGCACTATCATCTGCACTCTCCTCTTGCCTCCTGTGTGTGTGTGTGTGTGTACATCTCTGAATCTGTCTGCATGTATGCGCGAACATTTGTCTTTGAACCTTTGTGTGTGTGTGTGTGTGTGTGTGTGTGTAAATGCTGTCTGGCTGTGCAGAGGGGCTGAGGTGAGTGATTGCCTTGTTTCTGTGGGCGGCAAGCTGTGGCGGTTTGCTCTCACTGTAAATTTTGAAGAATTCTTAATGGAACTCCAGAGCTGTCAGACCTCAGAGTGTTGCACCTACTTTTTTTTTTTTTAATTCAATGATAAGATCCTCCATATTCAACTTTATTCTCAGTGCTGTGACAAGGGAGACATCATCATATGTGTATGTGTTGTGAGACATAAGACAGTACTCTTTTATAAACTGTCTAAACAAATGATGTTACCTTATCATGAGGAGAAGCCTGTTTCTGTGTAGATTAAAATGCCCATTTAAACTGCGTAATTCAAACAATGGGTGCTGGATATCTGTCCCAAATAATCAGGTCTTTGCCTTCAACTCTCAGGATTACAGAAACGCTATCAGAGGTCCAGGCCTGACTCTTACTCTTCTCTTTACATGGCAAAAAATCTCTATCTGATTAAATATGGTTTAGTTTGTGCTTAAACAAAGATTCCAGAGAGCTGAGGTTGAAGGCTGTCTGTCCAGTTCTTAACTCACAACATGTGGGGTTACTGGGAAAGTGAACAACAGAACCAGGCTTTTGACTTAAAAAAAAAAAAAAGCGGATAAAGTGGATAAAGTCTGAGAATTTTCCTGTTTTTAGTTCTGGGAAAACACTTCCAGAAAAACTTCAGATCTCTCCGTGCAAGTTAGAGTTGTGTTGGTTTTGAATCCTAGAGCAACTGTAACAAGATACCACCATATGTTGAAAAAAATAAATGAATTATAATCCCTACAGCAAATGTGTTTTTACAGAGCGAAGGTTGGCTACACACATACTCATAGAACATCCAAGTAAATTCAACTTTGCCTTACATCATTAGTAAATAGGAGACCACACCTGTGCAGTACATTTCTTCAGTCATAGAGCACTGCAGTTGTAGTGAGCCTGCCGAAGGTTTGCAGAGGAAATGGCTTTGCTAAGCGTGTGTTTGTATTTTACCTCAGCACCTCTGATGAAGGTTTTCAGCTGGAACACATTGGTATAAGCCGTGTAACCAGCCATGTAATATTAAAGGCTTTTTGTTATACTCAGGCCTTGGATTTTTTTTTTCCTGCTCTTGTTTGCACCTGTCATGGTCCTTGACTCTAAAGAGCATCTGAGCACCTTTTTGTTCATTGAGTATAATTTTAAAAAAGGCACTTGCACTTTTTGTTGATAGAGCAAAGACACACTCCAGTCTTTTCTTTCTTTTGTGTCAGCTGCTGAGTCTCTTTTCAACTTCCCTGCCATTGTCTTTGGTATCAACAGCCTTAGTTTTGAGGAGCCACAAAACGGGAACCGTGGTGGAGAACACTGACATGTCGCTCCAAAATCTCCCATAGGTATTCAGTTGGGATGAGATCTGTGAAGGCCACAGCATATGGTCCACATCATTTTTCATTTTCATACTCATCAAACCACTCAGTGACCCTTTGTGACCTGTATGGAAGCGTCTGCATTTGTTATGTTCCTCCACTGATTTATTCAGGGTTTTCCTTTTAATTTGTCACTGTGCTCATGAAGTACCAGGAGCTGAAGGGTTAGTTTGACTACCCCACTCGAGTCAGTCTGGGTAAGTAAGCTGAATGACCAAAAAGGTGAATGCAGTATTTTCTTTTTTCCGCAAGTTTATAAATCAGATCTGAAACGTGTGAGCCAAAGACGATACTTTTAAGCAGCGAGCGAGGGATGATGAAGGAAGGAAGGAACAGAGACATGACAGGTGATAAAAACAGGGCAGCAGATTAGTTTTTGATAGTCTGCATGGTGCAGGAAGGCGACAGCCAAGATGGATATTTGATTGGCTAATGCGATGAGGCGGTTAGCAACAGAGGGCATCCCGTTCGGCCCTGCTCTCTTTCTCTTTCCCTCTCGTTTTCTCTCAGCCTTGACGGAACAAGACCACCCATTGGGGATGTCTCTGATCAATGCAGTCATTATCCTTGCTGCACACACACACACACACACGTACACGTAGGGGACAAATGAGGGAGAGATGTGCTATGACTAGGTCAGAGCGGTAGCAAATGTAAATGTGTCCGGTGAAATATGCTGGTGAATGTCGCACCATTAGCCAGGCTGCAGAGCGAGCTGACTCTCTGGCCTCAGGTACAATAACACGAGGAGATTTAGGTTTGTCTCTGCCTTTCTCTTGGCTTGCTGTCTTTGCTTTTCTTTTTTTTCTTTACTGTGTCTTCACCCTTTGTTTTTTTTTCCCCCATTACCTCTTTTTTCACTTCTTCCGTCCCCCCCCTCTCTCTTCATGAGCTGCAGCTGAGACAAAGCAGTAATAATCCCCACTGACAGGCACTCACTTCCCGTGTGTACCTGTAAGCATGCACTGACATGGTGAAATTTTGTATATACCTGTGCACCATATGTGGTTTAATCTGTATTTGTATGTGTGTGCGTGTGTGTGTGTGTGTATCCACCCATCTGTGCGTATGTCGAGCCTGTGGAGGCTCGGTCCCAGAGGAACAGCAGCGATCTGAGTGCAACAGTGTAATGATTCCTGTCTGTTAGCTCTGCAACACCTGCACGCACAACACTGTTTGCAGACCCGACATGTCTGTTTGCCGTTTCTTAATGGCTTCACCCAACGGCAATACTCTGGGCTTTCCTGAGTCACACAACAGTGAGAGAGGGAGAGAGAGGAAAAAGAGAGATGTTGTTGTTGTAGAGAAGAAGAAAAAAAAACCAAATGAAATGAGCATGAGATCCTCAAGATGAAAGAAAGGATGGAGAGAGGTGGACTGGAGGTGCAGAAAAGATCCTGATGGGGGCACTGGAGGACTTGCAATCATTTAATTTTCCCAGAGTGCTCGGCTATTGAAAGCAGGGGACTCGGAGACATGGGTCCCTCTCACAGGCTCAAAACATCTATTTCTGAAAGCATCATGGGATGAATAAGTTTATGGGAAACACAAATGAAGTCTAATAGTTGTTTCCTTACATTCTGGTTGTCAGGTTCATGAGCACCTATCACAGAGAGCTTGAATGCAGCTCAGAGACGTAAAGTGACGCTCCAATTCAGCAGGCTACGAGATACACACAGAGGACAAGTACAGAGATAAAAATGGTTACATAAACAGAATCTACAGGTAGGTGCAGCAGCTCTGTCCAGAATTATCATTTTCTGATACGCTTCCATTATTAAAACTTGACTGACTAAAATATTGGCATCTATGGAAAAGATTCATGAGGTTGAGGCGAGTTACAAGTTAGCAGTGAGCCAGCCAGTCATCAGCCTGACATCTAAAGATGAAATTCCATGTTATGGCTGACAAATTTCTAAAAACAAAAACCAAAACAAAAGACTGTTATAACTTTGGATATAAATCTGCTTGTGTTTCGTCTATTTGTATGTGTTTTCGTAAGCTGCAGTGCCTTGAGCTCTCAGGGCCACCGTACAAAACAAGAAACGAGCCAAAACAATACAAGATGTGTGCCTAAACAATACAAAACTAGTAAATGAAACTGCTCAACTTCTGCTGCTGGCGGCAGGGGGTCAGATCGTTGTAATTCTAATGCCAGCTGTTAAGCAAGAACTGTCTGGGAGAACTATTCCTCTTATTTTTGTTTTGTTGTAACAGGATGAAAATGGATTTTTGTAAATTTCTAAGACACATACTTTCTGTATCTTGTTGATGTTGTTTTGTGATCTGGTACGGCATGTGGTCCAAATCAATGAGATCAGGCTGCTATTCTTCACTTCCTCCTGTGTGAACTGCCTGCTGACAAGGAAAGACAGGATGTTCAGCAAAACCCAAACTGTGAGGCCCTTGTCTTCCATATCATTTGGCTGTAGGTGTTGGAGAAGTCAGCTGTTACTGCCTGAGACATTCCCACCATACAGGTCAATGGCGGAGGTAGTTACTCCATTGGGAGCCACACCAATTAGAGCCTTCTGTGTGGTCCCTCTTTTGTACTGGCTGCACAAATGACTCTGCGTGCCAAGCCTGTCTTTGTCAGAGACGGCAACCTCAGCGCAGTCAAGCACCATCCTACAGTTAGGAGAGGACGGGAAGCTGGCTGGCTAATGATGGTGGTAAAGATGTTGTTTACTGTGGCTGTGCTACAACTGGTCACATCTTTAGCGAAGGCTTGGACACAACCCATGTCAGATAAACATGATCTGTCAGTTCCTCTTTCTCCATTTCCTTTCCATTTCCATGTCTCTCAGATTTGGTCAGCAATGGCTGGTTGCACAGTAAAGTAGGACGCCCTATAGTCCTGTCAGTGCAGGTAAATCAGAAGGTCTCGTTATCCGCTCTCACCCACGGCAAATCTTTGCACCGTCACATTGGCCTGTTTTTCTCCCCGACGCCGCTGAGATAAGATGTCTACCCCCAGGGAGGACGCTGAATACACATACGCACACACAGGGGAAAAAAACACACGCTCAGACATTCACACTCATCCCCCAATGTCAGCTGAACCTCTCTTAGAAGGTGACAGTTTTTGTTTGTCCGTGTCCTGCTGCGTTCTCCCCTGGAGCAGAGCTGACACCGGAGCATCGCGCCTCAATCATCCTGCAGTCATAAACAGAAAACAAGTCTGTGACATCAAATGTACGAGGGAGAAGAGGAGGAGGCACAGACACAGGAGGAAATGACTTAAACAAAATATCCCTCAGGGGGGTTTGGAGACTTGGGTCGTAAGGGTGATTGGAGACTGGAGAGAGGAGGTATCAGTTAGAATTTTCTGGAGGGCAAACTGCCTTAGAGCAGCAGTCATTTCAGTCACACTGACTGAGGTGCATTAATATTAGATTGTGCTGCATTTTGCCTGAACTCAGACCGAGAGACAGCAGAGAGGAGTGTTTCCATCCTGTGCTGCAAGAGGATGATATAGACAACACTGTGCCATGATAAAGTCAAGGTCGCAGGTCACACAGAAGGCGTTAAATAGAGGGCTTTAAAGGTGACAGACTTGCAGTTTACTCTAACAGAGATTATTCATGGCTGAATAAGCAACAATCAAGGTGAAAGTTTATTAAGAGTTTAACAGTGAAAACACAGCTAATCTGCTTCTTCAGGCCCGTGTGGAGGTGGTTTCATCAGATTTAACTGACAATGGTCTGACAACAGAAGCATTCTGATTCAAATGTTGCAAAACAAAAACATGTGATCTAGCCATTTTCCACCCACCTACTACAAACCGGCATACAAAGAGGGACAAAATGTGTTTTCATGGCCTTTGTAAAACTGTGCATAATATTTACTAATATAACATGTTCATTAGTGACAGATATTTTCCCTCTTTGCTTCAAACTGCTGTTACTCAAAAAAGAAAAGGGACTTGCATTTGCCAGGTGGCCAGAGACGTGGCCAGAGACATGGCTCCAAATGAGTGATAATATTGCCTCATGTCTGCTGGATGCTTACCTAGACTGCTGACTGCCATATCAGCTTTATAAAGTGATAAGATCACTTCAGCTATTTGCACGATGGACGTGTAATGTTTAAAGTTTATATCAAAGTCTTCCAGATCTTCATGCTCTCTCTCACACACATGCACAGACTTCTAACGACAGCTATAACTAATAATTTGTTTGTGTGTTTGCTCCCACTGACCAACTACCGCCTTGTATGCAGTCAGTTAGGTTGCTGTTGAAGCATGCCTCATATTCTTGGACAAGACGAAGCGACTGCACATGCCTTCTGGCTAATGGAGTCATTTAGGGGAGAATGGTGGTGTGTGTATGGTACTTCTGAACTACCATGCTGTGGCTTGCTGGAGAGGACTAGACGGCGAGTAACATTACAGGGTGTAATTACTTCAAGCACCATTAGGAACACAATAACGTCTGTGCTTAGCAGAAAACAAAGTCCGGCATGCTCGCTGAATATGTTTGTGCACGTGCAGCTGGGTTTATGTGTGTCTGCACAAACAGGGCCTCCTATTCAAGTGATTAACAAGTAATGAGTAGATTGCTCCAGCAACAGAGTCCCTGTTTGCTAACAAAGAGCCAGCTGAAGTAATGACTTGTCACTACAAAGCACTCTGCAGTGGCACAGGCCAAAGTGCGACTGTGGATTCAGCAGGTACGACTCCAGTCGCACAACTTCAACACAACAGTGTGGACACTGAGATGGGAGTTTATGGCCAACTTTGGTTTCTTCATCTTAAAGTTGGGCCATCAAACCCAGACAATGGACGTGAGAGAATTTTGCTGGTGGTTCTAAAATAAATGGAATGTTGTGAAAAAAAAAATAAAATACAGATTTCCATGTTACATATTTGCCTACCTCCTTTTCAGGCTTTTACAATTTGAGTATACTTCATTGTGGTGCTTTTCCAGTGTGAAGAGGATCAAAACCTGCTGAGAATTATAATGGATGAGGGTCTATGGAGCTGCGTTTCCACATGACAACTTGTTGGACATGAGAGGACAGTCTACCAGAGACACACACACACACTCTCCATCATCAGTAGCTGTGACCTCTATAGTCACGTTAGCTGCAATAATAATTTGTCAGACTCAGTAGTGACTTTCCTACTCTATCTATTGATTGTGTTATGAGAGCCCCTCCTCGCTTCCAGCTTTGTTTTATTTTAATCATCTATGCTTAACGACATATTGAAATGTTTAATCATTTATGTGTTTGTACCACAGCAGCACTGTTACATTATAAGTGATGTCTCGTCAGACTCAGATTGTTTCCTATTGATTGGAAAGAACGGCATCAGTCATGAGTTTGTAATTGCCTGGTTTTCGTTGTCTATTGATGAAGCACTTTAATGCTAATGATTATGGGCCAACTTTTTAAATATTCATGTCAAAAGAAAGGACACTTTGATCTTAAACATTAACAAACGGCATCACTGGTAGCTTACGGCTGCAAAAGATTCTGTTATTGTTACAATAACTGTATAATTTCTGTTCAGTGCTCAGTTTTACATAGAATTTTCCAACTTGTAAATGAGACTCTAATACATATCATGCCAGGGTAACGTGGATAGATGTTAGTGTATTTTACAGCACTGTGTTGCTGTAAAACAGTAACAGTAGCAGAATGTGTCTTTCTGTTGCACAAATGATGCAACTGAAGTCAGTGATAAGTGAAAACCCAACTCATTCAAAATGATAGCACCGCAGGCAAAAAGTTTTCACCCCTGGTGCACATTAGGCTAAATTTCCTCGAAAATGGAAGCATTGCGGAGTAAATTACATATCACCACATTGCTTTGAGATGATTATTACGATTTGCAAGATTAAGAGGATGCTGGGCGTGTAGTCTTGCTAATTGCTGTATTAATGCTGATTCAAGGGCCTCTCTCTTTGGCTTTTACTCGAAATTACCATAATAAGGAAAATGATTCGCTGTAAAGTTAAAAACAGAATGACTACACTTGGAGCTTTAATGTGCTGTTGCTGCTGCTGCTTCAATCATTGATTCAGAATAGTCCTAATAAATTGATAACAAGTGTCGTCTAACTTAAATACAGTGGGTTGCTGATCACGTTTTCTGCTTTATAATCAAAAATATCACTATGCAGTTTGGAACAAACAGTCGTCGACGTAACCTGCTTCGGATTAACGTCTGTATTTAGTTCCTAGCAAACCCTACTCTGTTTAGAAAACGCTGAGTTCAACAGTTTAATCTTGACCGTGGAAACAGCAGCTTATGAAACAATCTCAATCACAATCTCACAGCTTGTTGCAGAGCTTTCACTCATATCTCATGGTCTTCATCAGTGGATGGAGTTTGCTTAGTTGGGCATGGAACGGCAAACGTCCTGTACAGGAATGAAACCTAATCAAACCTTAAGGCACAGACCAGTGATATCCAGTTGATGATGACCTGACCAGCGTAAATATTTCTCTGTAGAAGAGCATAGAGAGCACCTCAGACAATGAAAAATTCACACACACTCACACACACTCCACCGGACAATAACGTACAATCATGTATCAATTAAAAAAACATTACTGGGTCCAGCTTTAAGGTCTGACCTCCAGCATGTGTGAGTGCATTAGTGCGTTGAAATGTGTGTGTGAGTAAAGGTGAGTGTGAGAGACAGAGAGTGAGAGATAAGAGGCCGGTAGTGGCTCCTGACTGAGAAGATGGACTGTTATGGCCTCATTGATCTAAATCTCTCACAGGGAGCAGATTCCAATCAATACAGAGAGAAGTGCTGTTTGGACCACCGCCCCTGCAATATCTGCTCTCTCTGTCCCTCCTTGTCTGTTTCTCACGCACAAAGCTCTCACACCACCCACCTGATTGTCTCACACAAGCCAATATTTTACGCTTTCGTTTGACTCTTGTATTGGGAAAACAGCAATTTTCCACATTGTGTAGCTGTGATTATTTCATCACACAACCGTCGTGTCATCATGCAACCATGGCGGGTGTGACGTCGGCCGAGCAGTTTGTTTTTAATGCCTACAGTGCACCAGCTCACCTGCTGTTTGTTTGCATCAGAGATAAGACAAAGGTTAAGAGGAAAATAAGGTGGATGAAGGTGCAAAAAACCTGTCATACTTAGCTCCTGATTGGAGAAACTAGTTGAAAAGGCCAAAGCAGGCTAATAATAATGGGAGTAGTCTCAAAGCACGTCCAAAACACACCTCATAAAGCCACAGAGAGAATATATGCAGGGGAGCACATGAGGGTAGAAGGGAGGAAATTAAAAGACGAGACAGGACGAGAGCACGTTTTAGGTGTGAATCTTTATGTGTTGGGTGGGGGAGGGGTGGGAGAAAAGAGAGACATGTTGATGCAAGTGTGAGTGTGAAAGTATATGTGTGCGTGTGAAGGTGAGCGTGGGAAAGAGTGTGAAGAAGAGTGTCCAGGGGACGCGACAGCGCCGTCATGTCCTGTTAGGAGCCCTTTCTTTGGGTAAAGACACTGAGAATTGAGGACAGCCTTCTGCTTTGCGTGTGTGTGTGTGCGGTGCGGTAGAAGGTGTTTGCCGCTGTTTGGTCTCACCTTGCGTCTCAGGTGGGATGTGGGGATGAGATAGCGGCTCTCAGTGGGCTGCAGACAAGCAGATGGAGAATAAATCAATAAGAAAGTAGCAAAGCAAGAAAATGAGGGGAGAAAAGGAGAGGGAGGGAAAACAGTTTTGGTTGTCACTGCGGACTGGAGAAGCTGGAAAATCCCTCTGGTGTTTGTTGCCATACTAGTGGTTATGCTGGAGTAATGTGTGACCATTTTGAGGACAGTCGGTCACTTCATTAGAGATAACCCCGTACCTGCTTATAACAGTCAAACTTTGGTGGCCGATCGTGGTTGCCGGAAATAACTAAAATAAATAAATTCATAAATAAATATGTCTCCATGGATCAGGGGACCACAAGTGGCAGTGGTGACTGTTATTCTTTATTTCCTTTTGGAAAGTACTGCCAAGGCACACACTCAAAAATGTAAGTACCACACAGACGTCTTGCCGTACTTTAATGTAGCCATCAACATGGTTTGGACTTTGTGCTCCCTACTGACAAATCAAAGAAGATTTGGGTGTTATCCGGCAGATTACAAGTCTGAAATTGGCACAAAATTTTTTGGTAGTCTGCCCAAAACATCTAAGACTTTGCTGACAGATCATATAAATAATCAGGACTCGAATTATTAAGTCTTAATTTGTCATTCTTGACTGAGTAAAAAAAAAAAAAAGAAAGAAGTTCTGCTTCTTAAATTTTATTTTACTTTGGATAAATGAACAGTTGTATCTGGAGCACTGGCTCCAACAAGAATTTTGAAAGTTGAGAGAAGTTTATAAGGTTGAGATTTGTAGGAAGTGTGAACAAAACTAATGAAACTTTGAATGAGGTGCTTCCATCTAACAGTTACAGCAATACTCTCTATCGACTCTTCTAAGTCTACTGTTAGATTTAGATAAAATGTCATAAATTGAATTTCCATATATATCCTTTTATTCCATTTCATACCACTCTTTCAATTGTGCAGTCACTGTAGGCTCATTTCAGATGAAGAGGACAAATGTGCAGTGGCACACACGATGTGGGGTTCCTTGTGTGGTTTTGGCAGATACTGTGGTATCTTGCACACTGTGCACTAGCTACCTTTGCATGGCCTGTAAAAGATAATGAAGGTGCTGTGGGTTCAGAGGCTGAAGTCATTTCCACAGAACACACTCGGGTACAAAAACACACAAGAAATTGCTTTTTTATCACTTGTGCATGGACAGAAAGCTTCAACAGGTGTTTGGTTTAAAATTGTGAAGTAATTTGTGCCCTGCTAGGAGGTCTGATGAACATGAACACTACACATTTCTGTCAGTAGGATTAGGTGAATAACTCACACAAAACAGATATATTTTGACAAGCTTGTTTTGGGATGTTTTGACACCCAAATCCATTTAACCCACTCACTGATAAAGTTTTATCAACGACATGTCGTCAGCGGGATTTATTTTTTGCACATCTGTGGTTAGAAATTTGAAATGATTACAGTTACCAAATTCAGATTTCCATTCTCTGTTGCTGTCTGACACTTTGGAATTGCCTCGCGGTATCAAAAAAGAAACAAGATCCAGACTGTGTGCAGAATGAGCACAGCTTGAAATACCACTCCATCTCAGCAGAGACCTTTGATGTCTGATGTTCTTTAATGAAACATCTCGCTCACATCAGAGCACCCTATTAAATTCCACTCATACAGGGAGACAGAGAAAGAGTGAGATTGAGAAAGTCAGAGCAAGGGAGTGCTGACCTTTGTGTGCATGCGTGGGAGTGTGTGTGTGTGTGTGTGTGAGAGAGAGAAAAAGAAAAGGAGGCAATGAAACATCAGTGGCGTCAAGCACACCATGAAGGTCACAAAAAAGGACAGAAAAAGAACTCAACTTTGAAAGCACTTTATTAAGCAGTTTCATAAAATAGATCTCATATCTATTTACAATTTATTTTGTATTTACTCAGTCCAGCAAGACTGAATTGCAAACGTAACGTCAAGCTGAAATTTATATTAATTTCTGCAAGGAAATCAGGGTATATTACATCCTTGGTGTGCGTTGGGATTTGTGTCCATTAGTGTTCTACAGGGGATGTAAATTTTCAGTTTTAAATTTAAACACAATTATCGCCTCACAAACCCTCTCCTTTGTAGAATTTGAGGACACAATTTTGAGAGTATGGGAGCTTCAGGTGTGCAGCAGGTGTTCAAATAGTATAAACAAAAAGTAACAAATGCTCATGGTGGGAGGGGAGGGGGGGGAGGGCGACTAGTTTGCCTATCCTGCTAGCTTCCAATAGCTGCAATATCCTTGCTTCCACAGTTTGAGTGTGTTTGCATGTGCACTGGAGTGTGCACCTGTGTGCCTGTGTGTGGATTTAAAAGCATCTGGGTCTGAAAGAACATCATACTGTAGGTTGACAAAAGTGAGCGCTGAAAGTGAAGCATTATAAACATCCAGAGTCAGTGTTATCCAACCTGCAGAAGATTCAAAGAAAGGACGAGGCTTTTATGGTGTCAACAGTTAAGAAATGTGTGTGTGTGTGTCTGAAGCAGAAGGACACTGAATATCATAAACAGCATTATAGAAAGACAGAAAATGTGTGAGTGCTTTTCTGTCTCTGCTCATCTATAGATGCTTGTGTTAGCAGCGTGTTGGCTGCAGTGAGAGAACATCTGCAAAATGGCGGCCATGAGGCTAATTATGATAAAGCTAACTTATCACATTGGCACCCACACACACACACACACACACACACACATGCACACTACAGTGATTGCACTCCTCTAAAGGGACTGAGGAAACCACCGTTAACTCTGCGCACACACAAACACACACACAAATACCTTACCCTAATGTATTATTATTATTATTTATTTTATTTTTTTTAATTATTATTATGTTACGAAAAATAAACCTTTCTTGAGACATGTCAAGACCAGCTTGACCTACAGCTAAAAGGAGCTAAATGAAACTAATTTCATAGATCTTCCCTAATAACGTTAACAATCTATAATTCAGGATAATCCCAGGTGAGGCCTGAACTGTTGGTAGTTTTTAGCCAAAGGAGAGCTCAGAGCCACAGGTGCGGCACAACAGTGCTGAGACACACCAAATCACTTAGCAACCACTTTGCCTTATTACCCAGAAGCCACCGGGGTCCTGTTAGTGCATTAGTAGGGTATTCAGCTCTTTTCATTAGTGCCCCTGGCTCATATCTGCTTTCACCTGGGTCACTGAAGAAATGATTTTTTTTCCTAAAAAGGGAAGATCAGATTGCAAGTGTATGTGTTTTGTTTTTTGTTTTTTTGGGGTTTTTTTGTGCAGGCCTGGCATTTTAAGACTTTTTAGTTTATCAGTGTACTTCACAGGCATTTATTTCATCATCCTTCTTACAAATCCGTATCTCCTTGGCTGCCTTTCTTCTCTGTGTAGGGTGAAATCCTATTTGCCTTCTCCTTCATGGCAGAATGGAAACCTTTTGCTGATTGTTGTGGCCGAGTCCAGCTCAGTCCAGTCCAGCTCTGTTACATGTGGCCGTGTGAACATCCAGGCTGACTGAGATCCTCTCGGCTTCAGCATCTCCATTTTCCAAAAATGTCCGGGAAAAAAAAAATATTAGTGAGGAGATAACTGAAGTTTGTGGTCTTCAGTAAGGCTTCTTTGGATCTCCATCTTTACTTTTTTTTATGGCCGGTGGCAGCATCTGTCTATCGTCATTTTCTTATCGTAGCTTTAAGTTTCATTCCATCACTTCCTGCGCGTTTCACTAAAGAGAGACGGGATGCCAGCATTTGGGGTTTACACTGATGTGATGCATGTATTTTTCCAGGAAAATGTTGCCAAGTGCAACTCAGTGTTTTGTTTTCTGGCGGCTAAATGTCCAGTCCAGCTCTCAGCCCACAGACTAGTGTGTGCTTGGCTCCAGGCCCCACAGTGTACAAGGGTCTTCAAACACACACTGCTGCTCCTCGATACCGCGGGCAAACAGTCTGATCAACTGGCACTGGACACTGCGGAGAGACAGAGTACACACACATTCACACACACACACACGCACACACACACACACACAAAATGCATCATTTAGCCTGAATAACAAACCATCAACTTAATGACTATGCTCATTTCAATGACACTTTACTGTCCATGTGGCAGATGTAAAAGCAATGGAACGACACCCCTGTGTGCAGACTTGACACGCAAACTTGAAAGTGAGACAATCTTTGTGGTGTGTAAAGTATAAAGACCTTTGAAGAGCAGCTATAACAGATGTTATAACACAGATGGGGCTGACACGCGTAACAGATCCTGATGCATACAAGGTGGAAGTAGACTGAGGAAAAACAAGCGGTGAACAGGCAAAATGGCTATTATGGTACAGTATACTGTACAGCCTCAAGTACTGCCTGTGCCTTTGTCTGCTAAATGGCACTTGTATTTTTACTGGAACACCTGGTGTGTACCTGTAGGCTTCACCAGCAGTTAATAGAATGGAATAGCATGGTAATTTTCAGCGCAGTGTGAAGGGTTTATTTCCAGAATGAACATCAAAAGTTCAGTACAATACATATAATGACTCTAAAATCAAGGAAGCAGGATGTTTAGGTTGCAGGTTGGCTCAATCACTGTGGCACCTTGAGTTTCACTTTCAAATATGCATTTTCAAAAGCGAAACTACTAAAACTGTAGCAACTCTACAGCCTTTCCTTCTTTCCTTCTTACTTTCTTTCCGTTTCGCCTGGGCTATTACCATTAATTATCCGAGCAGCACTCTGGCTGGCTCACTCCAAGAACGATTAGCAGAGAGGAAGAGGCAATAAAAGGACGGACTTCTGCTTTAATTAAAGGGGAGTAGCCTTTTAACATGGGGAGGACCATTAAATTAGCAACATTACAGCGCCATGCATCATTGGCAAAGTACAATGGAGCATGAAATAAATGATGCGTCAAGCGGTGCCACACCGGCTGTATAGAGATCTGATAGTGGGGAAAGCTGATGTGTGGACAGGGCCAGAATAATGTGGTGGAGGGGGTGGGGGGGCAAATCCACCGAGTTGCCAAGATTGTCCAACAGGGAACAGTGAAAGAGTCTCCTGATCTTACACTGTTGGACACTAGCAGCAGTAAATACTCCTCTCAGTTCTGTCTAGCCAAATAGGAGAACTTACCAGATAATACCAAGCTTCATGTCTCCTTACTTTTCCTTGAGATTGACTATTCACCTACTCACTCTTACACTTTGCAGACTTTAAACTCTGGCATGTTGTCATCATCAAATGCTTTATCTATTTCCTGTTTCCAAATAGCTTTGTACCAGTATGACAAGAGTTAAACAGAGTTAACATAATTACCTGTAGTCTGGAAGATGTGCATTGTCTCTGTAGCTAGTTTTAGGCATAGAGTACATGCCCCTGCACAGAGGCAGGTATATACTGTAGACCTGGATATAAACACTGCTACAACCAAAGTATTGGACAAATGAAATATTTGACTTTATGATGATGCAACAAAAAAAAGTCAGGGAATCGCCAAAGTCCTTAGAATTAATCCTCTGAGCAACACGAATGTTCATACAGAATTTCACAGCAATTCATTCCATAGTTATTGAGACATTTCAGTCTAGACCAAAGGTTAGTGCGGCTAAAAAGTTGTCTGTGTGAGTTTTACTTCAGTGCACTGTGAATACAGAGCTCTCAGACATAAAGAATATGATCTGTTCCCACTTAGGCTTCAATTCATGATACTCAGAAACATTTGAGGTCAATTTAAAGATTTTAACAACGCAGCTTTAATACCCAAAAGAAAAGACTTGGCTGTGAATACCCAACCATGATGATGCAATGAGACTGAGCTCTGCAAGTATTTCAGCACTTCTGTAATATTATGTGCACAGATTCAAAGCCCTTTGCCAGTCGACATCTACGCTGAGAGTGATCCAGTCTTCATCGCTGCAAAAACGCAATTTTCGTCACAGCTTCATAAAATGGAAAATAAGCGGGCACGGTGGAAAAATGATTGAACTGTGGCTTCCTTTAGCAGGCAAAATGATTGTTTCAGTTTTACAGTGTTAAAAATCCATATACACGGGTGATACATTCATCATCGCAGGTGAATAATGTTTTTCCCCACTGCTGGCTGCTGAGTTTCTAATTTATTTTTTACACCAAACTTGGACTTTTTTTACTTTTCAATGGAGCAACTTCTTTATTTCTAGTAAAAAAAAAAAGAAAAGCATGGACTAAGTTGCTTGAAATAATTGCTATTGTATGTTTGGAGCTGTAAAGTGCATTCACAGGTGACTAGTTACCTGACTTGGATGGCAGCGTGAGGCAGGATCTCCCCGTCACAGTTCCAGCTGCTGTGGGCTTTGCTGTAGCTGTAGGTCGTTTGGCCAGAGCACATGGGACTGAAGCTGTTCTTCTTTGGAGTCTCGTTCAGGTCTTCTAGCGAAGTCAGTTCCTGGTGCAGAGGCTGGAAACGAAACGTCCTTACCCGGTGGACCTCCACAAACGAGTGGTCAAACTGGAGAGGGAAGCAGAGATGGATGAGAAATAGATGAAAGAGAGGAGGGGGGGGGGGGTGGATGGATGGATGAAGGAACAGATGTGCCCACTCTTTTGAATGACTTGAAGAGTTTCAGTTCACTTATACAATATAATTACAGATAAGTGATGAGGGCACATATGCTGAACGATGAAAGCTGTTCATTGTTTTGCTAACATGTGAATATGTTACAGAAACAAATAATTTAAAGTGGGTGTGATTTATTTTGGATTTTTAAGTTTTTAAGATTTTATGGTCCAAAATTAAAGGTCCATTCAAGGTCAAGAAAACAAAACAAATGCATCCAGCATCAACTGTCACCAAAATTTGAAAACTGGACGAATCCATTAGGGTTCACACGGTGCTCAGGCTGTTTTCTGAAAACAACATGAACTTTCTGAACATTTAAATGTCTCAAATTCAACATAAACTACTTAATTTTATACACAAAATAGTGCAGGCGATGGGCAGAGGAATATTACTCTGAAATATGATGATTATATTTGTAGTAAAACAATTCCTGTGCATGTAATTTTTTTTAGTTTACTAGCTCCTGGAGGGGGAGGTAAAAACTTAATTTCTCCTCTATTGTCTTTTTATGGACCCCCACTGATTTTATAATGAATAGGAAAACTACATGTGGGGGTTAGCCTTCTTTTTTTTTTTTAATACCATTTATCAAAAAGAAAACAGCAAAAAGGAGAACAAATACAAAATGGAAGGAGGGAGAGAAGAGGTCAGATGAAATGGAGGTGCATAAAGACTATGTAAACGGCCGAAGGGTGAAGAGAGGAAGAAAGAGAGGGAGATGAAAAGAAATGATTTTGTCAAAAATCCCCTTTCATCTCACTCAGTGTCGCAGAAAGGTTCAACTCTGTCCGGCGCACTATTTTCTTCGACTTCACGGGGTGCCACTTTCTCTCTATTCTCTTCTCTTTTCTTCTCCGCTTTTTTTTCTCTCTCTCTCTCCTTCGCCCTTCCTTCTCTCCCTCTCGCGGCCTCTCTCATCCCGAAAACGGAGTGACAGCCATTTATTTCGCATCAGACCCACTTTATGACTGCAGCCGCTTTGCATTCATGCTGGACCGTCTGCCTAAAAGGCTTTCTGACAAGGCCATGAATACGCTTAGTGGCTTCTCACTCCTTGTTTCTCTCCGCTTGGCTGGACAGTGATGCTGATATTAAGTGAACTCTGATGCAAAGTCCCGCTCACCCTACTCATGCGACTACTTGTCTACCTGAGTGTGTTGCAAGTAAAGCAGCCAGGACAGCCTGAAGCTAGAGACGGAGCACACTGTGGCTTTTCACTGCCAGTGCCACACTCTGGGTACAGAGATATGTGATCCTTAGACGGTGGTTCGTGAGGTATCTTCTTTTTTCACTGTAAACGGAAGATGCTAACCTGCTCGTGGCACTAGAGGAAAGTCAAAGGATTTCAGAAATTAGTAGGATTCTTTCCTCTTGGCACCATGAAACAGTCTGAAGAAAATAACATAGCTATCCATGCAACAGTTGTTGAGATATTTCTGTCTGGACCAAAGTGTTGGACCAACCGATCAACACTGCCGTCCACAGATCCAATTCCAATTTCCAATTGTTTCTTAGATGGATACGGTAACATCTTTCTGCTGACCCTCAGCATTGAGTTTTAGTATAATGGGGAAATCTACTGTCATGAAATAATTTTAGGGCCTCTCTGCTGTAGCATCACCAGGGAACGTTGGTAATTTGATTTTACCCACGCACATTAGTAATTTCATTCCTCATGTCATCATTTCATGTCATGGTGGAATATTTCACTGGGACTGCAGCAATCCAAGAACACGCTTCATGTCACACAGAGCAGCAAAATCTTTCCTCAACCTGGAATAGAAACAGCCTCTGTAGCATTTTCTTTAAAAAAAAATCCTGGCAGTGAACTTTTAAAAATCCAAATATAATAATATATAATATAATACAGTGAAACTCATCCTTGTAATCCAAATGCTGCGTGCACAAGTCAAAATGTTGATCTTCTGAATTGAAACTCACCTCAGGATGTCACTGTTGGCTCAAAACACAGTTTGCAATTTCACACCTTCACCGAGGCAGCTACTGAAACTACTTACAAGATTCTTCTAAATGGGATAAACTTCCCGAGGTCCTTCCTGAGGTAATAATTACTAATCACCAGACTTCCCCTGGTAATACTTGTGCTATCCTGAGAGGGCATTAGTCTGGTATCAGCCTGTTCTCCCATACAGCATATCCCTGATGCAGCGATTACTGGTGCCTCTCCGGACCAGGGTGGAGGTTATTTATGATACGTGGGAAGGCACAGGGGCTAAGGCATTTGAACTAAAGTGAACCATAGTTGGGAAATTGAGCGGAGTCAGCAAATGGAGGTGCTAGCACAGCAAGCGAGCTCATTCAAAGACTTAACACACTCTCAATTCATCAGCGCTCAGATTGAGAAACTCTTGATGCTGAGCACTAAATTCTGCAGCAAAGAGACTGATGGGCTGTTTTTTGGGGGATGGATGAAATTGTCTCAAAATTTGGTGCTTTTTTTTTTTTTTTTGAGATTTCTCTCTTTGAAGAGGAGGCTTCTTTAATCCCTGCTGGATCCAACTCACATCAATTTTCCTGGTACATTTCAGCTCTGAAATATGTTGCACAGCGTGACTCATGCACAGTGTTTCTGTACATTACCACAGAAGTATGAGTACAAGGGATGAAAAAAAAAAGACTACACATTACATATGCTACAACCAACTCCTTCCTTCCTACCTGGTCCTCTTTGTTGGTGTGTCGAAGGAGGTGTCGGAAAAAGTCCAAACGCGAGCACTTCCTGACGAGGATGAGGTCTGTGGTGCCGTCAGCGAGGTGGGCGGAGGGCGACAGGCCTTTTGGGCTGCGGGGACACGCGCAGCTCATACTGGCTGCATTAATGGCGATAAACTTTCCACGGATCACGCTCCAACCACTGCTGTCTTCTGAAACAGAGGAGTTAGATTAGATTAGATTTATTAGCGGAAAATAATCTTGAACATTAAAATAAAACACTGTCCTATCAAACCTCTTAAAACTCTTGCTTTGAGGTATGTGTCCAGTATTTTAATCTCCACTGGGCTGTGAAACTTGAGTTGCACTGTTTAAATACTATAAACATATTATGTTTAAAGTATTCCAGCAGTAAACTCCAAATAACTTGAGTCCAAATATACGTGAATCCACTTTTATTTAAGTGTAAGCAAAATAAAATTGAATTTGCCGTGTCAGTGGAGGGAAAACTGTGAGTTTGCAACAAAAATCAAGTACTGCTGAACATGTCAGAGTCTGTGAAAAGTCTGGTCCACTGACAATGCCTGGTTTACTTAACTCTCCTCTTTTCACTGCAGTGTTAAAGCTCCTCCATCTGACACTGACACTTTGAAGTGGAGAGACTTTGTGATGCAGTGAATACACTGAGCTGTATTCAACAGCAGTTCCACACCATTTACAAATATTTTGAGTTTGTTCCGAGTATTCTAACCTTCAGCTACCTGCTTCTGACAGTAAGATGCGAGATACGAGAAATCCTGATTCTGTTCAGCCTCCTGTTTGGTTATTCCAGAAGTGCAGAAACAAATCATCTGTGTTCCATCAGGAATAAGGGCTTGAAATTAGACTGTGTGCAAGTGCTTTATGAGTCCTGAGGTTAAGTTCCAAGCTTGTCACACAACAGCAGTCATGCTGATGAGGGTCCATTAAGATCCAGATGTTTTGGCAGGAATCCTCAGAGCAGCTTTACCCTGATGACTGAACCGAGATAGAAACTTTGATTCTGAGAGTAATGTACTAAACGTCCTCTGTTCTGAGTTTGGCCGAGGAAGGGTTTGCAATATCTAAAGAGGAAGTCACATATAAGTAGATGGAAGTGGACTGGATTAACTTTAAGTGTTCTTGTTATGATTAAAGGCACATGCGGCCTCCAAATCTCAGATGACAGATGTGATGGCTGTGCTTCACAAATCACCACTGTGTTCCTCTGAGATTAGCAACTGTTTACAGGGGATGGTGTATCAAAGACACAGTAGTATCACCCATGGGACTCCTTGTGCCTGTCGCCAAGGTGATAGTCATTGGAGTAAGCGGCAAAAAAGTGATCACAGACGTCCAAATCAGCTTCTGTTTTATGAGCATCTCAGAGGGAAAATTAAGTGATCTCGGAAAGCAAAACGATTCATTACCTTTCCCCCTCATTTCGTAAAATAAACTTACAGAGGTGATAACGCAAACCAATGATAACAAGCCCACTGAGGCTACATAAAAACAACCATATTCTAATTGGGAAGTGGTGATTAAAGCTAAATTTAAAAAAATGTAAAAAAAAAACATAAAAATAAACAACAAATCCAACTGTGGACTGTAGGTTCTGCATTAGGAGAATGTTTCCAAATGAGTATTTGCTTTTGGAGGAGAGGCTGGCTCATTTGCAGAGAGAGAATGTGTCGTGCCTCATTGATTTAGCAGTTGTCTGAGATTTCCCTCGCCAGGAAGAAAAAAAAAAAAATCCCAAAACAAACAGCAGCACTGGCGTGAGGCAAACCCCCTGTCAGAGCTGGCAGAGCCAAATTTCTTCCTGATTAGTGGGTCACACGTCATACACAAACAGGTTACGCTTGCTTTCATATTTACACAAGAAGGAAAAAAAATAATGCACACACTCCACAGGAAGCTGCAGTCCCCCAGATAGCCAGGCCAAGATAGAAAATCTTGAATTTAACATCACGACACTAATTAGAGAGGGAAAAAGAACACACACAGCTCAAAGTGCACACACAAACATGCACCAGTGCACACACACAGGAGTCAGTATTTCATCTGCCTCCAGAGGGTTGTGCTGCTGTGTTGATGGGTTGAGAGGATTGTAGATAATGAAGTGTGTGCATGTGTGTGTGTGTGTGTGCACCACGGTCAGGGGGGACAGACGAGGGAAAAGGAGACGACGCTGCCCTACTCGAGGCTGAGCGGACAGACACACGCCAGCCTCATCGAGGAAGGTGTAATCTGAACGAACAGACGAAGGAGTGGATTACGGAGATTTAGAAATCGATAGGCAAAGAAGGCTCCGGCGGTGGGCACGACGTGGAGCTGTGCAGTGTCACCGAAATCAGCTTATATTTTCTCGTCAATAACTCATCAAGAATCTCATCAAGACTTTTGCCATGCCGCAAAAGAAAAATAGCCCCGAAAGAAAATGGAGATAGAGTGAAATCTGAGAAGGAGAAGATGATGTTAGGTACACTCAGACCACCTCAGGTACTTAATCTGCCCCGAAAGAGAGAAAAATGCAAATATCCCCTGATTTGGATTGTACTATGTGTGTGTGTGTGTGTGTGTATGAGACTTCAAGGGAAAAGACAACCAGTGTGGAACTGTCTCATCTCCTTTTTTTTTTTTTTTTTGGTCTTTTCTCTCCAACTACAGCTTCAGAGACATTCATTTTCACACATCTCAGAAGTCTAGAAATGGTTTCAGAATAGACAAAGCACCAGGTAACAAGGCAGAGAAACGAGAAATACACTTTTTGGTGTGATTAATTTGACATACTATTTCAAATAATGTAACCCAAAACTCGTACCTTTTTCAGACTTTTCCTTCTCCCCTGACACCTCCCTCTGCTTGTCCTTTGATGAGGGCTTGTGCCGACAGACGTGGCACCTGAAACATCAGCGTAACCTTGTTTTAACAGCCATCAAACGATTAGCACTGCTGTGACAGGCTTAAATGATTCATCAGGTGGGAATAAATTCAGTCCATCTTAATCTGACACACAGTATAATGTACCTGTGTGTAGTGATTTAAAAATAATGACCTTTTGTCAGAAATGCTTTTAGTAGGTAGCATAATTAATGGTTTACAGTGTTTTTCAGTCCCCACAACAAACACAAACAACATGTGTGTCCTGCATTTCAAAAGCCACAGAACATAGTCAGGCACTTTTTGGAAAAGACCAACTGTGTTCAGTCCACAATAAATCAGACCAGATCCCTGGTCAACGTAAACTAACCCATTTAAGCTCTGGCAGGTGCACAGCTGCCACTGAACTACATCAGATAAGTTAGCACATTGTAAAACCGGAGCCAGGAAGCTGTAGAAATGAGTATGTCAGATGCTTTATTTACCCGGATCGACACTGCAGCTTGTCCCTGGGGCTGCCCGTGTCGCCCTCGGCGGGGAGGAAGGAGATGGTGCCTTCATAGTAGTTGTGGTTCAGAAAGGTTTTTACCCCTGGAACAAAAACACAGTGTGGGCTGCAGAATTCATGCTGATATGTTTGATCTGCTCTGTTTTAATTTAACTCTAATTATACTTGACAAGACAATTAAGAGTAAAATTGACACTTTTGCATAGACAACTGGGCCACTTTTCTTTTTCTCTAGTGGCTGTTGTGACTTTAACTGGTTAAAAATCTGCCAAACACATTAGGATAACTGACCTTGCTGGGCATTGTTTTGAAAACAAGCACAGAAATAGAGAAAATGTATATTTTAACACTGGTAACAATACAGGAAAACACATAAAATGAGAATTATGTCCACAAGTCTGTTGCCATATCACATGCTGATTTATAATTGATCATTGTGTTAAGGTGTGTGTGTTAAATGTCAACTTTTTTGTTCATCTCAGCAGTTCTTACACACACATTTAGAACTTTTTTTTCTGCATGCTGTGGTAAATAAGGCCCCAGGTTTCTCCTCTGTACAGTTGGCCCCAGTTTAATTTAGCCCTCTGGTGTTTTCCCTCCAATTCTGATTACATGCCCCGCCTTTATGGTTTTCACCTGTGTTTAATTGTTCTTCCCGCCCCCTAGTCTATTTAAGTCTTGCCTGCCCCTTTGTCTGTGCCAGATCGTCTTGGTCTGTAGTGTCAAGCGTTCCAGCATTTGTTTCTCCTTGTGTTTTTGACCCACTTTGTTCTTTTACGGTTTTGCCTCTTGATTCAGATACCTCTGCCTAATTTTTGGACTGCCTTCCCGTGTACCGACTTTGTTTGTATTAAAGACTTGCCTTTGCCTTTTATCCCCGTGTTCTGGAGTCGTGCATTTGAGTTCTTTTCTGAGCTCCCTCTCTGACAGATTTATATCTTTAATCCTCCAAAGCCTGGACCCGCAAACGCTGGGATAAACTCCAGGTTAGCCAACATTAATATAAGCAGGTGTGTGGTCACTAAGCTCTAAGGCCAGTGAGCCGCGGGTTAAAAGAAAGGTTAAACCATGTAGGTAGGCTTAGTCTGAAGAGTCACTCAAGTTCAGAAAATGATGCCCTTCATACCTGACAGGTCATATCTAGCAGGACCTAGCCACCTCTTTCTCTCGCTGTCTGTCAGTACATCTCCATAGAAACCGTAGCCAAGCAACGAGACCGAGTATCTGAGGAAGACGTCGTGGTGGTGAACCGAGCACACGTCCATCGGCTGGGAGTCACCTGTTAAGACACACCCGGCAGAGCTGTAAAATGACACCTCTTGTATGGTCACTGTGACACACAAACATGAAACAAAAACCAGCTGCTGTAATGATCATTCAAAGGTTAACATCTGATAAAAGTGAAACAAGAAGCCACCCTGAGCACTGAGACAAACAACACATGACAAACACACACGAGTCCTACTCACCCACAATGATGTGTAAAGCAGAAGTAACTGGATCGTTGGTTCCCACTGTGGCAAAGCAGATACAATCAGTGGACCCTGTTGGATACGAGGCACACAGGTGGATGGTTAGCCATTGTGCCATTGTGACTTGTTAAAGGCAATGTGAAATGAAAAGTGACTTCCCAGACGCACATACACTATTTTCATGAAAACAATTAAAAAAAATTTCCATTATGTGTATAACTTAAAATAGCACACAGTTTTAAGACTTCTTAGAAAACATTTTTTAATTAGCAGGTCAATAGCTGTTGAGTCAGTGCAACTCAAATGCTGAGTTGTTTTCACAGAGAAGTACAGTTTCCCTTCTCACCTGCATTCATGTCACATTAGTTGCCCCACCCTGCAATCCTGTTATAAAGGGACAGTTCTGTTTTGTGGGGAGTCTAGTTTGACCAGAAAACGTTTCCTGCAAGGGATCGATCAACCACGTCACAGTCCTGTTTTAGTTTTATGCATCAGCGCTGGTTAGGCTGGTCGACCCATCCCAGCATTGTTGCAGCGATGAGCCAGCTGTCATTCATGTGTTTCAATCTGTTTCTTCCTCCATTGCTGCAGGCAGGAAGTGAATCGGGTGTTTGATACTTCCCCATGTCAGTGAAATTACTCCGTTTACGCATCTAAAGATGACAACGTTTGGTCAGAACCACACTTTTGGGGAGAAATTTGAACAGACATTGAGATATAATAGCACATTTATATTAGTTTGATTTTCAGGGAGGACTTCTGGTTACCTTTTTATTAATGGACTTAATATTTTTGTCATAAGTACGATGGACAGAGTGTCCTGAAAGTTTTATGTGTTACTATCTAATGAGAACAGTCATGTTGCCAGACCCTGCCTGGAGGTAAAGTTACAAAGATGTTAATCACATGTGTGCATGTCGTCTTCGTAAATAAAACTGATCATAAAAGGTTTGGTCCTTGGTAGAGAGACATGTCTTTCAAAGCTGCTACCAAGTGCAGAGAATTCAGCTGAATGATTTTATTAGGCGTAAGTGAGGAGACGTTTCAGTCATAAAGTCAACTAATCGGATGGCTCCAGGCCCTGGGCTATCATCGGCTCCCTTCAACCAACAAATGAAGGATAAGAGGCATACCCTGCCTTGAGAGAAATGTTGAGTTTGACATTAAATCTTTCAACTTGAGAGGTAATAAGGCTCTATCGCTCTTTTTCTGCACCACATGGTGTAATTTCAGACCTATCTGCCCTACTTTGATCATCTTCGAGTGGTGAAATGGACCCGCTGCCACTGATGAAAGACAGAGGGAGTGAGGGAAAGAGGAGAGGAGAGGGTGAAATCTTAACTCGTGATGTTTTGAGCTGGCGCACAGAAGCGTGACAGAGATCAGGCCTGTCATTCAGCGGTGGACACAGATGAGTATGAAGATGAGCTTCCCCTCTCGCTTTCAATGACTTTTTATGAATATCACTTATCTGGCCTTTGCTTCTTCTCCTCCGAGCTTCATAATCGCATCCGAACACTTTCCAATTGCTCCTGACAGCGCTGCGCTGCCTGCCATTTTGCTGAGCATAAAAATGGTGACATATGCCATTTGACTCTTCTAAAGCTACACAGTAAAAGCCAACTGACTTTGAATTGATTTAAGTGGCACACACAGATGTTCAATTATGTTCAGCCCTCAGATGTTCAATGTTTTATTCCCCTTAAGTTACTCAACCACAGTAGCCTGTTGGCATATCCAGAGGAGAGAGCAGAAACTGTCACAAGACATATCCTCAGTGGAGAAGTTCCAGTTTTTATCTGCAGTTCCCCCAAAACTGTCTCGCCAGTAAGATCATCTTGGCAGCGAGATCATCTTTATCTCAAGGACAACAATGGAGTCTCAATGCTTTTTAGTGCTGCTCCTAAAAGGATATTTTTGCAGTTTGAATCCTCAGTGCATGAATGTATTTATAACTGCACTCGTGGCAGTATCATATACCGACATCAGTGAACCCTTTTGAAACAGACAAGTGGCTCTTTGAACGACATACACTTATTTTTCATCAAAAAAAAATCTGCTTTCAGTGTGTCAGGGTTAATTGACATTCTCTTTCAGACCTTAACAGCTAAAGCCAGTGTAACAGGACTGTGTCATGAGGAAATGTTTCAAATATAGTGTGTTTAAAAGCTCTGTGACAGGGCCGTAAATGAGTTCATGACTCTTAATTTGAACCGCGGCACAGAGGATTTGATACCTAACGTTTCCACGCCTTTGACAGCAACACTGACCGTTACATTGATGGAATCGTAAATCTCACCCAGGTGGCAAAGGTACAAGCACCCGATCTGCACAGAATCAGATTTTATGGCTGTGTGACAGGCCACAGCTTTTGTTGCAAAACCCTAATGCCTGCTTTCAGAAAAACATGTGTGTGCCAAGATTTTAGATACGCTTTCCCTTAGAGAACGTTTCACAATCAAAGGAGATGAATGACTGGCAGAGGTGACATTAATAAAAACAGAGTAATTAGTAAGACAAAGACTCACTGATCATTTTAGGACAACACAGCAGGAGAAGAAGGACTTTTGTTACATAGGTGACTACATGCAGATCCACTGTCATCAACAGTGAACTGACAAAAATGCCACTCCGCCTTTCTTGGCCACTATTCCCTCTGGACTAAATAAATGAGTTGTTCTCAAACGTCAGACATTGTCTGTCCGATCATAAGCAGTCATTTCTTTCATTGACTGAGCTGCGAAGAAACTCTTGAAGGTGCCTTTTTAAATTAAGCCACTGCTCATCAACATGTCTGCGTTTATTTAACGCTCGGGAAAGGATGGCACAAAAACTTTGATGAGTTTGATGACACTGAAGAAAGATTGGCCTTGGTCATTAGAGGGTTTAACTCAATGATTAAAAATAAGCAAAGAAAAGCACTTTTAACTCCACATTTAACCAGTAAAGCCCTTGTATTGAAACAGCATATCAAAGATATTTAAAAACTTCTTTAGAACAGATGTTGAACATTGAAAACTTTCATCCCAGCGGCCCTGGGTTTTCACTGACTGCTCACCTGAACAGAAATGCGATGTCAAGATGTGAAACCTTTTATACAGCTGAGTGAAGAGATTAGACAGTGTTACACACCTAATGTTTTAATTCATCTGCTTTTGTAAGAAGGCAGAAAAAATAAAAGGCAAAAACCAAATTGAGCCACCACATCCAAATCATGGTTTTAATTCACCTAAAAATCTTTCACCGTGTTCCCAGCCATTTTTTGAACCCTTCTGCTATTACCATCAAGCTGTGCACCGGATAGCCTCATACTGGTCTTCATGCACTGTATTTCTATCCTCATGAAAATTACAGTGATTTCAAAATGTCACCCAGCACGATCCAATTTATGGCACTTTGTAATGATTGACCCTCTGCAGGGCCCTAGTGGGACCCCCTGCCCTGTTGCCATAGAGATTCTCTTATGTAACTCAGCAACCCGGGATCAGCAGGGTTTAGGTTCTTCACAATGGGAATCAATAACAGTTCTGATGAGTGGGATTTTTATGCGAAAGTGACCACTTAAGTCTTTTTTTAAAAACTCCACCATCACATCCATCATGCAAAACTTACCTTGACAAAACACATTCACACCGTACATTTAAAATCTGCACATGTATTTTCACTGGAGCCCTCTGACACTGTAGACACTTAACATGTGACTACAGGACTTATTCAATGATATTTTTTTTTGTTTATTTTGCTTCATAATGGAGCCACAAGTGATTTCCTACATTTCCCAGAGGGGCCTTTGACCACTGTGAGGGACACTGGTGTGAACTCCACATTCAGCAGCGGGTTACAGTGCATGTGTAGGTGGAGAGGGCAACAGTGATGGTGAAAGTGGAGCAATAGTTTTTCCATTTGAGAAAAAGTTGTGTGCTTTGGGCAAATTATAATGTCTGTGGCAAGCACTACATAATATTCTACACAGCCTGCTGTGGCGTCTGATTTCAATCTTGCGTGACTTCTTAGATTATTTCACATCAAGGTGTGTACAGCCATAGGAGCACCACAGTCTGACTGAGTTGCTAAGGTTCTCAAACAGCTCTGCTTTTGTAATCATTTTGCATCCAGTAAGATGAAATTTTGTATAACACAAATGTCTGAATGGCTTTAAAGAAATATTTCAGTATTTTGTTAAATGTGTTTTCTTGCAGAGAGCTAGAAGAGAAGACTGATTCCACTCTCCAATTTGCAAGTTAAATCTGAGTCTACATCCAGCTCCCTGCTAACTTAAGTTTGCTTAGAAGTTACTTCTACAGACCAAATAACAGTCTAAAACATAAACCTGTTGTTGTCTGGAAAGTTGTCTTCCAGACTCCAGCTAAGCTAAGATAAAACTTAATGTGACTCTTAGCTATAAAGCAATAAGCTATAAAGCATAATTCCAAAAAGGTTGAACTATTCCTTTAAATATTTAACAATAGGAGAAACCTCAAAGTTAGATTCCTTTAATTTGACATCCACAGATCATTACTCGATATGTCTGATGTGATGTGAGGACAAAGCTCACCTGCAGGAATGATCCCTATGTGTAGAGAACAGGGCGCCAACTGTGCATCTGGTTGGTTCTGGTCCACACCGTGGTCAGTTTGGGTTCTGGTGACCAAGCCGTGCAGGATCTCGCTGAACATCCCATCTCCACCCACACACACCACCCTGGTGCACATAAATGATATCAACAGCTTACAAGTTGCATACATGGGTCTGAGAGTTCTTGCCTCTAACCTTGACAATAACACAACTGGGCAGCAGGTCTAACTGTGAAACACTTCAATAAATAAGAATACCACGCTGTGCCACCCTGCATTACAGCTTTTTAGTCTGTCTCAAAAACCTTACATAAAGGCTCCTATAAATTGTATGAACTGCAGAGTAAAAGCATAATGGATTCTAACCCTGTTTTGCTGGACCGCATATCTGATGAACAGAAGCTGAAGTTGATGGGAAACTCTGCAGGAAAACCCTTTCATGTTATTGATGCCCTTTATTTTCAATTATGGGCTGAATTTTACCTCACATGCTCCCCTCACTCACAGGCCTGAGCAGCAGCATGCTGTACAATTTGAGCTGAAAACATAAACTTGACTCTTGTGAGTGGCTGGTGGAGTTTGATTTATTGCAGTAACTTTTGATGGATGCTAGATGCATGAAATGATGATAAAATGTGCAAATTGGGTCAAAAGCTAGAAATTAGTTACCTCAGACCTCTGTTCAGATACATTTGCTATGTCTGAAGTTATTAGAAGCACCCACAGTTAGTCTTATTTCCTCAAACTTACGTTTTTCAAAAACAAAGCATCCTATCCATCAAACAAGTCAAATAAGGTACATTATGGAATTCATTCCTGACTATATTTCTGACCAATATGAGCCCAAGTGCAGCCTGACATGTTCAAATCACTCCTAACATACATTATAGCTGCATTTTCCTACACAGTTTTTACCTTGTGTTTGCTCTTATATTTATAATTGTACATACAATGTTATATTTATTATTGATGTAGGATTGCAACTTTATTTGGAGCCTACACTTGAGTATGAGGTTCAAGAACAAGACCCAACAAAACAGGAAGGTTTACAACAGTATCTATTTGCTACACTACTATGTAGCATGTTTACTAATGTTTATCTGCCAAAGGAAATCCTGTATTTACTGATAGTAACACTGCCAGGTCACAGAAAACTCACTCTGCACAAGGGAATGCAAGTCAGTGTCAGAGATCATCACAGTGACACTCACTGTTAAGCGTGTGAAACTCACAGGGCTTTTGTCTCAGTGATTAAAATCTAACACAATACAAATTACAACACAACAGGGCCTCGCACACACTTATATTATGCACTAGCCGACACACAGCTCATGGCCGAGTCTCTCAGTGTTTTATTACAATATGAGAAGACAAGGGTCAGATCCTTGTCACAGTGAAGAACCAGCGTTGAAAGCCTGGAAGCCGCAGCTACCTAGCTCAAGCACTCACCCGTCATATTTATCGAGATTGGCCTCTGTTTTCAAGTGGTCTCTGGCGTGATTGGCACGCTCTGTAACTACAGAAATAGAAACAAAATCAAATGGCAAGTGTTAGTACAATTCCACTGAAAGGGAATGCACAGACAAAATGACTAGACGCTTTGTGTCTTGACTCGTTCAATAAGCATGCTATTACTTATAAAAAAAAAAAGATCAGGAAAAGTGCTGCACTTTTCAAACAATCACTGGAACTTGTTGTGCAGATTAATGTTCACAAAAAGCGAAGCCACAGTAGCACAAAACAATGTAATTCAGCTATTGTATATTAGCCTGTAAAATGATCCCTGGGCCCACAAAAACAATATTTCAACAGTAAATCTGTTTACCAGGCATATAGAGTGAATAGTATTCACTCCGATGGACTATCAATACCCCAGACCATGTGTAGCTGGAGCAAACACTTATTGAATAATAGATGTGTTTGGATACCCAAGCTTATCAACTATCGCAGCTTCCATTAAGGTGCTGGTGTGATTAATGGCACTATAAGCCAAATCATATCCGTGCGAGCCTCTTCGGTCCCCGCAAGAGGCCACGGTGGACGTGGAGATCTATACGGTGGCCATCGGTACTCATTTTTTATTTAAATGTTGAGGAACACTACTGATAGGGACCCACCAATCACATCGGCCGAGATGCAGGCGCGGCGAAACAGCGGAGCCACCCTCTGCTCATAAATACGCTTCCCGCGCCGCTTCCCACCATAGGGATTGATGTACACCAGAAGGTTCTTCGGTCGGTTGGCTGCAAAGTGAGGGAAGGGTGTGAGATAGTCATTAAAAAGGCTCAGTGTTTACCTTTTTTTTTTTTTTTTTTTTTCTTACAAATGTGCAGCTGACAGCAGCTTGATGAAGTTTTCATTAACCAGAGACCTTTCTCAAAATGCTCAGTCAAACTGACTGGTCCCCAAAACATGCTGCTCAAGAAATAAATGGTCTGTCTACTGACTATGGGAGGAGTGTGGGGCAATTCAGAGGTGCTGCATCATTCGGTGATAAACCTACGAAGTGCTGCTGTGATGGAGAATACTAAATGGCTTGTTTATGGCTGTTGTGGAAGACTGCATTTAGGACAACAAACTGAGATAGTATAGAACAAAGCAGCTGCTCAAATTGAAAACGAATGGATCGGGATCAAGCGCTAAATGAGCACAAAGAAATATAGGGTGATATTGTTTGGCAATAAGACAAAAGTCCCATTAAATTACATAAATGGATTGTCAATGGGTGACGTAAAGGTGTACTGTGGAGGCGACGAACACTGCCGAACAACACTGAGGCTTCACCTTCACAATAAATGTAGTTAATTTTCTTGAATTGATTCATCTTTCCAGGCAAAATGGGGCCAAGTGCACCATTTCAAATGTGTTAAACCCATCTTACACTCGTATTTCCACACTCCAGATACACACTAAGTCTTTTAGAACCCAATAATACAATCAGTTGAAATCACATTGTTAAGTCCCAAAGAGTAAAACACTGTATTTTGTGCTCAACTAGGTCAAAAATGTAATAAAGCTTAATATGTTCTGACTTATAGAGTAATAACAATGTTTTGTTACTGTAAAGTGTTAATACATCAAACTACATAGTTAGGCTGATCTTTTCTTTTGCAAACAGATGATGTAAAAATTTTGATAGGTGATGTGCTCTAGGTACATTTTCAATCAACTTTTGTCTTTTGTGTTCAAAAGGGATGTTAACATGTAGTAGACAGATGTGCAGATTCCTTGGAACACATCTGGACAGTAAGCTGGACTCAAGTACTAACGCGAGGCAGCCAAAGATATTTTTATACGACACTACACTCTTTTTTTTTAATGCTTGTAATGCTGCCATTTATATGTTTTATCATACTGTTGTTGCTGGCTCTATTCTTTATGCCTTTGAGGGACTGTCTGGAGGAGAAATGCAGAGGACCACATCTATTGTTGGTTTGCCTCTGGGCTCTCCTGAGGTTCGCTGTGCATAAGATAGAACTGAAAAGAATGAAATGCTTTTTTATGGACAGTAATAAACACTAAAGGAGGAGCAGAGCTCACAGGGCTTGTCTTGAATGATAACTTCATTAAAGAAGATGAGTGGAGAGAAGATGGCAGCTCTAGAAAATAACTAAGTACATTTACGCAAGTACTGCACTTAAGTACAATTTTGAGGTACTTGTACTTTAAATCAACAATATAATATCTATGATTGTGAAATGGGCCATTCTGCATAGTGAGTACTTACTAAATACTTCAGTAAAATTTGAGATGCAGGACTTTCAAGAAGAAAATTTACCAAGAGTTACCAACAGTCACCAACAGTAACTTAGAACGCATACTGTACGGTGCTGTCCTGGTGAAGCAGTCCATAAACAAAGGAGAGAAAAACACTGAGTTGTATATCTACAGCTTAGAGTTGCTGTCAGGTGTTGGTGGCTCGAGATGTCAAAAGGCCTGATCCTCACAGAACACCCTGTACAAAGGCGCTCCAAGCAGAATATACTGTTCTATTCAGCACAGCGTCTTCTAGTTCAAACTTAGCCTGCCAGACAAATTACAGCACCAGCAGCAGCTTCTAAACCACTCTCTATATGAAAAATCAATTCTAATTGTTCATCATGGACCAAATATATCCATCATTTCACAAAGGAAGAAGTGTGTTTAAGTATAAGCGTTACAAGGACAGCCATTTTCACCAAGCTAATACTTTTTCAACAGGTACATTTGCCCTTTGGTTCTGTGTCATGCAGCTTAATGAGCCAGATTCCTCCTGCAGTACGTGGCACATTTATGACATCTGTGGTCCATAAACTGATTCTGATTGAGTTAAGGTCTGATTAAGCCAAATGCACGTCATGGCATCTGTTATAAAGAACAGCATTAAACAGTACGTACTGAGAAGTGACAGCTGCTCACTGATAGCTTGGATCCACTGCTCACAGAGCGCCTGATCGGCGCAGTGGAAGGTGACATCGCTACACCGCCACTGGTGCTGCCTTGTCCTTCGCACATACGAAACTGTGGAGATATAAAAGAAGGAAGACAGGAAGAGAGTGTGAGAAAAAAATAATGTGTTATAGATCATTGCCAGGGATGGCTTACATTTTACAATCCACACGGATACGTTTAGGTCATGTCTGCGGATAGACCTTGAATCTTTGTGTAATACTCTAATGACTTACTGAGCAACACTTCATAGTTATTAGACCAAGACTGGAAAAAAGGAGTGTCAAAGGAAGAAAGATGCTATCATGAATACAAGAGAATTCCTAATCTGATTTTAGAGAGAGATATAAGAATGTGCTAAATAAAGCCTCTGATAGCTTTTTCCATTCATGTTATGTTTGCCACCCACGATCTAAAATTACTCTCCCAGATATGAATCACTGTGAAACTTCTCACATTGTGTCTGATTTGGTGAGTATTTCGGGGCTCTGGGGCAGGTCTTTTCATGCCAGCAAGGAGGTATGATGCTTTGTTCGTTCATTCTTTTACCACTGACAGCGTTCACTACCACCTGACTCTGCTACAGCGCAGATCTGCTACCGAGAGTGAACCCTTGCTTTATCTTCACCAGCCAGGTCAATCAGATACGTGAATGAGTAAGAAATGAGGGCATGAGGGAAATGAAGAAGAAGCCGGTTAAATAGAACAGGGCTCTGCTGATAGTCAGACAAAAAGTAAGAGATGGAGTCACATAATATCCTGCTAGGAACATTACTGAAATATTTACATTAAGGACCCAAAATTCACTCGCTAAGCACTTTGACAGCAGATTCACTCACTAAGCATTTCAAAGTCAAATTATCACACTAAGCAATTTTTTTTTCCTCCCCATCAGATAGAAAAGTTAACTTTTCAGGCAAGCTCTTCAGCCCAAATCACTTACAGTACCTCATGCTTACAGTGGGGCACAGGCACAGAGACGCTGAGAGTGGGAACAAAATCATCCTTTAATAAGTTACATAATCAGGATGTAAGTGATGGGACGTGTCTTTGAAGCCAAGTTTCCACAGACTGTGGGAGCGCAGTCGTGTCAGACTCGACACACTCTAATGCCAGTAAAAACTCACATTAGTGAGGTCATTTTTAACATTTGGCTGTGATAAATAATGTAAATCCGATCTTGTTTGGATATAATCTAATGGCTCAAAATCAAGCTTTAGCTCATAAGTCACTGGCATGCTGCCATCTTAGACCCAGTCAGCTAAGCTGTGAGGGACTCTGTTGTTAATGCATTACTTTCAGACTGTGGAGCTGTCTACAGGCTTATTTCCAGTGGCAGATCACTTGTGATTGGTGGAGCTGAACACAGGCTCTTGGCACACTTACCCAAAATGTAACTGTGATGTGGCATTAACCTACTGCAATAAAATGAAAGTGACAGTGATGAAAACTGGCTCCAGGCAATGTTGTTGGAAGGAACAAAATATGCTGCATCTATTTCTTAAAGGGGCACTTCAGCGATTAGGCGCTGCACCTCCATGAAGATGTAGGATGGAGGACAGATTTAAAAAATAACAGTCAAAATTAGTGCTGCAAAAGCAAAGATATCATGTTGCACAGAAGACATTATACAAGTGTTTAACCAGCTAAGATGTACAATAAGGCGAAGAAGAAGAAGAGGAGCTCTTTTGTTTGTTGTATTTGGCTGAAAAACATGAAAAGGTTTTCATACCTGTAAATGCATGAGGATACACCTGGGAGAGCTGCTTTGCTTTTTTCTGACTCCTGGTCTTTGCGTCGTCGTGGTTGTCTTCCTCAGTCTTGCAGACAGCCACTATTTCACACACCTGAACAGCATGACTGTGCGCTGAGGAGATGAATAAATTAATTCATTTATATTGTAGTGGACTGCATGACACAATCACAAATCACAGTGTTATTTTTCTGTCACAGTTGGTCTGTGGCCTATAATAACTTTTTCACTTTCTGACGGGTACATAGACACACAATGACAAACCAAAGCAGCTGTGGATATAAATATAAAGGAAATGTTCACAAAAAATACATCACTTACGTGAATATAAAAGGTGCTATAATCAATACCTTTATATTAACAATGACCACATGACTGAGAACAGACAATTATCACCTGCCCTCGCAGTTCCCCTCAGCTCTAAAGAGTGCTTTACATATTTCAGATCATTGTTTTACTTTTATGGACCGCAACTTCACTGACTTGTCTCAGTACGGCTTTCATCAGACTTATTGGAAGTCTATCAATGATTGCACAAACAATAAAATGAATGTAAAGAATATCACAGCCATATCCCATGAGAGATTGTGAGTGTTTGGGGAGGAACAACAGCTTCCTTTACTTCTTTCTCACAGAAACGAGATTCAGGCCTCTGGTTTAAAATGACTTCAGGGTGAAAGATTTTGGCAGCGTTTGAATGGTTTGTTCATTAACAGAATTTGTCAGGTGTAGTGGGATTTGGTACCGCCTGGCATTGATGAGACAGAGTCACCTAAAAGAGCTGCTAAGTGACATCCAAGATTTTAAAAGGTATTTATTTACTATGTTTGAAAGGTAGAGAATAGGAAAATAAAGGGAATGTGACATACATAGCAATAAAATCATTAAAAAAAAGACCTTAAACCCCGAAGTTTAGAGTGTAAGAAGGTGCAACTCAGTGCAAGGAGGGTGATACCTAAATATTCTATACTAGATCTCACGATATAGCTTTCCCTTGTAAATTGTTTCTATATTTAAATTCAGAAATTCTGGGCACTCAAGCGCAACAGATAGCTATGCTACTAACGGAGCAAATTCACAAGTTCACTTTTGTACTCGGAAAGGACAATATTACATGCAACGAGTTTAACTGACCTCTTCAACTGCATCACATACAGGCATTCCAGTCTCTCCTGCAAATTTATTCAGCTGATATGGTGAAATGGATGGGAGGGAGGCATGACATATTATTTCTCTCCTGGGAGTCTGAGGGAATAGGATTTCATTTCTTTCTCAAATAAAGATGATGCGCCATGCAGGCATGAATAACTTTATGGCCATCGATATTCACACTTTGACAAATAGGAAGAAGAGTTATGGCCATGTGGGTAATGGCTTTATTTTAGGGGAAAAAAAAAAAAGAATGAAGAGTTTCATTCCAGCTATCTGAAAAATGACACCTAGTGCACTGCCAAAGTGATTGTTGGTGCTGAATTAAAATATATAATGGATTACTGAATGTATGTATGTAGAATGGGATTTAAACATTCCATCTATTTTCTAAACTGCTCATCCTGTTCAGGGTCACACGGGCCCCGACACTACCCTGTCATTGGTTGGGCTGCCTGTATCACACATACAGAACATACATTGTCATTTTAGACTTTTCAATTACCTAACCCACATGTCTTTGGACTGAGGGAAGAAACTAGAACACACAGAGAAAACCCTTGCAAACACAGAGAGATACACACTGTACCTGTATTATTTGTTGTAAAATAATTCTGTCAAAGATGCATTTAAACTCCTCCAAAACCTCTAAAGTCACACACCATATCTTCTGTATTTAAAACATTTAGGAACAGAAAACAAGACACTTGGTTTAATAAGCAGCCAACAACAGCTTCTGTGTATTTACTGACCTTCAATACTGCACGCAGCACTCTGAATGTCCCCGTGTTCACACAATGAAGCTGCATAACCTTCAACACTGAACACATTTAACCTGGCGATTCCTGAATGTAAGTTTCACAGTGGCAAGGATGCTCATTTATCCTCTTTGGTAGAGGTTAAGCTAACACATGGTTATTATTTACATGTGTACATGTGGAAAAAGATCTATAATGGCTCATTACTGACAATGAGATTTAGGTCAGTATACGTCACACTGACTAACACCTGCAGATATTTACAACAGGCCTTCCACAAACACATCGGTGAGGAAGTTTATTGTTTAACCTGTTGATTTAAGCGCACCTTTTACGCACGTGCATGCGATTGTGTAAAGTCCAACCCAGCAGGAAGATGGCTGAGACTCTAATCTGCATCAACTGATGTTGTAAAAGTAGTGCAACATGCAATACTGATGTTTGACTTATCTGTACAGAGATGTGCTGACAAAACAGACACAGTGTATTGAGCAGGATGTGCTAATATGTCAAAAATCATTTCATGCAGGCATAAACAGATAAGAAAAAGCAGATTATCTATGGTAAAATGTTGCATGTTGATAGTGACAACTAGAGGCAGAATGAGCCCAAGATTACAACAAATTGTATTAAATTTGAGATAATTCAACAAAAACTAAAAAAAAAGTGCCAAAACACTGAATATCTTATCTTGTATGTAACACATTTACATGTTTGTTATCTTAACCTACATCCCTCACACCCCCCTGTCTTATGGTGAAATCCGAAAAATGAAAAATATATGAAATCCTTTCTCTGTGTTAACCTGGTAGTCAAAGCTACCTCTGACAAAAAAACAAAACAAAACAATATTCATCAGTGAGCGAGTACAGGCAGCATCTCTTTCCCTCTTTCTCTCCCTTGCTCTCTGGGCAGGCCTTTCCTTTGGACAACTTGGTCAAATTGACCCCAGAAACAAGCACAAAGCTAACAATCCCAGTGAACTGTGTTGGGGGAAACAACTGGAAACAATAGCTGACATTCCCATTTTCTCACACTGCTCCAATAACCCTGCCACACACACACTCACTGAGGGGATAAACACACACACACTCAGATATGCACACACAAGTACACAATAATCCCATCACCCCACACACACACCCAGAACACATAGCCACACACAAATTCCCTACTTTTTAGCTCAGTGCAGTCCATAAGCTACATGCTAAGCCCTCGGCCATACAAGGCAGATCCTCTCTGCTCTGCACTGACATACTTTTCTTTGTGTTTGAAAAGAATCTTAGCCCTGGCAGTCAGGCAGTGTGCACTGCCTATTCATACCACGGGGCTCAGTGTGTTACTCTGAGCCGGAGAGGTCCACTATCTGCAAGAAGTCAGCTTTTCAGGAACAGGGCGGGTTTATTTTCTAATGCCTGGAACTTGTTCTGCACTTGAAGGAAAGAATTCAAATGTTTGCTTTGTTGCTGTAAAGCTACGGTGATACCTGAGAACACCGATATAGAAGACTGGTGTCATTTTGGGTCACATAATAGTCTACGTCTGGCCTCCATTTCCTGCAACCACTTTAGAATGAAAGACATATATGATTTTTCTTTGTTTTTTGTCATTTTAAAAACTCTAAATTTGACATTATTTGTGCTTCAGCTCTCAGTTTCTCTAAATTAAAGACCTGGATAATGGCAATTAGGCCTAAGTGGACACGCTGTAACATCTCAAGGAGACAAACAACAAACGATCAGTCACGAGGACGGCAACCTACACAGCACAAAATTAAAACCAAATATTAATGTTGTCATTTCAACAACTCTGAAAGCATAAGTAATTAAATTAGTGTGACCTGGAGCGTGACACTTTGTGTTTGTGTTACTGACTCGATTCTCGGCTTGGCCCACTGTAAACACTTGAGGCTGCCAGGTGATACTGATATCAGTGTTTCCTTATAAAGCCATAGAATTTCGACTGTGAGTTGTGAAAAAAAAATGTGTAACACATCCAATTGTGAAAAACTTTTTCAACTTAGCTCTCCTGGTGTGCCAGAAATACTGCTTGTATAGATTTAGATATAATTCACAAGATTTATGGGTATGATTCCAGCTGATGTGACATCTAAACCCCTGAGGCAGTGCTAAAACAATGTAGTTAATACTGCTTTAAACTGACAGTTACCAAATTAACTATTATGATCCACTTGAATTTAATGGGGGGAATTAACTTACATACATGCTAATTACCTACTGATAATAATAATAATGGTGTGGCAAATACATCACTTTAAAGGAATAGTTTGAAAATTTATGATATGATTTATGAATTTAGAGAGTTAAACAAGAAGACTGACACCACTCTAAGTGTAAGTCTGTATAGTGAATATAAAACTATAACCAGCAGCTTGTTAGTTTAGCTTAGCACTTGAAACAAAGGAATTCATTGCATCTGGCTGAGTAGAAGTCCATAAAACCACAATTTTTACACAGATTAAACAAACAGGGCATAAAGTAATAAGTGAAGCAGTTTCTTGCTTTGCTAACACACTCAAGAAAAGGCAGCACTTTGATGGTTATAGAAAGTGTTTCAGTGGAAACATCAGCTTATGGATTAGTGTGTGCTGCAAAGCACAGTATTTTTGCTTGTTCTCTGCTTACAGTTGTTAATAAGTAAACATTTATAAAAAGCAAAATCTGAAACTGTCCAAAATTTGCACAAGATTCCTTTTGGCAACACAACCGTAAACATCCTGACAGGTTTCAGTTCAGGTTTCCCCACACAAGAGGTTCACGTTGGCTGCCATGGGAATAAGGCCAAGTTCAAAGAGACAGTCACGTGAAATGAGGACAAGAAGCAACACAGAGAATGATTCCCTAAGCCTGGCATGTGAAACTCTGGACCTCAAATTCTGGCAATGGCAGTATGTTGTTTTGCCCTGAGTGTGAATGTAATCCCTAGCTCTGGCATTGTTAGAGCCTTTCTCTACTGAGCCAGAAACATCCAAGTCCTCCGGGCCCTGGGTGCGACCGATTTCCATTGTAACCACATGAGATGGATTAACACCTGCCCTGCAAAGTGAACACAGTTAAAGAGCCATGACCAGTTTACAGATATTTAAACAATCTGTGAATTTGCTGTGCACATGATTGTATACAGCAGTCCTTCTCAGAGGCCTATAGGTAAAATTAACCAATATCACAGTAAGGGAAAGTCTGAAAAAATATTTCTGTGTAGCAGAAATATATTTTTTCTGCTCCCCTATCCTGTGTAATTATCTTGTGACCCTCTCAGATTTCCCTTGTGACCACTTTGTAATGTCCAACCGCCATATTGGGAACCACTGATAAGCACTATCTGTAATGTCTATGTTCTATCATTCCGACTAAATCCTAAACGTGGTAATGTAAGCATTAGCAACCTGTGGTCTATCTTCAGCCCAATGACTGTATCATCCAGGAACAGACTTTGGGAGAGCCTGCCTATGAAAGAGTTCACTGACTGGTGTAGTGGTTTGTTTAAGTGTGTCGCATTATGAGAACGAGCCTGGTATAAAGTTTAAAATCATTGAAGTGGCCCTTTAACTCCCTAGAGGGCTAAAAGTCCAGCAGGACTTGTCAAAAACTGAGAGCTCCTGGTCCTGGCAATAATTGTATCCTATAATAATGGAACAAAGAGGACCTTTGTGTTAATGTAATGGAGCTTAGGGGGTCAGTTAAATTCAGCTCTTTTGTTAGAAATATACTCCACCATGAAATTCAAGAGTATGGCTGTGAAGAGGAGCTGTTGTTCACTGTGGCAGACATGTACACAAGCAGAAACAGGGTAGAGCAGGACTGTACCTTGTAGTTTGGTGGAAACCTGTATGTTATGCGACTGTAGCTCTGTGTTTTTGTACAGTTCTGTACTGTATTTCTGTGAAGCAGTTTATACTACGACAGAGGAGGTTAACAAACACAAGATGGTGCAGCCATCATAGCTGGTAAGCTGTTATATGATAGCTTCCACTATTTTGGACAATGCATAATAAATTAGTGCCTTTATGGGGTTAAGCTGCATGCATCACTGCTGGGAGTTGGACCTCAGTCACTGTGGTGGTACGTTTTTCTACTGTGGCAATTGATGAGCTGCTTTTACTGACTTTAGTAGCAGTACTTTAAGCTCAGTGTATATTAGTCCAAACACTAAAGACTACTTGGTGCCATCATGGTTTTTCAATGAGCACCTTATGAAATGTTTTGGCTTAATTCATGATCCTGTTTATCCAAGTTCCCCGAAACAGGAAGGCATCCCACCTGACGGGATTCCACCCAGAATACTGGTTTCCAATACAGTGCCTCACGTCAACATAATGTCTGTGCATTCCTTGTCACACCCTTGGTGTTTTGCACCTAGGTGTTGAAGTGACCCAACCCTCGACATTTTCTCATAAGCCCAAAAATAAAATAATGAAGTGTGTGAGAGATTTGGGGATGACTGCACTGAATTTGATCTTATCTCGGTATACCTCATGCATTCGTGTTGGCACCAGAGATTTTATGTTTGTGTACATCTCTGACAGCACAGCCCCTGCCCTCCTCTTCTTTTAGTCCTCTGACAACAACAAGCTGTCACCATATTCATATTCTGCTGTTGTCCTCTGCACCCCTCCCTTTACACAGTGAATCAATGTGTAATCCCTTTTTTGTTACTGTGGTTTGGCACTGACAATGTGTTAGAGGACAAGCCAGTTCAAGCTTAAGGAAGCACTTGCGTTCTTAGGCGTTCCCACACTATTTGTGTTGTTTTTATGTCATTCCTGTTTTGCTTTTACATATTGCATTCCAAGTGACATGCAACACAGGTGCGAGAGAGCAGATAAGACTCAACTGAGGGTGTGAAACTGATAAGACTGTTTATGTTGTTGGGTATTCAACCTAATATTTAAGCATTTCTGGCCCCATGCTGGGTTTTAGTTGAAGTGGGGTCGATGTATGAAGCTGTTGTACTGTAACACATCCAAAAACGTGAGTTATTATAAAACAGTGTTTACGTCCTACCATGGAGAGGATAGTTACACACCTCTTCATCACTCAACCACACCAACATGTCATAATCCACGTCACTGATGCACTGCGTGCAGTAATTAGCTTTAGAGGTCCTACTCTTTAAGCCTATTGAACTAAGCCACAGGTAAATAAATACAATCACAGTAATGAAAGGGCCTGTATTGCTGCCAGTAATGCAGTATAAACCTGCAAAGTTTACCCAATCTCCAGCTGTCGTTTTCTGGCAGTGTTTATTTCTCTGTATCTCTCTCCCTCCCTCTGCAGCCGTCTCTCAATGTACAGACAGGGCTGTGCATTGAGCACCAGCTTTAGATTACAAAGCACAGATCTGCCTGGGTACACATGGCAGTGAGCTGTCAAACAAGACGTGGATTTCTCCCAGGCACAATGGTTTGTTAAGCCAACGCTTAGGCAAACAGATGGAGAAGAAAGGACAGCCAAGGTGGAAGGTATAACAGGAGAGCAGTCACTAGGGGTGCAGTGATACTGCTAGTTCAACACCAGTGCCAAAAGCACCAGTCAATACAAGTCATCACTTTGAATACAAACCTACTTTTTGTGACCTTGATTTTCTGTAATCCCATGAATCTGCATTTTTGTTTGGTACTCCTAGACTTTATTTTATTTATTTATTTTTTGGAAAACTTGAGATGGACACTTTCAGTTTTGAGTAGCTCTCCAAAACAAATGGATGGATTGCCATCAAATCTTGTATAGACATTAATGTCCCTCTGAGGATGATTTGTCATCACTTTGATGTTATCCTGACTTTTCCCCTAGCACCACCATCAGGTCACCAAATACCTGCAAAACTATTCTCATCAGAGATTAAGAATATCATTTAGTAAAGTCTAAGTACAGTCTCACAGAGCTGCTAACAAGGCTACAGCCTTGTTTTTGTCTATTTCAGAAATTTCAGACTAAACTTTAGTTCATGCACAAAATCATGCAGCTTTGTTTTGCTTCTTAACTTGTAATACCGTATATGGGCTTTACTATGGGATTTTATTACAGTATTTCTGTGGTGCTGATACCCTATTTCAGCCTGATTTCCAAAACTTCCAGTATCACTAAAAGCGAATCACTGTAACATGTCGGATCTGTATCCTGCTCTGCCATATGGGAAAGCAAATATCTAAACCTTACCCCTGGCCAGGAGAGATATCCAGGCTTAGAGGTCCTGAGGAAGTACTCTAAGCATAGTGATTTGGAGGAAAGGGCAGACGTTCTCTAAAGAATATGCCATGATTTATTCAAGATTTTCTTCCAAGATGGGAGCCTGCATTTACTCTGGATTTACTCTGGACTCAGAGGCCATGCCATCTCAGTGATTGGATTTTACTAGTATGTCTGTGAGAGCGAGCCTTTGTGTGTGTACAAATAACATTCCTGGCTAGGATACCCTGTCTTGTGCTCTGCTCAGCACATCTGACTGACGGATGCTCTGATTCAACAAAATCCACTTAAATGTCAAGCAGTAACATCCACTAATGTTGTGTAAGCCAGAACATCAAGGCCAGAGTGATGTTTACCGCTCATAACAATTCGTCCTGGCATTTATGGCACTTGTGTGTCAGTTTGATGTTAGGGAAAATATATTGGGCAAAAATGGAAAATACAGGCTGAGGAAGACCTGTCAAATTTGAGTCATGCTGCATGATTTCCCGCTATCAGCTGACATGATGTTCTTCTGTCTTCACCGTGCTACAGGGGACCCACTGATTCTCATAACTTCTAAATGTTACTTGGTCAGTTTCTGTATTTCTGCTGTTGGTAGACACTGACTCTGTAACCATGCAGGTAATGACTCAGTGTCTTAACTTACCAAAAAAAAAAAAAAAAATTCTGTCAGCTCTAGAACAAATATCTCAAGGACATTTCACCAATTTGTCTCAGACAGCTGTGAATTTTTACTGCTTCAAATGTAAGGTAAACACTCACAGAGAGAAAGAACCACACAAGAAGGGAAAGTGTGGAATGTGGTGTAAGTCAGCAACACTTGGAGTCCAGAGTATTTCTCGTTTGGGTATGTGCAAAGACGTTAGGGAAAATTCCAATAACCACTGCCCCTGTCTTTACTATAGTAACTGATTAACTACAACTGTACTGACCATTGTTGATAACCAGACTGTGCTCAAAGACTACAAGTGCAAAAGGGTAAATATAATTAGTCACTTTAGGTTGCTTAGCTTGATTGTCCCAGAAATGAATGCAACACCATTCTTTTTTTTAAACAGCAGTGTTTAATGTTGAACTTCCTGGATATTTATTACTGGCAAAGACTCTTTGTTTGATTCCTAACTCCAGGGTAAACTGACCTGCTCTTGTCACAGTGATCACTGTGGGTGGAGGGGGGTGAACATTGACTCAATAAATGAAAGTCTTTATGGCAGGTTATTATAGGGCGCTTGATACCACTTTGAGGAAGGTCAATGGCCAGGTTTAAACTGAAGTGTGCAGTGCCAGCTGTAATCACTCCACTCGATGTGGTACAGTAATTGCAGACCAGGGAACTCATCTAGATGAACAAACATTAGCCTCGGGAGGTTATAAGGACGCCTGGATTAAGTGGAAGTTGCCCAATGCAAAGGATGGAAAGGAGCAAAATTTGGAGCACTGCTCAACAACCACAGCAGGTGCATGCTGGGAGTCTACCTCAATGAGACCCTGGATTGGGTTGCCCAGCTATTTGTAAACAAATCACTTCACAAATGCACTTCCACGGAGGGAACCTTTTGAGGAACAGATTTCTACTACCTGCATTTCCACTTGAAGAACCAGGACCTAGATTAAGTTCCAGGAAGATCATTTCAAGTCCCTGCCTATGAGGTAGTACTTTCTGAAAGTTCAGGAACTGTTGGGGTGGGGAGTGCAGCACTGAATTGGTTAAGTTCACCATTGTCGTTCGTGCAAATGACGTGGAAAGTGACCGTCACGCTTTTGATATGCCAGCAGACTGATTTGTTTAAGCATCCCGGGGCTTTGGCTCTGCTGTGGAAACACACATCACAATGTGCTGCAGGAACTTTTACTCCTGGGAAAGTTCCTGGACATGAGTTCTTAGAAAATGAAATTTTCTGGAACTTCGGTTGAAAAGCACCTGTTTTGCATGTAAAGTTCTTCCTCAGTTATTTTTAAGCATAATCTGGTTTCAGACGAGTGATTTACAAAATAGAGTTGAACCATAAGAACTTAACAAATGTAATTAAAACTTATTTAAAATGTAAACTAGTTGATGTCACCTACGTAAACACAAAGTCACAACTTGGAACTGTTTTTGGTGATATATTATTATAATAAAACCTCAAACCTCGCAGTGACCAAACCACATTAAAGGCTGTTTTTGTTAGTTTCTATTAAGCTCCCATTTTGGAGTTTTTCAAAGAGCTCATTGGGGCAGAAAACAGCCTCCATGGACGAATTAATGAAAGTATGAATGAACTCCTTCCTGGGAGACATTAAATAACAGTATTACAGCTTGTGAGAAACAGAGCCTCCTAATTATCTCTGCCTAAGAACCCACCTATGTGACCTGCTCTTGTCAGTGTACAGACCCCAACTACAGTAGCTACATGACCTGACTGTTGCTCCCTCAACATGTGCATGATCCTGATAAGGAGAGCAGAGAGGGAAGACAGCTGTTTCTGGGGTTCTTTTTTTTTTTTTTTTTTTGCATGGGTGACAGTGGCTACATTCACCTGTGGTAACTGATTTACTGGAAGGAATTATACAACAGAAAAACACTAGTTACTTAGAAAAAATATATGATGATATATGATGTAATAGGATTATTTGGCTCATATTTGCTAAGTTTAAAGACATGACAAAAAAAGCTGTTTTGCATGGAATCATGACAAAGCTATGAAACTCATTCACTCCTGCGTAAAACGACTTACCTGTCTCAGATACACTGCTGATGCCTGAGCTTCGTTTTCTGTTTCTCTCTATTTCCTTCCAAGCCAAAACACTGCGGTTTAGAACAACTTCAAACTGTCTGTGCCTCTGAAAAAGCTTCGAGGACAACAATCTGGGTTGTTTTTCCATGATTTCGCTCAGACGTGTCATTAGTTACGCTGTTGTCCGATGATTCTCATCTGAACTTTGTCCCGGCACCGCACAGCACAGCGCGTTTAATATGTGTTCTACTGTGTTGAGTCAATGAGCCGGTCGGCCCGAGCTGTCAGGAGGAGAGAGGACTTAAAACAAAGATCGTGTGTGAGCAAGATGATTCACTCAGTGGTAAAACCGAAACCGGCCTACTTTCCAGTCTGTGCTGTCTCACATTGGGCAGGGAATGAATCTAGATTGGTTTTCAATAACACTTTCAATTCATGCTGTGCGTGAAGGCCTTAGAAAGAAAGAAAAACAAAGAAATTAAATATATTCTTGCGGTTTTTGACAGTATGACCTTGGCTATGAAATCTTATTACTTTGATTTCCTGGAAATAAAAACCTAAAGTAAAGAAAGATTCAATCAATTATACTGATGGAATGCAACAAGTTATGTTTTTACTGAGACTTTAAATACAGTTTGTAATGCATCATATCAAAGAGGAACCACACGTCTCTGAAGGTTTTGTGTCTGTTTTTTATAACGGACTTTGCCCGAGGCTGTTTTGGAATTGAAAGCCTCCCTGGCAACCCTTTACATTCAGTTCTGAAACTTGCATAACGCATAAAACAAAATAAATAAAAATAAAGTAGCCCCGGATATTTCAAACAGAAGCCTGCGATATTAGGACTTTACAACTTTACCATGAATACCAAAAACACCTCAACAGTAGACATGTTTGCAGTATAGAAAAATTGTGACAGAGTGATAGCTCTTGTCTTTTTCCTGCTTGCTTCTTTTCTGTGGGACAAACACTGCATCAGCACGTTGCATAAACACGTAAGCGCTCTGATCCATGACTCAGAGCAGGTAGGTGCTTCCCTACAGTTCCAGACTGAAGAGTTGAATAACTACCTTAACCTGTCATAACCCTCAGACAGTGATCATTATGAGGCAAACACCAACATGAAAAAACATGACTAAACTGTGTTTAAGTGGTTCTCAGCATCCGTACGTCTTCTGTAGCTCAAAAGGTGATTAGACTGAGCTGGTTTCAAGATGATGGAAATATTGTAATAGTAAAGATATTTTATGTTACTACACCTCTTTCCTTCTACAGTACTTCTCTTAGTTTTTCATATGTTTAAACTGTTTGGATACCTCTATAAGTGTAACTGTGTGTGACAGAGAGGGAGAGATACACTAAACAAACTGCTCAGTCTAAATTGATGGTGAATATATGTTGCTAAGCAATATTGCCAGTCAGTAACCATCATTGCATCCATCAATTCAAAAAATATATTTTCAGACAGATGATTTACTATTTTATTTTCTATAAACACACCATCTTTATGTCTGAATAATCATGTATGAATCCTATATAAACAATTCTAAATAATAGTAAACCTCACGAAAGTATAAGTACATCAGTTTATAAGCTGCAGTGGAGAAGGTAAATACTCGTAAGTATTTTTCTCTCCGTGCCTGTTGGTCCTGATGCTGGTGGTCTCTCTTTTGATTGACACATAGTTTGCAGTGTCTGTCAACAAAGCAAGGACGGCAATGTATGACGTCGGCTGCTTCTCAAGCCACCTAATAGCAGATCTCACTTGAGATTGGCTCACGTTGAGGAAGTGTCGCCCCAGCCAATCACAGCCGCGTTTGCTCACCCATTAGGCAGTATCAACATGGCAGCTTTCTGAGTTTTGGAGGTGGGGGACCTGGTGTAAATAAACACAAATTACACATTTTACAGACAACGACAGCGTTGGGGTGTTTGTGTTTGGGACTGGCTGGAACCGCGGAGGGAAGATGTCGAGTGACGGGAACAGAAAACAGTTCTGGAAAAGAAACGCAGCCAAGGTTCCTGGCAGGTGAGTGACGTGTTACCTTCTGTTGGCTAGCTTAGCGTAGCTAGCCTCACTCAACTGACGCTGCACTGTTGAGCTTCAAACGCAACCTTCACTTTAACTAACTGCCCATCTGTATTGCACAAAGTTTGCGAGTCCCCCACCCCGTATTGTTTTACTGTCTGCGGGAAATTAGTCTCTCAGACAGTTTACACCTTGCTGCTGCTAGCTGCCTAAGAGCTACGTTGCTAACAGTGGCTAACAATTAAGTAATTTATCCACACCGCACTTACAGAATTGCAACTAATGATACAGTAACTGTTTTATATAACGGGATAGCTATGGTTTTACAACAAATCAATGTCATTCTTGTCTCTCTTTGTCGTATTACTACAGTTTTAACTGGCATTGTTGGGATAACTTGGAGCTAACATGGCTAGCCTGACAGCCAGTTTTAAATGAGCTCATCCGGTAACATTCTGTCTTCTCCACTTCCTCAGCATTCAACATGTGTATGGAGCACAGCATCCACCTTTCGACCCGCTCCTTCATGCTAAGTAAGTTAAATGTACTACTTCCTTTTTTTTTGGTAAAGTACCCCGTGATCTTGTTGACTATTGTGAGTAGTTGTTAGACTTTTCCTTCTCTTAGTTTTTGTGTGCTAACAGTGTGTCTCAGTTTGGAAAACTATACCTAAAAGCCTAGCTCTCATCCTTGGCTGTCCTTTCTCTTTAGCTTGAAAATAAGATTTCTTAAGATGCAACAGTGGATGAAAATATCTCTTCTCATCATGGAAGATCTCATCAGATTATTATATATATATTTTTTTTTTTTTTTTTTTGACAAACATGTTTATCTGGTGTGTATTATTTGTAAGTGTTTGCTTTCTCTTCCTCTTTGAATGGGAGATTAATCTTTTACTCAGGAGGTTGATGGTTCTTTGATGACAAACAGTCTTATAGATGGTCACATATGACCTTTATTCAATTGCTAGTCCCTTGGTAAGAGTCAGAATACATAAGACAGAACATTATTCATATTGAATGACATTTGCTTGAAGTTCCAATAGTTTCATTTCTGTTCACCATTAGTGCCAGGAGAGAATTAATTGGGAGGATACATTTAAATAACAAAACAATGAAAAAATCTTAAAGGGTAGCTACTCATCCACTCACACAAAACAGAAAATTGCTGTGTCATGGCTTGATTCTGTAACATGTTATCCTTGTCACCATATAGCAACCAGGAATGTGGACCCGTTAGTTTTACCTTTTTACAGCTGACGAAGACGTAGGCATCATAGACTGGGGTGTGGCCATAAGTGTGACATGTTTGATTGTATGAAACGTCACATGCTGGTAATTGTGGTATAGTTCTGGTAACCTTTTGTTTCCACTGTATGGCCCTTCCTGTTATGCTGTTTTAGAGGAAGTGAACCTACCAGAAAATCTAGTTAGTAAATGATGGGTGAACAGCTGAAAGGAGTTTAGGTATGCTTTCATTTTGATTGATTTTAACTTGAAAGGCTTGAAACTATCCCCGGTACAAACAGATTATTTTATGTTATTTAAAGATCTAAGATAGGTTTGGGATTTGTAACAAGTTTGAATGAATGAGTGTATGTTCTAATCTAATTCATTAATTCATTAATAAGAAAGAGACTGGCCTTTTCATTGAATAATGTATGTACAGATAAAAAATGAAAGTTTATAGAAAACTTATTTGAAAGCATCATAATCATTTGCTTCTGATTTGGAAATATTTTTCCCTCTTTGAATGTTTTTTTTTAACCCCCCAAAAGGATAAGTGGTATAGTTAATGGATGGATGAACTTCTTTTTATAACATGTCATTGACTGCACCAATCTTGTTTCAGTTCCCACACACACACCCTTACACATTCACAGAAAAACAGCCCATTATTCAGTAATAATCCTTTTCCTTCTTCTGTCTGAAGTTTAATCATGTAGATTTCCACAGGGGGTTGAATTTAATTTGCTTGTGTTTTTGTCAGGGTATAAGTTCAGACTGTCTTTTTTCTTCTAAGTTATGATGGAAGTGAGCTAATATGGACAAGTCTGTCTCTTTATTATGGTAATTCTTGTCTTTGTAAGAAATCAGAGCACCTTCGTTTTTCTCCCGCTGCCCATCTTTCCCCTCCTCCCTTTTCCTTTTTTCCGCATCGCATGATTAAACAGGAAAGGTTGAGTTTGATTGAATTCTCTTTTTCTGTTGCAATTCTTGTTGCCGCTGAATAAAAAGGTATCCTTGAAGTACAAAGGAAGCAACTGAGTGAAATTTTTGTCTTTTGAACATGGACAGATTGTGTCCTGTTAGGTGTTTGAAGCCTGCTTTTGATTCGGGTGTTTAAGATTAAGCGTATGCGTGTGTAGGGGTGGTGACTCACATACCTATGTGCTTCATTATGAGTGTTGTGAATTACTGTTGTCTTTCAAAAGCCAATGTCACTGTGTAATGTGTAAATATTTTACACAATTTGTTTAGTTCAAATGTTAATTAATTAATTGCTAAGCTCTCCTCTTTCTTCCAAGGGCTAGTGTTCTTTTATTTCTTTCCCCATCCGTCAGTGTCAGAATGATTGACTGTTCATTCCTCCCCTTTTTCTCCTTATCTTCACTGTGCTTATTTACTTTACGTCCCTCTCCTTTTGTCTCCTTCCTTGTCTTTTCACCATGGCCCTCTCTTTGTCCTCCAGTCTAATTAAAGCAGGCAACAAGCCTCCTCCAGCCACGCCAGGCAAGCCCAAGAAGGCGACCACCTTCCAAGAGTTTGAGAGCATCACAAGTGATGCCTGGGATGTCGGGGATGATGATGACGAGTTGCTGGCCATGGCCGCACAGAACCTTAACATCGAGGTGGTCATGGAGACAGCCAATAAGGTGAGCAAACACATAAAGGGGCTTGAGAAAGAAGAATTAGGAAGAGTGGATGTTTTGCTGCCATAAGGGTTTGGTCAAAGGACTGTTGCTATATCCACAGCACCAGCCTGTTTCCCTTTTCTGCCCATTTAAAGCATTTAAAGCAGCTAATGTTTGCACCTTCCAGAGATAATCTTGTTCAACAAAATAGCCCAAAAATTGCATTTTTTAGACAATGCAATAACTAAAAATGACTTAAAATCTCTGTGCATTTAGGATGGTTATCTGCCAGTGGATTTTTACCAGTTTAAGTTACACATGTTGAAATTGGATGTTGTTGTAGTTTAGAATTAAATAAATAAATTCTGGAGTGTGTGTCTCACAAAACATTTTTTTAAATACTGTATATCAGAGGTGTCTAAACTCTGGTATACAGTATTTAAAAATTTGTTTTATATACTGTACATCAGAGGTGTCTAAACTGTTCCACAAAGGTCTGTGTGGCTGCAGGTTTTTGTTCCAATCAAGCAGCAGCACACCAGACTTGACTTATTTAATTAACTGATCTCAATCTTCAGACAGTCAAACTGTGTGCTCTTGATTGGTTGGAACAGAAACCTGCAGCCACACTGCCCTTTGTGGAACAGTTTGGACACCACTGCTGTATATGGAGTTTAGTAGTTTGTGTCCTTGTTTACTCTACAGGTGATTGAGAATCACAGCAAGCAGCAGGAGAGACAGAGGCTTGACGACACAACAGAGCTAGAACAGAGAGAAGAAGACACGCAGGAGGAGGCGGCGGAGGACGAAGAAGAGGACGAGGAGGACGAGGAGGACAGGGGGGAGGAGGGAGACGTGACTAGCCCAGAGGTGTCGTTTGCCTCCCAGAGCAGCCCTTATACTGATGGCCGCCTGGTGAAATCCCACAGTGAAGCTCCAATTGGGTCACCTAAAGGTTAGTGAACACCATCGCTCAGTGTCCAAAAAGTTTTTTTTGGCTCACTTGCACAGTAAAAGCTAAACTGTGTTTGCTTTTAGTGCACCAATGTCATGAATATTTGGAAAAGAAACCTGTGTGTAGCTGGAATACAGTTCTCATTAATCACCCCATACAGTGCCTGCCTATAACCTTTAACTGAGTCTGCTTTCAAGTTTGTTGTTCAGTTTTTGATTGTTTTGATTTTATTCGAATCTTGGATGTTTGGCCAATACAGCCTGCATAAATAAGGGTTAAATGTTGTGAAGACACACAGGAAATGTTGCCATATTGACTTTAATGGTTTGGTATAAATAGAATAAAATAGATGAACATACTCAGAATTTTAGGAAACAACTCACTCACTTTTTCTGGTTCACAAACTACAATATTTTTTAACAACAAATATATTTTTTTGTATATTTATTCACTCTGGTCTCACAGCTGCTTTTGTGTCACCACATTCCAATGACATCAAATTTCAGCAGAACCATTCAGCATCCAGACAGCAGAGAAATGGGCAAAAAAATACTTGGCAGATGTTATCACTCTGCAGAGCAGTGTTACTGATAGACTGCCACTTTGATTGGACTCGCTTGTGGTTTTGGCAGAGTGTAAAGCATTGAAACAGTTTGAGATCATGCAAATACTAAAGCCTTTATAATCAAATGATTTTAGTTAAAAGATAGAAGCAAGTGTGGAAACTTAAACCTGGGTACAGTAGGGCAGACTTCCCTCTAAACAAATAGAAGAGAAAGGTTGTAAAGAGATGGTTCTACTGTTGGTTTGCAGATTGTAACATCAGCAGCAGTTGCAGCAGACGCCAAACATCGTGAACGTCTGGCTGACTGTTGTCCTGTCTGGCAGGTCATCTGCCTGTCTGCCTGGGTGTCTGCCTGTTGCTGTGTTTAGATACAGATAAAATAACTAGGATTTTGGCTTCAGGCAGTACCTCTTATCTTCTCAGAGAAGACACAGCATGGGCTAGCATGCACTGTCATGTCATTTATGGATACAAGGATATGCAAGATGACACCCTTTGGTGAAAAACAAAACCAAAAACACTGTCACTTATATGCAAGCGTGAATACATGCACACTCAGTGTGCTTGGCAGGTGGGTAAACCAAGTGACATGCACAGTTACAGTAAGGCAGAGTGCTGTGTTTGCTGGTGTCTGATTTTATTGTATGTTTTATTTTTCAATTCTTGTAGCCTCTCCTCTCCTCTTTTCTGTTCTCTTCTCTTCTTGATAATGGCACACAGCATGGCTTTCATTAGTGAGGCTCAGACTCTCTCCGTATACTTACATACATCATAGACTTGGCGCTCATCATCCTATTACACTGCATCTAAGAGAGCAAGGCACACACACACACACACACAGAAGCTAGTGGTCATTGGGGATTTCTGATTTCTGCAGCCTCTTGTATTTCTGGCAAAAATATGCACTATACACTATGATTTTCTGTAATATTGGTTCAGGGGATGTGCTCTCTGTTTATGTTTTTGCACTTGAACACGTGCTTTTCCTCCTTCATCTGTACTAATTGATGCGGCATACTGTGATAGACAACTAACTTCCACTATCTTGACTTTTTCTTTTATAGCCCCTTAAAATTTAAAAGTTATTAAATGGACTGTAAAAGGAGCTCACTGTTTCAGTCACACAAAAGGTTCCCCTACAAAGAAACTGCTGCCGGCTTTAATAATCTTTTTTAATTTTTCAAAGTGCAAATAAAGTGGTTGAGAACAAATTTGTAGCTTTTTATTTGTTCCTGTAAAAAATGAAAAGGGTATTAAAATCGGCAGCATTCCAGTTTTTTTAATTGCTATGGAGTGTTTGTGTGACTATCGAGGCTCAGTAGATGTGTAGAGGTTTGCTCCTGCACTGTGAAATGTTGGCAGGGCTCTTTATGAACACAGGGCTCTTTATGAACATTTGCTTAGTGTTCAGTGTGACAGACGGATCATCCCTCTCCACACTGACACCCTGACCTCACCAGCTTGTTCATAACCTGTCTCTATGTGTGGTGTCTGTTTTGTAATGTGTTTGACTCTTTCTGTCCTTTTTTCTTTCTTTCTTTTTTTTTTTTTTTTTATTTAGCACATCTGGGGGAACATGTGGCCCTCAGCAGACTGAATTAATGTGTTTGTATACCCATTATAGATGCTTCACAGAAATTTTGCAACAACTGCTGCCATCCTGGAGGCTGATTACAAAACAAAGCATTAACAGTAACTACATTCATTACCACCTGGAACCATACAGTAAGGTTATATCTAAAAGGCAATAGTCCCATTGGGTTCCAAGTGTAGGTTACCGTGGCATTAAGTCGTCCACGTGTTGGCCACAGTCGTGCTCTTTAGTACTTTTTCAGAAATACGGATTAGACTTGTAGAAAAATATCAGCTCAGTGATCCTGAAAAAAGTTCTTGAATATAACTTTGATAACATGCTAACGAGCAAGCAAACTAACTAACATGGGAAGTTGCTGTGCACAGCAGTTACTGGAACTACTTATAACTCGTAGTTGCAAAGTTCTCTGTGTAGAAGAAACAGAGAAGTGAAACAGAAGTCAGAACGTCTTTATCTTTAGTAATGTGAAGTGAAAGGAAATATGTGGGCATGGTTTTGTTCCAAAATAGATTTAAATCAAATCCTTGAGATCTGATTGGATGGTTGCCATGGTTTGGCGAATATGGAGCAATATGGAGCTGTAGAAAACTGTTAGCCTCCACCCACACCTCTCTCATTCCTGTTGTTAGATCAGGAGGAAGAGGATGAGGGAGAAATTAAAACATTGGAGTAAAACCATGCGGTTTGAAAATGTAAACAAAGTTTGTCAGACTGAGATCCAAACACACTTCTGAGCAAATTAGAAACTTCTGGTAGGAAGCACAAAATCTTTAGTCCTTTCACATGTAATGACATATGCTCTCTTCAGCTTGGCAAAAAGCTACAGACCTCCATCATGTCCACAAGATCCTGTGCTGCATCATGTGAAATCCCTCCATTTGTTGTCTGTGTGTTTATGTAACCCGTCTTTATCTGCCCACCAGATGCAGCAGGTGAATGCGCAGCCCTCCACAGACAGCGGTCTCTGCCCCATCGGCCACCCGTCATCCCGTTGGTGGCTCGCATGGCTGACCAGAACACATCTGGCACCCCAGCCATGACCGAGAGGGAAGCGTCCCGTCTGGATAAATTCAAACAGTTGCTGGCTGGACCCAACACAGATCTGGGTAAGAGATACTCATCCAACTGGTACTCCATTTTCTCCGCATCGCTCAGCTTGTGTCTAGTTTTACCGTTTTCTTTTTGTTCTCTAAGCTCTGTCACTTTTTCATTTCCTCGCGCTCTTTTGCTTCTCACTCATAGTTTGCTCACTCTCAGCCTGCCAGCTGTGCCGGGCTTTTAACGATGCTGTGAGGGAGAAAGTCATCCTGCCATCTGGACATGCAGATTACAAGGGAAAAAAATACCACCAACAACAAAAGCAAATGACAGGCCTTTGTTCTAACCAAACGACAGGCCTTTATTGTTTATCCATCCCAAGAGACTTTGTTTGCTACCACTGCTACCCCAGTGGCCATGAAATCCTTGCAGACCTCTCTCTTTACAGTTGACTTTGTGTCCTCTGAAACTAACTTTTGGCGACTGCGATGCACCAACATGTTGCATGACGTTGTTTCAAGTAGACAAAACTACATCAAAGAAAAGTTTGCCACTTGAGCCAATCTGAGTGTACAATTTGAATGTCAACATCCAGACAGTGACCAGGCTATAATTTACAGATGGGGCGTTATGTAACGACCGTAGCTCCCTTGAATGTGCAGAGTTATAGGGACATTTGGCAGAAACATCTGCAGTTATATCTTCATACAGGAAAAAAAAACAGAACTGTAAGATGTAATCTTACATGAGATACAGACTTTGTGTCTTACGTAAAGATTTTGTCCCTTGAAACAACAACATGAATTGTCATTAAGAATCACTGTTATCACAATCTATACAAAAAAATTTGGGTTGTATTTTTAATCAAATTATATTTTGTCACTCCAGTCCGTTTCAGAGACAGGTAATTTTTATTTGTATTATTTCAATCACTTAAGCATTTTAATTCTGCATCCGTACTTGGTTGCACTTTGAAACCCTTTTTTTTATATTTATGGTGTGTCTTGATAACACATATTCAGACTTGAGTTCTGGGAATGGAGGATGTGTACGTGCTGTGAAAAAGAAAAAAAATGCTTTAAATTGTTTGTTACCATGACCTCAGTCGGTTTTTGTAAAAGCGCAGAAACTGGCTCATGAAAAATATAGAAGTTGTCTTGTGCATTAATGGAGGAGGATGTACCGTCAAACTCTGTTAAAAGCCTTTTTTACGTTCCCGTCTCTTCTGTGTGTTAAGATTAAGGATATACATCTGATGTCCTTGGATAGTTTTTATGTGCTTAGGGTGCAGTGTGTGTGTGTGTGTGTGTATATGTGAGTGTTGAGTGTACCTGATAGAAGGGGAGCATGAAGTGAGACGAGGGAAGGGAATTTTAAAAGTGCGGTTCTTAGCAGGAGAATGGGTTATGTACCTGTCTAAATACCCTAAATATGCTAAATGGTAAAATAGTGTGTCGGAGATATTTCACTGCAGAAATGTCACAGTTTAAATACCGTAGCCTCCAGTCTCAAGTGGTAGCTTTGGTCTTAATTTACCACAACTGAGGAGGCTACCAGGCATTTATTTGAGACGGGCTATTATTGGAGGCAAGCCTTTTCTCAGATTTCTCCTCTTTTACAACTGTACTTTGTCATATTTTAGTAAGAATCCTCTCCGTTTTCTAATATATTCTTGCTGCTGTTGCACAGAGATTTGGTGTCACTGCTGTCAAGGCAAAGTCAAAACATCCTCCATCTGTTTCACATTAAAAGCCATCAAGCGTTTAGCATTTTTGTCATATTTTTGGAGATGATGATGAACAATGGAGAAAAAAGTCAAAATGCGATGCTGTAGAATCACAGATACTTTTTCCACTTGAAAACCTGGCGCCTTCGTTACCCGCAGTGCAGCTAGACCGCCGACAGTTTGGTCACAGGTTCAGGCGGGTGATGCCTGTATCTGTTAATGTAGCCATGAGCCGCTAGCCTCAAGCAAAGATGAGGTGGTGGGCTGTAGAGGTTTGGAACCTTTCTTCTTTCTAACTGCACGCACACAGATATTTTTCATTCTCAAACTTGTTGTCTTCAGCCTCAACCAACACTGACTCAAGTGACATCAGTAGTACAGACTTTGATATATAAAATCAGAGCACTTCCTTGTTAATTATTAGTGATTATCACATTATCATTACCACCATGAAAATATCTTATCCAGTATGTTAAGGTGCGTTCCCATATCGGTCAACAGACATGGCTGGTTGTGTAAGTTGTGTAAAATTGTGTGTCACTCGGAGCACTTTGCCACTGCTTTACTTGCCACATGTAGATTACTGTTAGGTGCACACACTGAGAGCATTGGCTGAGATCCTAAAATGTAAATGCTGGATTTCATTAAGTTTGAATGGCCTTAGTCAGCACAGTACTTCACCTCTGTGTGTGATCCCCTTGAAAACTTTTTGAGCAAAACAAACTGGTTCACAAGTCATCAGCATTAGTCAACTTTGGTTGCGGCCTGCTCGAGCAGAGTGTATCCTGTACATCAGCAAAGTGTCTTGAGATGTCAGCCCCCATTAGAGCCTGCCAGGCATCACAAGCCGGCTGTCTAAATTTAGTTTAGTCTCTGCACCATGATTAGATAGCCCAGAACGGGCGAGCCACGCTGCCGGCTGCTGGCAGCATGAAAGATGAACTTCATTCACGGGACATAATTAAGTGAAGGGCTGGGGGAGGGGGGGTGATAGGGGAGGGGAGAGGGATAGGGGCAGATAAGATAAGATAAGATGAAACTTTAATGATCCCCGTGGGGAAATTGGGTCATTGCAGCAGCAAAGAATGGGATATAGATGTGAATACGGAACGAAAAAACTGTAATTGCCACCATCCGATGGAATTCAAAATATTTCTGGAACAAAAGTGATAAATAGCATTGTTTGCCAGTCGTTATGAGTCATTTTTAGACCTTGGTTAATAAAGTTGTTCTGTTTTGGGGCATGAACATGTCTTTTTTGAAATACTCATATAATGTTTTTTTCACGTAGTGTATTTTACCATTTACACATGAGCTGATAATTGCAGTTTTCAGTTAAGCAACAATACAAGCAAGATGACAAGATGAATTAAACTCCCTGTCCCTAAAGCGTAGGTCATTGTCCCCCAGTGTCCCTGTTGTCTGTGACTCATTTACACTCATACAAATTTCCACACATAGCAGTAGGCACTGTCAGCGGGGATGACGCCCCCTTGTGTAAAAGAGAAATTTGACCGACTGTCCTTGAGCTCAAAGGAAGGTTTGGGGGGGGCTTGGATGATCCATTGGCTGGTCTCTCACTTGAATGGTGTCATTAATTGCGGAGGCGGCCATTTTTTTGGGACAAGCCCCCCGACATGTCAGGGCTGCCAGTCTACAGTGCGTTTGTTGGTGTCTGACCGTGTTGGGCACTGTATGAATGTGTGCGATTTTGTGAACTCGATGGATTTAGCCCATAACTTAGCGTTATAGCTGCCTCGCCTTGTCAGTCTGCTCACGCAGCATGAAGTTATACTTTACATGCCTGAAGTGATGTGAAACTTTTGCCTATAGAACTGTTAGTCAGAAGAAACCTGCACTGAGTTGAGGGGGAGGGGTGGTGCAATAAAACAACAGCAGGCACCCTCGTTCACCAGTTTCCACCAGTCAGCGTTTACTGTTTTTTGATCATTATACCCGTCCAACTTGCCTTCATGATCTCCTTTGCATTCAGATCTTTAGCATCCTTGTCAGAGTCTCCCTGTCTCTTTAACACACCCTCTCTCTCTCTCCCTCTCTTTCTTTCTCCGTTGAGCCTTGCGACAGGTTGTGACAGCGGTCTGTTTAGCATGTAAGGTCATGTAGAAGGTGATGACCTGCGCATATGCGAGAGTAGGGTGATTGATGTTCAGGTTGATCTCGCCTAATTATTCCTGATGTCCTGAGGCGAGCCTGTCTGTTGCGTGAACCTGAACACAGCACCCACTGTACGCTCAGTGAGGAGGGAGTAATTTCAGATGGGAAGCTGAGGAAAAAGGGCTAAAGTGATAGAGCTACTTCCTCCACTTCATGTGTTTCACGTCTTATTGCAGCACTTCCCAGGTAAAATCAAATCACCCACCTTTTGAGGTTAAAATGGTTTTCCATCTAGATGGACATCTGTTTAGTTTCTTGCTTTTTTTTGTTTTTTTAAAGCTTTAAAAGTGTTCATTATTAAATTAAAACACCATCAGTGTTTCTGTATTATTTCGGCTACATTGTTGGTTGAGCTTCAGGAGTTGATGATGGATCAGAATCAAGACTCACATTTATATTTCTGTGATTGTCTTGCCAAACCACTTTCTACTGTCCATATTCACATAACAACCTTATCTAATATCAGACTGAGTGTTTGTTGAAGCAAAGAGGCACACTGCATATAAAGCCCTACCCACCCAAACCCTCAGTATCTACAGCTTACTGAAATTCCTGCTGTTTTGAAGAAAAGAAGAACATTTACATAAATACGCTTGCAGATATTTGACTGCAGTGTGCTTAGATGAAGTTTCAATCAAAAGACCCGTACCGTATTTGTCAGTACAGAATTGCTAATTTATCATTTGCAGGGAAAATGAAAATCAGACTGAACAGCATGTAAACACCACTGATTCGCTAATCAGAAAATAAAATGGAGCTCTGCATTTTCCATCCCAAGCTATAAAGCTGAATTATGACTGACAGCTGCCAAGTGCCACACTGAAAATCGTTAATTTATAGAGACCTTGATATTGATCTGTATTGATCATAGAGCCTGTCAGTGTACGCAACTAAACCAGACATAAACACGGACACACAGACAGGCTTCTGTTACCCAAACCGCCTGCTTGCTTGATTGATTGCTTGATTGATTGATTCCTTGATTGATTGCTTGATTGATTGATTGATTTTTCCCACCACTTTTGAGATATCTGAGGCTGTTTGATTTTTCCATATGACAGAACTGGGGTTATTTTCTTGTTTCTCATTTCATTTTTCAAATGTCACATCTTGGAAAACAAGTGCTCTCCCTCCTAATTTGATTGTCCTGGAAGTATTTTAAAACTTGATGAATTAGACAGATAAGTTTGTGTGCACTGCAGCTAAGTGTAGTGTTGTGTGTTTTTTGTGAAAAACACCAGGACACAAGCCCAGTTTCTGTGCACAGAACGGCGCCAATAGAACAGCCACACTGGCAGCGCGCTAAAGGGAGCAAATATGCCAGACTTCCAGTTAGGTCCCTTAGACTTAATAAATAAACAACAGTGAAAAGTTTATAGCTTGTAGTTAAAAGTCCCGTCAATTTAATTTGGGTGGGCACAGCACTCCTGGCCCCCTGGGGCCCGGCCATAATGACATGTTTGACAAGATGGTCTCCCATATTTTCCTATAGCTTGTTATAGATTTCACTTTTACGCTTTTTCAGCTGCTCTTAAAAACAAGACTTATTATTTTTCTGCCAGCTCTGTTCAAAATTCAGGAATAAGTAGTGTGTGTGTGGCTGATTTTGTGCGTGTCTTTACTGTTGTAAACCCTCTGTGAGCCACTCGCTCTGTGATGGGCTATAAGCCATAATGCCAGGCTTTACAGACTTTCTGCATATCTTTTTCTTTTTAATAGATTTTAAGACCAAGAGCTGGCATCTGACATCAAGCAGTTATTGCTGGATGACAGAAATACTGCTGTTGCTATGGCAATGGTCCTTTCTCCTCTTCTCTTTCCTGGCAATTTATCCATGCAGTCTTTTACTTCCCCTTTTCATCAGTACATGTCTTTGCTTGTCTTTTCTCGTCTTCCTTTTTCCTGCTTTCTGTTTGCTCTTTGTGTGGGCATTATAAGAGGCAGAGTCCACCTCACACGTGTACTCCCACATGCGTCCTAATACACACACTGTACGTCTGCGGGCCATCGACACCATAAATAACACACCAGAGCACACAAACACAAAGAAGCTGCTAAATGACAATAAGAAATCAGAAAAGAAAACAAATAACTGTCCACAGGAATACACACACTCACACACTTCATTTCATTGCCTTTGCTGCCTGTCGGTGTGTCTCTGCCCTCTGTTGGGGGTGCTGCAGCTCTTTGTTACACCTCCAGCACCACCACAGCACAGCTTCTCCCCTGCTGCCATCACCCTCACTGCAGCAGCTATGATTAGGAGGGTCTGCTACTTTCTGCTACGAGTTGCTTGCTCCACACTCTGTCGTGCTACAATCCGCAATCCTGTTTCACAGCAGCCACCATATGATAGGCTTACCATCAGCACTGTTTGCAAAGTTAATAGCCGCCATCAAAGTGGGAAGTGGCGCTGTAATTCAATTTAACTCAGCCCTAATGCCTCTGTGCACGTGTGACAATTTTAGAGGTGTGCGTCACGGGCTTGCAAAGTGTAAAAGAAATGATAATGTGGCATTAGACTGTCTAGGTAGTTAAATCTCTGGCAAATGTACAGTGAGGTGGTTTCCATGTGAATTCTCAGTGCAAGGTTTCTCTTTTACTTGAGACATAAACAGTATGCATTTGACGAAAGCTAGAGAGGATAAAGAGAAAATGCATCGTATGTTGTTTTCTCTGTAACTATCTTATTCTTAGAAAGTACATACTGTGAGAAATACTGAATCTTGAAGTCACAGCATTTTGTAATTTCAAATGTTGTGCTTTAAAATTGTACTCTGTGTGCCTTTTGCATGGTATGTACAGTATATGCGCACGATTGTTGCTCTGTGTGTGTTCTGCCTCCTAGGATGTCCCCAGGCAAAACACCTGACTTAATGAGGTTGGTCCAACCACCAGCTGTCTGTGTCAGTAGCCTCCCAGATTGTCTGGCTTAGTTTATTCATATGTTACACCATGTGGTCTTACGTGTGAACTTTTCATCCTTTCTCTTCTAAGAGAAGCTTGACTGAACACACTTCAGCCATTACAGTTCACACCTGTTCTCTGTTGGCCACTGGGACGTGCTGCTTCATGTGTCCACTGGCAACAGCTTTAGTTCAACCCTATGCTTTATTTTCTACACTCAGTGATTTATTAATTTAGGGTTTCAGAAAAAAGCAATCTGACTAGACATAGCCAGAGTTTTGTTTTTATCCGTTCTGTGACATCTTTCTAAATTGTATTGCAAGTTTATACATGATTAATAATTTCTTTCCTTAAGGCTCAGCTTTCTTTTTAGACCACTGCTGAAATATCCAGCAGCAAACTTGGAAGTAAGCAGTTAACTTTGGTAATGTTTGAGCTCCAGATTTGATTTTATGTCTCACCACAGCAAAGGACTCAAAACCAACTAGTCACAAGGCAATGAGACTTGTTTGTGCTGTGTTGTAGAGGCACACTCAGCGATTATTTTCACTATCGATTAATCTTTTAGTCTTTAAAATGTCAACCAATAGAAAATAATGGTCCATCACATTCAAACTTAATGTCTTCAAACTATTATGATTGACTAAGAGTACAAAACCCAAATTAAATTAATAATAAAATAATAATATTAAAGTGTAGAGGGTAACATAAGCCTCTGTAAACATTAAAAAAAAAATGGTTCGACATACATTATTCTTCACCTGCTCCTGTCACTTGAATGGCATTTGGAAAGGATGTTTCTGTGTGTGTGCACTTGCATGATTAGGTTAACATTTCCCAGTGACAGATACAGTTTGATAGATTTTTGGCCATAAATGTGCCACAATGTAGGAACAGGGTTTGGAATCTGTATAGCAGCCTTCCTGCTCTGTATAGCAGCATCACTGTTTTTCACTGAATTTCACAACTGCCAGGTGCACTGTGGTAGCTCATTATCCTTTGACAGGCAGCTTCTTTTTTTTTTTTTTTTTTTAAAGACCATTAAATGTAGAAAACGGTTCTTCCCAATATAACCACTAGCTGCAAAAGTAAAATAACTGAAATTCAAAATGTCTGATTATTCCCTCAAAAACTTTGCTTCTTTTAAAAAAAGTGTCACTAGGTCAGATATTTTAGAACCTGTTTCATCTAAATCAGTTAAAGGCAAGGCAAGCTCCAGGGAATTGACTATACAAGTCCTTGTTATAGCACACGAAAGAGCACACACACACACACACATATTCTAACACCTGTACACTCATCTATGCCCGGTGTCCTCTCCCAGCCATCTGGGCCATCCATCAGGCCTCCTGAGCAGGTATAATCCAGGGGGGAGTATCTTTTTACAAGAGTCCCATTAGTTTACGAGCCGTCTGCTCCCTGGCGCCATCACTTTGTCCTCTAGATGAGTTAGACCATTCAGGACTCTCTCACAGTATTCAAGGTTTATAGGTGGGGAGCTTAACTTTTTAATACACTGCATGATAAAGGTGTCTGTCCTGACTGTATTGTTTTTCTGACCTCACTGGCAAACAGGCTTCAGATGACACTGGGACAGTGCCTGTAAGAGGGGATAGCATTTATCTACTTTTTAACATTGCAATATTATCCATGGCAGGTGTTTTGGATTACGTACCATAGTATTTACAGCAAGAGAACTATTGATTGTGGTGCTTCCCAAGGATAAGATCATGAAAACCTTCGTGCCACAGTGTTGATTGTTGATTTGCTGAGGCAGCTCCTGTTGCTGAATATGAACCTCAGTTTTGGCAGGTGTGTGCGGTATTCACATGTGTGAAAGCGTGTGTTGCCGAGAACCTTGTGGCGTTTTGCCCCAGCGGTCACGCTCCGTCTGAATGATGCCTGAATAGTGCATGGCTCCGGCCCGCCAACCGTCTTCCCTCCTGCTCCCATCAGCTCCTTGCTCAGCCAGCACTGACTGACAGTGCTTCTTCCCCTCTTCTATTCTTCTTACTGGCCTTCATACAGACCCATGCACCCAGGCAGGTGGACTGACTGACAGGCAGGTAGACAGGCAGACATGGAAGAGGTGCAGGTACACACTTGCATATACACACTTACAACCACACACACACACACACACTCAAATTCTTTCATACTTATCTCCATTTTATTTTTATGCCTTTGCACTGGCAACAGCTGTGGCCAGAGGTATAAAAATCATATTGGACTCAAGAATCAGCTGATTAGAATGTGGTGTTCAAAGCTCATGGTCATGGGCCTCACATAACACATTTTTGGCTATAACTCAGGAATTCACATGCTTTTCTGGCCATTATTCAGCACCATACCTCAGGAGCAGAAGGGACCATATTGTGTTGGGTTCACACTTTGAAACTGTGGTGATTGTTTAGATCTTCTGTGCTGTGTGAAGCATCCTCAGGTTAGAATTTGTAGCTTTTTTTGCAGCAGCGTCCATGTTTGTAGCTTTATGCTCCGTCTAAATCAGCTGGCTAAGCGTGTGAACACATGCAAGGAATTTGACTCTCGATGAATTGAATTGAATTGAATTAATGGAGTAGACATATGGCAGAACAAGAATTACAACTTAACAAAGTCAAGTCAAATACCTTTTTATTAAATACCTTCAAAGTTGTCACTTCATGTATTATAGGAGTCTGCATCTTTGACTGGTTGGTGAAGGCATACAACTGCAAGCACGATTCTAGTTTTCATGTTGCTTGGTTATAGTAAGAGCCCTTGCTCAGCCTGTTAAGCTCCCCGAACTCTATTGTTTCAGTCCACTCAGGGGGCAAAGAGTCTGTTATCAATGCATGCATGATTCTAACAGTGGCACTTGACTATGTGCTTGGCCTTTGTGTATAATCAAGATTGGAATCTAAATTAAATTCTTAAGGGCTCCTTAGATCTACGCCCAATAGGAAGCCAAGGTCAGGACATCAGGTCCGGCCTTTCTTTCATCATTGTTTCTGAAGAATGAAACTGATTCCTGGGGTTTACTGTTCACATTTCAAGACAAATTGGCATCCATTAATGTACTTAGTTAAAAGTTAAACAACTATTAATTCGTCAGCATATGAAGAACTACAGCAACTGTGAAAATTTGCCATCACAGCAGCAGGGCTGCTATATCTATAATAGAGCTGCACCAGGACTTAAATTTAAATTACCTTACTTATAGTATAGTAAGTCTTTGTTCCAAGGCTGGATTTTTAGTTATCTGTGGAACAAAACCCCTAAGTTCCAGTTTCACTTCAGCTCTTTGTTCAGACACTTGCCACTGAAAATGTGTTACATAGCCAAAATGTTAAAGAAATGGTCCTGTGACCCACATGTAAGTGGTCCAAATCCCCATGCAGACTGAGCGAATCTGGGCCAGAAAGGTGAATAAGACACATTCCCTCCTCCCTCAGCAAGTACAGTGCAGTTGAGGTGGCTTTTATCAAGACACCCACCCAACCCCACCTGCTTCACTGGAGCTGCTGTCGGCAAAGGTCCATGAGTGACTACACTGGGAAACTCCATGTTGTGTTCATTTGATGTGACCTTCCATCTCCTTTTAAACTACTCTCAAGCTGCAGTTCTATAGTACTTTTGGTTCTCTTGGCTGGTTAAATACGTTTTAATGAAATAAAAACATGATATTTAGTTATATTTTGCCCTTTGAATGTTTCAGGAGTCATTGAGCATTCATTACCTTTGAGGGTCCCACATCAGAGCAGCTGTTGTGGGTATTCAACAGAAGGTACATGGTGTCCTAATCACCCCCTGTGGTCCCCAGCTTAACTCCAGCCAAGACAAAGTGCACCCCTGTAAGTTCATGCATAATGGAATACAGTAGACACACAGAGGAAAGACTAGCAGCAGTTGTCCTTGAGTTGCACATTGCTGATGTTACAGGTGTTTTTCATGTCAGCGAGGAATAGAGCTTCCTCCAGACCAGACCCCTGAGCTCTGCGCCTACCAGCATGATAAACACTCACATTTCTGATCGCACTAGATCCAGAGCATGTGTATAATAATGGTCCCAATAGGGAAATTGTGTTTTCTCTTGCCCCCACTTGTACTTCTGGATGTATACTTAGAAATGATTGCCTGGATTGAATTGACTGTAAATAGAGTTTTTGCTTTAATGAGTTGCCTCTGCATTGTTTGTATAGAGACCTGTTAAAGGAATGTTTTCACTATTTCAATTAGCAGCGTTTTTTTTTCTTTTACTACAGATTACTATACATAAGGGGGAGTGACAAATCTGTCGGCTTAAAATGGCTTGTTTGCATTGTTAACTTTGTTCGCTGAAACTGGCTGGGACAGCTAGTCCCTCGTCGCCTCCAGGACAGTTGCAGAAACTTTTTCGCCCACATTGTGACAAGTGCCCGCTGAGCAAAAACAACAGATTAATTTTCAAAATGTCACGAAATGCCTTTAATTTATTCCAGAGGAGCTGGGGCTTGACTGTCTCATTCATAATGCACAAGAGATGCCCTAGAGAGTCAGATATGTTTTGAGAGAGATGAGCTAGCCTCACACTAATGAAACGACATCTGCAATTTAGCCCGTACATCAACTATGCTCATATCGCCCTCTCTGTCTCTGCCCACTGTGGGAAATTGAGTTTTATTCCGCAGAAATTATTTCTCTCGAATTGGAGCTGAGATGAGTGTGGCTATATAGTAAGCATTTAGGAAATAGAGGAATGGACACATTTCCTATGAGAGTGTATTTGCATTAGAATAAAGCATCACCACAGAGTCTCTTTCACAGATGGATTATGGATTATATATTTCCTTGTGCAGACCTCTTCTCAAAGCAGCCTTTTCGCCCAGGACTAATTAAAACGCGTGAAACTGGAAGAATCTGACGAAAGCCTCATCCTAGTACCATTGTCCTTTCATGCACTGTACCAGTGCAGTGCATCATTAATCTGACAGTCAAGCTGTGGGTCATCCGAGCTCACATTGAGGTAACAGTGATTTGGATTCTGCAGCGGTCCGGCTCTCTGTCGGAGAGGGTTTGGAATACAGCGATTTGCAGGAGCAGAGGCTGTGTCTGTGGTTTTCTGTATATGATGTATGGGTCTAACGGGCACATCTGCTTGTTCTTCTGGCCACATAGTGCCAAGTAAATATTTGCTCCTTGCCCCTTCCACACATTCACACATGCCCACACACATACAAAAGCCCCTTCACTGCGCACATTCTTTCTTCCACAAACCATTCATGCTAAATGTTTGATCAGAGAGGACGAGGTGTTCAGGAGATCACTGCAGCATCAGGATGTAAAGACCATTAGCCAACTTGTGCCCCACACCCCTTTACCCCTCCTCTCTAAACCCCCTACGGTGAGATTAATGCCAGGTGGGGGGGAATATAACATAGTTTAATTAAGCCTGAGTCCACAAGATTCATGGACTAATTTCTTTGTCTGACAGTGCAAATGAAGGTTCAAAGGGTGCAAGGTAAGAGGAGAGACACCCTTGACTAGCTGTTAGGAGCGTAATGAATGTAGAGGTGCACATAGGATAACGATTTCACCCTTAAAGACCTGGACTTTGCTGTATATATATATATATATATATATATATATATATATATATATATAGTTGTCCCACTCTGCATGTGTGAAAGGTAGATGTCATTGCTATCGGCCTAATGGTTCAAATTCATCCAGCAGTCAGTTACAGCTGTGAAAGTTAATGCAAAATTTGAAAAAAAAGAAAATACACAAATCCTTTGACATGCAGTAGTGGCAATCAGTAACCACAGCTTATGGATCAGTCTTTCATGAGCCAGCAAAACTGGACCCTAACGAACCACGCTGGGACTGGGACTGGCAACGATTCCAACCCAGAGACAGGTCCACAATCCTAATCAGTTTTGCTTGCTGTGGCATCAATATTTCATTTTACACTGTATCACTAACATAAAGTGTTGCATGATAAAACAGAAAATTAGCAGTAAATTAAACTGATTTGTAAGAGAGTACTTGTCGGATTTAGCATATGTAACATAATCAGACTCAAGGTGGCAGGTTAAAAAAAGGATAAAAATTAATGCAGCAGAACCAGAGATGTTGGTCTTTGTACTTCATACATTCTTTTTCCTTGTAAAATCTGGTGCCTACATTGCTCACAATGCAGCTCAACCACCGACAGTTCAGCCACAGCTAACGTAGCCTCGAGCTGCTAGCCTCAAGCAGAGATGAGTGGACTGCAGAGGTCTAGTAAGCTCACTTCTTTCCAACTCTACACCCCAAGATTTTCTTTCATTTTCAAACACATGCACAGATTTCCATACATCACACTTGTTGTAGTCCTTAGGAGAGGGAAGGCGAAGGACAGACAGAGAGACTCCTTTGAAAACCTGGAGCACCTCTGCTTCACAGCTTCTGTAGTCTGTATCATATCTGAGAGAATTTTATTTATCTTTGTTTTTAAAAGCAAGTTGCTGCTGCACAGTAAGCCTTGGGGTAATCGAAACCTTCTCATACTGTGGGGCTCTGACACCCTCCAAACCAACAGAGCCATGCTGCGCACTAGATCACTGTATTGAATTTCTATATAATTAAAGTCACTGGGGGACAAGGTAAGGGGGAACTTTTAAGTGGAAGATGCACAGGAACTATAGTGAATAAATAGCTGCTCCCATCAGCTGAACAAGCTCTAATGCGTTTCACTCAATTTAGCCAATGGACTTAGCCCACTGCTGTTTAGGTGATTGCTATTTCCTATTCTGCTATCTGTCACTGACTCTCTGTTGCATTTGCCTTGAAGAACAGGGAAGGCAGAGTCATCTGGCAGCACTAATCAATACTGTTCACTCTGTGCAAAGGGCTTATCAATTTCCAGCCAGTGCCTTGAATAAGAGTTGTGGAAGAATTTGGCTTATTCATTAGGTACATCTGTTTATTTATTTATTTGTTTATTACTCAGAAAAGTATGTTAAATCCGTGCTATTTCATTGTACAGAAATCAATTTCCTCTCATTCCTTCACTCTTGGAAAGCAGGTGAACAAGTGGCAGTGAAATTGCAAGTGAACAGATTTCCACTGCGTTTTTATACCTCTGTTCAGGCGACAACCCGTCTGTCTCATTCTCGTGAATGTGATATCTCAGGAACGCCTTGAGGGAATTTCCTTAAACTTGGCACCAATATTTTCTTGGATTTAAAGATGAACTGATTTGATTTTGGTGGTCAGAGGCCAAAGGTCAAGTCTGTCTTGTTCTTGCAACATAACAGGAATGCCTGGTGGGAATGCCTGGAGTCCATTTGGACTCAAGGATGAGCTTATTAGAATTTGGTGGTCAAAAGTTAAAGGTCAAGGTCACTGTGACCTCACAAAACACGTTTTGGAGGTGAATTGTGATCAGATTTCACCCAAACGTCCAACAGGATAAAATGATGATGATATTATGTGTTATGAACATGATCTCTTTCTGCTGCAGGGAAATTAGATCCTATACTTTTATCGTAGCCTGGTTGTTATGTTCGATTCACTGAAAATAGGATGAAATACAAGACACAGGTTGCTAAATACCACAAGACAAAGCAGTTTCCCTTGAGTCACTGTTGATCCCTATACCCAACCGTCATCTCCTACTGTCAGTGTGTGTTAGAGAAAGAGAGAGAGAGACCTGGGTATGGTTTAGATGTAATCTGAGACACCTAGCATTAAGCCATATTTTCTGGGTCTTCATGGACCCAAAAGGAACCTCTCTCTGCCCATTTAAAAGTTCAATTTGCACCTCTCCATCAGATTTATTTTACATTATAGCCCACCGTCTCTCTCACCTGGCCTGGGTGAGAGAGTAGTTAATAATCCACTTCTATCCCATCAGATAATTTCAGTTGAGTGAAAAACAGACAGGAAGGGACGTTTAGACAGCAGAGGCATGGTTGGATGACTGGTTGGTAGGTTGAATCATTGATTCAGCTGTCCAAGAATGACTTACTTATCTAGTAATTGTTTGAAATTGAAATTTGCAGATGGATTCCTTTTATCACAGTAGGCCAGTATTTCTCAGACCATGAAGTTAGTATTTAGGTTATCTGTCACTGCCTGAAACAGATGGGAGAGTCAGCCGTGTATGCTGATTAAAAACTGAAAGTGCCATCTTAAAATTGTATAGTTTTTCTCCTGCACCACATACTGGAATAGCTACATAGTAGTAAATACACGTTAATCATGGTGGAAGGCGGAAAAAAGCAATTTCTTAAAAGGCAACAAACTTCCATATTTCTGGCTCTTGAGAATGTAATTGTTTTAGATAAAACATGTTTCCAAGTGAAATGAAATATTTAAGGTTGTTTTACAAGGCTTTATGTGCCATCTATTTCTTGGCCAGGTGCATTAACACTAGAATAGTAGCAGTTCTAGTCTCTGCTGGTTGTTTGTTAATCTTACTGAGGCAGCAAAATAGTTGGCATATATGGCGGATGGAGGTGTTAAACAAATGAGATGCCAGTGTGACTAGCTGCTGGTGGTAGCTACATGTTTAATTATCTGTTAATTGACTAATTGATTCATTGCAGCTTTAATATGTTTAAGTGGGACATTTTACAGATAAGTTAGTCAGTGCTCTCTGTTAATTAAAGATATATATATATATCTTTAGCCTCTACTGAAATTTGTTAGTACTTATTGACCATATATACTTTGATATGCGTATATTGGGCAATGATACAGAGCATGCTCTGTAAGGGAATCTACATCTTAACATGAAAAGGCTCAGTGGTGAATGTAAAATTTACCTTCTGGTATTTTTGTTGTTGTTTTACAGAGGAGCTACGGAAACTCAGCTGGTCTGGAATCCCCCGACAGGTCCGACCAATTACGTGGAAACTCCTTTCAGTAAGTTCTTTGAGCACACGTAAATACAATAGACATACACTGTACATTCAAACACCGTGCATTCATTACATTCAAACTTGCGGACCAACGCACTTCAAGAGAAAAACCTATGAATTCTCATAGATAAACCTGCAATGAAAAACACAGCTTAATCAAATGCACATACAGCCACACACTCACACTCGCTCATGGAGATAAAATCACACGATTAATAATAAACACATTACGGATGATCTTAGGCGCACATGCACACACACACGCACACAAAGTTGTTGTCATGTTCTCTTGCCGTACCCCCCTCCCTTTTTTGATTTATGAAGACTGGTAAGAGTCCTGCTTTTTTTTCAGACTTCAATGGGGAAAATTAATTGCGAGGCACAAATAATTTATTCATGAGACACACGGTGTGTTTACTCATTAAGCCATTGTTGTGGTGTACAGCTTCTAGTCTGCAGAGGGAAGACTGGCTTTTTGAACACCATGACTCTCCCATTAATTACCGCACAATAGCTAATGTGCCGCAGAAAAGATGTCATTAAGGGTGTGTGTGTGTGTCTGTGTGCCTGTTTGTGTTTTTTGGTGGTGGGAGGTTACCTACTGGGTGCTTTAAGCATTAACGGCTGCTTTGTTTGGTACTCTACTGAAGTGAGGGGCTCATAACGCTGTATGGAGTGGCAGAGCACTGGCTGCAGTGTAGGCAGCCAGGCTCAGGGGAGGGGAGGGGCACCTTAGTACTTTAGCTGACTGTGTGTATGTTTGTGTGCCTGGATGTTTTAGCTTATGTATCACAAATAAAACCTCAATAATGGTTTGTTCCTGTTGGTGTTGTTTGATCGTCCATGTTTGTCTTTCTGTATTTGCATGTATCTACTGAATGTTTGCGTGCATGTGTGGGTGGCTATGGTGTGTATACATATTCATGTGCAGTATGCATATATGTAAACAGAGCACTGCAGAGAACTTTGGGGCAGCAAAGCACAGCTGGCCTGTGGCCTGTATAAATTACAGCTGGACCGCCTTTGCTTCCCTGCAGAGAAAAAAATGGAGGCAGCAGAGGTGGGGATTGTGTGGAGGGCAAAGAAGCAGGGAAAAGCACAACAAAACAGAAGGCATTAAAGAGCAAAAACCAGATTCAGAAGTGAAAAGAGAGAAATGAAAAAACAGAAATGAGGGGAAGAAAGAATTGACAGGATTGAAGGTTATAGGATGTAAAAAAATAAATAAATCAGAGTTGTCAATACAGCTTAGCTACAGTAGCTAGGGCATCATTGCCTCTAAATGGGCAAGTGTCGATTTTTACCTGAAACTTGCATCAAGTTAAATAAATGAATCCTTTTTAATTGGTCAATCCATGTATGCATTTTATGCTGCTTATCTGAGTTCAGATCACGATCATTTAATTATATCATGAGAAATTATTGTTTTACACTTCTGAAGTACTCATAAATATAATAAATAATTCTTGGATATATTGTTCCTCATGGTTTTCCATTATACTTCCATATTTTGTGTGAATGAGACAGATAATAATTGACATTCTGTGTAGTACTAAGACGGTGTATGGTCATATGCTATGGTGCATATGCTCACGGTGTTCTATACACCTTTCTTTTTGGCAAAATACTGCGAAATACACAGAGTCTGTGGAACTTTCTCACCTTCATCAAACTCTGAAACCCTGAAGCTCCTAAAGGACAAGAGAATTTCCTCATTCAGGAGCCAGTCTCAATATTTGTTTTGCAACTTTCTTTCTGTTTTGTTGAACACCAAGCTGGGTCTCCGTTATCCAGTATGGTCACCATAAGCTTAAATGTGGTATAAGAGAAACAGAAACTGCAACTCATCTCCAGGCTACTTTAAATAAAAATGTAGGAGGTGTTTTGACTGTGCAAAATTTAGATCCATATCTGAAGTAATCTATGCCCTTCCTTACAAGTTACGATTTCAATAGATTTCAAAATCTTAGAGTCTTGTGCAGTGTGAATTATACCAGGGTTAAATCCAGGGTTTGGATTAAAGCTATAAGTGGGCATGGTGTCAAAAGCTCTCATATCTTGTCACAACACTTGACTGCCTTCTCTGTCCTGTCTGTGGTATGATCCAGTGGAGAAATAGATAGGAGGGATCAGGCTCGAAAAATCTATTCGCCGTCTTGCACACACATACACACACACTGAGGCTCAAAGCTGTGCTGTATTCCATAAACTTGGCTGAGGCACCTAATAAAACCTCACTCCAGTGGCGTCCCTTGTGCCCTTCTCCTGCTCACCAATGTGCACCAAATTATTTGATTTTCTTTTTGTCCCGTCTCAGCAGGCGTGCTCGAGCCTCGCTCCCCTTTACCTGACAAAGACGGGAAACAAGTTTTCCCACTGCGGTCACAGCTTGGTAACATTCTCCCAACGGCCTTCATTTACCACCACATCACGAAAATCATCCATAACTGTCTCCACTCTTATTAGTCAGTGTGGAAATTAAAAAGCAGGCAAAATCCTGAAACCAGGCCAGAAGGGAGAGAGCAGTTTTTAACCTGACCGGATAGCTCCCTCTACCTCCTTCTACTTCTTGAGCAAGAGGCTCCACAGGTTGCCTCCAGCCCAAGTAACACATCCGGTCGACTCTCCTATTATTTCAGAAATAATACCGTCTTATTTAATTTGTTTAAAGACCACTCGGTGTCCGAGCCTGAAGGAGAAAGGAAGAAATTAAATGGCTTTTCTGCTTTGTGAAAGAATGTCAGCCTGTGGCAATATGTACATTTGCTAATGGAGTGTGGCTGTTAAATGTGAAGTGGTGGGAGACGAGAAAACTAACTGGCTGTGGAAATATTGATAAGGCTAAAGGGTTATATGAGATGTATCAAGAAGCAGCGGCAGCTGGGACAGATTTAGAGATTATTATGTTAAACTGTTACCTTACAACAGTACACATAATTGTATCGCCTGAGAGAAAAGAAAAATGGGATTTTTTTTTTCTTTTGAGGCAGACTTGTAATCAACCTCCCCTGGTATGCACAGAGTTAGAGGCATCACACATTTCGCTGGAACATTTTATTCCTTTTCAGTTTGTACAGTTGTGCTATAGTTCATGTGAAGTGCAGCTCCACTGTCACCTCCCAGTATTAACAACTGAAACCTGAGCAGTCATTTTTAAACAGATCTGGGACTAGAAATTTAAAGATGTTACCTCTGTAAATTCTGTGAATATATATCTTTGCTTTGTGTATGTTTAGGGAAATCCACTCTCTGCATTTGAGCAATCAAGGATCATCCTTACTATTGAAGATGAGTGAAACACAGCGCTTGCCACTGCTTACTATGCAGGTTTATTGATTACATAGGGGAAGGATGTGATTGTAATTTTTGATCTAAACTTTAAGACCTTGACTCTTCTGTAAGTGAACATTAAATCCCATATTCCGACTATGTTTACACGCACGCTAGTTTTCTGTGGCATGTAAACACGTTATCCATATATTTTAATATATGATAAATCAAGATAAAAGTCAGGGCTGTGACAGTAATGTAAACATGTAAACATCCTCAGTGTTTGTGCATTTGATTCCATCCTGTGTGTTTAAATTCACTGAGAGTGCACGATGGCTAGCTTTCAATGGCTAAAAATGCTGAATTGCTAAACCTCTGAGTATTAATTAATATTTAAAGTCTGTAGCTACAGTGAACATAGGAATCACATGAGATTACATGTGGATCATTAGGACAGTGAAGCCCTGACGATGCATTGGTTTTGCATACTGAAGTTTTCTTTTAATTATTTCAGAATGCAGATACATGAGAAAAGATTACTGACACACTAATGAAATGAATAACGTTCTGTTTCATGCAAGATAAAGAAAAAAAGGTCATTTTATGGTGTAAAATAGCAAATGACCACTCAGACATCAACACAAACCCTTCTATACCTGGTTGGCTGAACACTTTTTTTTTTTTGATCTCGAATGCCTTTTTTTTTTTTTCTTTAATGAAACTGATTCTCATATGGATGTTGCCAGACACAAATCATGTAGAAATCTAAGCTCACCAGATACATGTGTATATGTGTATAGACACAGAGACACATTTTAAAAGGAGGTAAAGTTTTGTTCAGCTTTTGCTGGGCCTGTCGTGGGACAGTTTGTTTCCAGTCTGCTCTTCCAGGATAATGTGCACCTGCTAAGTAGAAATCACTTTAGACTGTGAGGGAAAAAAAAAATAGAAAAGACAATTTCATTTAAATTCCCCAAATGGATTCCCCAAGTATATTTCTCCTTTTTTACAGAGATTTTACTGATGTGGAGGATCCATTAGAGGGATGGAAGGATGGATGGAGTAGATTGATGCAAGGAAGAGTGAAGAGATGAGCTTTATGTAGACTGATTAACAGAGGCAGCACTGCAGCACTGTGCTGCCACATTTTGTAGCACTGGCAGTTTACTCAGAGCGTTCATGCACTTCACTTTTAGCCTTCCAATTTTTTTTGTTTTTGTTTTTTTTTTTTAATCTCCACTCACCCTTTTTAACCAGTGGACCACAAATTAAATGAAAATTAGTCACTCAGGTTCTAGCTTGAGTACACTTGAATCTTGGGCACTCTAAGTATTTTACTGTGGGATAGACTCAGTTATTCTAACTTCTCTGCTTTCTAAAAGAAAGGCTAGCTGCGTGTGCTCTTTGCCTGCTTTTTCTTCAGCTGGTCTGGGTAATCTGAGAAGCCAGAGACATATTACTGCTGACACACAATTAAAAAAAAAAAAATAATAATAATAACTTTATTTATATAGCACCTTTCAAAGCAGTTATAAAGTGCTTTACAGTACAGTGTCTTAGAAATAATAAAATGTAATGGAATCCAAAACATAAAATATTACACAAGTACAACACATTGGTTCTTTTTTTAACATTATTAGATGAGGCACCCAGACGAAACCAGAGGCTGTTAATGCTGCTTGTTCTGAGGCACAGAGTTTTGAAGTCATTCAGCTGCAGGAAATTTCTGTATGTCCACTTCACAGAGAGCAAAAATCAGTTTTCAAAACATTTTATTGTTCTTCATTAAAAGAAATCAATTACCGGTATGTTGAGACGTTCTTTTTATTGAAAGTCTTGGATAAAAGTGGCAGCTTAGAGATGGGCCTATAATTACTGAAAATATAGGGACTAGAGAGGGCTGCTTCAAGAGTTGGTAAGCAGTGGCATGTCGAAAATTTGAGGGGAAAATACACAGAGAGCAGTTAATGATGGCTACCACCTGAAATACTGCTTAGGTGTGAATGCATTCTGAAGGGCAGGTCAATGATTTTGTGCTCAGGGTTCACAGAGAGTTCACCAAAGTAAGTTAGTTCTGAAGATGGGCAGGAGTCCACATAAAGCTCTCTATTCTTATGCTGACAAACCTACAGGTTTTTTGTTGCAGAAGTTATAAGCCAGGTCTTCACCTTTATCGTCTCTCAAGGTCCTATTATCGGTAATATAGTTTAAAATGGCAGTACAGTGTGTGACGCACTTTACATTGTGTATGTGTGTGTGTGTATGAATATTCCTGTCCTGTCGAGCAGTTGTGCAGATACAGTGTGATTGACCTCCACTGAGCTGTCCATTAACCTTCAACACACACAGGCTCTCCCATCACTCGTTTGGCACAGTGCACCTAAACACTGGAGCCCACTGCTTTTTTAGCTGACCTATTGTGTTTGTGTGCATGTCGTGTGTGTTTGTAAAGGAAAAAGTGCAACTACGAAAAAGTCACAGTCGGTACTTGGTCTGATTTCTGCAGTCTGGCTGACTGGCAGAAGTCAAGGAGATGGGCCAGGAGGTGTGGATGAGTAAGGAGTCTGCCTCCCTCAGAGGGTTTTGGTTGTGCAGGGATTGACTTTCATGTTTTTAGGGTTAGTAACTGAAACCAACAGATAAATCGAAGAAGAAATACTTGGAAGTGATGTGATGGATGTGCTGACAGAGAATGAGAATGTGATGCGTCTTTATATGTCAGAACGGAACATGTGAGTGTGTGGAACCATGGTGTTTGGATTTACTGCGTATGTTTGTTTTCTTCACTTTAGTTTGGCTGTGATTGTTCCCCGTGTTTGTATGTCTCAGCCAGGTGTATGTGTGTGTGTGTGTGTGTCTGTCTGCAAGCAAAGTTGTTGTGTGCAACAAATAATCCTCTAGACTCTCCAGACTTCTCTTGGGGCCTTTTCCTGGGAAAAAATGGATTAAATAAAAAAAAAAACAAGAAAGGAGAAACTTTTTTTTTTTTTTGCTTTTCCTATTGATTTTCCTCTAGACAGTTGCCCAAAATTGATAGTTTGTGTGTTTCTGAATGCTTGCTAGCGTGTTACCTAAAAGTGGTAGCCCGCTTCCAAAAACAACAGACATCAGAGTCACAATAGAGGCAGAAATGCACATAGGTAACAGACACTCACATATGTTACACACTGAGTCAACATCACGCTTTTAAGGCCTGTTGTTCCGAATCTCGCTTTATGTGCAGGTTGTCTCTGTTGGTTGAGGCAGACAAGTTGAGTTTGATGGTGATTCCACTAAAGCCAGTCCAAAACAGAGATGTGTCTGAACCGCAGTTAAATGTGTTCTCAGAACTCAATGCTCAATTTAAATATTAGGTGACGACAAAATGTAAGAGACAGACAGACAAAAAGTCTACTACAATGTGTACTTGCTAAAAAACATGTTACTCGGATTTCCGGGGGGTGCTGTTAGTGTCTGACCATTTCTGTAACAAACGCCGGGAGATTGTTCATATTTTCAAAAGTGTAGCATATTGTTACACATGCACATAAGTCATAATAAAATATCAGCAACTACATTAAGGAGCTTTGTACATTTAACAGCTATACAAATCCAGCTTTTTATCACAGGGACAAGTTTTCAGGGCCAGCAGTCATGTTCGAGTTGTGTTTTGAAGATTTTAACTTTGTGAATATTTTAGAGCCTGTGGTCCCAGCTCTCGCTTTTAATCGACTTTAGATTTGTTGTTCAGTTTGGAGTAGACTTTCTCCTCATTGCATAAGCCTGACCGCACAAAGAGGATACACACTTTCACAAATGTATGCTCTCAGAAACTGTCTGACAAACACACACACACACACACACACACAGACACAAAGGTACCTCCCCTAAGAGGCAGAAAGCGTTTGGTTAAGCAGCAGAAAGTTTTCTTTGCAGAGTGAAGTGCGTAAATTACAGACTGTGTAATCCCAGGTGGTGGTGTTTGGTTTCTGATTGAAGTTGACTAACGGACCTAAACCAAGTCAAGGCTTTAGAACAAGAATTTTAAAATAAAGGCTCAGTAAATCTTATATACTGACAGATAAGTAAGAGAGAGACAGACAACATAAGACACCATGCGGTTTCTGAAAAGATGGTCTTACTGATTATCTATAGAACTTAATTAATGAGTCCCATGTGGAACATACTGGCATGTACAGTAAATATATGTTACAAACTGACAGATGTATTAGTTTGGAGGCTACCACCAGTTACTTTGTTGTGTTTGTGTTTTCTCAGCCTTTGCTGGACATTTCAGACACTTTCAAATATGTAAAGTTTGGTGTAATTTTAAAATTTCAGGCTACTGATAAAACTGAGGTAAAACAAATGAAATGTTTTTTTTTTTTTTTGCAGACAAGTTTACTAAGCATTCATCTGAAAGCATGAAGATTTTTTTTCATTTCTAATGAATACTGATTTTAGGATATTTAACAAGTTGAGAAGTAATGCTTTTGCTTTTTTGCCGACAGATGAGAAGATCAGTACCACTCTGTTAGCTTAGCGTAGGCTGGAAACAGTAGAACATAGCTCTCCTGACTCTGTCCAAAGGGAACAAAATCTGCCTATTAGCACCTGAATTTCACTTATTAATTAATTCACTGTTTCTTTAATCTGTATTTGTTACTGCTAGACAGATTCAGGCTAGTTGTTTCCCCTTGCTTCCAATCTTTAAGCTGAGTTTATCTAGAGTTTTCAAAATTTCAAATTTTTGAAGTTCTCAATGAATATTTTTTTTTCTTGTTTAATCATTTTTGAGTGTAAGTTTCTAGGTCTGAATTTAGTTAAATCCCTCTTTTCACTTTTTTGTCTGTCTTTCTTCCTTCTTTTTCTTTCTTCTATCCTTTTCCCTATTTTCTGTCTCTCTTTGTCTGTCTTTCTCTGTCTGTTTCTCACTCTTTCTCAGGGTTACCTGCCAGCTAACGCAGAGAGGAGAGAGAGCGTCCTTCAGAGGAAGAGACAAGAATATTTCGGCTTCATCCAGCAATACTACGACTCCCGCAATGACGAACACCATCAAGACACATATAGACAGGTATAAAACACATTCAAGCTCAAGCACATGCCCATTCACGGTACTGTTTAGTCGTGTGTTTAATCATTTCTTCTACATCTGACTTTTTTCTAACACCTGTCTGAATCCAAGAGCTTGAAGGACAGAATGAAAGACGGACAACAAAGGATTCCATTTTCAATTACAAGAACAACTTCTCGTCCCTAATGTATTCCCTCTGCACAAAGCCAGGACACAAAACTGTTTATGTGTATGTTTGTGAGCGTATGTGTGTCAGAAAGGCTGTGTTTTGACAGGATTGGACCCTGCGGAAAGGATTACTGGAACCAGTTATCTGGCAAAAAGTGCTTTTCTATGTTTTTTTTTTTCCTTTCTCCTTGTGTCCTTTAGTCCCTCTCCCTCTTGTACTCATTGGACGTCTGTCTGTCGGTGTGTCTGTCTGTGTTGACATGGAGGCAGTGTGTTCGAGCTCTGTTCAGTAGACACAACCAGCCCTGAGCTTCAGAAAGCTGCCTAAATGAATGCTTCTGTTTGGCTTTGAAAATAATATGTGCTTTTACTCTGTCTCTCTCTGTCTCTGTTTATCTGTCCCTCTTTCTCTCCCCCACATACTCTTTCTTTTTAACACTCAACTACTTCCTATTCATTTCAGGCTGATAAGAAACATCAAAGTGAGCTGTCGATAGCAAAAACACACATTTCTCATATTCCGTCCAATTTCCCATTGATCTCCTCTACACTGTGGCAGAAAGCTGGCATACTTTGTTTTGATGATTGTTTGGATCGCATCTTGAAGCCTCATTTTTGCCAAGTTCTGCTTGTTCCAGCACTGTTTGTGTTGACGGAGAGCGCAGTGATTTCTAGTGAATTTTTTTTTTTTTCTGTTTGTGTGATTATGTGTGTTTATACATATGTTGCTTTGGCACCCAAACTGTGCATGGCTGTGGATTTATATGTATTTTGTCTGTCTGTTTAAGTGGCTGTAGATGTATTTGCGTCCATGTACCTGTGTGTCTTATGCTTGTCTTTGCATCTGTGTTCATATGGGAAGGTCCATCATCCATTCTGAATCTCCATATGTCTCCACACTTTATGTCTCTTCTTGTTTCCATCCATCTGTCTCTTTCATATACTTGTTTATGTTGTTTTTTACTCGCCTAAACAGCTTGTGTGTATGCTTGTATACATATGCATATGGATGTAGCCATTGTAGAAGTCCCAGCTTGCACTGCAATCTTTTTGAAGTATTGCTGCAGTTTCGTTCCATCCCAAGAGAAAGTGTTTAAAAAAAGTCTAGCTTTTTTTTTTTTTTTTTTGAAGACTTAAAATTAGCTCCACTGTTGTAGCTGCATTAAACAACATACTTGACCACCAGAGGGCAGAAAGACTCCAAACCACTCTCAGCAGATTCTTGTTATATTAAGGGCTTATCGAATTCTTTTGGCTAAAGTTTCAAACAGCTGCCTACTTAGATATCCAGAGGTAATAGAGAAATATTGGAAACACATTTGAATTCTTCTCCTGGCCACATTTGCGTGTCTTTTAGTGTTTGTTTGTTCTACTCTCTTAACCAATCCCTCATTAACGTTGTCACATCTGTCATGTTACGCTTCGCAGATTGGGTGCAATTGGCTTATGCAGTCTGGTGAGCTGGCAGTAGATGTCTACACTTTAAATGGCAGAAAGCCATTTGAACGCAACCGTACAGGCCAGAACCAAAATGCTGAACTGAATGTTACTGAAAGTTGTAGCATAAGAATCATTACACAGAACCACGCTGTCATTTGTTTCATTTTCTATATCGAACAAGTCACACATTAGCGCAGTAAATTGGTGTTCTCTTGTTAAAGGAGCATTCTGCTACTTTTCTGTCTGGGCCTTATTCTCATAATTGTAGCCAGTCTGATTAATGGGTCATGTTGTAGAGATTTGGGAAATGCACCTCTGGCAGAACAACATATACTTGGGCAACCGGCGTGAGCCCCTTAGAGCCTTCCAAATAGACTTCAATTTTAAATAAATAATTTGTCTCTTACGCTAGAATTATTCTTCTCCAAAGATGCATATAAGCGTCTCAGCGGACCGTCGCTGAGAAGGGTTTTACGGGTAAATATAGGTCACAAAGACTTGGATGTGGGTCTGAAACAGAGACTACATAGAAGCATAAAAGAAACCAGCACGCAAATGTATCGCCTATGTGCACATGTAGAACAATACCATCTTAAGACTGACCAGAAATAAACACACCTGGATTACCTGTGGTTGCTAACTGCATAGGTATCTCCTTTAGTCAAAATGATCAGAATATCTTACAGGTTTAAATGTTGACAAGTGCATGAAGGGGACTTCTACATTGTTACTCGTGTGTGTGTGTGTGTGTGTGTGTGTGTCTAACAACTCTCTCTCCCATGTTGCTGTTAGATCCACATAGACATTCCTAGGATGAGTCCTGAGTCTTTGGTGCTGCAGCCAAAGGTGACAGAGGTAAGGTGGACAGAGCAGACAGACCTGCGGATACAACTCAATCCCCAGTCCTGTCCGTCACAAGCCACACACTCTCACAAACAGTCTGCCCGCTCCGGTCTGGACTTTTTCAGTTGGCTTGGCTCCAGTCGCTGTCCTGCACCCGTCTGGCTCCCTTCTGACGAATCTGTCCGCCTGTTGTACTGTTCATCTGCAGGGTAGACACTCTGAAATGGTGTAAACGTGGTCTCACACAGACAAGAAAGCACACACAAATGTACTCTCGATCAACGCACTGTCACAGAGACAGCTCGACACTCATAGAGACACTCTCACACACTCAAGACCACCGCTGCTATCCATTTCAGACCACCAAACCCCTGTCTGCCTTCAATCAAGGACACCAATCCACTAACTGTTGCTCCCTCTCTGTCTCTGTCACTGCCTGTAATGGCCAGATCTGTGCTAACCTGCCCGTTGCTTCAGTGTTTGTCTTTTTTTTTTCTCTCTTTCTCTCTCTGCAGATTCACATTGACATACCGAGAACTAATCCTCTTATTCCTCTTTTTCAACAAGCTTCTGTCCAAGAGGTGAGACCCACCCCACCCCCCTCTTCTGCACACACACACACCACCTCATCTAGCAGGGTTTTCCCCTCTGCTTTTGGGCAGATAAGGGCAGTAACGTCAACAAGTGGCTTGAATCAAAGTAACTGACAGTTTTAAAAAAATAATTAAACTCGGGCACAAACAGAATAAATGCATTGTGTTGGTGTGGGATGTTATATTAGCATAATCATAAAACTCAGTGAAGGAACATTTGGAAAACTCTGCCTAGTAGTTTGAAATGGGGAAAACCCTCGCTTCATCACACTGCATGGTCTGGCATGGGGTGCACACACAAACACACACACACACATACAAACTAAGACTACAAACTGAAGAATTAAATCATACGTTCAGTCATGCATGTGATCAAATCCACATGAACTTTCACTCTGCATGGTTAGCACTCTCGTACTACTTTGTTCTGCTTTGTTAGTGCTATTGAACAGAGACTTTGCTGTTACTGTCGGGTGCCGTGTTGTACGGGATATAAGAACTAATTATCCTAAAGACCTCTTAAGCAGTATGTTTGATAAAACAATAACTAGCAGAGGTAGTTAGGGCACATTAGGAAAACATATGGAAAGGCACACATTTCTAGAATCCTTAACTCAATTCCTTGTACGTTGCTGTGGAAAACGGTGTTACTTAAATACTTAAGATGTAAATGTGGTCACTTATGTTTCCGCTGTAATAAGAATATTTTGGCACGTGCGTAGGAAGTTAGCTCAGCAGGCCTGGGGGACTATCACAGCAGCTTCCCAATGCAACTTAACACGGAAATTAACTTGATGCCATTCATATCTGTGGGGTTAAGCTGATCTTATTATTACAGTGCTTCTGGGAGGTCCTGTCTTACACAGAACCACTGGCATGAGAAGCAGGGAACTGAAAACAGCGAAAGGAAAGTCTCATAATGAGATGCAGGCTAATGAGGTGGCCAGTGTTCTGGACTGCTCTGTGTACACACCTACACATAGGTGTGGGCAAGAACACATTCACACACACTCCAAAGCATACACACCAGTATATTCATGTGTATACACGTACAAAAAGGGAAATGAGGAGACATGCTAGCATTTGTGCACAAGGTTATACACACATACAAGCACATTAATTCATACACTCAGACACAGTGACCCAGGCAGTGCCACCTCCTGTTGCCCCTGTCTTATACAGGATGCAACTCAGAGCTATACCTGAGGAGGTGAGGAGGTAAAACATAAGACCAGGCAAGGACGTGGCTGACTCTTTTCTATCTATTATCTAATGTGCAGTGTGTACAACTGCTGTATATATTATATGTATATTTGCCCCTTACCTACTTTTCCCCGCTCCCAGAACCCATGTCTTTCTTCCTCTCATCCCCAAACACCAGCTCTCCCCTCTTTGTTTGCCAAATGAAAGCCACCAGCGTGCACTGAAATATTCAAGCAATGTGCTCCTCATATATTTTGGTATGCAGCAAACTCCAAAGGCCCCCTTTTTTTTTTTTATATGGTTTTTCTGCGGCGCCACCTGAAAATCACCTCTGCTTCATTTCATTAACTTGTTTGTCTCAGCCACCCCCTCCCTCTCCCCCTTCCCTCTCCCTCCCATGGGGCTTGCTGAGATTTAGTCGAGATGGAAAGCAGTCAACAGCCTGTTCCATTTCGGGGAGAGAGAGAGATATTGAAGCAATTCTGCAGTGATTTCCTAAGTGGTATCTAAGTGTCTGAGTTTTTCTTGTTTTGGAGAACAATACAGTCTTCACGAATTGTTGATAAGCAGCAATTACAAGTTCCCGACGTGAAAAGAAAGCCTTCACTTTTGCCTCCAAATTCTGATTACAGGCTGAAAGAGCAGGATTTATCAGTAGACCCTGGTGTCTGCCATGTTAAGAAATCAGATTTTCCTTTTTCATTTTAAGCATTTAACTGATACTGTTGAACGAGTGCATTGTAGTGAGTGTAAAGTGGTTGTTGATTCATTAACTGGATATTTGAAAGATTGAGCCCATGATCTATTGAAAGTGGGCTCAATTTTTAAACTTCTAGCTCTTCCTTTACTCTTTCACACTTTGTGTGTGAGATGTCAATGAAGAGTTTTTTTTGACTTGATACCATCTCTTGTATCAGTTTCCTTTCTACCTCTTGAGATGACCCTTATCAGGGTCTCGGAGGTCTGGAACTAATGGGATGGAGCCATAGCGCTTTGACACTGGAGACACGGGAAAGCTGCATTTTGACAAGAATCTGAAATTAATGTGAGCTTAACATAATTTGCAAGAATCCAGTTTGCTGTCCTTGGAGGATTCAGTGAACTCTGCTTACACTTGAAGACAATGTTGTTTTGTTAGCATCTGAAGTTTTTCTTTGTCTTCGGTCTCAGTTTTCAGTCTTTCATATATGAATGTCGCAACACACAAAAATAGTGGGGGGGGGGGGGGGGGGGGGGGGGGTCTTTGCCCATACTAAAGTGGATGTGGGCTGGATGATGTGTATGTGCATGGGTTCACTCAAAGTGGTTCTGTGTGTAGGTGCCAATGTGAAATATGTATGTCAGCTTTTGAGGTTGCATGAAAAGAAAGTCCCATTACTCCCCCTGCAAGTTTTGATGGATGGGGCTTTGATAAGAGAAGAGGAGGTGTGAGGTGTGGAGGCAGGTGAAGGTGGTTAAAGGAGAACGTGCAAAGGAAAACCAGAGAGAGTTGCATCTTGCCAATCTCTCACACTGTCTTAACACTGATGGAATTACTTTTAAATAAAAATGAGACAATTTGCCTGCACAGCTTCCAAAAAATGACACTGCCGTGCTTGTGTTTTTTTTTTTTTTCTCCATAAAACAATGAGCTATGAGGTTATTTAGAAAGTGACAGAAACATGACACATTCCCAAAAAATAAGAAAGTGCTTGATGGGTGTGGTACAGCAAGGTGTGAGAGTGTGTGTATGTGTATTTTTGGGGAACTCCATATTCGCGCCAGAAAAACAAGCTGAACATCAAGCCCCCTCTAATTCACTGGGGCTGACAGCATTAAACAGCCACCCATAACCAAGATGGAAGTGTTTGCCTTGCAAAAACATATTGAGAAGTAGAGTGAGAGATGGAGGAGGAGACAGACTCGGAGAGGAGAAGCAAGAGACAGAAACAAACTGAGTACGAAAAAAGAGAGGAGGGAGGAGACCAACACCAAAGCAGAGAACAAAGTTTTTTTTTGACACACAAAAATACAGCTGAAGGAGCTGAAGAGTGAGGTGTTGCTGAGAGGCAAAGACATGGTTCGTCTCGAGTTTAGACTGTTACTACTAGCAATTAATATGACATTAAACTCAAGTAAAATCATCTTTAAATAAGTGTTCTTGATGCATTTGCTTGTTGAAAGTTGAGTGTCAAGGTCCAGAGCTGTTACAAGAGTACATTAAAGGTGCCCTGTGGAGTTTTTTTTTTGCAAACAAAGAAACAAAAGTTATGTTTACTTTGTCTGTATATCCTTGAGGGCTAAAAACTTTTGTTGGTGCATTGCTGTGCTTTGTGCGCATGTTACAGTTCATCAGCAGACTAACTAAGTGCCTGTGCATCCTAGTGCGCATGTACAAAGCAAACGCAACCGGGCCCTCTTTAAAACACTGCTCTGTAGCACGACTAGTGGTCAAAAACTCCACAGGGTGTCTTTAATGTTCTCCTTCTAATACATGAAAAGACAAAACAAATAAGTGTGAACTTTAAAATCAATATCCACATCTGTAGCCTTACAGCCAGACTCCCATAGCATGCAGAGCTGTTCCAGTTCAACTGCTTTCTTCTTCACCAGCTTGGCATGCCTCAGAATGTTCTGATTTCTACTTCCCACACCACACTCGCTTTCTGAAATATGCACTTTTGTGATTAAAACCTTTAATTCTAACAGCCTTATATTTACAAGTGTGATATTTGAAGACATAATTGGCTTTTCTGAGAACAACTGTTAAAGATTTCAGTGAATGTGAAAGTTTTGCTTCATTATTGGTGATCATATGTTAGGGAAAAGAAAATTCGTTAACTGATTACAACAAAAAACTTGCCAGATGGTTAATTGTTTTATTCTCAAAGTCCTTTTTTTAAGCTTCTCCACAACAAGGAGATTTATTGCTTTTCTGTTTCATATTGTAAATTGACATATTGTCTGAGTAATGTAAATGTGCTTTGTCTATAAACCGCTGTTTTGACTCTCTGTCTCTGTGTGTATGTTTGTGCATATAAGATTTTTGAGCGGATCCTGTTTATTTGGGCCATCCGCCATCCAGCCAGCGGCTATGTGCAAGGCATCAACGACCTGGTCACGCCGTTCTTCGTCGTCTATGTCTTCGAGTACATCGGTGAGTGCCGTCTCTCGCTCCTTGTCTCCCCCCCCCCACTTTCATTTTAAAACTCCCTAATCTTTTGTGTGATATTCCATTGAAGTGAGGATCAGTCACTTCTTTTCGCTGCCCCTCTGCTGAGAGTGTTGCTCTCCACAGTGCATAGTGGCACCTTTGTAGCTGGCAAGACTCAGGGTTTACTCACTTGTTCATCACCACAGGTCACAGGGAATCAGCTCTTGGACCCTCGAGACAACCTCCTTTTTTTTCACAACTTTCCGGCAAATGAACTCCTCCTACAGCTCGGTGCCCCCTGTTCCACGCTCTTTTCTTCCATCTATCTGTTCCTCTTTCATTTTGACATACACTTCAACCTCAGTACGTGTTTAGATGCACTTAATATATCAAATCATTCTGGTTAACACAATTAGGCTGCATGCGTGTATGTAGGCTATGGTATGTGTGTTAGTGAGAGCATGGCATGTAGGCACGTGTGTGTTCGTTCATGAACACCACGCTGTTGTCTCCAGAGCCCCTCCCCCCTGCTGTGTGCGTTTATGTTGTGCCATATTTACGCAGATGCATGTTTTGTCTTATTCTCGCACTTCATTCTTCTGACAGTATAAACTCACAACGTCAGATACAAAGCACGCACAGACTCTAAGCAGCTGGAAGAGAAATGAACACTGTCAGTCTTTCAAGAATGATTTTAATTGTCAGAACAGTTATGATGAGCTACTTAGAAACATTTTACACCCCAGTAATGCTCTCTTACTTGTACCTCCACCCATCCAGATAGTTGACAGGAAAGACAGTAGTGACACAATCATGATAGGATTGGAATTTGCACTGTCAGTAAGCATAATGTACTGCATATATTTTCTTTATTAAATTTTTGGAACTTCTTTATTTGTTCTGTTTTTGTGCACCAGTGGCATAAAACACAGTCAGGAGAAATAAAATAGGTAGGATGAAATAAAATGTAATCAAAATTCCTTTTTTTGTGCACCCCTGGTCAGAGTTTCTGTCAGTGTGACTAGTTGAGGCAATAAAAGACGACCTGATTTCCAAAGTTAAAGCCCCTTTTTTTTTAATATGTTAAGCAGGATTACTTTTTTATTCTCATGTTTTAGGGCCTGAAGCAACTGTTTGGGCATCCTGCGTGGTCAGTACTTAGCAACACCCCCTTTGGCAAGTAGCACAGCTTGTAAACACTTTTTGTAGCCAGCCAGGAGACTGTCAGTTCCTGTTTGGGGGGATTTTTGCCCATTCTTCCTTTTCGAGTTCTGTGAGATTCTTGGGCTTTCTTGCATGCACTGCCCTTGTGAGGTTTATCCACAGATTTTCAGTGATGTTTAGGTCGGGTTGACTGTGAAGGCCATAAAACAACCTTAAGCTTGCGCCTCTTGAGGTAGTTCATTGTGGATTTTGAAACATGTTATGGATCATTATCCTGCTGTAGAGGCCACCCTTTTTTCATCTTCAGCTTTTTTTTTCCCGGACCGTGTGGTGTTTGCATCTAGATTTTGCTTGTGTTTAATAGTCAATTCTTCCCTATATCAACAAAATGTCCCCTGTGCCACTGGCTACAACATAAGCCCAAAGCATGTTCGATCCACCCCTGTCCTGAACAGCTGGAGAGGTGTTTTCTTTTCATGAAATTCTGCACCCTTTCCTCTCCAAACACACCTTTGCTTGTTGCAGCCAAAAAGTTCTATATTAACTTCAGCATCAGTGCACAGGACCGATGATGCATCAGACTGATTTAGGTGTTCTTTTGAAAACTTCTGATGCTGAAGTTTGTTGTGAGGATGCAGGAAAGGTTTTCTTCTCATTTCATGATGAGTGTCATATTTGTGCAGGAGTTTCTCAGAGTTTTTCAGAGTGATAGGCAGCTGCTTAGAGGAGCCCATGGCTGCTGACATTTGGAACAAGGTCTGAGGAGCTTTGAAATCTGCATTACCTGGCCTGTCCTAACAGTGACTGTGAACAAACCATAGCCCTAACAAACTAACTGAGGTCTGAGACCTTTGCTAAAACTTATTTTAAGGCTAAAATTTCTTGGGGTGTCCAGACTTTTGCCTTCCACTTTATATACTATGCTTATTTAGCTTTCTGTGCTATGTTTTAGCCCAGAAAGCTCTACTAAGTGGAAACCACAATGCTCTGAGGAGTACCTTACTCACTCAGGACCAACTGTGGTTAGAGAGATACACTTAGGATTCAGAAGTTAAGTGCTGGGAAGCACGCAAGAGGTTGGACTCCCAGACTCCAGTGTTTCCCTTAACTGCTTTTTGGCACACAGCACTTTACTCAGAGCTAATGAGTGTTTGTTTCAAAGCATTTTCTCTGCTTTTAATTGTAACTTCTGCTGGGTTTTACTTCTTTTTATATAACCCAATACAATGCAAAAGCACCATAAACTGTGGCACAGCCTCTGAAATGAGCATGCAGTTGAATCAACATCTTTAATTTAATCTTTAAGTATACATTTGCAGCTTTAGAATGAATTACTCAGCGTGTAAAGAGTTCACATGTTCCCCAACCTCAGTGACTAGTTGTGTGCAGGATGATGTATAAAGGAGTGACTCTTGACTTCTTTATTTTTCTTATTTAGCCTCTCTTGTCTTTCACAGTTTCACTTACCGTGTTCTCCTGTGTCTTGTTTCCTCTGCTTTTTCTCTCACTCTGTCATTTTCTACTTCTCCATCCCCACCTCTCTCTGCATTTGTTTCTCCTCTCTCTTTGCCTTTCTCTGTGGGTGAGTCAGACTAATGTCAGATCTTCAAAGCATCACCCTGCGCTTTGTTCCCCCTGCAACTCCATGCGCTGATGAGCCTTGAATAACATACACAGCCAACAAACCTTCAAACGTGCCTGGTTGGCATCTTACATGATGGGCTGATGCGCCGTGTTGTTGTTGTTAGGTTGTGTTGTTTTCTGGCGCAGAGAGAGGTTTGGCTCTTTCATGAGGTGGGCCTAATTCTGCTCCTTTGTGGAGGGGTAGGAAGTGTGAGATATACTATCTCATGCTGTTGTGCTCTCTTGCTCTCTCTGGCTCTCTCTCTTTTTCTTTTGCCATCTGTTTTTCCTTTTTTCTTTTACTTTCCCTCCCCCTCTCTTTACCTCCCTCCTTTGTGAGCTCATGAACGCATTGGTGAAAGCAGGACATTTATTCTCTTAAGTCAGAATTTTTTTCTTTAAGAATCATTAAAAATAAATACCATTTCACAATGTAGGGCAATGTAGACATGTTGGCTGAACACCTCTTATGCAAACAGATATTAAAATATTCACATTCAAAGGTGTTTGTAGGTCAGACACCTGAGATATTCATCTATGTTACTTTTGTTCTCTGCAAAGACTGATCTGTCAGACTCAAGGGACGAGCCTATCTGGTGAACACACTGATCTCTTAAGAAACATAGACCCAGACCCTAGACACAGAGACTTGGAAGTGAAATTTCAAAGGGAAATTTGTTTAATATAGTTTTTTTTCCAGTGTTCAGCCTGTTGCCAGAAGCTTTGACTATAGTTTAACAAGTACCATCACAGAATTGTTTCTACAGATTTAAGTTTGAACATCAGAAATGTACTCATTGAGGCTAAAAGTATGTCTAAACCTGCATTAATGGTGACTGTTGTTGGGCGTGGGCCTTGATATGCACAGATCCACACCAACACAGATGAGGTACGTTGGCCTGATCAGTTGCCCTAAGAGGAGCGCAATAGGTGAGGCAGTGGCGTGGATAAGCTTTCAGTTAGAAAGCAGTCAAACTCCAAACCAAAGTGTCTTTTAGAAACTGGGATAACGGCAACTTAGTTCTCCTTTTCACTCACACTAATGCAGATGTTCAGATTTAATTCTCTAACCCTTGATCCAAACGTGTGTTTGTTGTGTCTGAGTGGTTTAAAGCTTAGAGTGAGTTTGGGTGACAGCCAGGATCTGAGGATGTGAGTCAGTTCACTGATTGGGAACCTGATTAAGACTCTGACCTGCTTGCAGCTGTTTAATCTATCCTCTAAACAAGTCTTTTCTGTCTTCCCTTTGTCTTCCTTTCATTCCACTATTCAAATGTCACTTTGTCAGCATCTTTTTGTTTTTGGTTTTCGCTCTCTCGCTCTGTTTCTCCTGCTTCCTTTTCCACGCCACATAACTGCCTTGGTGTGGTGCTGCCGTACTCTCCATTTACCTTTTGATGATGCAATGTGGAGAGAGGGCTCAACCCATGAACCGCTCCATCTTCACAGCCGCCCTCCTTTTCTGCCTGTCACCAGCTTTCTTTAATACCTGACCGTTAATCCAAATTGAAAAGCTCCAATTGGTAGATTATCGATAAACTCTTCTGATGTCTTGGAAGGGAAAATACCACTAAAGTTGTTGTGTATCCACCTGGACTGTTAAGCAATCTAGCAGGCCTCCCTCTTGTCAAAGGAGAAATTGATTTGGAGAGTCTATCGTTTCTTGTTGCCCAACTGTGAGGCATTACTTTTCTTTTGTCTTCTCCCGATCTTCCACAGTGTAGCGCCTATCCCATTAGCCCACAATAAAAGTCATCTAATTAAAGCCAGGATGGGCTGTGACGGGCCAAAGAGCAGGGCCAGCCCTCCTTTAATGTGGAACGGCCTTTGATCGGCGAGTGGATCCATAATGTAATCTGCATGCCAATGTCTAAGTATGGATCCACTCTGAAGAAAGATGAAAACAGGGAGGCATGTTAGAGAGACAGAGAAAGAGACGAGGCAGTGTATGCGAAAATCCAAAGAGGTGAGGGTTTGACAATCAGAGTGGAGACAAAGTAGTAGAAAATAACACCAGCCAGCATGTCTTTTGGCAAGCTTAAGAGTGACAAAGAGTGAGGGCATTTCGAATGACAGAGAGGGACAAACAACAGACCTACCAAACAAGATTTTCGGAAAAAAGGGGTAAATGGCCGACTTAGAAAGTGCCCCCATGCTGTCAGGAAGCAGCTGAGCCAGGCAGTCCATCCTCCTATCAACTAAGAGATGAATGGCCTGGTGTACCCTATCGCCATCCTCCTCTTTGAAGCTGTACTTGTCATCAGAGGCAGAAAGTGGCTAGCAACAGCTTCTCTGTTGCTAGGATTTCATGAAGAATTCAGCAGTTAGCTCTGTGCCGAGTGTTGTCACCACTGTGTGAAAACAGTGCTTCTCATGTATAGACTTTGTCTGATTAAATATCAAACCATGCGCTTCTCGGATATACTAATATTCAAAGAAATCTTGTGCTGTAGGCTCTCTGACAGTGAAGTATGTCTTTTTTTTTCTTTTTTGAAAATGAAAAAGGAGTTCTGCATGCCAGTTTAAGAGAAAGGACTTTAAAATAAGAGCCACAAGAGAGCCTTAAAGCTGCTATAATCAATATTTTTATTCCAATAATGGATCAAATAACTATGTGAAATGTGGAAGGTGTCACATTTTGTGCCAAACCCACATAGAGTTATCACCCAGTTCTGCTTGTGGAGCTCTGTAGCATCTTTCAGCTCATTGTTTTGGTTTTCAGGCCTGTAATCTTAAAGTTTGGCTCAACATCACTGTTCTCTGTGGTGATGTTTCCAGCTGCAGTATAGGCAGTTACTGGTGAACACAATGGAGCATTTAGCGACTAAAGAACCTCAGATTTTTCTCAGGAGTTGATGGAGAATAAATCAGGGCAAAGCAGCAAAGTGAATATCGGTCTTAAATTCATCAAGTGGCAATAATTAGTCCTCTAATTAAATGCTAATGCCTCTCTGTTTCTGCTGATTATGTAATTTAGCAAGCTAACAAGTTAAGTTTAAGCTTGTTATCAAGAGCTCTAACATAAGGTTTACTTTCACCTGAATTTGGCTGATGTCTTACAGTGGACTGGGTTTAAGTTTGTTCAATTAACACAATTTTCGTTACATTAAATGTAAAGAGAATGAGGCTTCATATGTTTGACTGGTGACTACCAGTTTTACCTGCTGCAGTACTTGCAGCATATTTTATCAGCAATCTGTTGTTTAATTTGTGTTTCAGGCCGTTGTCCATACTGTCAAATGCAGTTTCCACCACTATATATAGATTTGATATTTGAAAAAATAAAGAAAATAAGTGAAAAGTTTTTTTCAGCAGAGACAAAAGTGATTTTGGTTCTTAAAAGTCATGATGTGCTTTCTACCATTTTGTAGACATTTGTTGTCGTCCTTGTAGAAATAGGATAATGTGCCTGGTGAGCGGCGGCCCTTGAGAAAGGAAGGATGAGGACAAACCTAAAATGTTCTGGGTTAAGTATATTTTAAAATTTAAATGCATTTTATTGCAACAGAAGCAGAGGCTCTTCTCCAAATGGCAACGTGATTTACTTAAGGAAGGGGATTGAAGAGAGAAGCCTGAGACATTTACACAACTCTACTCACACCACTTAGTGAGGGGCAAACAGAGGTAAAGGGACAAATAAAACCAGAAAGTTTTTGGTGATGTGTCCTTGTGGTTATTAGGGGAAGGAATGAGGAGCAAGATGAGCAATGTGCCTGTATGATGGAGGTTTTGACACTGCTGTGGAAGAAATGTGTGTCAGTCTGTGTGTTCTAGCCAGCCTTTTTTTGAATCATAAAGAGTTCTCATATCCCTAGACACACACTTTTTCACCAAAAGCTTCTCTTTAAGCTTTCACAAATGCAGAAAAATGTGTCTCAGAGAAGAGTTGAATCAAGGGCAGCTGGACTTTGTTGTAGACACTCGAAGATGTTTCACCTCTCATCTGCGAGGCTCCCTCGGTTCTGGAGTTCAGTTCCAGAGCTGAACAATATACCCAATATTACTAGCTTATGCAGAGCAACTAGTGTTTGGCAAGGGCACATTTCTAAATTTAGTCGGCTTCAGTGAGATCTTTTGACATTTTACATTGTTTTAAATAGTTTATCTCAGCTCCACGGCTACAAACTGTGCTTTACAAGTAGAGAAAAATGCTCTGAAATCAATGGGAGAAAATAGGAGAGAGGGGAAAAGATTAATTTGCAACATGCCTTCTTTCAGGTTATGGTATGTATTTTGCTATTGTACCAGATGACTGCAGCTTTGGCCAGACAACAGAACACTTGGTGGGCAGTGTATGTAGAGCAGTCTACACTTTACCTTGACTACTGTGTTTCTAGGAAAAATATAGATCTCCGGGCCGATAACTGGTTTGTTAGGGTGCATACCACATGGGTGTAAAGGCCCTGAGCACTGAGTCCCAAGTTCAACTCCTTGCTGTGTGGACCATGTTGCGTGTCATTTACCGACTCTCTTTCCCTGCATTTCCTGTCTGTCTTCACAATCCTTATCAATAAAGGTGTAAAAAAAAAAGCTCCTCTGTTATGCAGCAGTTTTGTTGCCAGTATTTGTTATTTCAGTTGCTGCAGTTCTTTAATTTGAATTGACTATGATTGGCTGAGATTCTTCCACTGCAGATGCTGGATATTGCTTTGTTCAGCTGCTTTTTACCACACCAGGGCCAGAGATACAGATTTAGGCAGTTGCACACTGTTGTCAGGGCTTTTTCAAGCCCATTCATTTGGTCATTTATGCACAAACAAAAGGAAGAGGTCTTTGTAAAGGAAATCAAGTATTGAACATTTTTAATTTATTTCACCAGACAAAGTATACAGTTTAAAGTATATAACTCCAGAAAATACAATAGCTTTTATAGTAAAAGGATGTTGGAAATATTCCAGTCTTTATTATTTTGGAGAAAAAAGAATTTTTAAAATGAAAATAGATGAGTGACTTTTCTTTCACTCACAAACTGGCACTGCTTTCTTGGCTTTTACCACAGGATTTGTCAAAACTCTGTGTGTGTGTGTGTGTGTGTGTCTAACTTTCTGAAACCAGCAATACAACAAGCACGTCTACTTCACACAGTAGTGTTTGGCCGGGTGGTGAGAAAGTACACAGGATTTGAATTTCTCTCTGACTGGAGCTAAACGTGCAGACACCCTGCTCATATACACACACTCCTCTGTGTGTGTGTCTTGTTTTAATTATATGTGTGTGCTGGTCTTTGTGTGTGTGATCCATCCTACATAATGCTTAAGTGCCTAGTTTATCTGCCATACTTTGCTGCTTGCTTTAACACTAGAACCTAACAGGAATTGGCTGTGATGGACAACCTAAGTGTTGCTAATGTACCACCAGTAGGGTACTGGAGAACCTATATCACTATATACTGTACAACCATTTTGTACAATGCCTCAGACCAGAGAGAGAGAGCTCTGCTGGATGTCTCTTTGAGAAAGTCAACGTGCAGCACATACCACTTATACACATACATAGAGTCACAGCCCTTGAATTGTCACAGTGTGTGGGGGAAGTGCTCTGTGTGTGTGTGTGGGGGGGGGGGGGGGGGGGGGGGGCAGTATTGCAGATAGACTAGGTGGAGCACCCAGGGACAAAGCTGGGAAGATGGAAGCAGACTGTCAGTCAGCTGTGATGAAATGCCTGGAGGAGTGTAACACCACACACACACACAAACACAGGGCACAGACTGGTGAGGTGAGCTGCCACAGATACAGACACACACTCAACTTAGATGAAGCCGATGTCTCCTGTGTGTAATGAGAGGAGTCTAAACTGGCTCGATGAAAACAGGAGCTTACATCTAAATGACACTGGAAACGATGTGAATTAACATCTCTTCTTTTCTGAACCTCAGACAGGAAAGTCATTGGCTGTAGTATAATATTCTGTCTGAATCCATCAGGTCAAGCTGAGCATGTGTTCTATAGTAAGCAGCAGTTTGGTTTTGTTTGAGGCACTTCTGCTTTACTCTGCATTTTTTGGCCCTTTCATCATAAGATTGTATCTTCTCTTGTCTTTTGTTTTTCTCTCCTCTTCTCTACATTTTCTCCCTTATTTCTTCTCTGATCAGTTGTTTGTCCACTGGCTTGGAGCTTTAGCCGTGGCACGTCGTCCTCTGCCATGCTGTGGTCATTTGTATTTCATTTGTGCCCTCACATCAGGGGATTACAGTGCTTCTGTCTTTTCTGTTTGAATTTATGGTTTTTTTTCTCTCTTCTCCTCTCCTCCATCTGCCTGTTTGTCCGTCTATAGATTGAGCAGTCTGTGGAGTGGATCTTGGCCAGTAGGCGGTTAACTAATATCGGCTTCTTTCTCCCCATGGTCTGGCCACTGTTGGTCGAGCCTTCTATTCTAAGTCTCCCTCTGATTAACGGCTGTTATTAGCTCTAATGAGCTGCTTAGTGATTGCCCGAGCACAGCTGCTGACATCCAGCAGGAACACTGTTTTCCACTTTGTTCTTTATCTACTTTTGCTTTCTCTAATTTCTCATGCTTTAATCATTCGGTGAGATTATTGCCTCGGTGTAGGCATTATTTTCCCCGAGACAGTTTGAGATTTGTTCTTCTGTTTCCTTTGACGTTGTCCCTCTTTGTCTTTCTCCTGGCTCGAGCTTCGTCTTTGTCTCCGCTCCTCCGTTTGGTTTAGAACGCAATCACCATGTTGCTGGGGTTAAGTAACAGCATTTGGACTGGCAGAAATTGAATCAGTTATGTGGTTTAGTCTCTGTCTATCTCCACCTTTCTTTGTATAAAAGTCTCTTCATCCCCCTGAAATGTTCTTTTCTTTCAGACTTCTGATGGTTGCCACTTCACATTTATTTTCTACTTCTTTCTTTTTAAAGGTGTTACACTCAGTATCTTCAGATCAAAAAGGAAAAAAAAAAGGAAAACAAGTTTCTCCATGTTAGTTGCAAGAAAATGTCATGTGTGGCTGTGAAAAAGCTACTTTCGGTGCGAGCTGGGTTTAGGTAAAGAGCCTCTGCTTTGGCACACCAGTTACAGTATGAACACCAGTGTTGGAGCACTGTTCAAGTGTTTATCATCTCATTAAGAGATTTCCACTTCACTTTACTTGTCAGCTGTTAAAGATAATTTGAACCTCTCAGGTAAATGAAGACAGTAATTGATAAACAAAGTTGTTCCAACAAATAAGAATCAAATAGCAATATTTACCATTAAATGTTAATTCTACAAGGAAGCAGCACCTTTTATGCATTGTTTATTCAGTTTCTATTACCATGGTCAAGAAATGTAAGTAGAGACAGGAAATGTCATTACATAAACGTAATATGGTGGAAAATGGAAAGCCTCCCTGACTAGCTATTTGCAAAGTCAAAGTACAACATTTGTAGTTTTTTTTTTTACACTTACATGTTTTGGCCTATGGTGTAAAAATGACCAGTGAAATCACACAGACCAATTGTCAGTGCTTGGCAATAGGGCATACAAAGCTGAAGATCAGTGGCTGTGCTTTAATCTACATCTGACCTGATCTTATTTCCCCATATTACCAGAGATTCTCTCATCGCCCCTGATAAAAAGCAATAGAGCTCTGAAATGATCCAGAGAAATAGTTCTGTCAAAAAATGATTTATCTTCTGTGAATAATCGCAGGGGTTATTGAATATTTTTAGATTAAGTTAATTACTTGACTATAAAAAGCCATAAATTGAAACTCTCCTCACCAAGAAGCTTCAGATCTCTCCGAGTCTCTATTTCTCGTTCTCTTTGTCAGCCGTGTGATTGGAAAAAAGAAAATCTGTTTTATCATTCTGTCACCAGCGAGATGCGTTCCGCTTGACCTGATGCAATTGGAGGCAATTGAAACAGTCATCTTACCGTGCTGCTGCGACGGTTGTGTGTGGTGTTTCGGGTTGCATCATGACCACGTGCGCACACATGCATGTAGGTACACACGCACGGAAAGACACGCAGACATATACACGCTTCAGATGTGTGGGTATGTTTGAAACAATAGCACTTGCGCACAAAGACACACTCACCCATGCACACTCCAAAAGGATCTGTGCTCTCATATGTGCGAACACGTAGACACCGCACACTCATACACAAGCACAAGATAACGTCTTGAGGTGTCTGTCTCACCACTCTGCACATCAACTGCTTGTTTGTTTACGTGTGTCTTCTGCCGTTCATAATGTCTGCTTATTACTCTTCCCCCTAAGGTTTTTTTTTTCATAACTAAGCCTGCAGATTACACACACTAATGACTTAATGGACTGATCCTTCACTTACATCTCAGGAAACTTCTCCCTCAGCTCCCAAATGCCTGCATTAGGCAGGCAGATTTACTGTGCCTTGAATGGATTGGACATCGAATGTGATTAAAAAAAGTTTATATTAGTGTGTAAAAGGAGGCAGCTGATATAAAGTGAACGTGAACAACTGATTGAATTCTTCACTTTACATGTACATGTATAAACCACTTTATTACAGGAAATATGATTATCACTATAAACTACATACACAGCACTGGTTAGACAAGTAGAAGGACATTATGTTACATGATCTTCCTTAATTGCCAAGGAATTGTTAGTACTTTCAAAAGTGCACAATGAAAATAATAATGTGAAAAAGATTATAAAGCTATGTAATATATATATTATATTATATAGCTTTGGAAAGCCATTTCCCCCACGCCATTCCAACATCAGATTAGGGGAGGTTGTTTGTGACTTATGTAATTTTCCTAAACTGAAAATCATTCTGAAAGACATTCAAATCCACTTCATTCTGTGATCGGACAGCTGTACAGTGGTGAGAAAGGAGCCAGGGTTTGAACTTCTCTTGTTTCTCTCTCTGATTTCCATCCCGTTTAATGTAAACAACCATTTTTCATGAAAGACTGACTGAAAGAAGAAGATGGAGACAGAAAAGCAAATAGATGATAGATACAAATAGCTGTCCAGAAAAAAAAGGCTTATGATTATCACCTAAGTCTCTTGTCTGTCCACCGTCATCACTCGTGCTCTAAGCACAATCCCTGGTAATATCAGTGATCAAAGTGTGGAAACATTTTGGAGCACAATTTGGACCATAATGAGACCAGTAAAATGCAGGAACACACATAAAATTAGATTTATGTCCACAAATCCCCTACTGCTGTGCTCAAAGAGCCAAATTAGCTTGGTGAGAGTTAACAGGATTATTTTAGCCTGATAACAGCATGTTAGCTTGAATTAGTTAAACCACACTTAAAGCATGTTAGTTTGAATTAGTTAAACATTTGGGATTTTGGCAAGTCCTCCTTCAGGCTTCTCGGCAAAAAATTGTTTTTCATATTGCCATTCTCGAATACCCCCTGGCAGTGTGTATGCATGATAAGCTTTATGGGGAACCGTCCTGTTGCTCCAGCTATGATTTGTGCTATTGATCAGCAGTGCCCTCTCCCCCTTCTCTGCATGTTGTCACAGTGACATTAGAAAGCTGTAGAGGAAAACACAAACAGGCCTCGTTCCAGGAAATGTAGCGTCTCTCTGGCATTGCCATGGTTACACAATTGTGGAGTATGTTGCCAGCTGCACGCATGTTGAATCCCACGTTTTCACACACATCCGTGCTGTAGAAATATACCACATTCCAGTACGAGGAGTGGTGATGGGGAGGGTTTGTAGTACAAATAGAGATATTGGTAGCGGTAGCAACAGTTAATGCGATGCGGTGGCCTTACTCAACATTAAACACTTTAAGCTTCCTCATACAAGACACCATCTTACCTCAGGGCAAGTGGATCATTATGTGTCTGCACATAGGCAGATATGGTATTAATAGCTGTATTCCATTTGATGTCAAGGACTTACATTATCTTGCCAACAGCTGTGGGGCCTGCTGTTTGATGTATGGACACACGGCTCATAGTGCAGATAGTGGGAGATGAGAAAATTGTTGGAGTGATGGTGTAGATTTTATGGACTAAAGTGTCCTTATCACTGGTTAGGCTGAAGTTCAGTGTTTTCAGTGAGTAAGCTTAGCAGCATACTTTGAAGAAAACCCTTGTAACTTCTAAGAACTATGAGATGAAGGCACTGGACAACTTCCCATTAAGTTGCTTTTTTGGAAACTGGACAGCAAACTGTAGATAAGTCTCATAAACCTGAAGATTCAAGGAAACAAAAGGGTTTACACGCAATTATTTTCTTAAATTATGTGAGAGGAAAAAGATAAATTATTCCTTCTCTCACCTTCACTCATATCACCTGTTCTCTCGTTCTTACACACACACTCTCCCACTCCTACCTTCCTTCACCTCCAGCTGTCTATTTTCATACCCTCACATCCTGTTTCGCACGCTCCCATAATTCTATTCTCATTGCGCTCAAATATCCTGTGATTCTGCACATTTGTGTGTCTGTGCAAGTGTGTGTGTGCGCTCTAGATGTGTTAGTGACACCAGGTTTGCCAGGCTGACTCTCTTCTTAATTATCCAACAGTATGAATGCCACCTCCCTGGAAAATGTTCAGCGCTCATTAACATCGGTGTTATCACACTAATTGTGCCACGGTGGGGAAATGACTTTTTTTTTTTTTTTTTTTTTTGCTGCAGCCTGACTGAGAGGTGGAGTGGGGGATTGTTAGAGGGGCAGGGAGGTGGAGGTATTACTGTACATGAATCTGTGGCAGCTAACATGTGTCAAGCCTTCAGCTGTGTCACTTGGGTGTCATTCTTAGGTGATAAGTGGATTGCGAAATATTTGGATTCACCACCCAAATTGTAAGTCATTAGATTCATTAGATTTAACCGTAACCTCCGCTGTAAATGATAAGTAATGACTGCACCGCTTCATGTGATCCTATAAGCTTTGGATGGTGAAATCTGGTTAAAACCAGTCGCGTGCTCTCTCTCTGTGGTGGTCGGCAACTCAGGTTTGCTTGTGATTAATCTGAACCAACAGAAGGTTTTCAAACAGGACTTGTTCTTATTGCCAGTTGCTGTCTGCACAGACACACACTCACTGTCGCGCTCAGCACACACACACTTTATGATTACATCAGGCCGAACTAGCTCGTTTATCATCTTACATCACATTACCTTGTGGCCCATAGTTGTAAAGAGCAGATGGCAGCACCGGCGTGAGCGTGTGCGTTGTGTGTGCTCAGTGCGCGTGCACGTGTCTGTGTATGTAGGTGCCCGCACTCGGTCTCCGGAGGTGTAACCCGGCTCCGCATGCCAAGCTGTGCCAAGTACTCACAGCTGGCAGCGACCAAGCAGTTGGTCTCTCTGGACAAGTTGCCCCCTGCGCCAGGACAAACAGGAAATGAGCCCTGGGGCCTGGCAGGAAACTGGCTCTGTGGCCAATAGGAAGAGAGGAGAGGAAGAAGGGGGAGGGTGGGGTTGTGTGGAACAGCTTGGAGAGGCAGGGTAGCAGTAGCAACAGAAGAGATGTCAAGTGGCTGTATAGAAGTGGAGGGAACAAGGGAGGATGGAGAGTAGAGAGGAAAAGCATTGATGTACCAACAGAGAGATCAAGAGTCTATCAGAGGAAAGTCGAGGTATAAAAAGAGATAGGAGCGGTGCATTAATGGGGGATAGGAAACATGAAGTGGCAGAGCTGAAACTATGTCAAGAGAATAATAGTTCACCTCAAATTTGGGTTGTTGGAGAAAGTTTAGCTTCCTAAATTAAACATTTTCCTCTGTATATCAGCTCTGGGATTGTTTTTTTTTTCTGTCACATCAAGACAAAACATCAAAGAAATTCTCTGATTACTTTCAAGCAAACAATTACTGCTCTGTAATGAGTTTTACTGGTGTGTGTGTGTGTATGTCTGTGCGTGTGCAGTTTTGTATGCATGCATGCGGTGCTCCTTGGCTTTGCCTCCAAGTCTGTGGTCCTGTGTGTGCTGTGCTGCTCTGCCAATTTGATCACAAAATGCCCATCTTCAGAGGCCTGTGCATCTTTGATTGTGCACAGACATGGAAGTTTGTGTGTGTCTCAGCATACCTGGCCCGATCAAAAAGGACCTTCTTCCTAGGTGAGCTCGTGTCTGACCTGCTGCCTCAACTGCCCTAGCATATTATTTGCCCGAAGATTATTTTGGAGCAACATCTCACACAGAACTAAAGCCACTGAGGCTCCCATTCTCTGATGCAGGGCTCACTGAAGCTTGAACTTCCAGAAATTCCCCAGGTCCTTATTTGCGAAGCATTTCTACTGAGACACGGATCATGTCCCAGACATGTATTGTCAGCTGGTCCTTAGTGTGGAGGCAGAGCTCCAAAAGTAATTACCAAGAGAATCTCTTGAAGGAATTTCCACTGAGGCGTGGATCCTATGAAAGTAATTAGCAATTTCTTCTTCTGAAGGCAGGTCAGCTGAGACAGAACGTCTGTTGAATGTTCAAGGTGGCCGGGCCTTATGGTGCTTATTTTCTTGTCTTTTTTTTTTTTTTTTTCTAGAACACTAGCATTTAATTTAAAGGTGCAGCAAGTAGGTCATGAAAAGTGAATTCAGCTACAGGTTGTTAAATCAGACATTCACCACACGGCTTTGATTCTTTTATCCTTTAAAAGAGGTGAACAGAAAGAGCTGTCTGGGCTACCTGACCATGAAAATGACTAACAACCTGAGCTTTGACTGTTTTTAAGCATTCATTCCGTGTACAGCCGGTCATTGGTGTTTGCGTCAGTGCCATGAGCGATCACAGGGGGCACTGTTGCCCTGTGATCCAGCCACACTGAGAACAGTCACTCCAACTACTTGGCCTCTCCTCCTCTATTACCCCCCCCCCCCCCCCCCCCCCCCCTCTCTCTCATGTGTCCTTGTTATTGTGATGAGCTATGCCCAATTCCAGTACGACCACTGGACTCCTGGAAGCAGCTGTCCCTTCTAATCTGCTCCGGAGTCAAGGTCTAGGTTTGGAACTGCGCCCGACAGTAAGGCTTTAGCCACGACAAAGACTGATTTGAGGCTTTGGGATACTCTGGGTCTCCCAGAACGCCAGAACAGTGGCACTCGCAGCACCTTGTTAATCAGCAACGACACCACACGAATTGCCAGTCAGCCTGTTTACAATTAATCTTTTCAGCTACAAATTTAATGCCCAGAGCCACTGCATCCCACAGAGAGAAGCCTGTATTCTTGTATTGTCATTGTCTTCTGCATCACTATAGAGTAGCTATCAAATTAAATACTGGCCTCAAATTGGTCAGATGGTGGCTCCCTTTGTCTCTGCACTGTTATAACAGCTGCTCCAACAGTACATTTAGGTCTAGTTGATTGTAGTTGACTTCTGCTGTGGCCTCAATTTAAGCCCAGGAGAAATATTGTGAGTTTTCATCCCATCAGCTGTCTCTGACTCATAATATTTTTTGGGGGTCTGACCTCTTCCTCTCTCTCTGTGTTTACGCTTCTCAATGTAACTGATTTTTTTTTTTATTATTATTATTTTTAGATCTCATACCAAAAATTGGATTTCATTAGATCATGTACATCTGCTCTAGTAATGGCTGTTATGTGTAGCCTGCAGCTTTATTACATTTTTCTTTTGCCATTGCTTGTGTGTTAGTATTGTGGTTAGAATGAACTATACTGACATGTAATCACAATGCAGCCCCTGACCACTTCCATATCTCGTATTAAACATCTGGTCGCTATGTGAACAAAATGAGATTTTTGTGCGTCTGGACATCTCGATCTGTCCGGGTGTGATAGGATGAAAGGTCTCGCTGAAATGAAGGAACTGTAGCCTCTCTGTCTGGTTTCTGTCCACCCTTACCTGACTTCAAGCAAGATAAGACAATGATGAGAGCGCGCGCGTGCACACACACACACACATGCAAGCATACAGCCTAGTTGTTAGTGGCTTTGTAGTCCTGGCCCACTGCCAGCTCTCTGTCTGTCTGTCTGTCTGCCTGCCTGTCTCTCAGACTGAGCATGCTCATTACAACCTTGACAACATTCCACTGGGGTTGCCAAGGATACCAAGCAGCGCTGCCAGGTCCTGATTGTGTATGCGAGTGTGTATTAGGAATGCACCATCTCACATACACTAAATTTTTGGTAACATGGCCACACACACACACACACACACACACACATACACACTTTCCTTTTCTCTGTTTCTCTGGCCCCTGCTCTCTCTCTCTCTCTCTCTCTCTCTCTCTCTCTCTCTCTCTCTCTTTCTTTTTTTCTTTCTCTCTCTAGATCATTGTTAATCAGTCTCGTCCCATCTCCTCTCCACTGGCTGTCAGTGGCTTGTCAGAAGCCCGTCAAAGCCCCTGCAGTCCGTCACACACTGCTGCCGTTAATGACATCTGATGACACCCATCGCTGAAGTCACCCGCTGGAGATGACTGGGGACTCAGTGTGCTCGCTGCTCAGAAATTGTTTCCTCTGTGCAGTGTGTTTTAGGATACGTCAGAACCTCATTCTGCTTTACTTATTTACAGGCTATTTATCCTCCTGCCTAGACCTCACTTCTTTCTTTGCCTCTCTCGTCACAGTGGCCTTTTGTATTTATTATACCTTTTTTTCTTGCAGTTTACACGAAATAGTCAAATGCAAATCAGGAAAACAAGTACCAATAAAAGTAAAGTAAAAATGAGAGGAATATGGTAAAATAAGGTAAAAGACTACATTAGAAAGGATAAAACTTTCAAAGTTGGTGACATGACTCTGGGGTGGTCCTGTAACTTCAGCAAGCTCAAAGACATACCAACAGCTGCGTAATTTCTTTTGCTTTTCCTAGAAAATATGCAAAATAGATTCACTATGTCTGCAATATAAAAAAAGTGTATGTTAATGCAGTGTGTGTGGAGACTGTGACATTTTCTCAGTGTTCAAAGCAGCCGTGGAAGAAACGCTGTTTTTTCAAAAGATGATAATCGTTCACCCACTCTATTAGTCCGCTATTTATTTTCTTCCCACACGCTCCGCCGCCGCACTCCCTCCATTACTTCATTCTTCCTTTATTCCCGCACTCCAGTTTGTCAGTGGCCCTGTACCTTTCCATACATCTCTTTCATAAGCCACCCCCTTACCTCTTCCCTTGTGCCTACTCTCCCCATTGAATTTGTCCTCCCCATACACCTCTGACTTCCTTGCTCCTCTGAATGGTGGGCTTATGACAGGGCCCCTGCTGTGCCGGTAGGCTTGAACTTCTCTCTGTGTCTCTCTTCTCCACTCTTTCTCTCTCTGTGCTTTTGCCTTTCTTTAACTTTCCCTCTCATTTTCTTTCACCTCTCTCGCCGTTCCTTTCCATCTGTCTCCTGCACTGCTTATTTCTCACTCCCTCTGTTCTCCTTTCTCTTCTCTAGAGGAGGAAGTGGAAAACTTTGACGTGTCCAGCCTCCAGGAAGAGGCTCTGAGGAACATTGAGGCTGACAGCTTCTGGTGCATGAGCAAACTGCTGGACGGCATCCAGGTAAGCATGTGTGTACGGATGTGATGAAAATATGTACGCTGTCTTAGAATAAACTTTGATCAAAATACCCACATACAGTTTTATACTTTCATACCAACATACTGTAGGTACTCAGTCTCCTGCTGACTCCCTCCTCCGTGTAGTCTGTCTATCCCGCTCTGCTTCCTGTACGCTTCTTTTACTTACTTACTCTCTTTACTTTTTTTTGTATTGATGGAAGTTTATCTGATCCAGTCTCAACAGAGATAGTCTTGATTGTTGGTGCTTTAACTCAAATTAAGCAGCATCAAGCACTTCACTTTTTCAACCACTAGAAGCCTGAAAGTAGCTCCCCAGAACTCATCATAGCAGCGAGCCATTTCACAATATGAGGTTGTTATGGCTAAAGTTAGCTAGAGCTGAAACGATGAGTTGATTAATCAATTAGTTGATCAACAGAAACACTATTTAATTATTTAATAATTTTTTTAGCACCAAAAATAGAGAAAAAAACAACCACAGAGTCTGGTTCCAGCTTCTCAGATAAGAAAGTTTCCTTCTTTTCTTTGTTTTCTATCAATATAAACTGAAAATCATTAGTTTTTGGACATTTGAAGACATTACCTTAGACTCTGGGAAACTGTGAAGGGTATCTCTTTCACTACTTTTTGACATCTCGACTATGATTAATTGATAAATCAAAAAAAAAAAAAAACGGAATTCACAATCACCGGCTTCTTGTTACACATTCAGAGGATTCTGGGCAACCTTCAAGCTACATATCGAATGGAAGGCGAGCAGTCCAAGAGACTATACGATCAATGAACCAGCGACGGTCCAGGCTTTGTTTTCCACTGTGTACGAATGGCATGAAAGGCGACCGCCACACACAATGTATGTGTGCGTTTGTGCGAAGGTACTTGCAGGTTTTCTGTGATTTCCTGCACGTATGAGTCGAGTTTCATTCTGTGTTGTCAGAGACAGTGTCAATTCGGTGAGTTCAAGAAAAATGCCTTAATGCTAAATTTAACAAAACACTTTTGAGACCTTCAGTGCCAAACATAAAGCCTGCAGGACCTCTCTAACAGTGTAAGCATTATGTATGAAAGAGCTGTTCTGTGTGGGTTTAAGAAATGTGATTGTCTTGCATATTCTAAAGCAGACCCGGGTGTCTGGAGACCAGATAATTGCACACAGACCTCAGAACCAAACTTCATTTTGTTTCATCATTTCTTCCCAAACCCTTTTGCCCACCAGCTCTCTTAATTGACCTCGCTCTCAGCGGTCATGGTTGAGCCATCTGTCAATTCTAAACACGCCTGCCTGGGCTGGCATTAGATGTGCCCTGAACTGTGCCACAGTTACTTAGCATCCTTAATTCTGCTTTGGTCCTAAAATATATTTTTACCATATCTGTGTTTTCTGGATTAAAGCACAATTTCCGAGGCAATGGAAGAGACTCTCTGCCTTTGTAGATGCTGTTTGTGCTCTAAGAAGAAGTAGCAAACGTTTTTTTTTTTTTTTCATTCTAAAACATCCACATTTTTGACTCATTCATAATACTTGTGAGTTACTTTCCCTGTGTGTTACTGATTGTCTCTGTGACCATGTTTTAGTAGAGCTCTACTCAAATCATTTTCTGGCACAGTTTGAGAAGCGTGTGCCAAGATTTCGCAGTCAGGTCAATGACCCTAATCTAAAGCAACACTTAAGAGAATGGCCACAGCAGTTAGTCTTTAAATGTATTGATTAGGCAATATGCTTATTGTTGTATGGAAATCAGGGGTAAAAGAAACATCCTGAATCTTGATGATGGTGGTGAAGCGAAGTTTAAGGGAGAAAAGAGAGCAGCGTTTTAATAAGTGGTTTTTATTAATTTAATTGTTTAATACGTACATCATTGCATTAAAATAAACTTAACTTCGGTTTGCCCTGCACCAAAGGTAATTAATAGTAAGGAGCATGTGTTGTGCATAAAATGTGAGCATCAATAAATAACTATCAATTGGTAGAGTATTCATTTAAGCAATTAATAGATGCTGTGCCTCGTTGCCCCCTGGGAGAGCAGGACCGAAAGGAAGACGAGCTTGAGAGCAGTAAGAGAGAAGAACAGTGTGTGTGTGTGTCTTTGTGTGCGCTTTGTATGTGTATAGATGTTGTTTGTCCCCATGCTTGTGTTTGTTTGTGACCTTGGCTCCAAACTAATTATGTGCAATGCACCAGGGAAGCCCACGTTTCCCCCCCTAATGCTTTATAAACAATCTGACAGAGGCTGAGTGCCTCAGCTCTGTAATTAGTTGGTGATCCTTGCTCTGACCTCGCCTCAAACCCTCTCACATCCACTATACACTATTACACTTAACTGTGGGCCTGAAGGTTAGGGTCTGGGGGTTAGAGTGAGGGAGAGTCTGTCCGTGCAGTTTCACTCTCTCACTGCCTTTTAAGCACCTTATATGTCCATTATTTCTTCTGGAACTGGTGCCACACTGGTCTCCACTTGTTTTGGACCAGTTTGGGTAAAATATTAAATAGCGTCACAATGCAGAAACAAAATCCTGAATGGGAGGTTTGAAAACCTCTGTGGTTAGGAAATTTTGTGAAGAGAAACTTTCTTTCTTCCATCCATGAGCCACAGCTGGTGTACTTTCCTCAGAATTTGATATAATTACCTGGTGTACACTGGAAATACTTTTGAAAGTTTCTTGTCTTATCTTTTTAATACAGTAAATTGGCCATTAGCTCCGGTTTTAGTGTTTCACCACCATATTTCTCTTCCACCTAAAATGGAACAGGCTATTTTTGCTGTCAATTCACTTAAGCAGTTTCTCTAATGAGCAGCGCTGCAGCCCCCTCCTCCAAAGGAGCAGGCTGGGATAAAAGGTAGGTTAGAGAGATCAGATGATTCCAGGCAACTTTAATGTCTGTGTTGACAAAATCAGAGCGACTAGTAGAAATATTTTGTACAAGACAACTTTTCTTGTTAGTCTTCACACTTCAAAAGCAATAAAATGCTGGCAGTCGTCCTTGGATGCCCTTTTAATGGCTGGGGACTGTAAGTGCAACATTTTTGTGTAGGACTACATACCCACGCCAGAACATGTACCACCACCCCCACCCCCACTGCTTTAGCAGAGGTGAGTGACAGCTTCAGGAGTACATGAGTGAAGACAGTCTTTCTTCTGTCCTGGCATGACCTTTAAGGCAGTAGTAAATGGACAAGCACTGGTGTGTGCATGTGTGTGTACATGTGTTTACAACAGCCTCAACACGATAACAGCACCCAGCTCTCCAGATCCCATTTGCACATCAAACAGACTGCTGCCCACTGCTGCCACATCTAGTTCTGACATGATCAAAAAACATGGCTGAACTACCTGAGCTGCAGGACTAGAAGGGGGCACATTAGTCATGTTCAAATGGGCTAGTGTTTATTATTGTTCATCATTATCCACTCATGTGACACTTTCAAGTGCTTTTAAGCATGACTGCCTCTAAACTGGTGCATAAATTTGAATCCGAATGACAGCTAAACAGAAAATAAATGGATAAAAAAGTAAATGGAACTTCCACAGACTGGTACATTTACCCATTTAAGACACAGCTCTGTTAAGTTGACCCCAATGTTACCCCAGTCTCTCCAGCAGCCAATTAGTCTTGTACTAAATTGGACAGCGCCTCTGGCTAACTTGACTAATGTAACTTGTTAAAATGGTTCCGTATCTGCCGTTTCAATGAATTTAAGTGGACCTGTCATCTCTGCCCAGTATTGTGTTGTTGATTTAAGCATGTCCTGCTAATCCCAAACCATAATATATTATTAACATGTGCTGTCAAAGCCTTAGTAATTTAATCTTTTTTTACAGTATAGACAGCTTGAAGTGCTCCCAACGGCTGCACTCAGTATGTAGCAGCTATGTGCTGTCCATGTACAGCCGGAGAGCCTGTGTCTTACCGGCCATGCCCAGAGAAGGAAATGAAGTCAAAAAGTTTTAAAAGTCCATTATTCTACCAGCACACCCCCGAGGGCTCTCAGTTTTAAAGCCAGCAGATGAAAACCTGTCTTTTATGCTAATTCTGCAGATATGCCTTTTGCAGCAGGGGCTCTTAAATGTATTTTTCCAGTGCACGACCTAACTTTGAGAAATTTAATTTCGCCCAGGGATCTGAACTTATTATATTTCAACGGTAGTCTTGACAAATGGGGGTCCAACATGAAAATGTCTCTGGCCCCCTTTTTTTTTTTGATTCAAATGCCATGGTTTGACGTACTAGTCTGTGGCAGGATGTGTGTGCTTGTTAGGAAATGTTGATTTTTATCCACATGGCACATAACTATAACTTTTACTGTAACTTCAAAGTCACTTTTAATAATAGTCAAAGAGTGGAGAACATGACCGATAATTATATTCTTTCAGTTTACAACAACTTTATGGCTGGAACGTTTTAAGAGTTGACCTGGCAAGAATAATATTTAGCAGGTTTTCAGTAATATTTTCTGTATTGAATCAGGTACTGTATGTGTGGCACTCCTGAAGTTGAAATGCCCCAGAGACTGAAAAGATGAGTTATTTGGACATAATAACTTGTATCAGGTGAAGCTGACTGCACTTATAACAAACTAACAAAATAAATGAACATAATTTAAATAATATACACAAAGATTAAATAGTCAGCTGCTCCCTCTCTTGCTTCTCTACATCTGAGCTGCTTCTAGCCCCTCCCTTGGAGCATGAGCCAATCGGAGTGTGTCAGCTCATTGTCAAGGCAACCATCTGTTTCCACGGTGCCAGCAAGAGATGGGGTCTCCCTTGAGTGGGAACAGGGGTCCGAGGACCGACGTCTAGCAGACGGTAGCCAGACCAAACCAGACGCCATGTCCTGTTCTGGTTTCCCCAAGGGTTCCCTACCGCCACCTTGGGCTGTCACTCAATCCACCACCTACACACACACTCATGCACATACACGTAGACACAGAGGAGGAATGATCTGCCAGCTGGTGTGTCTGTGTGTGTGTGTGATGCTTGACAGCATGTTTGTATATGTGTTTGTATTGTCTGTCTTCCAAGCTTTATTGGTGTGCCTGCAAATGTGTCCGCTGTTCGAGAACAACTTAGACCATAACACACCCACCTCCCTCTGTGTCAGCCATACCCCCGCCCCCCCCCGTCATCATTTCCCTGTCTTTTACAGCTTAGGTTGCGTCATGTTTGCTAAGGTAGCTTACATGCAGGTCAGTGGAGACGCAAGCAGTAACAGCTGCTGAGGATAAAGGCTAAGGCTGGAAAATCAGGCACAGGAAGGATGGATGGAGACGTCTATGTAATAAGACTGGCATAAAGAAAAGAGTGTGTGCACTGTTACGCTGGATGAAAACCTTGTTTGCAAGTGGTGTTGATCACGTTAGGGGTCATGCAAGGCAAAGGCAGGTTTCTTTATATAGCACAGTTCTTATTCTGAGGCAGTCTCAAAGTACTTCCTAACTAACTACATGTACTTCCTTGTGATATAACAATAAAAGCTTTTATGTTTGCTCTTCTAAATAATTAGCATTCGGTTGCTCTTGGGTAAATAGGCCACTTCACAAGGAAAATACTATAAATAAGCCAATTTGGAGGTGTGAAAGATGATGGTTTAAAATGATGTCTGGCCCTGTTCTTTTCAGATTTTTTTTGTTTGTTTTTTTAGAGATATGGACTTAAGTAACAGCAGCCAGATCACAGTCTGCTTTCTGCAGTGACCTGATTTTTTAAACATCACGTTTGCGAGAAACACGGTTTCTGTAATTGGGCTAAGGAATTAGAGAAACCTGGTTTCTTCAGCCATGCAAATGGGTAACCGGGTTTCTAATCGGCTTCTTACATCTGTCCCCCACCTCTTTCTTTGCCACCTTCTCTCTGCCTCTTTAGAATGAACAGGTGGATGTATATCTGTCAGATGTAGGAAAAATGTAAATATACTGTGCATTCAGAGAGGGAAAGAAAGGAAATGTAGAGTGTTTCTTTGATCATCATGTGCCCACCATCTATTATCCGATACTTACGTATAACAGTTGTGTTTAGCGTGATAACGGCTTGTGTTATCAGAAACTTTGTTTTTCATTTACCAAAAGCACCCAGATTTCTCAAATGTTAAATGCTGACTAAATACAGGCAACATTCAGGCTCCTAATCCTGTTGATTTCCTGTTCATATTGTGGTCGGTACCAGTAAGGAATTTAGGGTCCTCAGCCTTAGACACACACTGGCCCTGCTTTTATACTGTAACCATCAGCTGGACGAACTGCGCTGCTGTGTCTCAGACTTGCGAGCTGCCAGTACACATTGGAGTTTACTTCCCTCAAGCTACAGGCCATAGATGTTCACACAAACTCAAAGCAACAAAATGAAACCTGGCCAATCCTCCTGTACCTCTGAACAACTGTAATTGTCTACACCTTTGTCTACACCTTATCACAACCTGTCATCACTCTGATATAATCACTTTCTGCTTCTCTCTCTTTCACGCTCACACACATGCCTGAGACTGACAGATCATTGCCCTGTCCTTCAGTCTTCTCTGCAAACGCTGTTTGTCCATTATTGTCTACCCTTTATCTTGACCTGTCATCTCTCACTCGATCTCTCTCTCTCCTCTGTCCTTCCGTGTCTTTCTGTCTTTCACACATACACATACCCTTGCAGTGTTGTTGTGTTGCTTCTGTCCAGCTTGCTGATAGACATCCAGGGTCTCAATAGGAGGCAATCTTAGTCCAGCGTGGAGCCATTGTTGTCTCTAATAGAATGGACTGAGAGGTGAAGAGGAGCTATTGATTCAGCTGACTGAGAGAGAAGAGGGGAGGCAGAGAGGGAGAGGGGGAGAACAAAGAAAGAGAGAAAGAGAGGCTGTTGACACCTGGCTGAGAAAGAGAAACACACTTCATGTTTGTGCGTTGCGTGTCCATTTGTTCACGTGGGTGATCCGGGACAGTTCCACTTAGTTGCTGGGTCAGATGTGCTGGATGGACAGATGGTGGGAGAAGAGGAGAATGTATAAATAATGAAGGAGTGAGAGTTGATTTCCTCCTGTTGCCTCAGCTGATCAAAGATCCGACATACTGGATTTGACAAAGAGAGGAAGTGAGTGGAAGGGGAACAGGCAGATAAGGCAGAAAATAGAAAATGGGACAAAAAATAAGGAATAAAGGAGGTGAGGGAGTAAAGAAGGGAGAGGGGTTGGGAAGAAAAAGAGGATAGAAGATGAGGAAAATAGGCTGAGCAGTTGAGACAAAGGTAAAAGAGAAAAAAACTGATAAATGTGAATGCAGGAAAAATAAAACTACAGCAACAAAAGTACATTAGTATTTTATCCTCATCACAAATATGGCTCAAGAAAAAAAAAACTGGTGTAACTAACTAAACAATAATTGGTCACAAAATAAAATGAAGTACGCTGTGGAACAAAATGAAACCAGGGAACACAACAAAGCAGAGGAGACATAATAATAGCATGTTCAAAACACTTAGTCAAGTCTAGCCTCATTAGCACGACCATACTGATGAAAATAGACAATGAAATGGGGAACAGAAGGTGGGAGAGGGCAAGAGTTAGAGATTGTAAAAGGGAAAAATGAGACAGATGTAGAGGGAGTAGGATGAAGAAAGAACAGCAGGATTTATTAGAGAAAAGAGGGAATTAAAGGAGTGTGGAAAAGGAGGGAGAAATATAAGGAATACGATATAAATAGAGGAGTGGAAAAGGAGGAAAATGAGCAAGACAGAGTGCAGTAGAGGGAGGATCAAGAGAAAGACATGAAGCGATGAAAGAAAGTGAACACCTGAAAGCACAGACAGACTGGAGTTTTGAAAACCTCTTGACCCTCAAATACATTACCATGTTTTTTACATCTGGATTTGATTACATAACTAGAGCAGAAAGAAGTCCTTTTCCCTTTAGTTCTCATGGCGCCTACTCACTTGAAATCAAAATTTCATGTGATGCATAATTTTCTAAAAGTTTTCTAGGTCCCAGGTTTGTTTCCGTGTTGATTTTGCCAGAAATTAGAGAACAAGATAAAATCTATTACTTCCTCTTTTGAAGATGAAGAAAAAAAACAACCACGGGATGAAAATGTACAAGTAAAAATAAAATGAAAAAGAAAAGAAAATTGAATCAGCAGTGCACTAAAAATGATGAGTCATGGCTTTAACAACAACAAACTTTGGTTTCCGTCTGAGCAATCATTTTAGAAATTGAAGGGCAGAGATTGTGACAGACATATAAACAGACAAAGTGGTGGCAATGAGCAAAAAATATGATGAAGACAGCCAGACAGATCTGAAATAAAGAAAGCGTTAGACAATTTTATAAGAGTCACAGAAACAAAACAGAGTGTATGTGAGTAAAAAAAAGAGATGAGAAGAAAGTGAAAGTTCGACTGATTGAAAAGCATTAAAGAGACTGACGTGGGAAAAAAAGCAAGAAAGAAAAAGTGAGCATTTGACAAGAGGTATAGTGAACAGGGAATTTAAATGAAAAAGTGGAAAGAAGAAGCTGGTGAGAGAGAGAGAGGCAGAAGGAGAGAAAGAAGGGCAGTTGATTAAAGCCAGCAGCTTCAATAATGCAAATGTAATTACTTGTACTGGCCCTCACACTTGCTTAGCACCTAACCGTATTAACATTGGGGTGGTAGAAGAGACAGAGTCAGAGAAGCTCTGGACAGGAAATGGAGACAATTTACAAATGTAGAATTACATAAGGTTCAATGGTGATTCAGATAATGAAAACAAGTGTAGCATGGAGGAAATATGAATAAATACTTGGGGGGGGGGGTGGAAATGGAGGGATGGAAAGATGCTATACATGGAGGAAAAAAAAAAGGCAGGAGAGAATGTGGTTTGTCCACTGCCAGCAACTGATGAACTCAGGAGGACACACATGCCTTGGTTCTGCTGAGCCTGAAGGACAACTGGAGCTGTTTATTGCTAAATGACTTCTCCTCCCCTCTCTCTCTCTCTCTCTCTCTCTCTCTCTCTCTCTCTCTCTCTCTCTCTCTCTCTCTCTCTCTCTCTCTTTCTTTCCCTCTCCTCTCTTTCTCCTTCTCATTTTCTCTTTCTCCTCCTCTCTCCCTCTTTCCATCTGTTGGATAGTTTGCACCATCAGCTGTTCTCCAGCCACACTGAAATGACCCCTCAAGGAAACGTAATCCTCGGTGTGTGTGCGTGTGTGTTTGGGTGCGCACACACACACACAAAATGCTTATGTGCTATTCTCACTTGTATTGTATTCTGCAAGTTCAACCAACTGGCACTGCCCACACAATAGCTGATCATATTCACCTATTGTGTTCATATTAAAATAAAAGAAAATGTGTAATTATCTTAATCAGACAGTAAGCACAAAACAGATGCATACTTGTATTTGTATACAGCACATACACACATTATATTTTAACTTATAATATTTATTCAAACTTGGTGTCTTTCGTCTTTAGTTGAAATGTTATCACAGCTGTGGACAGCTTTCAGCAGTTTCAGTCTCAAGGTTTCTCATTTGCTTCTCATTAGATAACCAGGACTATATGAAAATCAAGATTTGTCTGATGTGAATAATTGAGTTTGAGGTTTATTATAGTGTGTATGTATACATATATATATATATATATATATATGTGTGTGTGTGTGTGTGTGTGTGTGTGTGTGTGTGTGTGTGTGTGTGTGTGTGTGTGTGTGTGTGTGTGTGTGTGTGTGTGTGTGTGTGAAGAATCTACGTTTGCCTGAAACAGTATGTTTTATCAGAACTGTGAGAACATCAGATATGGAGGCTCATTACAGAACACAGTCACAGTTTTAATAAAAAACCAGTGACATTTCTTGCACCCATTGTAGTGAGTTAATACTTACTTACTGTAGCCTGTGCGTCCATCTCCCTACATTTGCCTTCAACAAGTAGCTTTACAAACATCACTCCTACTAATTTTCCAGCTTTGTTAACCTGCTGGCATTATCCAGACTAGATGAGGCACAGAAACTGCTTGAAAGGGACAATAGTGAAAAGAAGACCTCAGAAATCGGCTCCCAGGATTTTTTTTTTTTTTTTTTTTTTTTTCTTCTTTAAACTATGAGGTCAGGACCCATTCACAGCTCACCTGTTATGTTCTTACAGGCACATTTACAGTCAGTCCCCTACTTTGTCTTCAGGGCCAGAGACGCTCATGTTTTATCATGCCAGTGCTAGTTAGGCGGCCTATTTTCTCTATTTACTGTTTTTAAAGATGGCTCAGGCTTTGTGTGAGGTGTGAAATGAGGCCTGGCAAACACTTCAAATCTGTAATTGCCATTGCACTTCTCTGAAAATGAATCCTCAAAGTGAAAATGTGAAATTTCAAACCCTTTTGAGTGTGTGCTGTGATACACTGACTCTCAGGCCAAATGGCTGCAAAACCTCAATGTGAAACAAATCATGTTAGATTTCTCAACAAGGATCAATTTCACAGCTTGTCTAAGAAATTACAGAGAAATATGACAAATATTCCTTTAATAAAATCTGCTTGATCTTCTTAGCTCCAGTTATTGCTTTCTTTTTTTGGCACTTGCGTGGTCATTCCAGGTCCACAGGAGCCTTATCCACTTACTTGTCTGATCTTTGTGCTCCTTATTGTTGCCTGAAATTATTCCTTCATTGTGTTTGCACTCCTTCGCTTTGGGAGTCAGCATACATATTACAGATCAGTTATTTAAATTTTCACAGTTGTAGACTGGAGCATGGGTCTGTATTGACTCCCTCTGATTTTTCCTCTCCTCAGGACAACTATACATTTGCCCAGCCAGGCATCCAGAGGAAAGTCAAGGCCCTGGAGGAGCTGGTCAGCAGGATTGATGGTGAGTCATCTGCCTTGCCCCCATCCATCCATCCATCCTTCCACCCATCCATAAAGTACTTTCTGCTCACAGCTCTGCCATTTTGACTTGATTTCCATTTACTTCTCCTTGTCTTTCCTGTTGCTATTTTTCTTTCTTTTCTTTCTGTTTTTCTTTTTGATAGTGTAACATCCATCTGTTTCCCTTTCTTTCGTCTTTTCTCAAACACACCTAACTCACCACAAACAATATAAGGTTTTATGTATATCGGTGTAAATTTTGTTCTTTCCTATGAGTATTTTGAAGGCAGACAAGGGAAATATCAACTTGTGCATACTGCGTGTTTGAGCATATCAAGTACAAGGCCTGTTGTGATCTCTCTGCCTCTTTCATTTCACTGAAGTGCTCAAGCAAAGCCTTGTTTAGCTCTGAAATGTATGCATGTGGCAGGGAGTAGGAAGGGTGGCACTGATTGGACACTACTTGGCTTGCATAAATATCTTAAAGTTCTGATTCTTCCTGGCAACAGGAATAAAAAAAAAAAAAAAAGCATAAATGTCACCTCAAAAGTGCCTTAACGACAATTTCTTTTCCTCAATTTTGACTTATCGCTTGCTTAACACTTGAACTTTCTTTGATAGTTTGAAATCTTGTGTTAGAGCTGGATACACCCCAGGAAGTAACATTTCACGCCTTGATTCTTCCATTTATTTATTTATTCATTTTTTTAACGATAGTGTCTCGCAAATTTTCATTCCACTCGGTTCTCAAAGAAATGTGTACGTGCTGGTGATTATTAGTGCAAAGCATGCTGAGCCCTGGAAGGTAATGTATGCACACACGGTGTACTCGCACACGGCTCGATGACATTTCACATACACTCGCAACTTAGTGTTAATTAGCGAAGCTGATTTTCTCAGTGTAATTCCCATTTTGTCAAAACAATGAATGTGTAAATGTCGCCTGGTTTGCTTTTCACTATCCAAACTCGCCTTTGTTGCTGGAAACGTGTGTGGCGTTCACAACGGACCACAATGCACTGTGCAACACAGGGTTTTATCAAAGCACGCCTTTGCACAGTGGTCATGTTCTGGGCTAACCTTGGTGCTGTCCGACTGTCCTGTCACCCGCTCTGTCAGCCAGAGGGAGGGGAGGACTCGCTCGCTGCATTCAAATGGATAGAGAGAGAGAAAGAGAGAGAGAGAGTGCATATGTGTGTGTGTGAATGTCAGAGAAAGTTAGTGCGTGTATGCAGGCTTGTCTGTTTGCATGTGCAATTGTGACCAGTAAACTTGACTAAAGAAAGGGCGTATGAGTGTCAGTGTCGGTGCATGATGTTGTCTGTGTGTGAAAAAGACACTGATATACTTGTGTATGTGTTTGTATTTGGACCTTTGTGAGACAGATGGTGTGTATTGGAGTGTATGTGTGGGTCAGAACTGGTGTGTGTGTTTGTATCTTTTATAGAAATAAATTAACACAAAAAAAGAAGAAAAAAAGAAGCAAAGTCCTGGCACCATCCGAGCTTCACCACACCCGAGCAAAAACATAAAAAATGACTCGACGTTTTTACTGTATCTTGTTCCATAAGTGCCTTGTCATCATAGTTGGAGCAGAGCCATTTTATACCTCGCTAGCTTGACATTACCACCCCTAATGAGATCACAGATAGCTTTTATCTCGTGTTACAGGATTGTTTTTCGCTCGGCTGTCGACATAGAATCTGTTTTGGGAACAATGGCCTCTCATCTCTTCCAGAATTACCTATCAGCTCTTATCAGATGCCGGTTTATCCAGAGTAGTGTGCATTTTGATAAAGACTTTTGGAAAACGTCTTTTCACAACAGGGTTATGTTTTGACTACAGATTTTTAAATATTACTTTTCCTCTTCTGAAATCCCAAGTTGTAGAATCGGATTTTTATGAGATTGTTTTAAATTAGTTCCTTACTGTTTTTCTCTGTTTGTTATTAATTTTTATATCTTTCTTCTGAGATTAACAATCCATTACACGTTAAACAAAACTAGTTGCAAAATGAACAAATCTATTATTCTCCATTAGAGAGTTTGTAACCTTCCAAAAAAAAAAAAAAGGCAAAAGATTAGACATTAGCTGTTGCTACGGGGCTTGCATTTTCAGCCTTTGCATCAGTTGGGTATCCAGTACAGGAGCATTAATTGTAGATGGGGTATTTGTTAAGACAGTGGGAGGAGAAACAACGATGGTGGGAAAGAGTGAAAGACCTCAGTGCAGTGTTTCATTGCATTAATGTTTGCAGTACTGGGTCAGCAGGGATAGGACATTGCTGATCTGTCTGTCTCGCTCCACTTTCTCTGTCACCTTCTCTCTGCTTCTTCAAAATGACTGCATGTAGCTCCTCCTATATATCTGTCAGATGGAGGGGAAAACGTACATATACTGTACGGTCATAGAGAGGGAAAGAAAGATAATGTACACTGTTTTTATGACCATGTCCCCACCATCCATTATGTACTATAACTTTTAACACTGTGGAGGTGTCTAACTGAAATGTACAGTAAAGTGCATTCAAAGGCGTACAGCAGCGTAGCAAGATATTGTTGGAGCAAAGACAAAGTCATTTTGTGACTTTATATGCATTTAGATTACAGCATATAATTAGACCAGCTGTGGATCTCTTTGGAGATGTTTAGCTGTGCATTTCCCTGTCTTTGACAGGAAGTGCTATGCCATTACCAAAGCTTGGTTATGATCACCCTTTAACAAACTTTCAAATCTGAATGACTGCCTGTTTTAAAGGCAGCATAGAGGTATAAGAAAATTCAAGAGCATGAATTTTAGAGTCTTATGACAGCAATTAATTTCAGTGTTTTAAGGATAAGGTTTGATGACCTTAATGTCATCAGTTTATGTCCTGGAACGACTGGAAAAACACTCCCTAGTCCCTCAGGTCCTACTACTGTGGTGGCAGGGTAGGGCTTAAGGCTTTCTCAGTGTTCTTTATCCAGTATAATAAAACTAATATATATATTTATTTTATGCACAAAAGATCAAATCTCTCTGCAGGCTTTCTTTGAATTTTCCGTTTTTACTTACTCCGTGAATCCAGATGTGGCCTGTAAGCTGTAATTGAACTTGAAATAAGGAGGCCAAACAAACTACACAGATTTGTTAAAAAAAATTTAAAATCAAAGATGTTTATTTCTTTACTTTGATTCTCTTAGTTGAAGACAGCGGTTGACATTGTTGGAAAGTTTTTACTTTAAAATATCTTTGTTTTCTCCCATTACTTGCTCCTCCCTCAGACCCCCCCCCCCCCCCCCCCCCCCCCCAACCCCAGCCCCTCCTCTCTAATTAATCCTACTTGTAATAAGTGACGCTAACTCCCATTAGCCTTGTTTGACGCTAGCACGTGTCTCTCCTCAAAAGACAAGCCACTTTGTCGGTATGCTTGTAATGTTCCTCTGATCTCTTTATCTCCCCCTTATCTCTTTCTGTGTATTTGTTGCATGCAAGTGCATTAGCACAAGTTCATCAACATGCAAATTGCCCAAAGGTGAATGTATTTATGCAAATTAGAGGACGCACTGGCAGTGTGCGCTCTGAGCCTGAATTACATAAAAAGGCTGTTAGCTGGATTGTGGGACTGTGTTGTGTAATGAAAGGCTGAAAAAAGTTACAATGTGTTTTTATGCTTTTGAGAAAAAAAAAATTCGAGCTCATTTACCTTTCTGTAGCAGCAGTTGCTTTTTGAAGTGGGCAGTTCATTTTGTGTTTGTGTTTGATCTTTGTGTGTTTTTTTAAATTTTTATTTATTTTATGCAAGAGTTTTTTTGTTTTAGCAACATTTGTAATTCTAATTTTTTTCTTTTGATGTGTGCCATTTTTTAAAGAAACGCATATTAAATTCAGGTTCAGGCCTGCTCTGGGTTTTAACCTGCCCAAGGTCAATTAGACCATCTTTCCCCGTCTTCCCACACAGCCCTTCACAACCTCCAGTCACCACCTGTACAATGTTCATGAACCCCACTCTTTATGCCCGCAGCAATTTTACATTTCACATAATTAGCACACAGTTCTTTGCATGTTTTCAACTGTTTTACCTGCATTTATTCAAGGAAATTCACATCTTTTTTTCCTTTTAATTAAATATTTTTCATTTAACAAACCTTTAGGAATTTCAAGTTTTACATAGAATCTTCGGTGTGTGTTTTTTTGTAACTATGCCACAATTCTTCCATTTACAAACAGCTAGTATTTATTATGTTCACACGTATCATATACACTTTTCCGTACTTCAAAGCGTTTTCGAAATCTGTCCTTAGAAATGCACTTGCATTTCTGCTGTTCCTCTGGTTTCCTGCACCAGGTTCCACATGAACAAATTTCGTAGACCTCATATTTAGGAAAGAAATGACAGGGAAGCATTGTTTATGTGTGACAGTGCACACACGTTTATAGAGCAACACCATGAAAGAACATATTCTCCCCCACAATCTCTGTAGTCTCCCTCAGGCTAATCAGTAACAAATATGTGACCTTGTGGTTGTTTGCTGTGTGAGAGGAATAATTAAGCAAGCGTCACTCAGTGGACTCTATCTTTTGTACTTGACTTGGTTATTAAACTTATCATTTTTACTCACTGGAGGGTGTTTCTCTTTGTGTGACAAACAAATAAACAGAGATTTAATCACAGTGCCACCAGAAGCAGTATGCACACTAACACACGGGCAAATATATGTACACACAGTATTATGTACACACACACAAACATATATACAGTATATGCTACTATTTATATGTAGTAATTCACAGAACAAACCATATGTCTAGTGTATTTTGGCTGCATGAAAAAGTATCTCACCCGCATACAAACGAAGCTCATCCCCAAAGAGAAATTGTTAATTATAGTTAAACAACGGTAACTAGAAAGGCTTAGTAAATGGTCAGTTACATTCAATATGTAGAAAGAAAAAAGACTTGAGGCACCACATACTGTGTGTACGCACATTGCTTGCTGAGTTGGTGTGCAAGATCCTGGTTACAGAAAATCAAACACTGGTGATAACACATGGCACTGTAGCCTTGTTTTTGTGTCTACTGGAGGATTGGTGTAAATCCTCCTTGCAGGCAAGAGTAAAATAAAAGAAATGAGTAAAGGTTACAGTGAGATGAGTGCATTTGTTTTAAATATACAGTATATTTACAGAGAGAGGAGGGAATGGGAGCAAATGACACAGAACAGATTCAAAATATAGCAACTGTGTCAGAACAGACTGAGTGAGAGCAAGATGCTGAGAGAAAAAAAAAAAAAAGAAAGCCAGTAGAGAGTGGGAGAGAAAATTGTGACGGTAATTACGTTTTGTACCAAGGAGAGCACGAAGTCAGACAGAATTGGCCTCATCAGCAGAATCCTGGGAGCCGCTCACTAGTCACTGTACGACCTCTGACCCCCTGCTGTGCAGCCGCACTTCACCAGCCAAGGGCTACGGTCCACGGTGGGGAGCGGACTAGCCGGCACCGTGGCCTGCGTCCTAAACTTTAACCAGCAGTAGGAAGGAAGACAAGACTCATCAGTCAATCAGTGTCTATGAGAGATGTCATACTCAACCTCCCCCAGCCACCGTAACTACGCTACCCAGCATGCCAAGCACTGTGCCAGCTGGACGGCAGCCCACGGTTAAAAGGTCACAAGTTTAAGCAGTGCAGTTCATTGCGTTCTTCTATTCTGTACCTTTCTTTTTTTTCCTTTTTTTGTTTTTAAAATTTTATGTCTCCTCTCTTCACTCCTCCTCTCCTCTCCCACCGCGGTAACTCCTCATGACAAACGACTCTCCCTTCCACCGCTCCTCCATCGTGCACCTCTTCCTCTCTCCGTTTGGTGAAGTCACTAATATTAGGCTGAACAAGTTCATTAGTGTAATTTAACATTGTCTAAAGTTGTTCCACTCTCTCCCTCTCTGTTTGGCAGCTAGCTAAGATCTGTCACCATGATGCATACGCTGTTAATGAGCTTGCCTTGTTTGTGCTTTTACAGCAGCATGTGATAATTAAACTGCAGAGAGGAGTGTGAAATAATAGCTTTGTGTTTACTTCGCGCCCTGCTCATGTGGTGGAGTGTGTGCCTAATTGTTAAACACGCATGTGTGAGCAGTGGAAGACAGGTGTCATTCAAGTGTTTGTAGTGTGTGTTTGAGAGTAATAATGTATGTGTTCTTGGCTAGAAATACCTTGCATAATGTTTCACCAATTAAAGCTTTATTAAAGCCGTATTTGGGTGCGTGTGTGTGTGTATGTGTGCTTGTCAGTCAGCCCTGATTAAGAGCACAGAGTGTGAGAGAAGAGGATGCTATAGTTCCTCCCTAACTGGCTTTTCTCATAGATTGTCTGACAGCTCTATAATTACAGCTCTATTATGAAATGTATGTGTGTGTGCCTTTGTTGTATGAGAGAGAGAATGAGTGTCATGGGTTTGATGATTATGGAATAGGGAGTCGCTGAATACTGAGTGGTATTTTTAATCTTTTGTTATGTAAAGAAGCATAAAACAAACATTTATCAAGAACAGAGAAAGGAACAAAGGCAGCCGTTCTCAGTGTCACGGCCCCGTGTGCTTCAAGTTTTCTCTGCCTCTCATCCATCCTTCTCAGCGAGCGTTCATGCCAAGCGTGCCGTGCCATGACACCGACATCGACACTGATGGTTGAACTCCGTATTGAGAACATATTGAGACTGACTGATGCGTTGTGTGGTCTTCTCTCCGTGGGATTTGTTTTTTGCAGTGACACATTATCTGAAAGAAAACATTCTGTGTGTATTAGGAGACAGGTGTGGACGTCTAATAGCCAGCTGATGTTGATGCTTGGAAAACAAACTGAGTGAAAACTGCAGTCTTGACGGATGCTTTCATTCAGCTGTTTCTTGATGAAATCCCAGGTCGTATTGATACCACATCAGATGAATTATAGTAATGTGCACAGAAAATCCATCAAACCTACTTTGAAGAATAAGGCTGTTGATATATTGTCAACAAATGCCATGAAAAGACCAAAAGCAACGATGCATTGACTTTATTTGCAAGTACTGTCTGTGAAGCCAAAGCCTGATGTAGCTTATTCTTCTGTGTCACAAACCTCCATTAGGTGCATTCAAACCGCAGGAACTTTCCCCGGGGAACAGAAACCTTTTGAGGAGCTCATTTCTCCTACCTGCGTTTCCACTGGTGGAACCAAGGCCTAAATTAAGTTCCGGGGAGATATTTTTATCCCTAAAAGACTCCCTGCTCAGAGGGTGGTATTTTCTGGGGGTTCAGGAAGCAGCGCTGAATGTTGTTGATTGGTCATGAACGCCAGTTTTCCACATCACTGTTATACACCCAGAATTTTCAAGGATGTGCAACTGAAAACACGTGGTAGTTGGATAATGATGAGGACGGAGCAGCCTGAGAGATTTTATGACGGATAGACTGATGATGAAGTTCAGGTGCTGGAAATAGCTGCTATTGCGCCAAATGTGTGTTAATCTGCTCTGAAAAAATACTTCTGAACAAAAGCAGTGTTTGTTCTTGTAGGGTAATTTAATATTTTCAGTTTTCAGTGGTAACTACATGCATTTTAGTCATTACTCTTTTTTCGTGTTGCTTGAAAATCATGTAACCATAGTTTGACAAAGCTCAAACTGCAAACAGAGCAAATGAGGCTTAACAGGAAATGCAGCATGCCTCATAGAACAACACAGAAGAGATATATTTTAAACTAACAAGGCGTGTGTTTTGGCAGGGAGGACCGAAGACCGTTGCAAATCAGAATAGGTATTTGCAACTTTAATTAATAGAGGTGGAGGTGAAAATCACAAACCTATGTGCTTTGTATAAGATTAAAATCATTTTATTCTCCTACACAAAAAACGATAAATAGTCACTGTTTTGTTAAACATGACACAGGCTTGAAGACTGACCTTTTACAACAGGTCAGGTAATCAGCAAAAATACTGTTTTAATGAGCTTCTGCTGGAAGCTGTAATATGAGAGAAATAATAAAAACACACACACCATACATCACATATACATTGCTTCTGTCCTCACCTCTGGATGCCATTGACCTACAGTGTATGCCCTCCATTCCTCACTGGACCGACATGCAATTGCTTTGAAGCTTTATTTAACAATGGATGCACTCCCTTTTCTCATCCCAATGTGGTGCGTAGCTTTTCTCAGACAATTCTGATAGCTCCATAATTACATCTCTGTTATATATATGTGTGTGTGTGTGTGCATGCATGAGTGTGAGACGCTGATTATGTTGTTAACAGAGAGGAGCATTATGAAGGATTCTGTCACCATCATTATAGCCAGTGCTTAAAGGATTTTTTTTTCCTTCTAGACGTCTGCATCGCTACCATTTTCTTTTTAAAAAGGATAGGTTCAAACAGTAGAACCTTAATCTTTGTGTTTTATTGTTGTTTTTTTAAAATTATGATAATTATTATTTTTGGCAGAGTCTGTGCACCGCCACATGCAGCAGTACGAGGTGGAGTACCTGCAGTTTGCTTTCCGCTGGATGAACAACCTCCTGATGAGGGAGCTGCCACTACGCTGCACGATCAGACTGTGGGACACCTACCAGGTACAAACACACACACACACACACGGCAAAGCTACTGTTATTGTGCTTTTTGTTATCTGTCCATTTCTATCTGGCTCTGCGTGAGATTTCAGAAACGGGGGTATTCTCTGATAATGACATCTATGATTGCCTCAGAAGTGGCGCTTTTGTAATTCCTACCATTATATCCCAGCCAACCCAATGGTGTGATGCCACATAATAAAGATATTTTTTTATAAAGGTATTCAAACATGGCAGCTCTCTATGATATCTGTAATTACACAGAGCTTGTGATACAGCCTGTATCTGTGTAACTGTGCTGCTCAGCCCGATCACACAGCCATGCTACTGACATTTTTACACTTAAGTTGTTAGTTGATTTGTTTGGTGTTAGCACAACGTGTGTGTGAGATAGTGGTCTGTTATGGAAAGATTTAAAAAATGTGAATGAAAAAACGTTTCAGGAGAAGATTTGCGGGCGAGGGATTCTAAAGGATTAGTTCATTCAGAAAGGAAACAAAGACGTCAGTAGCCTCTTTCATACTCTGAACAAAGGCTTTAGCTGTTTTAACTTATGGTTTAATTTTCGTTTTATGGCAGCTGTGTTCTTTGTATATATGTGTGTGTGAGAGTGTCAAAGTAAAGCCTATTACTGTGTTGACCTAGATGTGTAAATGAGAGAATGAGCGAGAGCAGGATCTTAATCCCATTCAAACACATCTGGACCTGTTCACTCTTCTGCTCTTTCACATGCACACACAGCATAATAGGCGACACCTACAGTTATGCCAGACTGTTAACCTCAGTTGGCGTTGTCAATAACACCTAATGTCTGCTATTGATTCAGCGGGGTGTGTCTATATGCTGGGACACGAGTGGGTAGTCCAGGGGTTGAGCAGAGTACATATACTGGATTTTCCAGTTGATGCAGAGGTTGAGAGTGTAAGACATGCGATCACATCAAAGTGTTTGATTAGATGAGGGGAGCAGAGAGAAGATGAATGGAGAGTTAATGTAGGGTTTAAAATGATCTTCTCCATCGGAGGCACTTTCAGCTGTGCCAGGTGGTTGCGCAAACATATGTGTGTATCTTTTCAGCTGTCATCGTAGCAACAGCGTCTGCAGCTGTTTTCCATTGTTCTTCCTGCTGCTGTTCTCAGCATCTTCAGCATCACTTGGTGGGTTTTCATCCACCTGTTTTCATCCGCATGTATAATTGGCAGATAAAAAAAAATTGGAGTGGAAATGCAGAAAATTACAAAAAAAAAAAAAAACTAATAAGTATTGCAAAAAGTTTTCACTTGGCTGAGACAGAAGACTTAAAAGACCTAAAAGCAAAATGCGACAAAGTATTGTGGAAACAGACTTGACAGATTAATCATGAATCATGTGACCTAAACATCCAAACCTTGTCAGACGGTGTGGAGCGATGAGGAGACTGTAACCTTCCTCAAATTGAGACATGAAACAAACAGAAATACAGAAATCCTGTATTTCAGTAGTGTTTTTTTTCATTGTTTTTCACAGTTTGAGCCTTGACTGGTGCTCTTTTAATGATGGAATATTGTTGTGAGCTTCTTCTGCAGTAGTTTAATGGAACCCAACAGGAGACTTAGCGCGTCCATGTTTGCTTAACTCAAAAGTCTAACTTTGCCACAAGTTTGAAGTTGCCTGAAAGATAGAGCATTGGCAAAGTAAAACGTGCCAGGGATTTTCTCAGGTAACACTTCCTGTATGTGATCATTGTGGCTGCAGTTAAGTTTCCTGGGAAAATAAAAGGAGGCTGAGGGGAAAGGGTGAGTTGGTTGATAGGAGACAGGAAGCAAATTTAGAAGGGTAAGAGGTGAAGGAGTAAAGTGAGGCAATAGGGAGAGGAAGGAATGACTAGCGAGTAAAAATAGAAGTGAACAGGAACACAGAAATTAAAAAAAAAAAAAAGAAAATTAAATATGGACACATTTCAGTTTATAGCTTAAGTGCTTGGTCTACTGCATTCAACAAGCCATAGCTTGAATGAATAGATACCAAATGACTCTTGTCTAAATCTTAATGAACTTTAACTGAACTTTGGACAGCATGAGATAGATTGCGACTGACAAGTAAAAGCCACCTAACAGCAAGGGTGGTATTTTATTTTATTTATTTATTTTCTTTACTCGACCTGAGTTGCATTAAAACATGGTAATTTTTTCTGTCACATTTAGTTTTGGAACTCTTGAACTCTTGAATGCTGATAAAACTATTGCAGATTGTGGTAATTTATGTAATGTTTAACTTTACTGTAGGTTCTGGTTCTGTACTTTACTGTAGTATTCTGCATTTTATTAAATTTTAAATCTTTAAATCAGTTGCTAAATTCTAATTACTCTATTATACTCACTCAAAATGAGAGCTGTCAGTATTTTTAGTCCAACAATTTAAGCTTCCAAAGATTTATATTACTTCAGTCTTGCTAAATTGTCCCTGCCTTCTTCTCTTCTTCTCAGTGACATAAAACTGCTGGGTCAGCTGCAGCGCAGTGCTCATGAACCTGGAAAAACAAGTCCTGAACTCTCAAAGTCCTCCAGTTTAAGTGCAGTCTTTCCACCCACATGACTTATGTGGGCATCAATGGAGAGGAAGCCTCAGAAACCTATTTTACTCAGAAAAAACACTTTGCTTGATCCGACAGCAGCACTATGTTTTGATAAACCAAGCTCCTGGTCAGCTATAGATAATAATTACTGGCAGTCACTGAGTTTTATTTTTGTAAAGGACTGATGCTAAATCATTACAACAAACTCTTATGTTCTTGTGCCTTTTAGGTCTTCTTTCCTTCGTGTTTTTGATTTAACCACAGCCAGCTGGCAGGAGAGGTGTGCATATCTGGAGTTGCAGAGCTTAATAAGAATGTGTGTGAATGTTTTTCAGGTGTTTTTATGTTTCAGAGAGTTCAGCACAGTGCAAGTCTGTCCTGTTAACGCCCCGGCAGGCTGTCTCACACATTTCCTCGGACAGTTTCCAAGTTAGTCTTGATGCATTGATTGATGAATGGCTTAAGTAAGCGATAGAGGGAAAGGGTGAGAGATGGACAAGCAAGGAAATGTTTTGTTTATGGTTGTAAACGTATGTGAAGACAGTTACGTTAGAGCCTAAGTGAATGCCCTTTATGAAACTCAGGATCCTGATCATGTAAATAATCCATAATTGATCATGTTTCAAACACAAGCTTGTTGTTATTAAGATATACTAGCTGACCCCGTAATGCTCTGTACCTGACCCAGCTCAGGGGTGTAATGGTTTCTATTGTGCATGAAGTCTGCATGGTGTCCATAGCAACAAGCCATTATTTTTCATCATGCATCATCAGTAAAGAGATTAGCGACCAATCTAATCATCATCCAGCTGAAAGAGGGACAGAAGTAAAGCAGAAAGAATGAGTGAAAGCACAGCAATCCGGTGAGCAAAACACAGTCAGAGAGACACATCAAGCCAAACATGAGGGGAACAGAAAGTCCTGCTTTCAAAATGGATTTACAGCATCATAAACTACTCATGTCCCTAAGAAAAATGCATAATTCCTTGTCCTGACATTTAGTCACAATTCATTTCCAGAAAGTAATTTACACCTTGATGTCAGAACAGTGGGTACAATGATGGATGAGTTAACGCCACGGGGCCGTCTCAGTTTAAGTTGTATTTGTTATGATTTTGAATAATTTTACTGATTTATAGAGTCACACAGTACGTGTTTGTTTAAACAGGCACCAAATCACGACATTACTGGAATTATCTGACTCAACAAACAGAACATTAATACTGAACAGTTCTGCAAAGCTACTCATTAAGTGTCCGTGCTTGGCAACTACACTGTTTGTAAGGTTAGACAGCTGAAAGTACTTGGCTAAAAGAGCACTCCATCAGTTTAGCTTTGTGCTTCATTGTCAGTGGGACGATGGCAATTTGGAGAAAAGGTATTAAAATGAATGCAGCAGAGGCTTTTAGCAGAGTTTTATTTCCTTCATTCTAATTCCACCTCAAACCCCCTGCAAGTTTGAAATGTTCAAACTTGCAGTAATCAGCCCCAACCCTAGTTCCTTAGAAATACGCTGAGGTACTCAAAAATCTGAAAGGATCTCTGAGTCGAACTGCTGCCCCCTCACATTGAACAGAGTCAGTTGAGTTGATTTGGGCATCTGATTCAGAGGCCTCCTGGATGGCTCCCTGTGGAGGTGGGAACACCTTGGGATTCCCCAGGAAGGATGTATGGGCTACTGTGCTTAGCCTGCTGTCACGGTACCTGTCATGTGCTGTTATGTGCTCTGCTTTCAGAATACTTCCCAGGGGAATGGTTTGGATTCATCATAACTTCATACATTTAATGTTTGAACTCGCCCTTGAGAAGTTTGCATTTCTTTTTTGGGTTTCCTGCCTCAGTGAACCTGAAACTAAATAAGTGGGTCTGGATGTGTGGGTGTAGTATATTGATATGACTGTAATCAAGAATTACAGTGTGTAAGGATCCCAGACGCACACCGTACACCTCAAGTCTAAAAAAGAAACAAGGAATGAATGATTAAACGGTGTTGTTGCTTTGTCGTGACTTGACAGCAACCCAACTACACATTGTACTTGTAATCCATCCTCTAAATATTTGATGTTTTACAATGTCATTTGGATCGTAGCCTCCACACACACCCATGCACACGCCCCCACACACCGTTCCAGACGACACACAAACACACACGTACACCTTTTTTGGGAGCCTCTGTGGCAGTCCCTCACCTCCAGTCCTACCGTAGTAGGGGAATTAGGCCATTTCCACTCATGAAACTTTCAATGGAGCTGACAGCAAGACACAAAGCTGCTCTTGTCTTCTCTACTCTGCTCTCTTCTACTGTCCTTTCAAAAACTTTTTCTCTTTTCGACTGTACAGCTGTTCTTCCACTCTCCTCCCACCTCCTCTCTACTCTTCATCTTTCTTCTCAGCTTATCCCAGATTTACTCCTCTATGCTTCTTTTACAACCATGTCCTTATGTCTTGCTCTTCTCTTCAATATTTGTCCTTAAATTATGCTTATGAAAAACAGTTCACAACAAGCAACCAGGTTTGTTAGGACAGTGGTTCTCAACCTGGGCATCCCAACTGTCAAGGGGGTCTCAGGATAATTACCAGAGGCTGCTAGATGGAAAAAAATAAAATAGCATCTTAAAAATAAATATATTTTAGACCCGGGAATGGTGTTTACATTATATCACCTGTACCAGCCATATCATTTCCTATAGAACAGATTTTATTGTGTGTCAAAGTGTTTTTGTGTCACAGGATTGTGCTTAACCAAGCAGCTATAGACAGTTTTGCTAGCTATCACGACAGTGTATTCAGATCTGAATTTGTAAATAAGGAGACCTCGGAACGCAGACGGACACCAGCCTGATTATTCTGGGGGGTCGTGACTCGAAAAGGAGAACCACTGTGTAGGGGCAGGGTGGGGGTATGCTGCATAGGAGGTGCTGCACAGAAGAGCCCACAGCATGTGATTTCTACCACACAGCATCCTTGTGAGCGCTTTCCTAATCTTCAGCTCAAGGGACTGTGCTTTTGAATGATGAGAGCTCGCTCTGCGCTCAAGGATTCTTAGATTATCCTTGGTTTGAATGCTTTTGGTAAAATGAGCTATTAAAAGTGCTGTAAAGTGCTGTGTTCCTTTGCTCGTCGATGTGTTTTCATGTATTTGTTTGAGCCCTCTCCACACTTTCCCGACCTTCCCTCCAAGCCAAGGATGCTTCTCTCTTTTGCAGATGATTCGGTTGTTGTATAGGCCCCTTTTCAACACCAGCAAATGCATGCATTATTTACTGATGTCCAAACTAGAATAGCTAAATTCAGCTTTTTGACAAAGGTCCTTAATGCATAGCCTTTGTTTGGGTTTCTCACAAATGCTGATAATGAACAGAAAGACCTTGCCCTTTGCCACTGAGCCTGTGTGTGTGCGCGTGTGTGCGTATATGTGTTCCAGGGGAGATTTTAACCTGAGTGTTGTAATGTCTCCGCTGTGGTCTTCTCTCTGCGGTGTGACCATCTGTTCAGCAGCCTGATCCAGCACAAGACAGCTCTTGCTCTGTCTTCCTCTCGGTTTCTGTCATCTTCTCTCTCTGTCTTTCTACCTGCAGTCGTTTCATGGTATTTGTCTTTTGATTTTTTTTTATTTTTTTGTCTGTTTTGCCCTCAGTCTAGTTCTTCCTTTTTTTTTTAATCCTTTGTACTTTTTCTCTATTTGTCACTATCTCAGGGAAGGAAGAGAGGGAGAAACACAGACAGAAAGGAGGAATGATTCACAACGAAACACACACACACACACACACACCTCTCCTCCCCTGCAGACAGGCAGACAGACAGACGGACAGACAGACAGGGACCAAATTATCCCTGTTGCGTGGAGCATGAAATTAGCAAGTAGCTCAGTGTGGCAGCATTAGCATGGCTGTTAAAGGGATACCGTGACATTTTCAAGTTCTAAAACATGGTTCTTTTCCCATATGGATGGTTGAATTTCCCAAGCAGGGAGCTGTTGAGCGTTGTTAGTGACCATGTTTAAAACCGCTGTGTAAGATGTGATGATATGTGTCAATTCCAGGTGGGAAAGTTGCTGTAATTTACAGCAGCAAAAGTCAGACCATTAGCCAAGAAATGAAAGAGCACAGACACAGACTGTTTCTTTGAAGTTCTTAGTGACACAGCTCTAACCTTAATCAGTGGTGGAAAGTAACCAAGTGCATCTACTTAAGCACTGTACTTAGGTACAATTTTGAGATACTTAACTTGACTATTTCCTTTTCATAGTACTTTATACTCCTACTATACGACAACAGAAAGCTGATAGGCAACTATTTTAATTATTGATTAATCGTTTAACTTGTTTTATTAAGCACAAGCATCAACAATGACCAAGGACTACAACTTTTTAAGCAGCATTTTTACATTGTTATATCAGTAGCTGTACTTGTAAACAACTAGTAAAGAATAACTTAAGAATCTTTACGTAAGAATAAGTAAAGAATCTGAATACTTCTTCCACCGCTGACCTCAATATGTGTTCTCATCTCACCTAACGTTTTATAACTGTCATTTTCATTTCATTAAGCTTCGTCTTTTGTCAGTTTCTGAAAACCCAAGGAGAAGGAACCTTTCTAAATTTGGTGCTTCATTCAGACCTTCACATCTTTTAGCTCACTCAGAAAGTTCTTCCAAAGTCAGACTATACAAGGGTTACATACACTTGTGCATTATCAATGAAACACTTACCTGCCAGCTGAATAAAAGAGGGATTGTATGACTATCCCAGAGGGAAGTGGCCCTCCTCACTTTACCTGCCACTCTGTCTTCTCTTCTGTAGTAATGGTTGGCCCTGTGGTCACTCCAAACAATAAGACAGGCCTCTGTAGACAGGACCCTGGTCATACACACCCTGAGTCTTACCGTCTTCCAGAAATGCACACACTCACTCATAAAATTCTCCTCTCTGTGGCCCTCTGTCGCACTCCCACTAGCATCAGTATCAATATTTCTTCACTGCTTTTTATTTTCGCTCTTTTGCTTTTATTCTTCAGGTATCAGGCTCAAGTCCAGCTTCACTGTCATTTCAACACATATGCTTTACGCACAAGCAGGGTAACGACATGTTGTTCTTAATTGACCTCATGTAGAATAAATGTAGAACATGTAGAATAAATGTAGACTAAAAATGAATAGATACAAAGTCACAAGGGTCAGAGTGAGCAGCAGCAGCAGCAAGATGTTTGTTTGTTTTTGTTGTTTGTTGAAGGAAATATTTGGCAACCAAATATCGAATTAAACATAAACACAAACACTAAATGAGCTTGAACAGAAACAGCAGGGATCCAAAACTGACTAAATCCATGGCGAAGTGGGAATCCTGATTTTTGCTGCTTTTTCCCCCTCTGATTAACCTTAGTGCTCGGTAATTTAAAATCTAGCCTAAAGCATGATACCACACTGGAGGAACACACACAGGGACAAAAACTGTGCTGAAGTTGATTTTAAATGTATTTAGAGCCATTTCTCTGACAAACTGTGGGCATCTTCGCCCTCCATAGGCCTCCTGCTTCCCTATTTTGATGGACTGCACCATGACCTGATTCTTGTCATCAGTCTTTTCTTGTTCTCTGTCAGATCTTACATTGTAATCTACAGTTCAAAGTTTCCTGTCCTTGCCATGTAGTCTTTAAATTTATTCTGCAGTCACATACCTACATCATGCACACTATCGCAGCACTTAGGGAGGAATTGCATGCAAGAATACTTGTATAGCTTGAAGCAGTTATCACCAATCACTGCTGCAGTCATGTTCAGTCATACACATATAATATGAAAAGAGCTGTAAAACTTTAAAAGCTCTGGAGTTCCAGTGGTTCATCATATTCTATCTGTGTAATTGTTACATCAGTTTAAATCTGCTCGTTTATCATCTTACATCACCCTGCCGCACCGTCACCTTTTCACCTTGTCTGGAGTCGGCTAGTCCCACGTCAGGCCGGTTTGTTTTGGAGGGATGAGACTAGTCAGACAGCCAACGCAGCAGTTTAAAGACGCTGTGACATTGCTGTACTCCTTCTCACTCTGCATTCCACGTTCTCTTTTCCTCCTTTGTTCACCTTTAGCCTCCCACCCTCTCCGTCTCTCATGCACTCCCTCTTACTTCTCCCTCCTCTCCCTGTCGACTCCTCCCCACGTACCCCCATCGCCCTTTCTCCCCCGATGCTCCCTCTCAACCCCCGCCCTTCCCCCACTTTCTCCCCTCCCTTTGATCAGCAGCGCTTGTCAGTCAGAGTCTCGCCTGTCTCAGCCAATATGGCTGCCCTGACACAAGGGGGGAGGAGGACCTAGAATAACAATGGAGGAGAAGAGGTAGAGACAAGTTTGACGGAGTCACCTTGACTCCCATGACAAACTTTATTTTGCAAATCATAATGATGAGAAATCCTTGAGCTGATGCCGCAGCGGTGGATGGATGGAGCAGGAGGGAGGGATAGAGCAGCAAAGAGAGAAATGAGTGACAAAAGAGAGCAGAAGGTACTGGGATGGGAGAGAGATGTTAAAGTTTCAGGCTGTAGCATTTATTTTCATTTACAAAAGGTTGAATTTTGTATAACGCAGTGTGAGAAAGTTTGTGATAAACAGGACTACATCTAACAGTTATTGCCATCATCAGTCAATCTGGTGATTATTTTTCTCACACAAGTGCTTGGAGTTTGCTGTTGTAAACATTTAAAGGAGAAAATGTGCTTATTGACTTTTTTTTTTTTTTTTTTTAAAGTCAGATGAGAAGATTGATGCTGTCTCAGCTTCCAGTGGCTGGGCTAGTTTTCTCTGCCTTCAGCCTTTAAGCTAAGCTAAACTAATATCTTCCTCTAGCTGTAGCTCCACAGTTAATGGAGAGACATGATTATAAAATATTATAATATTAAAATTATAAAATACACACGTTTTGATTGTGCATCATAATCCCAGTGTGTAATGTTCCCTTTAATGTGTTTTAGATGTCCATGACAAAATTAAAGAGCATTACTGTGGTGAATTTTCACTTTGTCATGCTAGTGATTGAGATGTATTTAAATAAAAGTGAGCATTTTCTTTTCTTTTTACTTTTTTTTTCTTGTTTCTTCTGCCATTTTCAGCTGTCAGCAAACGAGTGAGTCAAATACACCGTCATTAGTTAGGCTACATTCCTGCTGCAGCCAGTGGACTGGCTGTCCATTGGCTGTCCATGTTGGATCACCATGGAAATGATTGGTGGCAAATCAAGATTACTTGTTAACAGAAGCTGTTTCTGATAAAGATAAATCACTTTCTAATTTGTGAAATATTCTTCACAGTCATATTAATGAGAAAGTGAGAGAAGAGGGTGTGACAGACATTTGCTGAATGAGACTGAAGGAGGTGACAGATTGTGAGAGCACAGGATAGATGGAGGGGTGATTGAGAGAGAGGGAGGGGGGGAGTACAAAGAGGAATAGTGGATTTCAGAGTTTCACTCTCCCTGAGAGTTCACTGGTGCCTTCAGCCGCAACTCTCTCTCTCTCTCTCTCTCTCACACACACACACACACACACAAACATAAACTCATAGAAGAAAGGAAATTAAAACTGTACAAATCTTTGAGGACTGATAAACATTGTGCTCCCGTATGCCACTCGTATACTCAGTCATCTGTGTGTGTGTGTGTGTGTGTGTTTGTGTGTGTTTGCTTGCTTCAGTTGTTTGGATTGAAGCTGCAAGGTTAGACCAACAAGCCAATCACCTGCCAGTTTACAACTCGCATCACGCCATGCTTCGCTGTTCACAAACACCCCTCTTTTTTTTCTTTTCTCACCACACTCCATCCTCCCTCTTTCACATTCTCTGTCCCCCCCCCCCTCACTCACACACAAACACGTTTGGAAAAATCTGAAAATCGTTGGGAGGGAAAACAAGAGGAAACCGAAACAACAGGAGACGCACACGAAGGCGCAGAGAGGATCAATCTGTCTAGAAAACCCAAAACACAGTAGAAACAACAATGCTGTAAAGGAGGAGACCACTTTTTTATTTTTTATAACATCATCCCTGTGTTAAAATCTGTCTATCCACTATTAATCTGTTTATTCCATCCTTTCTTCCTGGAGAGAAATTCAATTATCACAGCAGAAAGGCAGTTTCTGTTCATTCCTGCAGAGTTATGGCTCACTGTTATACACAAATGAGTATGGTGGTTAAAGAGCAGCACTTACAGTTGGTTACAATACCAAGACAAAGTAGAAAGGACTAATACTACACCCTCTGTCTAATTGGAAATTAGTACACAGATGTGCTAAACATGGTTGAATTATTGGAACATGTGTGTAGCCCTGGGCTCTTTATTAACCCACTAAGAAGACTACAGAGTATATCATAGAATATCATAGAGCATACGTGTGTGGGTCTGTTTCCTAAAGCCGGGGTAGTAAAATTTTAGCATGTTTGAATGCTGCATACTATCAAAGGAGAGCACTCTTGTGGAATAATTCACAAATTCATGTTATTACTAAGAGTGTGAGTGTTTTTGCCTCTCATGCACATCTGGGTGGCACAAACACACACACACTGAAGAGTGCACACTTTGATTCCATGAATTTTAAGCTAAAGTAACATATGTGGGGAACGAAACCCCCTGACAAGTATGCCAGAGTGCATTCAGAAAATCTCACATTTTAAGATGCACTCTGGATATTGTATCCCACCTTTAAAGGAGCATGCTCTCCTAAGTCCCTTGCATTCAAATGCCGTGGTAATTATCCTCCCTGTGATATGGCTCTGGAGAAAAAAATGAATAGAACAAGGAACATCTCATCTTTTGTCTTTCCCCCTCTTTAATTCCCCTGCTCATTGCCAAGTCATAAAAAAAAAAGTGATCTGCCAAACATAACGAGGGGCTGTAATAAAAAGCCGTATAAAGAAGAGGGGATTTGTATCTTTGTCTCTGTCACCTTGCAAATGTAAATGTCTGGATTGTGACAGAAAATGTTTTATATTCATTTCTCTTTATTTTTTCATTCCTTGTCCCTTTTTTTGTGAAAATGGCAGAAAAAAAAGGTTCTAAATCGTTATTAAAATGAAAGGCGATGAAAATCCATAGCTATAGATATTCTGAATGTACTGAGAAGCTGTCTTTACGTCGTTAAGCTTCTATTTGAATATAACATAGCTGTGATGGAGGTCTCATTTGATTTATGGCTGTGAAATGTTAAACTTGGTGTAAATCAGCAGCTGTCCACAGCGTTTTTCATCTCTTCTTCTCTCTCTCTCTCTCTCTCTCTCTCTCTCTCTTTCACCAGGCTGAACCAGAGGGCTTCTCCCATTTCCACCTCTACGTGTGTGCAGCCTTCCTGGTGAGGTGGAGGAAAGAGATTCTGGAGGAGAGGGATTTTCAGGTAACGTGCACGTGAGACACAGGGGGTGCTGTAAGCCTCTGTGAAGTGAGAAACAGATTGGCATCACACACATACAATAAAGATATACACACTGTTTTCATACCCAGGTGGTCACACTGATGGTGGTATACTGTACATAGCCTCATGTTTATGTAAATTAATCTCAGTTGTCCCAGTTGCATAGAAAAAAAAACACACACACACATTAAAACAGTCCACCAGGCTGTTGTTGTGGAGTTGTTCATGGCCTACATCCCTCTCCACTACCTCGCTGGTCATTAACTGTGAGGTTCAAAAGTCGTTGTGAGTGCATTAGTAGATGACAGTAAACAGCTGCCAGAAGGTGACTTTGGTTGCCAGCTCACTGGGGGGACCTGGCTTCTTAACAGTACAACACAGTCGAATATCATCACATACAAACATCATCCTTGCTCTTTGGCTGCTCTCTCCTTTTCTCTGTTTTACCTTTTTTTTTGTATACAGTTTTTTTTCCATCATTGCTTTACCTTGCATCTCATTTGCTGTGTCCTTATTTCTGTACAGTGTGATCATATGCATGTTGATTTTTTATTATTTTCGTTTTATTTACAGTGCCCACTGAGTCTGTATTATCTTCATTACCTCACAAGCACACACATTTACACAAATACACAAATTTAAGAGCACTTATCTCCCAGCTCCATATAGTTTTACCTACTGGCTGGTTTTCCATACAGACTACCAAGTGCTGTGCCAAGGGCAAAATATCCATCCTCATGAAGATGAGAGAAATAGAGGAAGCGTAAAGAAAGGCAATCAGGGTAGGAATGACAGGGTAGAAGTAAGAATAGATTAAATTTTAGAGCAATATAAATATATGTGGAGACCACATTTATGGTCTAGCACACTTTTGTGTAATGCTGTTCCCCTATGCTATTATCACAAAGACACAATTTTATTCTGAGCAAAGTTACAGATGATTAATTAAAACTGACAGCATCAGGCTGGAGTCTGAACACGCTGGAGGCTTAACAGCAATAACTACCCTTCAAAATGGACACGGCAAACCAAAGGACTGCTGTATCACTGGTTTCCAGATAAATGAAAGTGAACCTGTCCTCCAGAGGTTGATCTTGTCTTTAGATGACACTGGATGTGTGTACTCTAGGAACGAAATCTAGACAGAGAACATTTGTTAAAGGTATATGTATTGTTTTATTTAACTGTAGTAAGTTGTAGTAAGTTACAATGAGTAAAAATGTTTTGTTTTTTTTTTTACTTTTTTGAAGCTTTTGAGCTTAAAATCTGAAAGTAGTTTCCCACAGTGTAAGTAGAGAATTTGTGTGAATGACACCTTGGATCATAGTAGCAGTCCTTGAGAATATTGCCACTGTGCTGGATTTTATTTATTAAGACGACTGCAGAGTTATATTTTTTCCTTGCTTGAATGTGGAATGGCTCTTAGCTCTTCAGAGGTCCTGCGCATTTGAGTTTTACTGTAACTCCCCTCAGGTGGTTATTTTGAAGAAAAGAGGAATGAAAACCAATGCAATTACAGCTAATACAAGGGGGCTGAAATTACATAACGTGCGTTCTTGACAGTGACATTCAAGCCCTGCGCTCCACCTTTTCTGTGACTCCCACTGTGCAACAAATCAGAAAAAGTCTTCAACAGCAACGCTAGTCAGAGGGTTTGGGTTCTAAAGAACCTGTGTTTTAGATGAAGGCCAGCTGATTAAAGCTGATTCACCCACTGAGTGAGACACTGGAGGCTGTCGGAGTTTGAAGATGAGACATCAACTTAACATCTATTCTTACTTTCATACTTTTCTTAGCCTCTCAAACCCTCTCCCCTTTTCTCTCAGTCAACTTCAAGCTCAAATAAGATTGCTACTTTTTTTTTACATTTCAGATTGACCTTAAAGATTTGTCTTTTTAATGGATTTCTGTATCGTTTTGAACTACAGTATGTGTGCAGAAAAACCTTGAAAACCTTTGTTTAGTTACAGTGTGTCCACTCTTGCGATGAAATGTTTTTTTAAATCCTTGCATTTATGGAAATCGTTGTCATTTGAATAAGACTAAGCAGGCATACTGAGAGCAGATAAAGGCTGTGGGGAAGTAACAATGGCGGATTGAAAAATCATAATGATTTAAGTTCCTAAATACCATCGACTTTATTACAGCTTGGTCGGCTTCAGTTTTTGCATGATCAGAATGTGTGAACCTACAAGTATGAGAGACTTTTGACTTCACATGGCTTTATTGTGAAAAAAAAAACTCTTCTTTAATCTCTGAGCTTATAATTTCCTCCCCTCTGCTTGTTATGCATGCTAGCTGTGTCAGTCTGTCGGTCAGTCGGTCAGTCGACCGCTGTGGGACAGCAGGTTGAAACTGTCCCTCATCCAGTGAAATAGCTCAACATGTATTAGACAGAACAACATTTTGCACAACATTCATGGTCCACAGACGAAGAATTCCAATAACTTTGGTGATCCCTTGACTTTTTTTTTTTCTGTAGCACCACCATGAAATTTATCTAATTCTAATCATCCTCAGCTGACCTTTGTGTCTAGTGATAATGAGCTAACATCCTCCCAATAAAATACAAAACTGTGAGCATGTTACCATGCTGATGTTAACATTTAGCTCAAAGCACCACTGTGAGTGCAGCCTAACAGAGCTGTCAGCAAAGCCTTAGATTTTTAGTTAGGTTTTAAAACATTTTTCTGCTGTTGGACAAATAATTGAAAACCAAGTCCGCAGTGGGTATCTGCAACACGTACTCAGTCATACACCCTACAGTCTGTTAAAAACTTTTCTGCAGTAGTAGTTCTGAAATGAAGAAACCCCAGGAGTACCTACTCTTCATGGAGACTGCAAGAAACTTTAGAAAATACTCGCCCTGCTGTGGCAATATGGTAAAAGACTTTGTAGATGCCATGAATTCCTAAATAGTTCCCTCAACTGCAGTAAGAACTAGGCCTTCATTTAAAGCAGGCTTATATTAGAGACAGGCACTTATTTCTAATTCTCCCATATTTTAAATTGCAGTAATATTTCTCCCTGTTTTCTTTTCTACTCCAGTTTTAAATTTCTTTTGCTCCCACTTGCTGCTAATGGATATTCAATACTTCATCTATGTTTGCCTGTTGTCGTGATAAATTCACTATCGTGTACATCCCTTATAGCGCTAATGTCATCGATACAACAGCAGTCACACCATACACCTTGTTTCTCTTGTCACTCTCAGGAGTCTGGTCTCCTCCACACACATGGAGAAGCACACACGTACTCATAAGCAGACACAGCCAAATGTCATCCTGGCATTTTCCCCTGCCCGGTATACAGCAAATGAGCTCTCATCGCCTATTTGTTTATGTCTTCATGGGAAGTCTGTTGTCTGTACTTAATGGAACACAGATGTCCTGTGTGTATGTGCATGTGCATGTGTGTGTGTGTGTGTGTGTGTGTGTGTGTGTGTGTGTGTGTGTGTGTGTGTGTGTGTGTGTGTGTGTGTGTGTGTGTGTGTGTGTGAGTCGCCTGGCTCAGTTTGTCTGGATTTATATATATTTATACATTCAGATTAAAAGTGTGCATTTGTGTTGAAGTTACACTAAGACTTTATAAATGTTTCTTTGAATTAGAACAAACAAACAAACAAACATGTCTGTGGTTCTTAAAAAGGCATTTGTCTGGTGGCACAGGGCTGTGGCTTTCAGAGAAAATTGTTCATTTTCTCCAATTGATCTACCAAATATAATGCAGTTTACTAAGTATTTTTCTGATGCAGATAAGTGTCAGTGGGGAGAGAGAAAAGTATTTCTTCTCTTCTCAGCTTTAGTGGTTTAATTCCAAGAGATTTCTGCCTCTGATCCACTGAGCCTCAGAGTTCAAACGTGGGCCTGCCAGGTTCTTAAGGGCCTGTTGAACAGCTCTTATCTCCACATGCTTTACCCAGAAACCCTCACAGCATCCTCTCATGTCTGCCTTTCTTTCTCTTTCAGTCTTTCTCTATGTGGCTCCGTCTGTTTCAAGTCACTAATTCCTAGCTGCATTGTTTCTGCCATTATATTTTTCTCTGCTGCTAAGTTTCATAATTTGTTTTGTTTCTGTTTCACCAGGGATCTCTTTCACTCATTCATGTTCTTTTTTCCTCCATTTTTCACTCCATATGTTGGTTCATCATTGATATCATGAGTAGAGGGGCTGGTGGGGAGTGTGTTGGTCAGATGGTCCACCAGTTTGGTCCAGAACAAAGACTGAAATATCTCAGCAACTGTATGATGCATCTCTATGAAATATTGTACAGGTATTTATGATCCCCAGAGGATGAAGCCTCCTGGTCATAAATGTTCCTGGTCCCCAGAAGATGGCGGTTTATTACGGCTTGTTAGGGCAGTGCAATATCACACTTGTCAAAAACAAAACATTGTTTTATATTATCCTATTACAGATGTCGGCCTAACCTTTTTAGCTTAAAACATGCATGCACACAAACAACACGTGCTCCCAGCAATATAATAAAGGTTTCCAACCTGTTCTCATCAATCTGCTCATTATTACACTGAATTACTTCTCCAGTTGCTCCAGGTCTGGAGTATAACTAGACTTGTAGCAGCTAGTTAACACAGCACAACATTAACAGCTTGTTGTTTTGTTTAATATCTATAAATAATTGTTTTTCATTTATTTGTACTTTGCTGAGATGGAAGCCTGTTTATCCCTGAAATAAATGAACATTATAAATTAAATAATAACTTCATAATATCATAGTACTTTCAAATCATTATACTTTGTGAAATAGCTCACCACTTCTCAAAGCTGCAGAGATGTTAATTTGAAAAGCTCGCAAGTTCAAACTCACAAATGCAAACATGAGAGTTAAAAAAAAAAGTTTTTCTTTTGAGGTCACTTTAATATGCATAACCCTCTAATTCTGCTCAGTCACTGCAGTGTAGTCACTCACTGTAGAAAAAAAGCGTGAGCTAATTGCAGTCACTGTAAAGTGTAGAGCGCGAGGAGCAGCGGTGTGTGACAAACTGCTGGCGAGTTACATGCTTGGGGACCTGAAAGGGAACACAAATGATTGATTCACTTTAATAGTTTTAATTAAAAAATGCATGCAGAAAGTAATTTAAAAAGGATAATTCATGCATTGTTATCAAACATAGTAAGGAGAGTAACTGTGAATCTCCTCCCCTGGTCGTGGGATTGGATTGGTTAAGCCGCTAAATGAAAAGCAGGAGGAGTATGGCATTCCCCAAGCAATCTGCCTTCCACCGTTCCACTCCAGCTAGCACACTACTGCTAACTGCAGGCCTGGACTGCATGGATAAGTCAGTGCTTGCACACACTTGCATTTTTATGCACTTTCTGTCACTCAGAGCCTCGCAGGACAACATAAACATGCACATAAACAATTCTTTCTCACACTGTACCGTTTAATGCACACACTCATGCATCACCTGTCACACATGTTCACTTTTGATCACACACCAGCGGAGAGATATTATGCAGGTATGTGTTTGCGCTGCTGTTTTTAGGACATGCCAGCACAGTCAGCACCGTTCCCATTAGTCTGTATTACCTGCAGACACCCAACAGGGCTACAGCAGAACTTACTCTCTGGTTTGTAAGCCCACATATGTGGAGCAGTGTGACTGTGGCTCTGTACCTGGGCCTGGAAATTTGACAATGGGCCAGTCTGAACTATCTGAAATCATCCCCTCAAAGTTCAGATGAAGCAAATTACCATGTTTTTCTGTAATATTTTGAAACAAGCCAATAACCACTACCCAGAAATTCAGGGAAATGGGGGTTCTTGTTAGGTTTTGGCACAAATGTCAACTTGTCATGTATGCCATGAAGAAGTTGACATTTATATGCCATGAAGAAGTTTGAAAGACTCAGTTGCCATATTTCCTGGTGCTTGAGCAGGGATCCTTCTCTAGCCTTTTGCTTTTAAATCTGTTCAAATAAGGCCTGTACGTTTTCCACAAATTCTTCAGCGTATATGATACAGCTTCAGCTCATAGCTTTGAAGCTGGCAGTGATGTAGTGCATGGAGCAGAAACCCTACATTGCAGTTTTTTTTCTTGACTTTCACTGTGTAGATCCAGAGTTTTGAAAAGGCACATACATACTGTGTACACACACTTTCATCTCTGCCTGTGCTGTGTCTGAATCTCTTCAGGTGTATTTAGATGTACAACTTCTGTTGACATGTTTTCTTTCAACCTTTTATACATCAGAACGTACAGTATATATGACGCCCTCTTCTCTTGGTAATGTGAATATAAAAAGTCAATTTTCCCACAGCAAAGCATATCTACATATTGTGTAGAAACATTAGTCCTTGAATTTACTAAAAGGTGATTATAGAAACAGCTGAGTGCTTCATTATGCATGAGACCTACCTTATTAATGTTGTAGTCTGTACATTTTCCCATCATGCTCATGTATATATTCTGCCTACTGTATTTACTGCAATATTTACTCAATCAATCAATCATTTAAAAAAAAGGCAGCATGAAAGTTAATCTACAGATTTCCAACGACATGTTCCCATCTGTGTCCATTCACAACAAAACCAAGAGCATTATTTTCAAGCATGGATTTCTCAGTCATCAGCGTAACCACCTGATCACAGACATCTAATACTGTTTCCTTGAGATTTCAGATTAAGCCTTGCTGAATAGCCCACGCTCTGAGGATCCCCATCGTGATTGTTAATGTAAGACCGAACGTTTGTGTGAATGCAAAGCTGTTAGTTCTGTGTAAGTGGAATCTCACTGTCACTACAGTTTGGGTTTTTTTCCAAAAATATTTGCAGAAGAGCTGTAGTGAGGGTGGCAAGTGAGAAGTGGAAGAGTGAAAGAGGGAGACAAAGATTTGTTTTCAGCGTAATTAATGGTGTGTGAAAAACTGTGGACCTTTGCAAATGTCAGCATCTGTCCTCAGATCAGTTACGTGTAGAGAGCGCCTTGGGTTAGGCAGCCTTAGCAATAAAGGAAAGGAGGGCACTCCAGAGGAACCAGGGTGTTCTGGAAATGTCAGCACTATTTCAATCACCGTGACTGGGAACACAACTTTGTTTAGGATTAATTTTATATTGCAGAGAGGATGAAAACCTCAAATTCTGGCAAGAAATGTTTTTAACTCAGTGATTATATATATTTTATTTGAGGAACAATATGCAAGCAGCCTACAGTTGCATAATTTTTGTGTGCGCATTGTTGAATGAATTAGAAACTGCAGCATCCATGCATCCAATGTACTACATGCCAAATAACACTGTTTGTAAAGCTGAGAACACTACTTGGAATAAAAGAAGAACTAAGGTACTATACAGAGAGACAAGTAAGGAGGTGCACCTCTGTGTTGTGTTCAGCTGTGATGGCAAAGTATAAAAGGGAAAAAAATCAGGACATGTGGCGATAAATGCAATCAGCTTACTTTCTGCGTGATATCAGTAGAACATATTCATGTTGTGTAAATAGAATAAGTGTCCTTTTAACTGTGTGCCAGCGTCTGAACTCGTTTGCCTATAGATAGATCAGCTTCTGTTTTTTAAGAGGCCATAGCTGCAGTTCAGTGTCAGTATTCTCCACTACAACAATGAAGGTTTGTTTTTGTTTTGATTTTTTGTTGTTTTTAATTTATGACACTGATTTCCACTTTGTGGCTTTGATATATCTTGATAATTGTGCTTTCCCTGCCACTTTCCTTTATAATAACGAAAGAAAAACACCCATAATCCCCCCTCCCCCTCTCTAATTAGAGTGTTAATTTACCCTATTATTTTGCTTGGAGACAAACTTCACAATGATCTCTTTTAAAAAGTTTATTTTTGGAAAAACAAAACTCAAATCCATTCAGTCTAATTATCAGAACAAAGTGTGTCCCTGTCAGGACGCCAGGACAAATGCTTGAAAATTGGAACTCGCACTATTTAATCGGGACATCTGGTCACTCTAGATGTTTTACTCTGCCAACACAAATGCTGTAAACAATGTAGTCCATAGGGCCCTCTACTGGAAAATGGCACTTTTTCTGTATTTACCGCCTTTTGCATGCACAGTCCCTTTTCTGTTATGTGATATTTAAAAAAAAAAAAAAAAAATTATCATTCGATCATTCTATCAAATTGAGCCACCAGTGTCACCATGAACACCACTAGCATCAAAAACTGATCATAGAGATGAGTAAACACCTCTCTAAATTAGTGTCAACAAATTTAACCTGCACAAAGATGTTTCCAATAAACTGGCAACAATGTATTTTAAAATTGAAATGACATTAGGACAGGGCTTTGTAAAGAAGGTGACTAGTTAATTTTTTTAGAGTACAATATTAATAATAATTAATTTGAATTTGGGTATTGTGTCCATACATGTGGGAGCTCTGATAAGCTCATTCAATGAGTAAATGAGTTTCTTTGCTTTGTTTTTCCTTCTTCTTTTAACCTATAGTATATATGTGTGTGCATGAGCAATAGCAAGTCCCCATTGAGATCACCACCTTGCAATTTCCAGTAAAGAGCCGATGCTCTCCTCTGATTAATTCCAAACTTTTCACCCATTCATCATGACAAGACCTCCTCATCTTCTCCCTCAGAAGTTTATTCCCAAACTTGGCTGGTATCGAGCAGACCCTCTCAGGGGTTTGAAGCTTCTCTGATGGATGGCACTGTGGTCAATAGTGCTGAAAAAGAGACAAGGCCACCCCCGGTAAACAACTTTTAATAATCACCCCGCTGATTGAGTGCCATGCCCGATGTGGTGTATGAATCTGTTTGTGCCAAAACAAGAGGAGAAGAGAAAAAAAAAATGAGAGGAAAACAGAGGACTTAATATGGTGAAAGTAATTATGTAGCCTTCCACCCCATCCTGCCTTTGATTCCATGACATCCTTCTTTCATTGCTCTCCTTCCTCCTACATGCTCTCCATCACTGACAACTAAAGTTCGCTTTAAGGCTAACTTGCGTGGGCTTGTATGCTGAATTATTGTGCTGCACGATTTTGATGACCAAAGCTGCTTGGAAAGTCGGCAGTGATCAGTCATGGTGTGGCGTTGCATAGACAAAACAGTGAGTGTGTGTGTTTGTGCTGAAATATGTGCACAAACACAGTTGTATGTTAGCTGTGCAACTGAGAGGTGTTGTAGCTCTGTTGATCTCTGCGTGCAAGCAGAGGTCTGCCATTGCCAGGAGTCTCTGAAAAAGCATTTATCTGCTCAAAACAATCGTGTGTGAGGTGATTAGTTTGCCGTCTGACTGTCATTACCGACATTATCACTGGCTGAGGTTTATCCAGGGGAGAGAGGGAAATAGAGATAGGAAGAGTCAGAGTTTTATGGCTTTTTTGCCCTGAGATAACAGAATAACAGGAGTTGCTCTGTCAGCCCATAAGCCAACTGCATGCCCCCCTGCTCAACTCTGTTAAGACACAAAAATGCCAAATAAACAGCAAAATCGACCCACTCGTAAGGAATAAACAGACTGCAGCAGGAGGAGGGGGGCAAATAGATTTTTAAGAGAAAGAGAAGAAAGGAGATTTGAGGAATGGGCTGGGTCACGAATTGAGACATAAATATTGAATTTTAAATTTAAATGCTCTTATATGCAGCCAAAGTGAGAACTGAGGCGCTCCTGCTCTCTCTCTTTTTTCAGGGATCATGAGCTCTTGATTAGGGTGGCATTAACCTGTCTGAACTTGGCAGTGGGTGAAGGCTGGAGCTAAACTGTTAAGGCTCTATTTTAATTTTGTCGAATTTAATATGTTAAAGTTCATGGGGCCTCTGCGTGGTAAAGTATGCTCATCATATTGCCAGTTTTGTAGAGCCGTAGACAGCATGGTACTCCACAAGCGGGGATGTACAACATAAATGTATTGCAGTGGATGGGTCATACATTTCTGAAGTAGTTTTGCTCATGTTTGGAACGGTACAAAAAGAAAAACGTTTGCCAAATTTTGGGCGATAATGGTTGATGCCGAGGGGGCATACGGTTAAATATTGACGGCTCTTGAACTTTGAAGTTGTATGTACTGAAAAGTGAAACAAGCCAAGCGGAGTGAAATATCACTGTAAATGCTCCAATACACAGAAGAAGCACAGACAACTGTTTTAGTACTTAGATTGCTTCTGGCTGCATTTTTTTTCAAAGGTTGTGAACTTGTCATTGGGCTGACATTGACTGGTACGGAATGGGTGAAAGGCTAAAGCCTGCTCCCTGTGAGTGTAAACTGTGGAGAGCGATGAGATCCAAGTTCTTTTTCTCATACCAGAATAACTATTTGCATTTTAGTTTAAATAAAATCCATTAAAACAAATCTTTCTGTGAGGTATCAGCAGAGGTTGGAGTAGCCAAATGATAACCTCAACACATACACCCACACTTGTGGTTTTATGTGTCCTGAAAGCTTTCAGCCAATCTATCATCCATTTTCTCAAGCTTTAATCTTATTCACACTCCCACAGTATTTAAATTACCAAAGGTTCTACCCACATCCCACATGTCGCCTTATCTTTTTCCTTCAGTAAATGACAGAGCAGGATTTTGTGAATTACTTTGCTTTCCACAGTTCAGGACTGATACTGACCTAATGCACATTAAGCACGTTGGAAATGCCTGAATGTCAAAGGAGAAAATGGTCCGGATTTATTTACACACTCATTTCTTTTCCTTCCAGTAGTTTTCCGGGCTTGGTTAAAAGTTACAGACAGCAAAAGCACATAACTGGGCCAAATTAAAGTCTTAGCTTCGTTAGTGCAACTCTAGTATTAAAACAGTAACAGACTCATAGATATACAGTTGGACATTTTGGGAAATGTGCTTATTCACTTTGTTGCCAAGCGTGAGATGAGAAGATTGATACCTGTACAAAACCGAAATGAACAACATTACGAATTGTGGTTTTACAGGAGATTACGTGACAGACTGTTTCACAGCTGGGAGCAGTACCTTCCTGGATTCTCCATGGGTTGCCTGGCAACCAATCCAGGTTTTTGTATGGATTAAACAAACCTGATATGTTAATGAGTGAGCTTTAGAAGTATTAATACATGGATTTTATTATTTTCGAACTGAGCCCGGCTAGTTGTTTCCCCTGTTCCCTGTCTTTATGCTATGCTAAGCTATAAGGCTTATGGCAGTAGTTTCATATTTACAGACATGAAAGTGGTATCAATCTTCTCTTCTAATGCTCTGCAAGAAAGCGAATAAACATATTTACTACGATGTCAAACAATTTCTTTAAACTACTTAAGGTGTTTTGCATTTTCCTACAAAATGGGTTCTTGCTGAGAAAAGGTTCTTCTTGCAGTTCCTCTGTGAACTGCATGTAAACAAATCCACATCATGTTGATTAGTTGCAACAAAGAATCACTTAAAAAAATAACAAACAATTTGCTAAACATGTTTGTTTGGCAACAGAAATACCACATTATCCATAGAAACAACATCACAAGCAGTCTATATTAATCCACTAGGCTTTTTACCGGCTTTTTACAAGACAGCTTGGCTGTGCCATCCTATGTTAGCTCTTACCTCCACATGCTACAGTGCCCCACTCCTACATTAGCACCCACTGTTTGCCAGAGTGCCCATTTTGTGTAATTATACGAACTACAGCAAGCTAATGGCCCCGACAGAGCAGTGCCTAGGCCCATTACACCTCAGGGTGCTGCAAAACACCATTACCACCACCAGCAACCTGGAGAGCCTGTGCTCGTGGGTGACAGTCTGTGTGTGTATCTGCATTTTCCTGTGTGTTCATGTAGATGTGTTGGTTGAGGGAGGTCGAAGGTGTAATGATACATGTCAAAGAAACACAACAGCTACTACAGATGATTGCCATTTTTAGCCACAAACGTGTGTCTGTTAGTAAGTTTGTGCGCACCACACCTGTCGTCGCTCCCCCATTAATTTCTCCAGGGCTTTAGCTGCTCGCTGCTGGTGGCTGTAGTCGACACTGCAGGAAAGACAGCGAGGCACCTCCAACGACTTTGGCCACTCAGTATACTCACTTCACTTAGCACCGTCTCATTCTGCCAGCAAATAGACTGTTTGGTTCTCAGGAAGAGTGAGCTTTAATTGTGTGTTTATCTGTGTGTATATGTGTCGTCTGTGTACGATGTGAAGCCACCATTACTGCTGATAGCTTCAGTCAGTGTCTTAGTTGTATTTGAGCTAATATTTCTCTCTGACTCAATTTGAGATTTCAGCTCTTATATCTAATACTTGTTCATAACTCACATACATAGCATTCATCCAACTCAGTGTTCACTAATATGACTCTAAACTTTCCTAGTAAAGCAGATTTTGAAATGTGGTGTCTTCATGTTAGTCAGCCCTGCTTAGCGTCAGGTTTTTGTTTGGCTTTTGTTTTATTTACTCCATACCGGCTTTTAAGTTTCTGATTCTACACCGAACACATCTGGCTGTATAAATGTGAAGTGGAAACGGGGATAGACTGTATTAAATCTTGTCACCCCCATTCAGATCCAGGTTAAAATAATAACTATACACTCAGTGAATAAATTTCACTTGGCAGTGGCCTTGGCTTTCTGTGTAACCATTACATGATCCCATTCTCTTTTTGAAGAAAGAGCCTTAGCACTGACTCTATTGACAATCTGCTTTCCCCTCAGTATCAATAGCCATTAACCACTTAAGCCTTGCCAAGCGTAGGAGATGGAGTGCTAATTGCGTTTTTTTTTCCTTTCTTTTTTTTTTTTGTAGCGTACTGTATTACTGTATACAGTAATGGTGGATCAATGTGTTTGTTAGTATTGTTGGATAAATGGATATTCATGCCTGAATAACCACAAGCACCCACACACACAAAAAGGCTAGCTACATAAATACCATACACACTGATAGCAAATACACACTCACACACAAATCCTCTTTTTCTGTCTGCTCTGTACCTCCAATTTACTACATCATCTCTTACACTGATTCCTTCCTATAACACAGAGACACACACTGTAGTAAACAGCCATACATCATACCACACACATTTGTTACATCTCGCTCGTTACCGATGGCTTAGACAGTCTTCACTACCCCCAAAAACACATGCGCAGCATACATTTAATTTCATGGACTGCACAGATTCCCTTTTTCTCTCATGCAAACGTGCACACTCATTCACGCAGGCACTCGTGGCCTCTCAGCGTGAAGTGGTGCCACCTGTGTGGAGTGGAGTGAGTGCAGCATTCCCCCCTGACAGCGAGATGTATGCAATTAAACCGTATTAAAGTCATTAGCCCAACAGAAGTGATAGCCAGCAGATGGTTACCGTGCAGAAATATGCTCTTAATGAAGCTCCTCAGTCACTATGGATGTGTACTTGTGTGGCGGAGCATGCATGAGTACACTCATGTGTATGTTGTGTGTATGTTTGTTTGGGTGTGTTGCCTAACGGCAGTGACACTCGAAGCAGCACTTGATTAGACAGTGGTTGGTCCTTCTCCTGTAGGATAGCAATTAGTGCCTATTGTTGATTTATAAAGATATGGTATCACATGGTAAATTTCCCACCCCCTACTTATCTGTCTCTCTGCTGTGGAGGCTAAAGCAGGCTGCAAGGAGGACATCTGAAATGAGTCAGGGGTCACTGTAGAGATTCTTGAATTGTTTCAGTTTTTAGAGCTTCAAAATGAGCCCCATCTCCAAATAATCCCCAAAGCGATGGCAGCTGATGTTTTTAATATGACTAGTTAAATTTGAAGTAGCTGTCTTTCGTTTATTGGTATAATTGGGGTGCAAACGACCAGAGAGTAAAAACTCAACGGGTAGTACAGTGTCCTCTGCACTCTGTCATCTGAATCAAGACATGGAGGCACATACAAGAAGGAGATATATATATGTATTATACGCTAAAACTGATATAAATAACTGATAATGAACTAAATACTCTAAGAATTTGTTTTAATATGGTTTTTCCACAAAGAAAAAGTTTTTCCCTGCATATATTTCCTTTCCATTCTGTAGTTTATGTGTACTATATGTGCAACTTTATGTTTATGCTAACTGTAAGTTATATTTGGACCATGACTGGTTTCCAGACTAGTTGTGATTTCTCAAAATCATCTTGTACATCAACTCAAATTAAAGTTAACTAACAGAGAAACTTCCCTCCTTCAGGAGATGAATAAAAAAAAAACAGCCTTTTAGTTTCAAACACCGCACGTACATTTTTCTACAATGTGAAGGTCAAACATTCAAGTAAAGTAAAAAATAACCCAGATACATTTTTGAGTGGAGAGGGACTTTAGATGTCAGTAAGCATTTAAGTTAGTTACATACCTGCCGTTGTCAATAGTATTAGGCAGAATTTCCTCATTCCTGGTATTAAAGGTTTGGTTTAAAGCAAAAATATAATTGGGATCATCAGCAGCATCCCAATTATCTGGTTCAGTAACTGTCAGGCCTTCAGAATTCATTTAACATGACTCTTTTAGTCCAGCAATGCTCCTTAGCATATATTAATATCATTACAAGTCATGTGTAGCCAGGATACAGCACAGGGAAGCTTCCTGTTTGCCTGAAGAGCCTGGGGCAGTGAAGTCCAGTAGAGGAGGTACATGGTGTCTCGCCCCAGGCATCCAGGACCCCTGGGGTGATGCACAGAAAACATATTGTACACACACATCAGTACATAGATTCACATGAACTGCGCTCTCTATGGCTGAGTAACACATGAACTACATGTTATTAAATCAGCTGCAGTATGAAAAGCGCTCCGATGGCTTTTTTCCCCCTTTTTTTTCTTAATAATTTATTTATCTTTTACCTGTTTTCTCTTTGCTCTGTTTCAATCAGCAAATAGTTATTGCTGATTTGTTTTCAGCCTAACGTGCCCCACAGGTGTTCAGCAGGACATCTGCAGTTCAGATATTAGTTGATTTTTTTTTTTGGCATCTGATTGTTTTCATGTGAGCAGACATAAGATAAACAAAGACACAACACACGCACCCTCCCCTGCAGTCCGTTAGCTGTGAGCGAAATGGTTGGATTTCAGATGTGTGTGTGTGTGAATGGGGGAGTGGGTGAGTGATGAAAGGAGAGAGCTGATAGTGATGCTCTATTGAATACAGATGAGAGAAAGGCAAGCTGAATCCTGATCAGGCTGCCCTTCTCTCTTTCTTCTGCTCTCACTCTCTCTCTCTCTCTCTCTCTCTCTCTCTCTCTCTCTCTCTCTCTCTCTCTCTCTCTCTCTCTCTCTCCATCCCTCAGAGTGGAAATACTTCAGAGAAGTGTGTCTTTCTGAACCAAAGGGGGGAAGTCATTAGGTCAACCTTTCAAAGTCAAGGTCCAGGTCTTCTCAAAGGAGCATCTAATATAGTGGTTTTATTTAATGTAGAGTTAACATGCAGCTGGATTTTCATGATTGTAATACGGAGCAGTATTTTAGACAGAATCTGATCATGAACTGAGAGGTTGTTTTTTTTTCCATGCTTGACGACACTGGACAAAGGTCAAATTTGTTCGCATTTTTAGCAGAGCTCTCGCTCCTTGTGAATTTTTTTTTAAATACTCCAACAGGGTTTCAGCACATTTCAACGGCCTAAGGCTCACAAAAGTCAGCCACCGCAGTAATCACCAGCTACTCTCTTAGTGAGGCTAAGAAAAACAACAAATTTCCAAATTTGCTGCATCTCAAAACTGATATTCAGCTGGGTTTACCTATTAGTTATTCAGGAGACAGAGGTGAAACACATCCTCAGCCTAATCTGTATAATCTGGCCAGGAATGGCAGCTTTGAGCTTCATTAGTTGAAGAAAACTTGCACTTTTCCACCCTCAGTCAGAATACAAATGCTTTTTGTTGAAAAGTCATCGGGGTCGTCTCACCGGCTCATTAAAAACAAGCTAGGAAGGAAAAAATTAATGGAGCCAAACACCTTCAATTTAATTTGTAGGAGGGTAAAATAATACAAAGCGCCTCACTGTTGTAAATATACCCACTTAAAGTTTTGTGCAGTTTGACTTTCTCAGCAGTTGTGGAAAGATGAGAGTGGAATGTGCATAGAAATTTGGAAGCACTTCGACACGCTGATGAAATAGAGGTTAAATATAAGGCTACAGCACAGACTCATTACAATTATATTCAAAGGCTTGAATCAGTGTTAAAATACTTTTTGTTACGGAGTCGCATCCTTCGAGAGACCAGCAAACTGCTCAAGAGTCAGATGAGTGTAGACACCAGAAGACCCAACGTGATTTGTCCGTCGATGTGATTATCAACACCATGATTGGTTGTAAACCCTGTTGTCACGGCAATGATTTCAGCCTTGATGATGAGAACTCCCCGGGACACTGATCCGCGGCATGCACGTACATGCACACGCACACACACACAGAATCAGTCTGTCTCACTACTAACCAGTCTCATTCCCCTTTGAGAGAGAGGCATTAGTCGGCAAGATTGAACTTGCGTATGTGTGTGTGTTGCTGTTGTCTGTCTTCGTACTTGCACAGTAATGTACAGAACAGGAATCTGGGGAAAGGATTGAACTTCTCTCAATTGTACTTGACACTTTATCCTTTCTTTCCCTTTTTCCCCCCATACACCGACCCGCCTCTTTATCTTTTTTCTCCTTCTCTCTCGCAGCTGTTATTAAACCACTTTGACTGAGTTAATAACATCTCTGTCACACAAACACACTGGCAGAGGCAGAAAGCAAGTGTAACTGTGCCTGTCTGCCACGCTAACATTACACTCGCACATACCAGATCCCAAAGGGTATACTTTGTAGGATCCAAAATGCAGCTACAGCCTGGAATAATATTTTATGCTGTACTTGCATTTAGGTGGTTGTACGTAGCTTTGTAGTTTTCAAATAAATCTCACATTTGGTCTTAACATGTGATCTGTATCTGGACCCAGTATAGAGGTAATGATCACAGCCTTTGTACTGGGTGTTGTCTTCTGAGTCCAGTAAAGACTTGAGGCTGGAATAGTTTTTCACCGTAACTGAACAAACCGTACAACTGAACCAGAGAAATGTGTTATATATTCCTATCATACATTCAGATGGTGCAGTTTTTAAAAGCACTCTGTGATATTTTCTTACAAGGAAACATATCAATAGCTGCAACACAGTCAGCAACATTACATGCTGGTGAGTATTCAGCCCTTAGCACTTCTGCTTCTTCAATCTGCTGCTGTATTGGCTGTACTTATTCTCCTATACCAGTTAAGGGGTTATCTGCTGCTTTTTGCCAGACTTTCTGGAGATAGAAGGATGAGACATAATTGACCTCTTAAGTTGCATGTTTTTTTTTTTGTTTGTTTTTTTAAGCACCCTGCTAAACTGCAGACTTTGCATTTACAACTGGCCGAGAGTCAATGACAGTGCAAACCATTCTACCTCCCAGTGTAAATTAGGTCTTGATATTAATACCAGTATTTGAATTTTCTCTGAATTTTTTCCTTCTCTTGTGGACATTGCCTACCTGTGTTTCAGGAGCATCTGCTTCGTGTTATATCACTCTCAGATCCAAGTAGCGCTTCCACTCCTGTTTCATGTGGCTTATTTCTTCTTTATTACTTTGAGAAAGCCCTAAGTGGTTCTTTGTCAGGTGCAGAAGAATTAAAATGCCAATGAAAGAGTCTGACCTAAACCCACGCTGTTGAGATTGAAAATTAGCTTGCTGGGTTCTGCATAGATACCATGCTCTGTAGTGTAATAAAATACGTCACGCTCTCTACCCTCTTTACACCTGCAGATTTATCTTTGCCTTTACTGTCTTCTTGCATCCGTATTTTTCATTTCTCCTCTTCTGATCAATATTTTCTGTTCTTCCTTATCTCTAAAACAGTTCCCGCTTTTTCCATTTTCCTCTGTCTCTTTGCGCATTTTGTATTTCTTGGTCTCTCTTCTAAATGTTTTGTTTTCCTTTTTTTTTTTTTTTCAACAGGGGCTAATGATCCTCCTGCAGAACCTTCCCACAATGCACTGGGGCAACGAGGAAGTGAGCGTTCTGCTGGCTGAAGCCTATAGGTTGAAGTTTGCCTTTGCCGACGCGCCCAACCACTACAAGAGATGATGAGCGTGGCTCTCTGCAGCTGTTCCCCTTCTCCTTCTCCTCTTCCTCCTCCTCCACCTCCTCTTCTTCCTCATTTCCCTTCCCCACAGCCATCTGCTGAACTTACAGGCCTCTATCCCCACATGGAAGGACCTCCTCTTTTCTTAACCTCCCTTTCCCAAATTGCCCAATGGGCCTTTCAGCTACTAAGAGATTCGAATCAACCAATGACTTGGGGGCGTGCGGTGTAGCATTCTAACATGTTGATGTGGAGCCTTTTTTTAAATTATTTTTCTCTGATCAGCTCTGAAACGTGCACTCCTGCAGTCCAGTGCGGAGCCCTCTTCTTCATCACTGAAGGCCACAACTTTCTCTTGGAGTTTTGTCTGCTCAAGCTGACGCCTCAAAGTACAACCTCAGGCCTGATGCAGGACCACGAGCTGTTGCTCAGCACCGCCTGGGGTGTAGTCTGGCTCAGAAAAATGTTCTTTTCTGCTTACTGTTATTTCCAATACCATGGCAATACATTGTTCTTTGTTCCCTGAGGCAAAAATGTGACCTTTTTTTTTTTCAGTTAGCAAAGGAAAAGAAAGATGGCAAAAGGGCACTGTGCTAGATGGTTTACATATCTGAGCCCCTCTCCTGGTCACAACACAACCTGAAGGAAGATGACCTCTCCTGTTTTTTCTTTGTTCGCTCTCCTGCTTCGTGCCAGGAGAGACACAGATTGTTTTTCCTATATGAGCGCACCAGAATTTTACAGAGAGAGAGAGAGAGTGAGAGAGATTGTCGGTCGATGAGGGGAAGCATCACGTCTCCCTCCTTCCACAAACCAAGCACACCAGCTCAATAGCCCCGGCTTTATCCCGTCCTCCCACTCCGCACGCCAACATCACAGCGTTTGAGTGTAACAGTAAAAAGCTGCAGGTCAGGAGAGTCAAACATACGCAGACAAACGTCAAAGAAAGTAATAAGAAAGAAAGATAATAATTAGCCATTAGGAGTAAGAAAGCTACTTATTAGGTTTTACTCAGACCTGTCTGTATATGAAGGGCCATATGTTATCTATTAACTCCTCCTAAGACTACCTCAGAGCACACATTAACACACATGTAGTGAGAACTGGAAATCCTCTCATCAAGGCATTAATAGACCAAAAACATATTGATGTGTATATTGTGACAGGGAAAAAAAAAAAAAACACAGCAGGAAGTCGTCAAAATAAACTACTTGAAAGTCAGTTCAGACATTGAATTCTCCTCATGGAAGCTAAATTTGTGAAATTGCGAAGTAAATATCAAAATGATCAGTTTTGGCTTAATTAAGACACGTCGTTTCTCACCCATTCCTCTCCTCCTGTCTTACGGGCTCGGACTTAATGAGTATAGAAAAAAAAGGCACAGTCTAGTACGTTGTCCATTGGTTTGGTGTTGGTGGGCATTGTCTTTGACAATTGGCAGAGAATAGACTTCACAGGACTTTGTCTGTTTTCCATGTGGAGGCACTCTTTTGATAGTTTGGTGATTCCAGCAGCACAGATGAAATGTGTTTAGTAAATGTGCAATAGTTCACAGAATAAGTTCAAATAAAGAGAAATATTTCATTACACATTCTCTGGACGTAGTTCCACCTCAAAAATACTCAACTTACATCGGTCTGTGTCCAGATGAGCATTAGTGAGTGACTCTTATTAATATATCACCCATACGTTTCCTATAAACATATGAAAATAGTGCATGTTGTATTTTGTTTTTGCAGCGAGTGTAATTACACATGCTTGATCCATATTGGTTCTCTTAAATGAATCATGTGTAATCAGCACTGGGCTGCTGCAAAATTAACAAAATATTGTAACTTGTTATTCTGCCCTGCTTCCCAATTAATGCAGTGAGAATCCTCAGAGATGTTGGAGAACATCCTGGAGTTTTACTGGACACGCTGACGAAAACAAAGTTGTCCCTTCACTCAGCTTCAGGACGATCGTGGATCATCTCTCTCCGTGCCGTCATGTAAAAAACACAAGGAAAACCAGGGCACAGCTCTGTGCACCATCGCCTTCTTCTCCAACTGGTTTTCCAAAAGCAGTTTTCTTCTTCTTTTTTTTCCTTTTTTTTAAAAAATGCGTTATAATTCCAGGGGGGACAGACCCTCTGCTGTAAATAAAAAAAAATGATGGAGTAAAGCAGAGTCGTGGCTTTAAAATGATTTGGTTACGCTGAGTTTTGGTGGGAGAAATCCATTTTTAATGTCATTTCCCACACTGCTCCTCTCGAATGTGACAGCTTAACATAACCTTTAATGTAAAATCCTTTAGTCTGTAGAGCGCTGCAGATAAATGAACAAAAACAGCAGGTGCATTTAAATACAACCTTATTATCATTGTGCACATGGCCTTCCGCTTAACACCGCTCATTGTAATTGTAGCATTACAGTACATTTGTCCTTTTCAGCGTCTTTGTTCCGTACATTGTCCTGTTCATTTAGAGCAAATGGGATGTCGCCAAAGTCAGTAGCACCATATTGGTGTAATGTTGGGAGGAGGTGATAGGGGTGGTGCACTGGGTGAGGGTGGGGGGTGGGTAATCAGACATTCATGACATAACACAAAGCTGTTAACGTTTGCAGCCTCCTGTCGCGACTCCGCCAGGATCCATTATTGTCACCCGAGCCCCGCAAAGACGGTGTGCATAGGTGTGTGAAGGGGAGATGGAAGGAGAGAGAGAGAGAGAGAGAGAGTTGTGTTTCTTTGGAAGTTTCAGTGCTTTTTCTGTGAGAGCTGTCAGTCTTTGATCACATGTTGGGAATTTTTTTTTTTTTTTTAAACAGTCTGCACCAGTTTCACAAGCCCCTCATCTCCAATTCTGTCTGACAAGGAAAAACTGCACTTAATTTTAAAGTTTATAACCTTTTTTCCTCTCTCTCTCTTTTTGTATGAGATATATTCTTTCAATCAGCGTTTTAAAGATTTGTCTTCTTTTCCTTTCTGGTTTTATTGTTTTTATGCCGTTTACATGACAAGTCTATTAAGTTGTGCCTGACTCTGGAGACACGAGCCAACATCCTCGATATGTTTTTGACCTCACATTAACTTGGAAAGGTTTTAGAGTTCTGCAAGCAATAGTATGACATTTTGAATTTGCTGTGAAAAGATTTTTTGGTGCACATCTGGTTTTTGGGGTGTGTAAACCACCAACGTAAACTGTTTAATTATACTCTGGGCATTTACACCATATTAATAGTCAAAACTTGGCAACTGACTGTTTGCTAAACCCCTCCCCTGACCAGCGATTGTCCAATCATAGTTTAGCACCTGTTAACTAGGCATGGTAGGCCTGTCGAACTTTAGATTTCTGGACATGCTAAAATGGTGTGCACAGGGTATTTGAAGGAGTGTTGAGGGTCATGTCTGTTTTTTCATAAACCAGAGACACATGAGGTAAAGTGTAAAGAATGTGTTTCTACTGCTGATGCTACTTACAAAGCCAAGAAGCATATAATCAGCTAACTACATTAGTTTGTGAGATTAAAAAAAAGGTAGTATTACTCCAACCCAGTCCTGGATGTTGTCAGAGTTTAGGCAAAGTGTTAACAGCACAGTCCATCAACCCCTGCCAACATTACCCAAGATTATCCTTATCCTAAATGCCCTTTCTCCTGTAACATGAAAAGTGAAACACATACCATCTTAAAATATGAACTAGTATTTAAGCTAAGCAGCATTTTTCTTTATCATACTTATAATAGTACAACTAAGTAGTTAGTCTTTTACATGGATAATCAGCTGGCTTTTTGCCTGGGCTGTGCAGCTTTAACTTCAGTGTTTTCACCACAATCTCATGCATGTAGCTAGTATATGCATAGCAACAGTAACTAAGGGAGGCGGGGCTTAGCGAACAGTCAATCATTGTCAGGTATTATTATCCAAAGTCCTACTTTTCAAGTTCTTATGTTGCCTTATTGCACATCTTAATATTAAACACTGTGGGGGAATAAGTGATGCCAGTAGTGACCAGGGTTGCCCGGGACAACAAACAGTGTTGGAGGTGGACAGTTACTGTACTCTCTGTGAGTGAGTGAGTGTGTGTGTGTGTGTGTGAGAATGTGTGTGTGAATGTGTGAGTCATGGGCAAACACTGTAGGCTCGACTCCCCACCCACCCCCTCACCCTTCTTCTTTTTAAATCATTAGCCGAATTTCTCAGTTTTTGCTGTAGTGTCATATGCAGTAACTTCCCTTTAACCAGAATTAGCTGCCTATCAGACTTTAATGAGAGAAGGTTTCATAAACAAACACACTCAGTTGCTGCCGGTGTCAAATTAGCCTGCCTGTAACCCACTGGCTCTCAGCACACACACACACACACACGTCTCCATGGTGATGAAGGCCTAGGTGCTATCTGGCTGGAGCCCTTTTTCTATTAACACACACACAGACACATAGAGGCAAACTTCAAACATTCTTTGGAGCATCTTCAGGAGGGTATCCTTAAGTAACATTTTCAACTGCTTTCATTTCTTTCAGAGTATTTTTTTTCCCTCACTCTACTTCTCCAGACATGAAAATATGTTTATGAAAACCAAACTGGGGGGGAAAAAAAATCCTCCCCCATGTCTTTTGCCTCTTGAGTACTCAGAAAAAAATCTAATAATACTAGAGCGTTGTGGGTGACAGGAGTAGTGGTTCTTGAATTTAAAATGTGTACAGAGAAGATTTTGAAACAAAAATCTGTAAATAGAAAGTGTAAATAAATATATATGACAAAATTGCTTTGAATATGGCATCATGTTGTTGTATATGTGGTTCAAGCACTGTTGTGTGAGTTTGTGCGTGTGTGTGAGAGATAGAGCGGAGGATATGGGCAGAAAGAAATTCACTGCATTGCTAAATATTCCATGTCCAATTGCAGTCAATTAAACTGGAGGTATGACACACAGTGTTTCAGAGCATCATGTCTCCCCTGCCTCTCTATCCAAACAGCCTGGAAACCTTGTGTCTGCACATGCATTAGTCAGCGCGGCGAGCGGGCCAGGGCTAACAGCTGCGCTCATGTGCACTGTGTAGCTAATTGTATCGGCTGTATTCATGCACCATTCCCATACACACAGTCTAACAGGTAAACACTTCTTGTCTGATCCCTCTGGAAGCAATGGCAGCACCAGTCTGATTAATGAGGCTTTCTCATGTGTGTGCGTGCGTGTTTGTGCGTGTGCGTGTCTCTGTTGCAGAGGACGGAGAAGGAAAAGAAGACAGAGAAGACACAAAAACGAGAGCCAGCTGCATTCACTTGCAAATGTGAGTGCATACCTGTGTGTGTGAGTGTGTGTGTGTTTGTGAATGAGTGAGTGTGTGTGTGTGTGTGTGTGTGTGTGTGTGTGTGTGTGTGTGTGTGTGTGTGTGTGTGAGTGTGAGTGTGAGTGTGAGTGTGAGTGTGAGTGTGTGTGGTGAGCCCATGCAGCAGCAGCAGCGCCAGTAGAAGCTCCCTTGCTCTCGTTAAGCTGACTGATGTTCACACAGGCAGCCAATTATGGAGTGCCGGTCACTGAGGACTCCAGTCAATTCATGGGAAATTAAAAATACATTAAAACCAACAATGGTCGCAGGAAGGTGCCTGCTAGTGCATGTGCGTGCTCGCTCACACACACACACATACACACTAGGGTAGTAAGAGAATGAAAGATGGAAGAAGTGCCAACAAAGAACCAGCTGGAGCTCACTGTGAAGCTAAAGAGATATAGCACAAATATTAACACAGTTAACTTTTCCTTTTTTCCTCACGGCCATTTTCCTCTCTACATATTGAAGCTGTTTACTGTTTATTTGTACAGTATGTCACTATTATAGCATCATCCTTTGCTGTTTACCTCCCAATGCCCTCCTAACTCCTCTAATTTACAGGCCCATAAACCAGTATTTACCAGCGTGAGTCCTTTTCATCAAGGGCTCACACAGGGCAAATGCTGCAGCATTCTGGGATCAGCAAGGCAGAAATGTTGAGACAGACTTTCATGGAATTTTAAGCCCGCGTCTGAAATCAATTTCCTGATTGAATTTTTTTTTTTTTCCAAAGAGAGGATCTGGGCAACAGCAGCTTTATTGTCACAATGAAGGATAACACGCAGTCTGAGGGTGTCTCTGGAGAGGATTTTAGATGCACTGTGGAGGCCCTGGCAGCTGGGATGTAAATCAGTTTCAGTTTAAAGTTTCTGCAGAGGCAACGGAGGGAACCAAATATGTTGGGCGGTGAATGGAAAATGATCTCTGGCTTCTTCAGAGCAGCAAATGTAGTGTTTAAATTTGAAAATACGTCTCAGTTTGTTGTTAATCCGTCTCCATTTCATCTGCAAAAGTATAGCGACCTTTTCAGAAACTACAGCATCAGTCTACAGTGTTTCAGGTGGCCCTGGTGTTTCACACTGTACACGAGTGTTGTCTCTGCCATGACTGTTCCAACAACAGCAACTTCATTTTTGTTGCAATCTTTTGATTTCTCATCCAGCTGAGAAGGTAAACCAAAACACCTGCACAGTGACCGTGATAATCTTTCAGCTAGGACACACAGCAGGCGCAGCTAATCTTAGCTGAAAGATTATCACAGTCACTGTGCAGGTGTTTCGGTTTGCTTTAACATGCTGTTAAATGTTGGCCCTGCCTGGTTGAGTTTGACATTTGATTTACAAGTGACTGGCAGGTAAAACGCAGAAGTCGTGCTGCGAGTCGGCACGTTTACAAAGACCGGTTCTGAAAAAGCTGGAACTGAGTAGGAGAACATGAGGCCAGCTGATGGATTTAGCAGCTGTTCTGCCACAAGTGGACTTCACAGCAACTAGACATCACAGGGAGAGAAATAAGACCTGTAATAACTTCATTTACAATATTTAATACTTTAAGAGACATGTTTTATTTCAGTCAGCTGGTGAAATAGTAAAAGTAGCTTAGTAACACTGGGATTTATCAGTTGCTGACACTTAGTGACTGAAAAAAAAGTTCCCTTCCTTGCTCCTAAGATGTGCAGCAGCGTGCTCTTCAGAGATTAAATTCGAGGGCTATTTAAAGAAGGCACTTCATTTGAACTCTTGCAACAAAGCACTGAACTGTCTTTTCATTTCTTCAAGTCAAATTTTCAAACCTCGGTGTCTGATGATTTAAATCAAGAAGATAATTAAGCAGCTTGACTGTTGTGAACTTTGACTTTGGCATCAGTTTCACCTGTAGCAGGTGAGAATTTCTCTCTGTAACCATGATTCGCACTGATACTGAATATTCATACTTGACTTCGCACAATTTAGATAGTCAACTCAGTTGACTTTTATTATAGGATTATATTTGCTCAATAAGAAAAGCGAACTCCCCCGAATTAGCTGCGACTGCTTACTCATCGCGTCAAGCCAAACTTCATCAGGACCCATCTGATCTGCTGTGTGTCTTCTCATCAGCACTGAGAGCATCATGGTGACCGAGATCGACAAGACTTCACACACGTGTCACTCTACATCCATCTCCACAGTCAGGTGGCGTTCAGACAGACAAAACACAGCCCGCTCGTTCATTTTTAATGAGACCAGGCAGGGTTTCGACAACATCATCCAAGGCTGTTTTCTTTGGCCTATCAGCTGCCGTGTGCGTCGATCAGCTCGCCTTGTTAGATGGTGCTGGAGTGCGATGCTTGCCCAGCTAATGTTAGTCGCTAGCTGATGCCGTGAGATGTGTCCGGGCTGACTGCATTTTGTTCAATGCTGTGCTGTTTTCAGTCAGAACACCCATTAAATTAGAAACTTTAACAGAACATCTAATTTTCAACCAAAACTTCAAATTCAGAGCTCTACCAAGAGGCTTTCCAAAATTTGTACATTTAAAAATATCAGCTTTGACTCGTAGAGTCAGCAGAGCAAACTTTTTTTTTTTTTTTTGAGAAAGTCAGTGCTTGACTGTCATTCAATAAAACTTGCACAAACATGACCAGCTTTGTTCTGCCTTCAGGCAAAGTTAGAGGCCACCTTTGTGTTCCCTCTGCCTCTCTAATTGCTTATTTTATTGAAATTTGGCAAATCACACACATGTCACCAACTACAATATGTTTTCCTGCTTTGTTGTCAGACATTGGCACGAGTAAAGGTTGCCTTTATAACCCTTTATTTTGATACAGTCGTCTGACACTGAGAAACATTTAAACGGTGACACCTACCTATCAAAGAACAAAAGGGTCTGGCTTGTTTTAAATAACTTTTCATAGTGTGTGATGTTTTGTACCAAAGTGCAAACGTTCAAAGCTCTACCTCTCAGTGGTCACCTGGTTACACTTTATGCCACTGACAGAGGAACTGCTGCTGTGTTTCAGTGTTGCTCATGACTGCCACCCACGAGACGGCAGACTGTTTTCTTTTCATACCGATACAGATGTTCACCTTCAGTCTTGACAAATAATTTCATCCTCTCAAATAACTGCAGGAAGCACAGCATGGATTATTTGTCTGCTACAGAGACGATGCAGCCAGAGCTGCGTATCTGTGATGCATGTTTTTTTTTTCTTTTCTTTTTCTTTTTTTTTTTTTTATATCCCTGAAAATTCATAGAGCAGTAAGCTGACTGATGATGAGTCACGCCTTGACACCTCTGGAGGCTGCTCAGAAAAGGGTCTAACCCACAGCGCAACATGCTGAACTGTGCCGCATCACGCCTCGCAATCTGTTCCTGTCCAATGTGCCTTTTACAGGCTGCAAATGTATTTCACAGCGTAGGCTCACAGTGAAGGAGAGTGGGAGGTTTTACACATCAGCTGCAACAAAACTCAACGTTGTTGGTCTTGTTTGTTGAATACTGATATCTCGAGTTCCAGCCAGGGGTTTTTAGCGGTACGGGCAAAGGTTGTGGAGCAGCTCAATTAATCTGAACAACAAGGATTATGATTTGATTAGTCTAGATTCAGAGTGTGAAAACTAGTTATCTAAAAGTTATGGATAAACAGCTGAAATGTCCAGCCTCAGCTAAAGCAGACTTCACTTCACATGTATTGTTGTAGTGTTAATTTCCACTTTTATACAACATATAGAGTTAGAGTTTAGAGAGTGTTATAATCTGCTTTTAGTGACAAGTGAATATGAGTTTGAAATCCTCTCTCGTAACAGTTTCACCTTTTTTTTTTTTTTTTTGCAGAGAAGTCCTTCAAATGGATAAGCTACCTAGATTTACAGCACCTACAGTAAAAGTTGCTCTCATCCCCTCAATGCTGTGGTGGCTGTTTTTCCGAGGTGATTGGGTAAAAAAAAAAAAAACGCAGCGTTTCAGGTCCACACCAATTTAAAAACTGCAATACGAATGTCTTAACCCTCTCACGTTGGGGGTGTATGTGTGCACATGTGTGTGTGTGTGTGTGTGTGTGGATGTGTACATCCTCTATCACATTTAGGCTACCAAGCTGCTGTGTTAGCTAAAATAGCAGCCGACCCCGCTGGCCTAAGCCTAAGTGACTCTGTAGCGATAAAGACAGAATGGTTAGCAATGACACACTCAGGGTATGTAATTAACTGGTGTGTAGGTGTGTGTGTGTGTTACTGTTACTCCTGCTTTTCATTTGGCTGCTTAACCAGTTCAATCCTGCCAACTGGACAGTAGATCCATTCACACACACTAATGGGAAATACTCTCACTGGCTTTTTTTTTTTTTTTGCATTAGTTTGAGGTTAAACTGATAAATTACAATTCAGTCCTCTAACCTCGTCAGTGTGGTCCTGCACTCAAGGTGTCCAGGGATTAACACAGCGTGTGTGTGTGTGTGTGTGGAGGCATTTGTCTCAATCCATGTATGCATCTGTCTGCTTATTTACGCTTGTGTGTGTATGTGCTCAAATTGTTAATGTGTGTGTGTGTGTGTGTGTGTGTGTGTGTGTGTGTGTGTGTGTGTGTGTGTGTGTGTGTGTGTGTGTGTGTGTGTGTGTGTTTGAGGGAGAGGAAGCTCTTCCACAGTTTGATCCAGTCGTGTCACTTCTGTTGCCAGATGACAGTTTACACAGTGCCACGCTGCATTGCCTTTAGCACCACAAAACCTCATGCTGTGACAATGTGCCACCTGGCAAGTTGCCATAGTGTGTGTCAGTGTGTTTTTGTGTGTCTTAAAATAAAAGCGAGAGAGACAAAGAGAGGGGGTTTAGGCTGAAGGCTCGCTGTACTGTGATGTGTTTAAGATGTGTGCGGGTCTGTGTTTATGCTGGCGTTACGTGGTTCGATACTGTGTTTTTCTCTGTTAAAAATCTTCATATAACAAGTTTTGAGATTCTCTGAAGAACTTATGTTGTGTAATTTAATATTGGGGTAGGATCCCTTGTTCCAGTGGCAGATACATGTGGCTGTACCTTTCTGCACTTGAGTTAAGCTTCCACCTGTGTTTCACTCCTTCGCTCTTCAGATTAAAACCGAGTTCAGGTCAAAGTTGAAACGCTGGCAACGAGTCAGGCAGATGAGGACAGCAGGTCAGAGCTGCCGCTGTCCCACCGGGGTGTATCACCGGGGTTCGGCTGGCCCCTGTGGACCGGGGATGTGAGCGCAGAGACAAACACGCAAACAGAAGTACAAATCCAACAGCTGTCGAAAAGCAAACACACACTAACTGCTGTTTGACTGTGTATGTCTGCGTTTGTATTTGACTTAGGATGTTTCAGCAGCCGGATTACTTTTCTGTGAGACTAGTGGAGCCATCAGAGGGCAGTGAGCAGCTTCAGGAGACACTTTGTGGTTATCAAGTTAACACTCTAACCCTCAACTCACCCCTCACCTTCTCCTCTCCCACTGGACCGCTCTAAAAAAAAGAGGGACTAAAGAGGACTGTAAATCTACTGCAGCCTCTACAAGGCTGAGCTAAACTGTTGGTTTTGGTACTTTAGGAGAACTTGCTGTTTAGCTTACAGACCACCTTGGCTGGTTTACACAGGCTGAAGTACCAGACACCGCTACAGGCGGGCTGAGTGTGCACCTGCTCGACTCTTTTCGTTAGCACAATGCGAGAGTAGGAAAACAGCACGCAAGCGTGTGGGCAAACATAGGTGGCTCACAAAAGAGCAGCTTGATGCTACTCTAACAATAGGAAAAAGTAACTTATGAAAAGGCGACGCAACTCAGATGTTTCTTCTGCAACGTTGGGCAGGATTCAAAATAATAAGACGCTTAACCACACAGCGTTAACCCGTCTTCAGACAGCAGGCTCAGTACATCCTGAAGGCAGCACAGAAGCATTTTGTAAGATTTCCCACTGTCATCCAATAAAATGAGCTTATCTTTTCCTGTAGGTGTTTTTCAGTGTCAAAAATCAAGTTTTAAAAGTGAAGAAAGTTGGGCATGGTTTAAAATTTAGTCTGAGTACATTACAGCCAGTGAGACCTAAAGGCTAAAAATCTGTGAATCATTTTCTTTAGTGCTTTCACACCCAGTCACACTCCATAAGAAAACATATATGAAAAGGCTTTATCCACAGTGTGTGTGGATAAAGCCTTTTCATATACACAAACATCCGCCTCTGCACATATGGACGGAAAAAGCCTTGACCTGTGAAACCTACGATGACATTCCTGGGTCACAGTTACACACTCAGCCATTGACCCATTGTTTTGGAGACAAACATTACACACACACACCCTGTCCTCTCCATCTATTACCGTTCTTTTCTCCCCTTCCTTCCTTCCTTCCTTCCTTCCTCCTGCCCTCTTTCTGGTGCAGGGGTGAATCACACAGCTTTCGGAGGACTTGTTACTCAAGCTGCCTTGTTAGCAGTTCTGATTAATCTTCATTTGAATTTCAGAGGAGGAATAACTCCAGTATTTCATGGAGGTGGTGGTTTTAGGGATTGGCAGGGATTTCATTGTTCAGCACGGCGTGACAGAGGGAGAGAAGGAGGCTCGTACTTCCTGCGTATTGTAGATATGACTCGAACACTGCTGTAAAGAGGGGAAGAGACTTTCACAGCTATCTTAAAATATATGTATATATGTTGGAACATGCATCTAAACGATTGCTTGTACAGCTGATAAAAGTCTTAATTAAAATAAGTTGAATTCAGTAGCAAGACGTGGGCCTGTATAGAAATACAAGTGTCCAGCCAAGTGGTTATTGTGACCCAGCACATATTAGCCTGTTGTCCCTCGTTCATAGAGCGTTTGTCCTTGTGCAGGAGTCAGCTATTTAAAGTTCCTGCCTCCCTTTTCTGGCTTGTGGATAACACACTGAACTCCATTTAGAGCCCAATGTCACTGACCACTTTCCGTCAGCCAGCTTTTCCTTCAGCCTTTCAAAATAAAAGAAAATAAAAATAAAAGAAGTCTCACCTTAAGGTACTTAAGAGACCGACAACAAAGAGGTTCATATGTTCAAAAAAAAAAAGTAGGGTTTGCTGCGGCAGAGCAGACAATATGCATTGCTGCGAACTGTAGTTATTTAATTTCACATTCAGCGCTTTATTTAAAGGCCTTGAGTCCTAGTTCTGTGATCCAACTCTGAAAGAGTGTAACATGACTTTTTGTGCGACTTCATTATTTCGGCTTTATTGTTACAGGTCTGTTGTTGTGATTGTCTCCTGATGGACTGAATTGTTGCTTTAGAAACTTTAACACTCAGTGTGACTTTAGCAGGAAAAGTTTTGGCACTTTAACAATTAAATTAAACTTTCATGTCAGTTTCCTGTTTGTAATTCTGGTCTTTGAAAGGTCTGTAAGTTCCAGTATCTTCTAGGGTTGTCACTTTTTCAAGAAATGAAAATAACTGAACACAATACTTATAATGTATATATAAATGATTTTTAAGTTCCCATATTGTTACCAAAACTTTGTATCTTGTTCCCTTTAACCTGTGTGTTGATACATACTGTACAGGTTATTACAAAAACAACTGTGTGTATTTAATTATGCTGTAAATTACCAAGGTCTATTGTTGCTACTTGCTGGCATTGTCTAAAACCAACAGCTCAGACTTTTTTTTTTTTTTTTAACAGTCCAAATCTGATTGTAGGTAACAATTCAGAGGTCTGAAAGCGGGCTCAGTAAAAATGTCACTGAAGTCGGCCTGTAATTGCCTTCAACACACTTACCACTCAAGTAATATTTTCTGTTGCCCGAGTTTAGTTTGATTTGTTAAATCTGTTCCACCTCAGTTATTTCTTTAGTATATGGGAATGCTTTGCAGTGCCGGCTCACTCCAGTTGAAACTGACAAAACTGTATTTCTCATTTCAAAAAGGAACATAACTGAATAGTTGTGAAGATACGTTTTTTTTTTTTTTTTTTATACCCTCACTTGTCAATATTGGATTAAACCCAGGCGCAAAAGGAAATCTGCTCTCCAATATGTTGACAGATGTATCACTAGAAATATAAAATAGACTAGAAGGGGGCTGCATTCATTGTAAAATACAGCCGCACTAATTTGGATTGAGAAGGAGGCCACAATGTCAAAATAAATCCTTTGTGATACCTTGTTGGTACAGTACGTCTCTTTCACTTTATTACAGTGGAAAGAGCTTTACTCAGAAAGAGCAGCGAGTGTGAGGCAGCTACTTGACGACTGTGTAGTGCAATCATTTTGTGACTGTTGAGCTAATTGAAGTGATGCATCTACCTTGACACTTGCGTACATTTCCAATGCTAATCTGCCTATCTGACAGCTGCGCTGGGGCCCTGAATCAGTTTAAATTTTAAAGTATCATTGCGAGTCTGCTTTAATCCTTCCTTGTCTTTGTGCTCTCAGTTTGCTCAAATTACATTCTTTGATCTGGGTTTTCCAATAGCTCATGTTGGTCCAGGCTTAAATATCTGAACAGCTACTGCACTGCCATTAAATTTGGTACAGAGATAAACTCTAATCATTTGGTCATTATCCACTGCATCCACAGATCCAGTTTACTTGCAATAAAGTAAATACTGAAATTAAGTTTTGCAGTAAACACTTGCAAAACTAACCAACCACCTCAGCTGTTTTTAGTGCTAATTAACACATCAGCATGCTAAAATGCAAAACTAAGATGCAAAACTAAAATGGTGGACATGGTTAGCATTATACCTGCTTCATATCAGCAGCTTAACATTAGTACTTTGAGCATGCAGACATTAGCATTTCGCTCAAAGCCACACTGAGCTGATAGCGTAGCTGTTGTCTTGTTTCCCACCTATACTCCTCTGACACTTTGCATCACCCACTTTGTCCTTTCACAGTCTGTCTCCTTTTCTTTACCCCACCAGGAACAGGCATGGAGGCCCTGAAACATCTTAATTCTACACTATATATACATTATTATTTATACCTTGATTCCAGATAAAGCACCCACTAGACAATTAACGAGTAGCTTGCTTGAGTTAGCAGCCAATGGTCCACATATTGTTTTCAAGTAGGCCTTAGTTAGCTGTGACAAAGGAGCACTAATTCAAATGTGTGCTTTTATGTTTCAGTAATGATGTATCCCATTTTGTAAATGAAATGGTAAAAGAGTTTTAAAGACAAATTGATTGGTTTCTGAGCCTTAAAAGCCTTGTGTTTGAATACTGTCATGTCTGGCTAATTAGAGAAGATTAATGGGTTTTTATTTATTTATTTATTTTTTATCTTGCTCCTGAAGCTTCTCTGCTTAACGCACCACTTCTAAATGAAAGCCAAATGGACTTTGTGAGGTTATAACGGGCTCCCACTCGGCTGTCGGAGGAAGTTGCTGGGCAGCAGCTGGTAAAGTTACGTAAGATTAACCTGTGAAAGAACATCTGATAATAGAGATGGAAGGAATCTGGACACATTCGGGCGAGACACATGCAGAAGCACATGATGACTGCACGTGTAAGGCTCTGTCATATAAACACAGACTCATTACATAACTTAACCATACACTACAGCAGTACACATTTCTGTCTATATGCCCTGTCTATACTCACTCCTCCATCTCTCTCACCTGTTGCCATGGAGCACTTCGGATATTACAACACTTCCTATAGGGGTTTGGACATTATTCTAAGCAATCTTGTTCTTTTCACAGCTGCTGTCATGGCAACCATATTATCACATCAAATCTCACACTGTGTCTTAATTTGGATAAGTCCACTAATACACTTACATATAGTACACTGTGAACACTGTGTACTTAATGGCATAGTGTGTGAATTTTGACTTGGTAGTGTTATCTCATATCGAACATGGCCATTGTGCATGTACTGGAAATTTGACCGTGATTGGTATCTTCTGACTGTTTTGCTCACTTGACTAAGATGAATGTTTTATTTCCTTGTGTGACCCCTGTTTCACACAACATTGTTCATTAGTGCCAGCCCAGGTGCAATATAATGCTATTGTTATTTAAAAAGTAATATCAAACAGCATTATTGATAACTGCTATCAATCAATCAAACTCATGCTAAATGGTGGTTTTTGGAATATTGGAATAACCAATATTCAAAGCCATTTATTGCTTTATAAACATGTGATAGCTACAGTAATGCTGTAAAGATTTAAGGGATTTAGTGAGCACTGCAGTCACCTTTGTCAAAGCTTATTAATTTAGACCAGCTACTACTGATATTTAGCACATGGATGTGTAAGATGTAAACAAATTAACATTCCTCAGACAGTGAGTGAGATTAGGTTATAGAACAAAATATACAATTATATACCTGTAATCTGTTAAAAAAAAAAAAGCTACTTTAATTGCAATTAAATTGTCTTGAGAAGTGTCAGCAAGTTTAGTGCACTAATGTGCTCTTGAATGAGTGTGTTTCTTTTTTCTTTATCTAAGTGTTAGAGATCTCTGACAGTCAGTCAGCAGTCTGGCTGGCTGGCTTTGATGAGACCTGCTGGGTAATCCACAAAGGGGTTTCTCCATATCAGGGCGCAGGAGGAGGGAAAGGGTAAGGACGGGACTGGTATGGGCAAAATGCAAAAGAGGATACACCACAACTCTGTCCACACTTGAATAGATGGACGTGGCATGAGACTAGACTTTAAATTTGCCTATTGAGGAATCATCTTGCAAACCACATTAGTGTCAAAATGCAGGGCAGCAGGGGTTTGCTCACAGGCTTTGCCAGGGCAGGAAAATACACTTCTGCCCGTCAACCAAAATAAAAGTGAAAGATGTCCATTGATTCATATGGGAAGACTGATCCCACCTGTTAAATCCTGGATCAGAACCTCGTGATCTGGAAAGTGAGTAGAAAAACTTATCAGCAAGAGGCTCTTCTTACCAGTTACAGTCATTCAGAAACCACAAAACTGGTCTACATTCACAAATTGTGAAAAGATATGACTTTAGGGTCTTTAGTCAGAGCCCCTGCTGGGACATCCTGGTGGGCACCTTTCCTGCCTGATCAGGGATGGATGTGGGTGCCATATTGCTAGTTTGCATCCAGCTTGGTGCACAGGATATTCTGGTCTCCACTTCTGTGTTTTATTTATAAGTGCACGGCTCTTTCTCTTCATGCCAAGTTTTTTCTTTGTTCTGCTTGTAGTGCTTTGCTGAATTTCTGAGGAGTTCAAGAGGTTCTGAGATGGATCATCATCAGGGCTGAAACAATAGCAAACCCCAGTAAATTGCCATGCTCAGAGAACTGCAGTTACTCCAGGTAACTACTATTTTCCTTTTGCTCCTTCTGTCATTAGCAGTTTAAGATACAACAAGCTTTACAGCACTTGCAGAAAGTGAGTGGTTGCTGCTGCTGCCTCCATTGTTCCCAGTGTAAACAGAATAGCTGCTGTTTTCATGAATGCATATGGTTATTGCTTTCATCTAAGCTGATGAGTTACTTAACTTGTTGTTGTGGCAATGTGTAACCGTGGCAACCACAGAAACAATGCAAGAGCTAACGTTACTGGTGTGAGTTACCTGAATTATACTTAATTCTGCGTCAAAGTTTGGTTATCGACTCTGGGCAGTGAACAGTTGCCATGATTTTAATTTGCAAAAGTTGCAAACTTACTGAATCAGCTCATACTGCAAACTACAGTATTTCCTCTATTTTAAGTTGCTTTATTTGGCTATGTGATAAGGTGCAGTTTTTACAGTGAAGGATTAAACTTGGCAGATAGCAAAACCCTGTGGCATATGGTGCAGGATCGGAGCCGGTGGCTGAGGTGGGGGAGTTGCACCCTGCTGCCGCCCATTCAAAATACAGAGCAATACCAACACACCAAATACCAACAATGCTCTCGGGTCCCAGACACAGCAGTAACTGCTTGCCGCCTTATGCTTATGCTTACAGAAGACTTTTTGACATGTCACAGCAGGTAAAGCACAGGTGTAAATAATAAAATCAATGATGGGCGAATTCTGTTCAGCTGCTTCATTATCAGGGGCCTGGTACTGTGCATGCTGGCTCACTGGTATACTGTCATGGCTGACAGAGACACAATAGAACAGAGTCATATTTTAGTAACACCTGTGCTTTTCTTACTTTTGACAAGTCAAAATGTCTTTGTCAAAAATGCCTTTTGTGGTTAATGAATGAATGAAAGAGCAGCAGAAGGAGTCAAGTCGTCATCCTGATTGAACTTTAACTAATCTCCAATTTTAAAAAATAATCTTTGTTGGTGCAAATGCAGCCTTAATCTTGCTTGGATAAAAGATTGCCACTAAAGCCAGAGGTGGGGTTTGAGCTGAAGAATGGAGGCCAAGTCACTCTTTCATATCCAACATTTAAAAACTCTGTCCCTTAAGCTGCCTATTATGAGTAGAAACACCCCAGATTAAGACGTTTTGGACAGAATATGCAGGGAAAGAGAAAGCACTGAAAGCTTAGTTAAACAATTGCAGAGAGAAGAGATTCGTGCCAAAATGAAAAGTTGGAGTGTTCATTTAAAACATTAGTTTTTTTTCAACTGATTGTAAGTCAGCATTGAAAAAAAAACTAATAGTTTGTATGTGATCAGAGGAAAGTGGTGATGTTATTTTGAAATATTGATTTTTAAGTAAAGTTGAGAATAATTTATTTCTAGTGTTGAGACTTAATAAAGGTTTCGCTGCCATGAAAAAAAGTTTAAAGAGCAGCTGAAAACCATGTTTTTTTTCTGACCTCCACTGGTTTAACTGCACTTGTTGCTGCAGTGATGTAGAGGTGTACTCCAGAGTGTGTCGGTACACTGTGACATCACTGCTGGGCCCTTGAAAAACATGATGCGGTGTTGCATCTCTTTTTTTGGAGTTGCAATAACCAACTGTGCGTACTCTGTAGTTCTTCCAAAATACATTCCCAACTACAATCGGGTAGCAAACATGCTCCCTTGCTTTTCTTTGTATCGCCACACTTTTTTTAAGTTTCCCAGTGTCTTCTCAAAACCTTTTTGTTTGCCATTTCTACTCAGAACATGTCAGGATTTTGCCTCAAGTATGAGTCTTCACTTCTTGCAGGAAGGTAACCTGCTGTTACTGTGGAGTAACTCCACCACCAACACAAAGCCTCTGATCGAACCCGCAGCTTTTTCTGACACTGGGTAATCTGTCATCTCACCATGTATCTACACCAGTTTCTGACACAGAAATAATTCTCATAGAAGAGAGGAGAAAATTCTTGGAAAAAAGAAACCAGAAAGAATATTTTTTTAAGTTGTAAGAAAGAATTGTGAAGTTTGCTTGTAATGTAATAAACAAGGAGACTTATGTAATATAAAGTACTACAAATGAGGCCATCTGGATGAACACGCAAACATGTACTGTTATTAGCAGGACTCGGTTTGATCTAGAAAGAGTACATCCATCATCCAACAACTGAACTGAACATATATGCATGAAGCCATGTGGAAGTGTAGACCATCTCCTCTGTTCTTGGTAGGGGGTCCCATGGATGTTGTATGCGGAATCACGTCGGTGAATTATCATTTCAGCGCGCTGTATAAATTGTGGATGACGGCAGGGAGGAGAGGGTGGGAGCAGGGAGGAGACTGTGGGAGGAAGCTAGGCAGATTTCAACGCTACCGGCAGCCTCCTGCTGAGACGCTGCCTGTTTCGTTTCAGGCTCTAAACACTTGAGCTGGAGAAGACGGGATAGATGAAGTGAGACCAGGAGAGTGGGAGAAGTAAGACGGAGGGAGGAGGAGGAGGAGAAGGAAGGAGGATAGACTACAAAAGAAGATAACATGAAGTGAGGACTCGGGGAGGAGGGGGTGTTAGAGAGAGGTGGTTGGAGAGTAAGAGAGCAAAGGGTAACAAACAAGATTTCACAGTATGTTCTCTCTGCAAGTGTGCAGCACTCAACCCACCAGATTAACACTATTCATTTGTACTGTAGATTTCCACACTTCAGAGGCCGATTTGTTCAGGCGTCCTGCTGGGTTGCACAAGGGTTTGGGCAATCCGTTTCAGCATATTTAAAACTGCTGGCCTCATCCACCACCTGATGCACCAAACATTCACTTAACAGCTCAGACAAAAGGATTATTTCATTTCTTAAAACAGGTAGTAATCACCATTTTCAGCCTTAGCTCTATTTTCCTCATGATTTTGCAGCAGATGTGTACTTTGGATGTTTCTGGGGTCAGTTTTGTGGACCAGTGATCCGTCTTTATAACATCGATTTCTGAATGATGTTTGACATTTGTTTGATTGTTTTTTTTAGATTTTAATGTGCTAATTCTCCAGAATAAAACAAGTTAGCAGGTTAACATCACTAGAAGAAAAAAGTGAGAGAAATAGAGGCAGAAAGGATATGCTTGCTTTCTCTTGGTGTGTAAAGGAATGAAGTTTGATGCTGAGCTCACAATGTTTCTTTGAGACTGCAAAGTAAACAGCTGTTAATTCCAATGTTGGCTATGCAGTGATAGTAAAAACTTACGTATAGCATTTTTAAAGGTAACTGAAGCTCTGACAATCAATAGTAGTACTAGTAGTAGTAGTAATAGTACCTACAAAGGTTTTCTAGGTATTGTACTGCTGCAGAAAACTTGGTTAAGAAGTATGACATTTACTTTAGTTTGAGATATTTTCATCAAAGTATCCCTTTAGTCACTTGACCTTTCTCTAAACTCCAGCACTAATTGTGTGAGTGTTTCTTTGGCCGAGCTTCAGAGCGACTGCGGCCGCTCTTCCCCCTCACTGAGAAGAGCTTAGGAGGCGAACATTACAGCGCTGCCCTGCTTCTCTTGTGGCCTCTTTTCTGCCAGGTTTCCGGCTCCCCGCCGAGTCCCTCCGTCTCACCGCTGAAATTGAAATTAGGTATTAAACTCTTTTTTGGCCTTGAACCCCACTTTCTGAAAATAAACCCACCTTTCATGCTCTCGCTCACTTTTCTTTCTGTTGTATTTGTGCTCCTGGCTGGTACTGCTCACGCTGGGCTATAGCCGCTTGTGTGTATGAATGTGTGTCTGACTGTGCGTGCACAATGTGGCTTAATGTGTCCATTTGCACAGTTTACTCTATGAGGCAAATTGCCAAAGAACAGGAGACGCATGGAGAAAGCACAGGGGGAAAAAAAACAAAAAACTTGTATTTGAAGAAATGAAAGCAACTCAAAGATGTAATGCCAGTTGCCATGGCAGCAGAGTCATGCTAGCACTTAATTTTTGAGTCCATTATAATAGAGATTGACAGTAATATAGTGTTAGACAGAAGTGGAAATGTCAGGATGGAGAAAAAATCGAGGTGTCATGTACAAGCATCAGTGTTTGCTGAGACCTTGTTGCCATCAGAGAGCTGCTGTGTTCTGGACAAAAGTTCTGTCTAAAGATACGAAGGCGCTGCTCGTGTTTCTGTTTGTACCAAGTGAGTGTGTGAACTGTACAGGAACACAATAGACACTCTTTGTCTCTGCCATGTCTGTTCTGATATTTCATCCTTCTTGAACCTTTTGTGATTCAGATTCAAATACTTTTGTCAGCGAAATGTGTGTATGCAACAGCAAAATGTAAACAACTGCGATTAAACAAAACCAAATGTATTGACAAAGGGATGAAGTACAAATATGCAGACAGCACAATTACAGAGACATGTCATATAAAAGGAGAAAGGGTGATCTGATGAATATTTATTTCATGTGCACAAAGACAGTTATTTTCAAACAAAGAACAAAAAAGAGATGAACTGTCCTCACTCCAAAGTGTTCTAGAAAAGTTCTAAAAAATATATCCTCCAAAAAGAAAACAGGGCTGATTAAAACCAGGCAACAAACTTTTGTTTTAGCAGAAGACGTTTAGCCAGTGGTGCTAATTACACTGTCATTTCATTATTCCCACACATGCAGAATATCTGCCAAATTATTACAGCATCTTCTTCTTTTTTTAAAACAAAACAAAGCTGCATACTTCTACACTTCTCTCTGATTTCTGTATTTCACAGACTCTCACTGAGGCCAGTAAGCTTACATGCCAGGTTTTAGTCTTTCATATTACATATTTATTGAACTAAGAAAATGAACGAATGGCTTAGGACCAGAGTAAGAGCCTGAAAATAGTGACCCCTTTTTTTCTCTTCTTTATTAAATCGAGAATCGATCTTGAGTTGAGAATCAGTTCTGAAATGAATCCCGACACCAAGATTTGAAACCTAATTGAATTGTGAGATTCCTGAGGATTCCCACCTCTAATAAAAGTAGGCTCCTGTAGCAAGACATGCATTTTTAGTGTGTTAATGTTGCAGAATTGCAATCATTATTGCATTAATTTATATGATATTGAATATGTCCTCAGGGACCTAGCAAAGCACTACAGCCCCAGACCTCAGAAGAGAATAAGCCTTTCACTTCTCCTGCTGTGAAGAATCAGGTTTTCCACTTACTCTTCCCCCTTTTCTCCTCCTGCTCCCCAGACCATTTTCACGCATTGACCCGTTATTTGTCTCTGTCACAATGGTCTTTGTCCTGATCAAAGTCCCTCCCTTCGCTCCTTCCATCCATTCTCATCTTCCGCCTATCTCTCTGCTTTACCCTCCTCTCTGCGTAGCATCTGCACCGAAGCAACTTCACCCATGAAGAGCTTGAAAAGGCATCTTGAAAAGGCTTGGCTTGGCAGCTTAAGACGGAAAACAAATTAGGAGTTCACAACTTCAAACGGAGCCTCACCAAGGCAACCCCTGCTCTTCTGCCAAGGGTTTGCCTCGCTTGCTCAAAAGACAGCCCGTGAGAGGAGTTTTAATAAGCGCAAGCTCCATCTGAAATCCTTTGGTGTAATAAAGAAGGATAGTATAGCTACATTTATAATCTCCCTTTCGTTTGACTATGGATTTGTTGCCCCCTCAGACACCGTGCGCTTATAGTTTCTCGAAAAATAGAGTTAATACCGAGCTAAGTCTAAGATGGTGCATCAGAAGTGACAGCAGATTAAAGTTTCGTCACACTTTGAGCAGCACCACCATGAGTAAAAAAGTTTGGTGACTGGTCTGGTGTGAGATTTTGGAGCCGATAGAGAGAAAACAGATGTGCCTCAAGTTTCTTACATAAGTCTCTACTGTATTCTGAAGCTTTACTGACTGCCTGAGAAATCTGCCTGAGAAATGTCAGCAATTACTCCTGTCAGCCATCTTCCTATTCCCTTGTTTACCTAGGAGACTATACCTCGCTATTATTGATCTGCAGTGTGTAAAAGGTCACAGGAGTGAAGATGACAGCAGCCATAGTAACCATGGAGACTCCCTCTCTCTCTCCCTCTCTCTCTCTCTGTCTCTTTGACTGAGCACAGTATCAGTCAGGGGGTAAAACTTTAATGCAGGTTGCTCTGTTGCTCAGGTTTCTTTACAGGTGAGCGAGTCGTAATCTCCTCCCTGTTGCCTTCGCCCCAACTTCAGAGCAAATGTGTGCATACGGGACAAAAACTCACAGAAACACACAAAGACACACACACACACACACACATGACCGGCGTGAATTTTAACGCACAATCCTACGAGCATCGTTCAAGGATTGATTTAAGCCAGTTACAGACAGTGATATTTGTTCACCGCCGGCAGGGAGATTATTTCACAATCTCTCTGGTATTTCGTCAGTTTGGATCAGTGGTGTTTGATAAATCATCTTTCGACTGGACAGCGTCACTACAGGACAGATGCAGTTCCATTAAATTCAAAATACCCGAGAGAACTTAGCTAAAGTTAGGAGAAGATAATTCACGAAGAATATAAATACCTGTGCTCCTTGGTAAAAGTAGATGTCCTTTGGTTATTATACTGGCCAGAAATATGAAAATACACAGTGTGATGATACCGAGAAGCAACTGTCTGATTTTCATTTGGTATAATGTGAAGTTATTGCTCCAGATTTGCTGTTGCATTGAGAGACTGCTTTTTAATTCTCATATCACTGCCTAGTAGAATCTCCATTTTAAGCCTTTTAGTTTCTTGATGAGTGAATCTCTTCATTTCCCACCGTTAGATTATTTGCATTAGATTTCGAATGTTGTTTCATCAGCTTCTTCAGCCTGAGTGGGCCTGATCTTTGCTGAGCGAGCACTGTATGTAACCACAAGCATCCAGCAGGGACGAGCACCCGGGAAACAGGCCTCTGTGCTCCAGCCCACGCAGCATGAGCTCGACAGCTGGTGGTCACACCACTGGAAGGTTGCGCTCAGTGTAAGGAACAAAAACAGGATGTCTAAATCCCCACTGTGCGAGTAAGAGTACCGCTCGTAGAACATGTGCCTGCGTGATCCTCATGGCCCTGATCCTAGTTCTCTTGATTTCTGCTCCAGTCAGTGCAGCCACACTGGTGAGGAAGCCATCTTGTGTAAACACCTGGAACATGTGAGAGGATTCAAAAGCTGTTATACACTCGTGTGTCATGTCAATAAGTGGTAATTTGCTTTCCCTTACTGACTTGACTGTGTTGATGATTTTTAAAGGAACAGTTTGACATTTTGTCTGTGAAACAAAAATCTGACAAACCAAGTGACATCAGTGACCTTGAGAACGACCCCACAGAGATGAAATACCTGGGACTCTGCGCCAGTCAGTCAGAAGTGAAGAAACCTCTTGGACAAGAGGTGAAACTTCTTCTTCCTTCAAGTATCTACAACCAAGTGCAGTCAGATCATCTATCCATACTCTTCACCCCAACATATACCCCGCCTCAGGCCCAACCCACAAAGACTGTTAAGATATGGCCTGAAGGAGCCTCCTCGCAGCTGCAGGATTGTTTGATTGGAACATTCTTCAGGATCTGGATTTTAAAATGATTTTCAACCTGTCCGTGACAATGTCCACCATCCCAGCTTGCCTCACCACTGCCAAAGAAGACTGTCATCAGCGGCCTCAATGATTACTGTCCTTTCACACTTGATGCTGCTGCTCCATGTGCTGACGTACTGCATGGTACACCAGCTGTTCAACAGCGGACAGAAGAGCCCTTCAGAGGGTCATCGATGCCGCCCCGATCATCAGCCACTCTTTGTCCCCTTTGGAGGACTTATTCAGCTCTTGCTCCCTCAGCAGAGCAGCCAACAGAGTGAAAGACCCGTCCTACCCTGGACATCATCTGTTTGACCCACTGCACTCTGGTCAACGTTTAAGGTCCATCATGTCTACTCCAGAGCCACGCGAGAACTGAACACTGCCAAACACTGACACTGATGGTTTGGGACCCATGTGACTCTGCACTACAATACTTAGTTACACTTACAGAGCACTGTTTATATTCCAACTGCACTACTTTTATCACATCATGTTGTTTTATATCTTATTGTTTTATTTGTTACAACTAATTGAATTAGTTTAATTTGAAATCTTTTCTATTTTAAACTACTGTTTGTTATGAGTGAATACATCATCTGGATTGCTACGCAATTTTGTTGTACTCGCAATGACTATAAAGGAATGTTGAATTTTGAATTAGAAAATAAAAAAAAATAATGAAATAAGTGAATAATTCCCCAAAATGTCAAAGCTAAGCTTTGGCTTGGTTTTTAGCTTCAATTATTAAATTCAGCTGCAAATAGCTCAGAAAAGAATCCAACGATACGAAGGAGACAGCTGTTACTGTTTTGCAAAGTTGCAACAAGACTACTAACGCTATTAACATTTAAGTGCATTTCACACATTCTCCCTCCATATTGCTACTTTCCTCTCCAAAATAATAATTTCTGTGGTTATATGGTATTGAGACCTGTGAGTCAAGCCAAAACGAGATGTGTCAGCCAGCTATATTCCAACAATTTGCTTGGAAAATAAAACTTAATTTCACACGTCTATAGCTTATAATTTATTTGTGCCTTGTGTGAAGTGCTGATTTGCTTTTTGAATACAAAGAGGAGCAAGTGGCAAATATCTCATAATGTGTCTAAAGTACTAGAAAAAAATCAAAGTAATGTAAAAACCATTTTTAGTCATTAATGTTCAAGGCTCTATCCCATAAAATTGTACTAGTTTGTATTAAAACATTCATTTCTTCAAAGTTCTAATCTAATCAAACAAGTAAACTGGCAGTTATCAAAGTCTTAAATCCAAGCTGTATTTTATAAGATCAACCATGTGATATACAAAATTAAAACAAAGATACTTTTATGTAATTCTATATTTTTCACTATTTCTACAATGCTATTTTTACATATTACCCTTTCAAAGACTGACCGCAGATAGAATGGGTGCCGTTAAGTGTCATAAATCCGGTCATTACTAAAGCAACATGTCTGGTTTTTTTTTTTTTTTTTTTAGCAATTTGCAGCTTCTCATTGCACCCTTTCATGCATAATGTAATGGTTTTAGTCTCTGGATGATCGGAGCAGAGAAGAAGTGAGCGGGGAGATCTCGGCTAACAGCTCGTTATGCCGTGCGTTCCGGTAGCTCATCAGTGAGCGCCCAGTCAGCCATTAAGCGTAATATGTTATTAAATATTTATTTGGTCCAAGGCCACTGCTGTGCTACATTAGATCTACATGTTCGTCATTAGAGGACATCGGCTGCATTATGAATGCAGGGTGTGAGGCACAGAGGGCATGTTGGAGTTGAGGTTAGAAAGGGCAGCTAAGAGCCAAACACCTGCTGGTTTGCTCACAATCACTGACAGTCGTATTGTCCTGGAGAAAACTGGTGGCGTTTTGTCTGTTCCAGTTTTTGTATTCATCACTGCTGAAGTGCAGGTTGCTGTTTCTGCTCTGCTTTCTCCTGTTGCTGCATGTTAGTTGTTACAGTTTTAGCCACGATAGAAGACTTGTTCGGTTCTTTTGCTATGACATGTCAAACATGTCTGCTGTGAACAGTGTCTGTTGTCCACCTTGGTTGCAGCAGTAACACCCCTAGCTGTGTTTGCACTTAAGTCTGTCTTTGCTGAATCATGCATTTATCTTAATCCCCTCCCAGACAATCCTGGGTTCAAACACTATATTGTAAAAGTGTGGTGAGGTGTATGGGCTGCTATTGGAAGTGTATATGCACCTATCAGGTTTGCTAGTCTTCAGAATTAAGTCCTTCATGAACCTGGTTTCATCCTGCTTCAGCTCTTGAAAGAGCTCATGGGATTCACGGTGAACTTTACAGATTTTTTGTGGAGCCATTATCGCTGCAGTCTTTTTCAGCTAATACTCAGAGCCACACAGAGAGTCTCCATTACCAGACACACTGTTTCCCGATGAAAGATTAATGCTACCTGATGAACAACACATTTCAATGCAAAACTATTACCCCCACATAACTTAGTAGATGTTGGCAGCTTACTGCTATATTTCAGAGCATTTTCAGAGCAAGGTTTGCTCCACTACACCTGTCCTCAGCATTGAACTACTGAAGCACTAAAGTGCATTTTCATACACAGCATCACAGCATTAGACAATGAGAGTGTTAAAGTATGAACATTGTTGTGTCACTACAGTGCTTTAACCTTCAAAGCTGCCTTGCCGTCTTTGTGTGGTTCCCAGGCTGGTGTACTTATTGCACAACCCTATTCACATCTGTGAAGATCATACTTCTAAAGCTCAGCACAATTTATCTTGTGATTTTTGTATCATAGATTTTGGCGTTCTGCTCTTTTTATAGCTCTTAAACTTTGGGTTCCTTTTTTGCTTCAGGTTTCAGTTCTGAACTTGTTGAGTGCAGCATTTATATTTAGAGGCTTAATAATGAAAGCAGCACTAATACAGAGCATTAGCCCTATTTGTATGTGAGGCTGTGCTTTAGTGAAAATGCAACTTAATACAGTAATTATATTTATTTACTGCTACATAACCTCCAGCGGCGAATGCAGTGTTCTTTCAGGGTTAAGGATAGCCCAGCACTTCTGAAATAATAAAGGCGGAACACTGTGTGCGTTTACTGCGAGTGTGTTTGTGCATTTGTGTCGTTGCCCATAGATGTGCGTGTGTCTGTTTACGATTTTATTGGCTCAATGAGGCACAGGAGGAGAGTGGGCCTCTTACTATACAAACACACACCACAGTGAGGTGCCACTATTTTGAGCTGTGCTGGGTGACTCGACATGGTTTACACTATAGACCTCGCTGCAGGATGCATCTAGACACACGCACACATGCACAGCAGGGTCTAGCCACAGCTCATTACTGCTGGCTGAAATGGAGCGAAGCACACACACTGGGATTAAATGGGTAAATAGCTCAAATAGAACAGTGTGAGCTGGTGTCTGGACAGCATACACATGTGTGTCTACACAGGACAGAAGCACAGAGGTCAGAGACAGTATGAGATTAGTGATTACTGACTGACACACACTCCTCTTGCTTCACTGTTTACACATAAACCTCAGTCACCCTGTGTGTGTGTCAAAGCTGGAGGTTGGATATCTATATCCACAGCGGCACAGAGCATTCCTCACACACCACTGAGCGATAGCCACATTATACAGTGCAGAAAATCCTGTTCCAGCTTTATCAATATCCGGCCCTGAAGCCAAAAAACCCGCCACAGCCAACAGAAAAATATGACTGTGTGAGACAGAGAATATTCATCATCGCTGGGGAGGGAAGGTTGGCTCTGGGGAAACTGCAGGTTGTTTGTTCAAGCCAGACAATGTTGTGTTTGTTTATTGTTGAGGTCTCTCGCCAGCTGGCTTCCCCTTCATTGCCACAGGACAGGAATAATGGACAGCATAGCAGTTGGGCAAAAATGGACTACTTTTTCTCGCCTCTTCCTCCCTAATATTAGTTTGTTTAAGCACGATTCCTCTTCCTCAGCAGCACCATGCTAAATGATGTTACACACATTCACAGCTGTGAGCTGCCCTGTGCAACACTGGTCCTGTGCTGCTGGCCAGAGAGCCGCTCCACTGATGCTGCTGAGGGAGTTGGTTGCCTTTCTCACCTTGATAGGAGCTGCTGAGAGACTGGAGGGAGGATGCTATTCATGTCTTTCCCTGTCAAGATTTCACTGCATTCAGGTTGATGAGGATTTTAGTCCCAGGTTGTTCTCACACCCACAAGTACTGAAGGGCAAGTTAGGACTTTAGGTGGGCAGGCTTAGCTCATCGTCAGAGAAGAGTTGAGGAGCTCTCAGCATCATGCTGTCCAGTCCTGGTGGTCATTTGATATCTGATGTCCCCATGTGGGACCTGATTTTCAAGACTGATATTCTGTCCCTTTTCAATAGCACGAGAATGAATGTTTGTTGTGTTAGAAAACACAATGTTTTCTAACACAATGTTTTCTAAATAGAGTAGTATTTAAAGGGAAAGTTCTGCATTTTGGGAAAGACGCTAATTCACTTTTTTGCCGAGAATTATAACCGAAATCCATATTTAAAATTTAACTGTTTTTTTTTTGTGTGTGTGTGTGTGTGATTTTAAATTCTGTTTCTATTTGATCCATGAAGTTAATGGGTTGAAATATTTATTTGGATTTGTTTGTTTGTAAATCACATCATTAAAAGAATGAAGCAGTCTGTGGAAAAATGTATTTGGAAAATTAATAAGATCCTTGTAGAGAGCAGTAAAACATGAGGGGTTTTATGTGTTGTACACTACACAGAGAGAAATAATAATGTTGCTGCTAACAAAGGCAGATGAGGATTGTTGGTGCTGGACAACGAGTGCCTGGGTTGGCGTGTAGAGCTAAACTCTGGCGTCTTCATGCTTCCTGTGGTCTTGAACTGACAGTGTGTGCTGCCCCGCCAGTGAACTCTTGCATCTGCCACATTTCTCTTTGTAGATACACTGACTGTGCTGTAATATTACATGATTTTGCAGACTTTAATTGTATTTTTAGAGACTGAGGGAGGATGTTGAGCCTCTGCTTGCTCTTCTCGCCGTGTCTCATTATTTCTCTCTCTCTCTTTTTCGTGCTATTGTATATCGGTGGTAGCAGATGATGTTGGAAGTGCGATCGCTAATTGCACAATGCTGTTTCCTTCTACACTAATCTTGTTGCATGCTCAGTTGGGAAATCATACAAGAGTTCTTGTCACTCAACAAATTGTATTGTGTCTTGTAATGCGTTGAGTGTACAACCCTTACATCTTCATTTTTACATTTTAAACATTGCTCTTCCTGTGCAACAGAGGTAGAAGAACTGCTTTAGCACAACAGTATTTCAAAGCCATATGCTACTTTAATCATTTGCAAATATAACCATGCTAGCATGCTAAGCCAAGATAGTGAATATGGTAAACATCAGCCTCCCAGAGCTGCATCATGGCTGTAGACTCTTAGTCTTGTGTGGTTCAACTCTATTGTGTTATTCATCTATTCAGTTAGATGTTAACAGGCAGTCAGTGAAATCCTGAGCTGGTTTTTCACTGCACTGATTTACAGAAAGTCGACAATGTGGCCTGTGCTGTGATGACTTTTTTATATTCTCACAGGCGAGGCCTCCCTCCATTAAAGACTCAACTGCCAGTTCAATTCAAATTGAGCTTTATTATTCAAAGGATGAAATTCATTTGGTCAGAGGTGCAAAGAATACACAGAAGCAGTACAAAAATAGATAAAGTTAAACAATAGAGACCATCCATAAAAGGAACAATACAGAAGAAACGCTGTACTTTGTCATCTCAGTACTTTCTTATCTCCCTCCCTTGCTTCTAATTTCTAACTACCCATCCTCTTGAAATAAAAATATCCCTCTTCTATGAAAAAATTAGTTCAAATGTATATAAATGCACACACTAGATTGTACATGCAGTACAGCAGTGCTGACAGCTGCTGTTACAGATTGAACCAAAGGCTGTGGTTGTTGTTGAATGGGGTGACAGCCACAGAAACAAAAAATTGCATGAGTCTTGTATTTTTGATCTTGTCTTGCAATTCTCTGCTTCTGTTGCACAAATCAAATTTCTAGTGAAGGCGGTGAGGTCAGTCATTCAGATGTCTTGTTTAAAAGAGATCAGTAAAAGGTTGTGCAACCGAAGTCTGTTCGCTTCTGTAGTTTGTTGCAAAACTTAACAAACATATTAAAAGTAGATAAAGCTAAAAGTTGAAATAATCTGTGATATTGAATTGTAAGAAAAACTGAACGGCATGGTGATCCATTCTTAAGTTATTTAACCGACACAAGCAAAACTCTTTGCTGCAGAGTTTGGCCGTTTTTGAATTTTGAATTTAAGTTAAAAGCAGGCAGTTGTTGAACCTGTTAAACCACAGTGGTGAGTTGTTGCTGTAGCTAGAGCTCTTGTCTTTTTCCACAGTTGTTCCTATCACTGCCCACCCTACACAGTTCATGTTCTCATTTCTGGTTCTATCTTTTACAAACACACTGCTGCTATTGCTGAATGTAACATAGTGCTCTTGAGCACAGGAAAGAAACCTGGTGAAGCGCAACATTTTTCAGGCACTACATACTGAAATGAGTATGTTCAATCACAATTTCTTTAGTAGAAAAACCTAAATAAATATCTATTTGTCCTTTAGGGAACATTTTATTCAAGGTTGTCTCCTCTACCATTCCTGCATTTCTAGCTTGGGACTTGCCTTTTGAACTTTTTGAAATCTTATGACACCATGCTGTAATAGAGAACAATATGCTCTCATGGTTTCATGGAGTATTTCTGGGGCAGATCCTCCTTGTATGATGCAGTATTGTGTCTGTGTGGCATGTGGTCAGGCCCACAGGGTCTGCTCTTCTGCTCTGGCTGGTCAATCGAGCTTAGCAACAGGACAGTGAGATGCGAGAGAGGTTGATAATGAAAAGACCTTCACCAGATATTCTTACTGTTCTTTTGTGGGTCCCTGGGGGACCGGTCACAAATATGAGACAACATTTATCAGTATGTCAAAAAAGAAAAAAATATCTGCCCATACATTGCAATGTAATGCTGGCAAACTGGGAGGTTCTTCTAACTATTAAAACTTCTCATCTGTGTTAAATTTTGTATTTTATTTCTGTTCAATATCAAGTTGTGTAAACACATCTGTGATTACCATTGCAGAATTACCCCAGAATCACACGCCTTTGATTCTGGGCTCAAACCTTCCAACCTCCTGGGGTGTTCTGCATGCTTGACACAGCTGGAATCATAAAAAATGCATTCAGTATATGGTCATCCCAAGCGGCTACCACCACGGCTGAGTGGTGAAGGCAGTGCTGGAGTGCCTTAAAATGCAGTTTGTCTAATGGCTGCTAAATGCTGGCTCTGAGAAAATGGATTGTTTTGAAGTCTGTGTGAAGAATCAATTAGAATCAACATCTTATTTTAAAATTCATGCTCAATTATTTTTGTTTTATACAAAGTAAAGGCCTCAGAGTTTTCTAATTTATGTGTAGCATGTTGGCTTTTTTCACTGTTATATTGGGAAACATTGCCATAATTTGCCATAGGTCTCTGGTCAACTTGACCAGACGCTATAGATTCTTGGCTCAGAGTTTTGAAGAATCGATACTGATGGACAGTGATACCCAGTGAGTTGAAATGCTGAGGTTAGGGCTGAGATGCAAGTCAACTCACCCCCTCCAATAATCTGTTGGTAAAATGATAAAGGAGAATTTTGAAGAAGAAACAGAGTGATGGAGAGAGCTGAGGAGATATTAGACCATAGTAGTGACCTCTGCAGGGTTTATTATGGCCATGAATTGCTGCCACCATGACAAAATCTTGAAGACAGTGTGCCATAGGCCGTACTTGGACTGTTGGTGGTGAATATTCCCCTCTGTTGGTAAAACTCAAGTTTGAAAAACTAATGTTTGCACATCAGTTGAGGAAGTAACATATTAAAGGCAATCACAGTACTCAGTACATCTCCAAAGGCAATACGTACTCACACACTGCTGACTTATATTAATACATGCATCCCAGTTCCTTAAGGACGGACACAAAATTCACACAGCTGTCTTTCTATGCTCTTCACACACACACACACACACACACATACTGAACACATGCACACACACACACATTTTCATAAAGATACTCTAGAGGGACATTAACTGCAGATTAGAGGAAGCACAGGCACAGACAGAGAGCTGCTTCATTACTGGTGGCATTTAGCAGGAGGACCCCTGCACCTTATCCAAGACAAATGCCAGTGTGCAGCACACGGTACCACCTATTATATACTGACATCTGTGGAAAGGTTAATACAGTCCTTAAGTGAAGGAGATGCCCAGCTGCTCTGGATTGCTTTGGTTTTCTCCACTTTCATTGGTCCATGTGGTGTAAAGGGTGAAAAAAAGGGGCATGTGCAGGGCCAGTTGTGCTTGTACGTGTTTTTGTACCTTATGTGTGTGTTAAAGTTTTGTGGTAGTGTCTATGCCTTTGTGTTGAAATGAGATGAAATCATGAGATTGTTTGATTACAATCAAACAAAATGCAGGAATGAGCAAATAACAAGACATAAGAGGATTTAAGTAAATTAGTTAGAGCACAGAGGTGGAGTAAGGGATGAGCAGTTCAGAGATGTAACCTGGTGCCGGTCCACGTAGTGCTTTAAAAACCAAAAAGAGGATCTTCTATCGAATCAATTCTGTACTTCATTGGTAACCAGTGAAGAGAGGCCAGCACAGGGCAGGTGTGGTCTCTCTGCTTGGTACCATTCAGGCGTTCTGCTGCTGTATTTTGTACCAGCTGCAGGTGAAATAAGCCTGACTAACTGATTCCTACATAGAGAGTAATAATAGAGGCAAGAGGAAATGAAAGCATGAACTATGATCTCCAAATCTTTAACAGAAAGGAATGATTTTAATTTTCTAAGAGAACTAGGGTGGAAGAAGTTGGTGCTGACAATGGAGCTGATTTATTTATCAAATTTTAATAAATTTAATTTAAAAAAAATGAAAGAGAGCAGGAGGAGGAAAAAGAAATCCTTTTATTTGTATTTTATTTTTACATCTAAAGAAAATACTGAATTAATCCTGCATGCTCTTAATCATAAATCACTTAATCAGAGATTCAGACCTGGGAGTATGTATTTAATGAAAGGCCACTTTATCAATGCACTTTAATCACAAATTGACACATGCCACACTCCTGCCTGTGTTCTAGGTTTTTTTCTTTCTTTTTTTTTCTGGTATACTTGAGTTCAGCATAAACAGAGACCCAGCCACGTTTGAAGGTAACAATAAAATGTTGTTATATTATTCACAGTGGTGGGATCTGATTTAAGTGCTGTATTTAAAGATGCCCTGTGGAGTTTTTGATCAACAGTAGTGCTATGAAGCAATGTTTTTCTGAGTGGAGCCCCATTTTGTTCCTGTACACAAGGGGACATGTCCTGCTGATGATTTCATGCTCATTCATTCACTTCTTATTATCCAGTATGTAGCCCTATGTTGCTTTAATCTCCACTGAAATCCAAGTTGTAAGATCACCAACAAGTGAGTTATTCCCTGTAGTTTCATGTCAGCCATTCCCCCAGCTAATGAAGTTATCTGGGGCCGGTTTTTCACAGCATTAAATGTCAAATGATAATTTTTCAAACCAGCTTGTACAATGTAATAAGTCAAATTTGTGCACCATGGGCCTGAAACAATTGGATTATGCTGCACAAGCTGTTTAGGGAAATCGGACACACATTTTAATGCGTTATTTGGCAATACATTAAAATGTGTGAGCTGTGAGCTTAGCTATCTGAGAGTAAAAACAAAATTTCAACACTGCAGAAGGAAGCTGGTGTGGGACTACAGGGGCCAGGTTGTTATACTTGAGGATGTCTTGCACATTCTCTTTGAAATTTCAGTGAGGTGGGGGTAGATCTGCTTGAATCAGGAGCGAATTATTCCATGTGAAAAATGGTAACACGCTCCTCTTCAGCCACCCTCCTCATTTCTTTGCTCCTGTGGCTCAGTGTCACTAGAAATCAACTGTTACAGCACACCACGGCATCCCCAGGGATATTTAAAAAAAAAACAAAAAAACAGTGGAAACAGAGCCATGCCTGTTGTTTCTCTTTCTCTTTTTCAAACAAAAAACTGTGCTTTTTGGTATGCAGGGATAACAGGGAATCAAAGCAAACACGTCTGTAGGTAAAAGATTAAATTAAGGGTTTTCAGTTTACTGCCTGAAGGTAAGTTACCCTCTGGAGAGAGCTGAAAAACTGTCATGACTTTTGTTTGGAAACTTCATCCATGGCCCCAGTTAGCACAGCTTTAAAGAGATGTGTATTGAGAAAGACTAATTAATATAAGTAAATAAGAATAGTTAATGTATGGAAACAGAATTGTTAATACAGTGGAATAGAAGCACTTAAAAATCATACAGCTGATCTTAACATCTTAGCTCAAATAGTGTTTCTAATTGAACATATATGAAGCTCCAAGGCCCCCATCTCTGGCTTTAGACACATGGTTGCCCAACATTAGATTACACAATATAAGCCAATCTAAAACCACATTATACGTTGGTTCTTCAGCACTTAGTATGAAATGTGATATAGTGTGATAATTAGTGGTGACACAGGTGCTGGTAGGTGGTCAGAGCCAGACTAGCTGTTTCTCCTTTTTTCAATCCTTGTTGCCAAAGCTAACTGTCTCTCGACTCCAGATTTATATTTAGCCTGCAGACGTGAAAGCGGTATCGAGATTCTCTGCTAACTCTCTGCAAGAGAGCGAATAAGCACATTTCCAAAAATACTCATTTCATTCTCTGTTCATTCAAATTCTGACCTTGTGCCCTTTCCAACCTTTTTCTGCTTTGCCTGCATTATCTCACAACACTTAGTGAAATACAACACCAGTACTCTACAGTATTTACAGTATTTACAGTGTAGTAAGTGCACTCTTTTTCTTGAATTAAATTTGATATTTTTGGTTTATGTACAATATGTAAAATTGTGTAACATTTATACAGTTCATACTCTCAATTCATATGGTTTGATTTGAGAGGATTGAGTGAGTTAAATATATAGTTAAATATTGTGAAGCCTGTATTGTAACTGTGTTTTTTTTTTTTTAATGGGTTATTGTAATTAATTAATGATTTCTAAAAATATTACAGCCTTCGTCATTCTGGAAATGATGACTTATGCTGTAAAAGGCTGGCCAAAATTGCAAGGCCTTGCAATATTTGCATGGAAACTGTTTATCTTGCATAAAAAAAAAGTCTTCTGCATCCTCGAGTTTCCTGGAGGGGCTGATTAATGTTAGATGGAGTCATGTCTAACTTGTTTGTGTCAACGGGTCGGAAGAAGTTAAAGTTGCATGATTCTGCTGTGATGTTTGAACACGGAGTCTGATTCAGCGTCTTAATCATGCTTCCTCGGGCACGACCCCTCCCCCCTCCCCTCACCCCCGACACAGAAATAACCATCCGCTTCTTCATGTCTTCTGTTGACTCTCAAGTTGACAGTCACACAAACACTCACGCGTAAGCATGGGTGTTGTAACACACCTACGCACAAAACACAGAGAGAGGGGACGGACACAAAGGCAGACATACACAGAGGCCTTGTAACACATTCACAAAATGGCGTTCCACACACACACACACACACACCCTCATTTTTCTCTAAATGATTTATCTGCTCTGATTTGGGAGAAATGATTCTCCGTAATGAAACAGACAGAGAAGATGATTTTTTTATTCATCTCGGGACAAAGCAGGCCGTGGCCCTTCTCTTCATGGTAGACAGCTCGTATAAACACCGCCAATGAGTTTGGAGTTTTCCCATTACCCCCTCACACCCTCTCATCATCTCCTCTCTGGATTCAACACGCTCGGACGGACAGTCCGTCTAATGAAGGCCTGAAAATTCATCGCGCAGCGCCTCAGCAAAGTTAGCAGAGAATCTTTCTGTCACCATCCTCTCCTTAATCAATTTACAGGTCGTGAGCTGCGGGCTTAGCTAGATGATTATTGTTATGGCGAGGCGGGTGTGCTCGTCGCTCGCTTGTCTAACCTCGCTAACACCTCCAGAGCAGGCGGCCAGATTGAACGATAAAGTCGTCTCTGCAAACCCATCCTGATTTAGAGCCCCTCGTAAAATTGATACTTATTTTTCTCTTCTCCGGTGCTCACTGAAGTGCGACATCATAAACTGCTCCTCCTCTCCTTTTTTTTTTCACTTTCTCATTCGGAGATTTAAGGCTCTGGGTCACAGGGGTCGCTGAGCAGGGCTCTCTCAATGTCAGCGATCATCAAGCGACTGCCTCTGAAGTCTGAATTCTATTCAGGCGAGGGTAAGAAAAAAAAAAAAAAACAAAGGCTGGCAATCCAAGTCTGAGTCACTGCCAGAGCTGAAAAACAGAACAGTGACGGATGCATGAGGTGGGTTCTTTGAGTGCTTTGAACAATTTTCATTTTCATGAGACTTAAGTGGATATTCGGGGCCTTGTGACCCCTTCTCTCTTCTTTCTGTCTCTTCGTCACTCAGCCGCTCACACTGGGAGCCACGCTAACGCACAGAAGATAGGCTTTGTGCTTCACTGTTATTATCGCCCTGTTAGTAAGCTGGTTATATGAGCTGCAACACCAGAGTGGGTCAAAAGCTGTCATACCTCTCCAAGGTGATTGACAGAGAGAAACACTCACAGGACTGAGGAATACTACTGCAGTATACTATTTAGCTTTTCAGACACATTGCATATGCAAAAAAAAAAAAAAAAAATCTGTGTATCTCCAGGAGAAAGGAAGATTATATATATATATATATAAAAGTATTAAACATAATCTAAAACTCCTCTGCTGTAAGCTGTAAGCCTTGTTTTACATGAATATGAGCCCTGTAATACAAGATTCTTCCAGATTACTCGCTGCACTGGCGTCCACACTCCCACTGGGCTGTGTGTTTCAGTGTTATGCTGAGGACGTGTGCATGTCTAATGCAGTGGAAGGGACACGACCTGGGCTCATACACTTGAGATAAGGAGGGTTTGGAAGAGGCCAGGGACATCTGAATCCATTTTTTATCTAATCTGTCCACTTTTAATAGTATGAGTGCGTCCTGCGGTAAGTTTCTACTCAAGTGCCCAGCATATTCATATAACGGCCATTAACTCCAGTCTAGAATACTGATAAAAGTGGTGGTGTTATTTCTCGAAATACCCCTTAATTTGTATAATTTTTGTCTGAGAACTGTGTTGTAGAAAAGTTTCAGAGGTTTCCAGGGTCATTTTTTAGAGTTCAAGGTATGTTCAAGGTTCCTGCACCGTTCAACAAATTAAATTTTAAATCTTTTAAAGCCTTTTTTTAATACAGCAGAGAATGAAACTTTTCAGTCATGCTAGTCAAAGAAAAGCAAACAATAAAGCCTAGAATTATTCAGTAATATACATGGACTCATGTATATTACTGAATAATTTGTGCATTTCTAAATTTAGGGCATTTTAACACCTTGGAAAGCCTCAGTGCTTTTCATAACATTTAAAGACCACTTGATACCCTGCATGTAAATGTTTTTGCCTAATGAGTTTTGTGTGATTTGTTGTTGTTATTCTCACCCAGTTTTAGATGTGATCAGGATGACCTCTCTCTGCCTGACGAAGAATTTCTTCGAGTTTCTTTTACTGCATGTGTCTTGCCTGTGGTGTGAGTGGGCACTACATGTGGGCAGTTAGGACAGGGATGTGCAGTGTTTCCTACAGAATTAGATTCTATTTGTGGTGGTAGCTGACTGTGTGTTGGGGGGTGTATTTTGTGTCAAATAGATAAATAACTGAATACCATATAAAGCTCTGTCTCGCTGCTTCCTGTCAGTCTCACCTGTTGCTTCGGCCCTGGTTGTCTCTCCCACAGCAGCATGCTGGCTCTCCTACATCTCTCTCATTAGCTACAGCTTTCCCTTTCTTGATCCTCTCTTGCTGCTCCGATTGGAGCCTGGAAATATTCAAAACAAATTGATTGGATAGCTAATCCCACCGTTCGTTCAGCAGTGTTCAGCTTTCTCACGTGTGCTCTCTAGGTATTCTGCGCCTGCTCACAACAAACTCTTTTGAATCAGTATTCATCTGGATTGAGGGAACAAACATTTGGCATAGGAGTTAAAGAATTAACATTAACTTTATCCACTTGCACAAGCTGTCAATACTGACTTGCAGCTATGCTAGCCGTGGTCTCTGCAGGGAAAAGCCAACAACAATCCTTCCTCCCGCACATGATCATCTTTTGATTCAGAGTGTGCATGGAGAGGAGAGGCTATTCATAGACAAGTCCGATGTCATTGCGATTGGAGGGAAAAAAAAAATCGATTCAAATTGTGAATGGGCTCCGAGCTTGAAGGAAAAGTTTTTTTTTGTTCACATCACCCAGCTATAACGAGAGGTTTGACAATAATCAATGCAAAAATTTCCTGCTGAGAAAGGAAAAAGACAATTTGGCATTGACTCTGGGTGACATTTTAAATATCTATGGAGGAGATTTGAGGAGAAACCGCTTATGTAATTACAACATACACAGAAGCTGCTCATCATTTGCACCTTCCACGCCTCTTGCTTGTGTGCTCTTCTTTCTGCTCTCTCTTTTTTTTATCTCTATCTTTCTTTTTCTTTCCTCTTCATGATTCCCTGTGTGTTCTTCTCAATATTTAATTGGCAAGCTTTTACATAACTCAGACAGTGCACAGGGAAGGTGTTTGTGTTTGTGCATTTCTGTCTTTGTGAGGACCAATTAGAGTCGTAGATGTTCAGTGAGGACATTTCTAATTACACTGTGTCAGTGAGGGTCCTCACATGTACAAGAGTACAAATGCATGTGTGTGGGGGGGTGAGGAGGGTGACATGACAGCTGTCAGTTGCTTGAGGTGAGGAGGAGAGTGCCCATGCACACACACACACCTGACTTCTGACTTTCAGTAAATTTAAGATCTATTTCTATTTACATTTCTTTGCCCCCCCCTTTCCTTTCTGTTTCTCTCTGGTGCTTTGCTTCAGTTGTCTTCCTCCACTTTCTGAATCTCATCTGTTTGTTTTGGGGCTGGGTATTTTTCAAAGCTCTTGTTGAAGTGAGAAGAAAGGCAGATTTTGCCCACTACAAAGCAGCAAGCGCCCTGCTCCCATTTGAAATCTTGTGGGCTTACTGAGCAGCTTTGTGTTTTGACAGGTAGGAGGAGCTGTGTTTTGCTGAGGCGCCTGGCCTGGGCAGGTTGGTAGATAGGAGAGACAAGGGGAACGGTTTCGTTTTGTTTTGACATTAGTTTCGTGCAGTGATCTTTCACTCTTTTGTTGCCTTTATACTTTAAAAGCTTTTTTAAATATATACTAGAACAAGATGAGAGGACTTATACCACTTGCACATCTGAAGTGTGACATCGATCTTCTCATCTAACTCTCAGCAACAAAGCCATTAAACACTTGAAATATTTTTTGTTTTTGAATATTCACAAACCAGAGTGATGATCAGTTAATAGAATATAAATCTAGTCCTGCTCAGTAAACACACACCTACACAGCTATTTAAAAAAAACTTTACTTCATGTGGTTATTTGCAAGCCATGTCTCCGAAGCAAAGTGATATTGAGATAATATGCAAAGTAATATTTAACATGACAAACTGTGGGAGTGAGTTGGCGGCAAAAGAAAAAGAAATCGATAGAAGGTATGGAAACTGTAGGCAAGAATAAAATAGCTATACCATCACTCAGAAATCCATCTGCACATTTACTCTTTTACCATTTTAAAATATACAAAATGCTTAGAAATGAGTCTGGGTGGATGAAACATTTTTCTATACCTCGGCTGTCTTTTCTTCAGTGACGACCGAATGGAAAGCACAACACACAACAACACCGCAGCAAATAGAAATTTAAAATAAATTAAACGGATGGGAACCACAAATAGAGCATATTCCTCTCCTCTGAATGGAGTAATCTCCAGCTGCAATCCAGCATCTTACATTAAGAGCTCCTCTACTCAAGTGATATGAGATGCTTACAGTCAGCGTGGGTAAAAAAAAAACATGTTTAGTACAACACTTGCAGAGGGCTCATTGAGATCCCTGCACACCAAACATAAACAAATGCTGTGGAAAAATGATTTGCTCTTGACATGTTGAGAGTGCAAAGCAATTACAAACAACATTAAAAATGTAATGAACCATATTTGCTTCTGGGCCAGGAGAGACAGAGACCGCTGTGAAGGATGGAGAGATGTGCAGAAAGATACAAAAGATGAGAGGACTTGGTATGAATGTGAAAAACTGAATCAAGGAGGTGTAGAGAGGCAAGAGAGGGGGGAAAAAGAACTTGAGGGGAGACAGTTGAGCAGTGAGAATGAGACCAAGATGGAGACATGTTTTAAGAGAGTCCAGCAGCTCATCAAATCTAATTAAAAGTTTGGGACATAGGAGAGTGGCACCACTAAGAGTTTAGACAGGAGAGGTTGCTCTGCGAATACCTTTGTCTCCAGTCAGAGACGAGGGTGAAAGACCTCGAGGTGATGTGAGGACATAGGTGTCGACTAATTGGACTAAGCTGGACTGAATCTGTTCTGGTCTGTTTGTCCTCGGATCCAGCTGCTGCCTGTTACTCTCATTAAGATTAGTTTAAACGCTGACCTTGAAGGATCATTACTGACCTGTTGAAATAGCTACTTGACAGAAATTCTTAGCACAAGGTCATTTACTGGAAATTTTCCAAAGACATCTTGCTCAGTTGCAGTGGCCCCGGTTGGTTTTGTCATTATTCTGGAGAGCAGACTTTTAAGGGATCACAGAAATTCCTTTGAGGACATAACCCACTACTAAATAACAGGAAAAAAATTACACTTTGAGCTTTTCCCTAATGACTGTCCAACAATGTGACTGTGAACAATGTGAGACCAGATCCTGGAGTAACACTGAGTGTGCTGTGATTGCATATGGCCTTGTGCAGTGTCATAGTTCATCTGAAATTTGCCTCACTGATGAAATTTACTCACCTCCAGCTCTCTGTAGAGTTTACAGTCCTCATTATCCTCATCTTTCTATCCACTATCTCAACAGAATTTAGATTTCTTTTTCCCTTCTCTGCACAGATTGCAATGTAAATTTGTACTTTTTCGGATGATTGTCAGTTTTTGTTTTGCTACAGGAGATTTTGTAATCTACAGTTGCACTCAAAACAAGTTCCAAACATAACAGACTTGCACTAAAGTAAGACAAGAATAGCAGGAGATGTGACTCCAAATGAAAACTAAAAGTAGAATAAATGGTCTGGTGTCATGTGCTGTAATGTGAAATTAGGAAATTTCATGCTTGGATGAGAGGGAGAGCAAAATAGAAAGAAATGTAAGAAGGAACTGGGCTCCCCAGAAAGAGAAACATTATAGGGAGACACCACGGGGGGAAGAGAGCATGTGTCAAGGATCTAGGAGAGACAAAATATTTTCCCCCTATCGGGTGACACCCGGATCTAATTCAGTCATTTGTCGGCCACACAGTCAGCATGGCTGGCTAATGGACTGGGAAGGCGTGAGAGACAGAAGCACAGGGAATCCCTCCACTGTTATCTGCAGCAGACATTATCAGACCTACTTACTGAGAGCTGGCTGAGAACAGAGCTGACACCAGGAATGGAACTACATGGCCAATAATTTGAGGGTTAGAGGGAATAAAAGATTACTGTAATCTCATAACAGTACATGTGATCTGATAACCATAAATTGCATTGCCCTTGAACATGGACTTAACCCAACTACTGTTCCAGCAGAACTGCTCGGAGGCCACCAACACAAGTCTGTGGTTGTACTGGGCAGCTTCTATAACTGAATGTGTGAAACTTAGGAGTCTAAATATCAGCTGATATGTCTTTGAGAACTGGTAACAATTTTGCTGCATTAGTACAAAACCACAGGCCTGATCCAAACTCTACAACAAGAACAAAACAATGCTGTAAGAAATAATATGGCTGCCAGAAACTATTTTTCAATGCAACTCTTCTCCTGGCTCTTGAGGTGGAGGACCAGGGAGACATGAATAAAATGTGCCTCAACCACATTCCTTGGAAATGTAAAAAAAAATTGCAAACTTATATGAAAACACATCACCTTCTATGACACTGTCCACTGTGGTTTTATGTGAAGGCCAAGGTTTGCTCATTGCCCCAAAGCAAACAAAAAAGAAAACAAACCTTAACCAAATAGCAAAGCAATATCTTAGTGAAAAATTCATTTTTCATAGGCACTAGCCAAAAAGTTATCCAGTGCATCACTGCCCATGTTTAATATTGCCTTTGGCTTAAGTCCCAGTATTCTGCATTATTTCTGATTCAGTATTAAAAAACAAAAGAAGAGGAAGTCAGGGATCTGAGGTCAGATTATGGATTGTGTATCTACTTATGTACCAAACTGCCTAAGTAGAAGAGATAACCACCATTAATGAAACTGCACATATGTGTTTTGCAGAATCAAACCGTGAGCTTTGCAAGGAGCTTTTAAAAATACAGATAAATCCTTGAAATACTCAGATAAGTATAGATAAGTAAGATAAGAGTCTTTAAAATAGTCCTAAATCAATAATGGCCTCTGTTAAACAACATGAACATCGTACGTTCTCAATTTGCAAGAAAGCGAACTGTATAATTAGTCCTCTCACGACACAAGAGCCTTTTAAGCTTTCTCCTGTTGCAACACTACACTGCCATATCACTGCTGTGCCTATAATCAAAGCAGAGAACATCTTCTCTTTTATAATTGCTATAATACTCTGGTGTCTAGTAGGATAATACTGACGTAGGAAGACAGAATAATGTATTGAAGTTTAGAAATCAGACTTTTATTATAAATGTGCTATTTTATTCCACTGATTAAACACTGACATGACAGCTCAATAGATATGCTGAAAGGCTACTATCACAGTCAAAAGCAGTGTGGATTATGGCACAGAAAAAGCTGCCTGCTGTGCTGCTTTTTTTTTTTTTTTCCCAGGCATGATGTGGTTAAATTTAAATACTTCGAGCCGTTTAAATCACTGCTGAATTCATGTCCTTGGAAACTGAATGTCTTTCCCCCCCGTGGCACAGTAGCGAGCATGAAAAGAAGTGCAGAGCGCTATCACTGTAGGCTGCTGTTCTGAGTGCCATTGACACAGTGGAGAGCAATGGGAGCTCTGTCTTACACACAGCCAAACAGCCAACAGAGAATACTGAAGGCATTCAAGGGTTTATCATACCTTTGACTCAGCTGCTTTTCTGTCCCCTGTGCCACTTATGGAGACACAAGAAGCTCAGATGAACAAAAGGCTTTGAGAGTCATATATAATGTATATGGGGAAGACACAACACAGGTAAGAAGACGGGAAGACAGCAGTGCTCTTGTGTAATGCGGAAAACAAACTTGCACTGAATGTAGATGATTGTTGCTTGGAGTGAGTTATTCAACGGAATATATCCACTGTGTGATCAGGTACCATCCGTTCTTTGTTTAAAGCACTTCAGGGTGTTGGTGTCTTGAGACTGATTCCACCAAGAAGTTGCAGCGTGTGCATGTAAACGAACAAGCTACAGAGATCCAATCCCTGAACTGAGACTGTGTCATTAATGTCAACAATTTTGTGTTTTTACTTTGTTTGATCATTTCATGACAGGTGCCAAAAAATGGGCACATATAACTGACCAGTGAGACTGAAGGTGGTAAATCACCTGAACTGTTTTTGGTGATTCTGGTTCTGGAAGTGAAAAATTCAGGAAACACATGATTCCCTGTGGTTCCAAATTGCACCTCAGACTGGCCTCTCTATGGCCGCAGTGCCTGAGGCCCATGGGTACTATAGTATTTAGACCAGTCCACTGTGCCAAAATGGACAAAACATGGTCTCTCAGAAACAATGCTGAAATATCACTCAGTGAATATTATTTCATGTGAGCTTATGTGGTGTTTTTTTTAGTATATGTTTTATGAGTTTTAATTATATGAGTTTGAATGTTTTATGTTTTAATCAGTTGTTTTTCATTGTGTAAATGTCAGAAAATTTGTGTGTGCAGGAACAATGTCTAAGACACCATTTAGACACCATCTACTGATTATTTAACTTTGTGTTTATGCCTTTGTCGTCTTGTTCGCTTAAAGATTGTACCTACGTGTGTCATGGAGTTTTAGATTTTTTAACAAATGTTAAAAATCACAATGTTCCCTATAGTTGCAAGAGAGGTTTTCTCCTTGCACTATAGGGATCACTGAAAGAGAAATCCTTATCATGTCAGTATCACAGTATGGATTGTATTATTTCAATTTGTTACAAGCCATAAGTAAAACATCTGCAAGCACGTGTGCACAGTCATCCTGGATTTTCACCATTATGTCGCAGCAGGAGGCAAAACATCTGTTGGGTTCACACCACGTCCACTGGGGGCGCTGCGTGGCACATCTGGAGCGGCTGACCAATGCCAAGGAGCTTCAAAGAACCTGGCATCCTTTGATGCTCAAGCACATTGTCTCTACCTGCCAAGAAACATCCTGTTTTTGGCATCAGGTGCCACATCAGACACGCCAGAGAATTCATTCACAGCTGGGAACATGTGAGAGCTGCTACCAAAAGCAGGAGAGAGATGCCTTTCTGGTTGTTGGCCGAAATTAATTATTAAATGTAGTCACAGTTCTGACTATGATTAAAATTGAGGCAAAAGTGCTCCCTCTCACTCTTAGTACTTTAGTATAGTGTTTGTGTCACTCCTTCCAAACACTACAACTTTAAAATGGGGACATTAAATAAAATTGTAAGACTGACCTTGTTGTATTTGCAGTGGTTTCCAGCTGATGAATTCCTTTATTTTAAATTTGTCAAACATCATCCCAGCATCATTTCATGGAGATACTTTCATGGACAGATGTGTATATTTAGATAAATGGCCTTTGTAAAATGAATGCAAACTTACCACAAATGTGTGGTAAATACGTGGGAAGCCCAGAGGAGCGTGAGTCACCCTGTTTATGCAACACATTTTAAACAGGAATTTGGCCCCTGCTGTCTCCAGATACATTTCAAGTTGGCCAGCCGTAATGCTGCGTGTCGGTTTGGATGATTCTTCTACTGATGATTTTTTTTTTTTTTAAGTCCTTTTCGGTTACTGACAGCATCCTCTCTAGTTAGAAACCAGTGTGTCCCATTATTTTGATGGCAATATTGTTTTATTGTGTCTGTTTTCATGTTAAATATTTTGTTACATCAACCTGCACATCATCTGTAGCCTGCAGAGACTGCAGATGAAAATAAGCTTTTGGCTATATCTGGTGCAACAAATGCATTGTCTCTGGTCAAAGAAAGCAAGCTGTTTTTGAACAGCAGCCCCTTTGGCCACAATTGGTAATTACAGGATGTTGGCACATTACATTTTCCTACATTTCCCAAGATCCTCTTCACAGTCTCTCAAAAGATGTCATCAATAGGTGACTTTACTGAGAGCTCTGAAAGCATGGACTGAAGGAAATGGGTCTTGGTTACTTTAGAGAGATTGGACTGGAAAACTTTGTGGCCCACTCCTATGACACCTTAACACTGGAGAGGAGGAACACCTGACTGAGGACGACAGGAACAGGAACCAAAACCAGGAAACAACAAACACCTTAAACCAAGGTACAGTGCTTTAACTTCTTGTTTTACTATTGTTATATTGAGCTTTTATTTTGTAACAATTAGACACAACTCCTAAAGTGAACCATCCTGTATACAGCATTATCCAGGTAGCACTAACTTACTTTGGCCACATGTTGACTGTGTGAAACTGTAGCAGCACAATCACCTGTGAATGAATGATGAATCCATCTTGTTTTTTCATGAATTTGACTTTCCATTTCTTTGAAGAAGTTCCTGGTTTATTTTTGCTAAGTTAAAGAAATGATTTGTCGTTTTGGGAAGTTGACTCATTAGCTTTCTTGCCGAGGATTAGATCAGATGATTCATATCACTCTGGACTCTGTTTGTATGGTAAACAAATGAACAAGTTGTCATAATCCTCTGTAAGCCAACAACCATTTCCAGTGTTTAAGATAAGAAAACTAATAAACTGCAGGCTCAACAGTAGCTTCATATTCATCACACAGACATGAGTGGTATCAGTCTTGGTATCATTTAACCCTCGGCAAAACAAAAAGTGAACAGGCGTATTTTCCCAAAATATCCAGCTGCTCTTCTGATTTACTTGAATTTAATTTTGCTCAGTAGAGAAGACTTGAACAAACTGAACGAGCTGTCATTTCTGGCCAGTTACTGTCGTTGTGTTTCCTTCTGGCCACAGGATGAGTCAGTGAATGCTTTACCATCATTACTTTAGGCCAGAGTCTGTAAAAAGTTATATGGCTGTCTGTCATTACTTCATCCAGTGACCTCACTGAATGAGCTCTGTGTTCGTCAGTCATCTCTTTGGTGCTTTTTTTTTTTCTGCGCTACAGCAGCTCCGCTGTGTGATAGGCTACTCTCATTTTGTTACGATCAGGTGAATCTTTGAGAAGAGCATAATAATCTATTTTCCAGCTCTCTCATTCCTTTGTGCGTGTGTGTCGTTATGTACTGTTATGGATCGTAGTGGCGGGTTTTCTATGAACCCCAGAGGAGCTCTGCTGCCGAGTGTTTCAGATGAATCACCTGGTAGGTGGCAGGGGGTTATTGCAGAGAGAAAAACACAGAGATATAAAAAATCTAAAAGAGATAAAGAAGATTGATACCTCTCCAGCGGGCACACGTGTGAAAACATGCCAATGACTATCACCCTTAGGTCCTCTCTCTTTCTTGCTCTCCCTGCTCTCTATTTCCCTCTCTCCGCTTCGTACAATCTCACAGTCGCCCCACTGCTTCATCACTTCTTTCCTCTCTTCACCTCTGGCATCTAACACTAATAAATCCCATTTAAGCTCTTGTTGCGACCCCTCAATCATCGCCCGCGACCATCTTAAAATAACACTGTGGGAACAGAAAGAATGGGGCTAGTGTGCAGAAGCCCCCATGCCGATGTTATTAATTGTTGAAGAGATGAATATCCCATTACAGTCCGACTGAGGAATGGAGATGGAGCGGGGGTTATACCGTGATTAATGTTAAGTTCATGCAATGCATGATTAATTCTGAAGTGCGAGTGGGTGTTTAATCAAGGCCACATGCGATATGATCAATTATAGGGTGAAGAAAAAGAGCTGGATGATTAGACTACCTTTCAGAGTGTGGAACATATGTCACCCGAGGTTTAGTGGGTTCAGTCGTAATGTAGGATTACACTGGTGGTAAAAATGAGGGATATAACCATGGAGGCTGGATTACACAGTTGCTTTGAAAAGATGGGAGGGCTAGGCTATATTGGGCTCATCTAAGTGTGAGCTGAATCAGTTCTGCACAACAGGGAGAGTAGTACGAGTGCACCATGTGTGAATACACCCAGGGTGCTGTATCAAGTCACCTTCAGCGCGGAGTGTGTCGCCTCACCTGCCTTGGTTTTCAGTTCGATGGCAAATCTTTTACACTAAAGCATGAATGTTCCTTTAGCCACAGAACGGACTGACAAGAAAAGGCTGCTAGGTACTGCAAGATGGACAGAATTTAAAGGGATAGTTCAACATTTTGGGAAATGCACTCATTTGCTTTCTTTAAGAGAGTTAGATTTGATGATCCATACCGCTGTCGGCACAGGTAACAGGAAGTCGTAAATTTTCCAGTTTTACACTTAGTGGCTATGTCAAATAGACAATAGTACCATTTCCTTTTCCTGTAACCATTTAAACCTAACTGTCTTCTATGTGGTCTAGATCTTCAAATGCAGTAAAATAAATATTTCAGTCATTTAAACACACTAAAAAACATGTTGAATTATAGATTAATTCTCTCTATTGGGACTTTGCTCATTGTATCCAACCTTGTGCCAAAGTGAAACAATTCATAACGATTATCATATCCATAGAAAACAAGAGACGGGTGCCTCATAAAGCAGGACGTTTAAATTGGATACATCAGAGCTGTTCAGAGTGTCTTTATGAGGCCAGTTTTCCACACCAACCGTCAGCTGCCCATGGCCTGCTGCATGGGGAGAGGTGCTCATGTGAACGTGCCCTTAAACTGGCCTCTGTAAATGGTTCTGTTGTGCCGTGCCAGCTTTCATAAGAGAGCCACAGAGACAGAGCAACACAGCCCAGAGCAAGACATCATAATTCAGGAGAATAATTGGGGCATTTAAACCAAACCTGGGACTCATCCATGCCAGACAGATACAGGTCAGAGCAGCCTGTCCACATGGGAAGGAGGAAGGGATGGATGGATAGAGAGAGGGTGGGAGGATGTGACAAGGGGAGAGATAAATGATAGTGGGTGGGGGGACGTGGACAGAGAGAGAGGAGAAGATGAAAAATAAATAGTAAAGTAAGCCTCCGCACAGAATACAAAATGGAGGTAAACACACAGATGAATATGGGAAAGAAGGAAAGGAAAAGAGGCGAGTAAAAGAGGGAAAATGAGAGGGAGCGAGGACTAACCAGGAAGTCAATAACAATTATTTTCCTGCTTCATGAGGTGTAACCTAATCTGCAGCGTTCTCCTTTTCACAACTTTCCAATGCAAGTTGGCAGCAGTTGATTCAGAATGTAAAGAAATCAGCAGGGAATTCTTAATTTTGGCATAAAGGTCATAGTATGTTATATTAGCTCCATAGATAAGCTCAATATTGATTGATTGTTCCGATCTTACCTCTAAGTCTTTCCATTACAGTGTGATAGAAACGGTTTAAAATGTAATTCTCCATCATTAAGACATTCATCGGATACCAGCTGATAGAATCTGAGAATTGATGGCCCCGCAACGGAAAGCTGGACCAATCAGCAAACTATGTTAGAGATAGAAGACAATGACAGGACTTCCAGTTGTTTTGGTTACAAACCGGTGATGCTGCCTGTAAGAGCATAGCTATTTCAGTTTGGTTTGTAGTCTACTGCAAGCTTGAGACTCTGTTCTCATTTTTTCTAAATATTAATGTTTGAAACTACACAGGTTAGTAAATGTTAATTTGAACATCTTTTTGTCGTAGATCTTGCCTGTGAGTCACTGTGCTTGTACCTAATCACATAGAGCCCTCCAGCGTTGTCTTTGTCTTGTTGTTTTTACTCATCAGTAACTAGAGCTTTGACAGAAAGAGATTGGGTTTAGAATCGGTCAATTCAAAATACTATACGCATATGACCTTGTTTCAGTTATCCAGCTGGCCACCCTGCAGTGATGTAAAAATATAATATTAACTACATTAATGGGACGAGTTACCCAAACCCCACCACCAACATCCTGCCCTCATTGTGTATCTTCTCTATAATTCAGGCAGTGAGACAGCAGAGCCTGTAACAGACAATGAGAATTTGCAGAAGACAAAAAACAACTCCACACACGGGGATTCTTACATGGGTTTGAGAGACGGCTGCCTTATGGACTGTGCCACAGCAGTCCCAGACCACAAACCACGGCCATCTGGCAAGGCAGGCAGACTAAGGCAAACAGTTAAACTTTCCAAGCGGATTTCAATCACAGTGCAGAAGCCCCACCCCCTCTTTTTCTGTCACGCACACACATAGAAACGCACGCCACCAAGCATCACTCCATATCCTTGGGCTTTGTGCTTGCAATGCTAGCCATTCTTTGCTGTGCCCAAGTAGATGCAGCCCATTTCCTTTTCCATTTCCACTGTGTAAACACTACATATTAAGTCCAATAAACCAGTTCTTTCACAAGGCCTCACTTCAAACACCAAGTTGTCCAACTGTATTCAAAGCAAGCTCATCCCACAGGTTTCCTTCTTAACATTGTTCTAAGTCTAAGCCATATTTTCTTTGCTTTTTTAAGATTTTAATCTCCTGCTGAGGTATTTCCACCTACTGTGTTTATCTGCACGTGGCTGCCAAAGCATTTCCCTCACTCAGCCATAATTTGTCAAAGCAGTTGGAATTTCAAAGGAGCACAAAGAAAACAATGATAGAAACTGTATTTTAATCAAGATTATGTCAAAAACGATAAAGCGCTATTGAACCCAGCTTTAACCAGCTATCCTTTGCTTTTATTATGCTCCTCTGTTCCAATTATTGTGTGGGTTTCTCTCAAAAAGCAGGTAATTTAGTTCAAAGGGAAACACAAAAGGGCTCAAGTGAAGGAAACGTGTGTGTAATGGCTGTATCTTTGCTTTCAGTGTCAGCCATTGGCTTAAATTATCAAAGTACATTGCCCAGAGCCACACTATTAATGTTGCTAAAAACAAATATTGAAAACATACCCACTATGATTATGGAATACAGTATAGCAGTATATTACATGCTAACTCTTTCCTTGCAGGACAGGTGTATTTGACCTTTAATCTTAAATTGACCCCAGATCATCAATATCAAATTTGTGGTAAGCTCAATTAAGGAAAGGAATCAGGGTTTATAACACTGTCTTAAAATGTGTACCCTAAGGCCTTATGGTCTAATAACTGAAGCATCAGTGTGTGGTGAAAAGGTCAGGACCTCATTTCTTTGTCACATGTCGCCCGTGTGTGTCATTTCTTTATTGAGACCCTTATCATTTTAGGGATCTTTATCATTTTCTGTTATTGCACAGTGAGTGATTATCAGGGCAGTTATGGGTTATTTCCTGCATTTACCGACGCAGATTACCTGTAGAATGTAATTATACTGAGGTATATGGTAGGGCAGGGGTTAATGGCTTATGAAAGCATGGATGCTTGTGTGGATGTGTGTGTGTGTATGTGGTGCTTTGTCTGTTATATGGTCATGGACCGTGAATAGTGAGTGACAGTCGCTGTTCAACCGACAATCTAGAGTGCTTTCCCTGAGGCTTGGCCTTTGGGGTTGGTCTATCAGCAACCATTATCAGCAATTACACAACACAACGTCAGCTGTTACCAATAGAGGATCTTGTTGGTTGGTGTTTTTTTTTCCATAACAGGGTCTGATAAGATTTCCTGCACCATTTAGGATGCCCTCGAGCAAGATACATACGCTCCTCTCCACTGGTGCAGCTTGTTGGATCCTTTAAACATTGTGCCTGCTGAAGATTAGCATGTTGGCATTGTCATTGTGAACATGTTAACCTGCTGAGGTTAACTTTTAGCTCAAAGCACCGCTGTGCCTGACAGACTCACTAGCTTGGCTATTGGGGCTTTGAGCTTTTCACTGATTTGTAGCACTGCAGCATCACATCATTGCTGATTTGGTTTGCAAAGCAATGGGGGAATTATAACAGTGCTGCAAATAATAGAAGTAATTATATGACAGAGCAACAGAAAATGACAAGAAATGCAGCAGAATTAAGTGCAAGGCAGAGGCTGAAGCAGGATGGATGGAGGAAGAGCATTACAAAGATGTGGATACATAGGGCGAGAGATAAAAATTGAGATATAAAGTTATATAAAAGCTCTATTATCTCACCTCTGTGTGAAAATGTTATGACACAAAGATTAAGAGGCAGAGCTTTATTTGGTTTCTGTCTAGATGCAGGGCCTCATGAGCTGACAATATGACCTGCACTGACAATCATTTGTGTACTCCTGCAGGAAAAAAAAACTCCCAAAAAACAAGATCATCCCCACCACTGAAAATGCTTAACTGTGCTTTCACCGGTGTGGCAGCCTTCTGCAGAAATGTTACGTATCTGTGCTTCGATAAAACTCACAAGCCTCAATAAAGCCTCTTGGAAGATGATGTAATGTCTTACAGTACATGAATTGGATCCAACGGCTCTGATGTACCGTGCCACATTACTTAACATGTAGATTAAATTCAGATGGAGTTTTCACTGAAAGCCAGTGTTTTAGGTCACTATCACAGAGGCTATTTCTTTAAGTGGAAGAGAGCGGGGAAGCATCAAAAAATCATTTTGAATGGATGACTCATCAGATCTGCCTGAAGCCATTCTGTACTACTCAGCTAAATGAACCAAGGGGGAAATTCACCAGGCATGGCAAGTGCCTCTTTTCCACCGTTACAACCAACCAGCAGATGAATGGAGCACTTTATGGTTACCTTACAGCAATTTATGTCAGTCCATGGATGGTAAAGCCACGTAAAATGGCTCTTTGGATGACAAGAGGTAAAGCAAAAAAAAGGATATATCATCACAGTATATCCTTTCCATCAGTTCTTATGTATAAAGCAATGACCTATTAATAGGAAAAGTATACTCTATTACACCTTATAATTCACAATAAGGCATAATCAACAGAGTGAAAGAAAACTGTAACTGCAACTGCAACAGGGAAAGGTTGTATTGATATAATGACCAGTTGGTTACTTAATGAAATGGAGAAAATGTACAGTTGGGGAGTAGGACGAGCACTTTAGCAATGAACTGAAATGACTGCTACTGCATATCTCTGCCTTATTAGTGCTCAATGAGTCAGGGAGCCAATCGGTAAACAGCAGTAGTAATTCAGACCAATCAGTGAGCAAAAAATGACTCGAAGTTACTCCAGAATCTACCAAAATTCTGTGTATGAGTGCGTAGAAAAAAAATTGTCAGCCATTCTGCAGTACAGCCGTGCAAACTAGGATGAGGTGCTTCACCTCTTCTAGCCAGCAGCTTTTGTCAGCATAAATGAGAAGCACACAAAGGAAGGACCCAACCAAAGGAGGGGTGAAGTAAACAATCACCCCACTGCAATTCCACAAAAACCAACATTTCTTCTCTCCCACTTGTCGCCGCAGTTTTGTTTGTGCTCCCCTTCATGACTGTGTAGATCCGCAATGGGCTTGACTGCAGGGTTGTCTCATCACAATTAACTTGAGAAACCTTTCTTGATGGCAATTCTTCTACAACTCCAACTGGGATTTTGACTTTGATGGTATTTGTTCTGCCATTTGTGTTGCCCTGTGTCTCAGGTCAGCCCCATAGCTCAGAAAAACAAGGTTTATTGTGAAAAGCCTGTCTTGAATGCACCTGATAAACTCAAACCACGATTAAACTATTATATAAAGACAACTTCGAGCTGACGAGATCAGATTAAGTGACAAACTGTACTAGTTTCCACATGGGGGAAATATTGTTAGAAATATTGTTAGTTTCTTTCCTTTTAGAGAGTGAACCTCTGCCTCATTGTTGATGCTCTGAAACCAATGAATTGTTTCCATTTCACTTAACAGAATAATAAAATAATCTTGATGGAAATCACTGCACATGCAAATGGTTTCTCTTGTTGCGCCCTCAGCTGTCTTGCCTGAATTTTGTATTCCTTTTTAGCTTTGCAATAATAATGATTCTGACTTGCAAAACAACAACAGAGTACATGTGTTTGTTCCCTAGCTTACAGATAATGCACTCAAGTATGGAGCGCCAGCTGTTGCCTGAAGTACAGTATGCTAATTACCAGAGTTTTGAAAGAATAGATATGCATAGGACCATACAGTATTGCCTCAGCCTTCGATATGTAGTGTGAAGTGAAGTGTGTACAAAATGCACAGTTAGGCATCATTTAAAGTCATACTGAAATCATAATGTGTGTTTTTCGCTCCATCTATTTAGATTTAGATCTGCTTTTGAAATGATGTCTCGTGTCTGTTAGCAGGATAGAATTTTAATGCCATATTTAACATTTCATTTTAACAGCTTGTGCATCTAAATGTTAGTCAACAGTGTGTTAATATCACTGGTGTGCAGGGGACAACATTTGAGCCTGATAGTGTGACAAAGAAGTGTGTGCCACCGAGTGTGTTGAGCCAGCAAACTGTAAAAGAAAAGATACACCCACCCACAGTGTGTCAGCTAGTTAACAAGTCTGCTACAGCGGCTTCGCTGGTTTTAAAACTTACCGACAAATGTCAGAATCTGTGCTGTGGGCTGTGTTTAGATGTTGAGTGGTGTTGCAAGACCATAGTATATAGTGACTCCCCTACTTTGCAATGTACAATCCGTGTGTGACTTGGCTCGCAAGCCGCATACAACAGAGCAAGTTTGTCACGCTGCATGCGCCGCACCCTTGTGGCTCACCTCAAAAATGTAACATTAAATATTAATGAGACACAAAGGTCTGTTCCATAACATGAACGCTTTACACTATAACCCAATCCACTGTAGTACAACTGTGTCACAAATTATGGCCCCTAAAGTTACTAAAGCAACAAAACCTTACCATAAGTGAGTACTACACAGAGTATATAGCATTATTTCATTTCCCTTTTCCTGGTAGAACATTGGATTATTGGATAATTCCAATTGATCTGAATTGCCATTTTGTACTTCCTTATTGTTTAGCTATCAGTGTATATGGCAGCTGATAACTAACAAGAAATTACATGATAAATGTCCCTCTCAATACATATTTGGGTCGTGATTCTTGATTGTTTTAAATTATTTAAGGTATGTTTGTCAAAAATGTTTACTTAGTGTATGTGTTTGGGGACAAAGGCTGCTTTTTTAAAAATCCCAAATAGGACTATTGGCCTAAAAATTCCAGTATTGGTTGGCCTTTAATTATTTTACATGTAGTCTTGTATACATTTGCTATGGGCCTTTACTGTATATTAATATCAGAAAAGAAAAATCCTTTTAATATCATGATTTCATTCTTATCACCCAAGTTGTTTAAGTGGTTACTATCTCACCTAATTCTCCACTTATTCTCACATCATATTTAAGTAAAACATTTTGCTTAATTTGCTAAATTTAGCTTAATTGCTGTTTTTTCCTTGTAATTTTCCAGAAATTATTTTTAAAAATCTTGTCCTGTGAAAAGACTAAACTTCACATTAGCCCCAGGACCTTTATTGCAGCATTTATTTACCCCCCACTCCCATAACAATCTCCTTGTTTGCACAGTTTTCTCACCCAGCGCTTCACCTGGCCTTCTCTGTCAATGGATATTGGGCTTGTGGGCAGAGAGCACACACACACACACACACACACACACATACACACACACACACACACACACACATATACCCACAAAATGCAGGACTATTGATTTGTTGAGCACTGTGGTCGAGCAGCCCTGACTGGCCTTGCCCCTTGGGTGAGACACACAATCGGCAGCGGATGTGCTGCTCCTAAACTGTCCCTGGGCACCATTTCAAATCCCTGTAGATTCATGATATTGATTTGAACCATTTCTCCGTCCGCCAGCATCTTCTCCACCTCCATCATGTCCCCTTTCGCTTCTTTTTTATCCGACCTTTGTTGTTTTGTTTCTTATTCCCTGAGGAAATTCAGTGATAACTAAAAGACAGGCATCGGTTCTTCTTTTGTTCTTCCCTTTTCAAAAAAAAAATAAAAAAGGAAGCAGCCGTGGAGGAGGAATGAGGGGCAGAAAATCATGACAAGAGTCAAATCTAGTTACCGTTGTTGCAGAGGGAGGGGAAAAGCACTGTCATGCAAAGAGATAGAGGAGAGAAAAAGGAATATGAGGCTGGTAAGATTGCATCAGGGCCCCTTACAGAAATACCCACTTCCGTGCACCGCTGTGTCTCTGTCATAGTGATGTGTCAACGTGGATTCAATCAAACCTGGATATGTGTTGAATATGAATGAATGTGTTTTTTAAACAGAAATGGAGGATTAAATTCAGAGCAGTTGAGAAATTGGTTTTGTGTACAGTAGCTGTTTTACATTTTCTTGACAGGTGAAGAAAACGATTACAATTTTTGCTGCTGAGTTTCTCCATTTATGCTGAGTGAGACCTCTGTCTCCCCCTCCCTCTCTTTACCCCCCCTGTCAATTCCTCCCTCCTTGCACCCTCCTTTCACTCACTCCCCATCTCTCTCTGCTGGTTCTCATTGTCAGATTGTGTAATTGAGGTAATGCTGTTAATGATGTGTGAGTGGTCTGTCCTTTTTCTTACGCACACACACACATAGATACACAAACACACATACACACACCGATGGCAGTAGATTGGACTCTTTCATTAGAGTTGGCACAGCGAAGACAAGGCAGCGGTGGCTTACGGGCACGGACGACCTCGCCGTGGGGGAGCAGGAGCTTTAAACACTAATTAGGATGACTTTGGGAGACATAACAGGTAGGGAGGGGTAGACGAGCAGAGGAATGGCTGGAGATTTGAAAAATGCAGAAGGGAGGGACAGCAGAGGTGATGCATTTCAGGAAAAAATGGCAGAGGGAATAGGAGACAAAGGCACAAGGAAAGACAATGACAGAAAAAGTCAGGCGCAAATGGACAGAGACAGCGACAGCAGCAAAAGATGAAGTCGGTTAAAAAAAAAAGAACATAATTTAAACAGAGGGTGAAATTTTGGGGGGGAAATTGACAGCTTTTCTGCAATCAGACAGGTCCAGCGCAGGGAGGCACATGAGGCTTCTAAAAATACCTGAGTACCTGATGTGTCCATACTGCTGTTACACGGGAGCTCTTCACATCCACGGTTCTTGGTCAGAAATATCATTCATCATTCATTGCCTTTCCCCTGTTTTTGAGCGGGACAGAACAGTTATTATGGCTGACACCAGCTACTGCTACAGGTATTACAATTACAAGCACATGGTCAGCAAGAAGTATCTGTCTGACACTCTCACACAAAGACCTCTAGTTTCCAAAAATGAGAGTTTGAGCAGATAAGAATAGTGCTCTTCTTTTACCAGTAATCTGCTTGCACATTAGATGTGATAAAGCTAAGCCCGCACCCTAAAACTCATGGGAAATGGGAGGTAAGCAAGCCTGGAGGGGATAGAAAAAGTAGTGTATTACCAGATGGACATATCAATAAGTAAAAGGACTGAATGGAGATTAAAGGAGTAGTTCCACATTTTGGGAAATACACACAATTGATTTCTTGCCCAGAGTTAGATGAGAAAATTGATACCATTGTCATGTCTGTATGCTAAATATGAAGCTCCAGCCAGCAGGCAGTTAGCTTAGCATAAAGACTGTTAAGAGGAAAAGGGATAGAGTGTTAAGCTGAAAACTATATGCAAACATGCAATTAAGCCAATATGTGACACAAACATCAGTTAAATTGATATTTAGATTGCCATGCAGATAGCAACTATAGCAACACTTTCTCCATTTCCCTTTTAATTAGTACTAATTAAATTAGTATTTTTTGGAGATACAGGAATAATTTACAGGTAAATACCACCTAAGTTTTTGGAAGTTATGAAGATTTCCAGGAACATAGCTGGAAACTACGAGAGTTTATAGCAAGAATTTAAGCTTGACTGCTCTTTAATCTCCCAGATATCTAGTCAACAATTACACAGTTCTACACATATCTGAAAATGTGCTAAATGTGCTTTTTTTCAAGGATATGAATGACATCCACTTAACATATAAAAGATCATGCTCTCATTCAAAGGAGAGAAATAAAAAGGCATGCACAACATTGTATGTCTTTTTAAAATAACCCGCTGTACACACCCACGCATGTTTACAACAGCATGCGTGCACACCCAGCCTGCCTGGTCTCCTTCACATAAGTCAACATGCTCAGTCTAACCACTGAATCAGAAGAGGAAGTGTAGGTGCTGTGCTAGGGTTGCTATGGTGCACGTACAAGTGCATACTGACAAGCTGGTAGTCTGCTATCTGTCAGATTGAACAGTGCAGTAAACAGCTAAACTGCTGTACTGTATGGCCCTGTGTCCTACATTCCTGTTGTAATATTAGATAGCACCTGCTGAGAGACTGCGCTTCACTACTGTCATCCACAAACCAAAATACTGCTGGAACACACACACACATGCGCGCACACACGACTGGTACGAAATGCATATGCAGATATGGACACATAGTGATTACAATTGTAGACACACACAGAGGCATATGCAAATGATTACACAGTCCAATCACTCACACACACACACGACTTATTACAGGAGCACATGCAAAGCCATATGTGCAGGTCACACACACCCACAATCCTGCATGAACACATTTCAAGACACTTCAAGAGCAAACATACACCGGCGCACACACACACACACAGAGTTGCACATACATACACACACACTTTTCTTTGTTGCTGCTGTCAGTTTAGCCAAATTGCTGTTGGAACCACACATCACTACAGCACCTCATGGGCTGCTTCAGCCAGCAGAGGACAGATGCTGCGTAGGAGGTTGATTCTGTATATGTGTGTGTGTGTGTGTGTGTGCAATTGCATGTGCCTGGGAGGTGTTATGTCGAGGAGTGCTCTGTGTGCGTGTCTGTGTGTGTATTTCTGTGTGTGTCCATGTGAGGGAGCCTGCCTAGAACAAGCAGGACAGGCTAGTTTAGCTCAGGGCCACACTGCTACACACACACACACACACACACACACACCTGCCTGCCTCTCAGCCATCTCCTCTCTCTTGCTGCTCCACAGTGGCCTCCCTTCAGTAAATAACACCATTCATTATCTGCATGATGCCCTGAAATCAACTCCACGGAATAGATTGGTGTGTTGGTGAATGCAAACAGATTCTTTTTATCTACCGAACACGACCGACAGCTGCTGCTGGGGGAAATCCTTGTAACTGTTGTCTTCAGTACTTCTGTTAATTGAACTAAACGTTTTTGTGCTGCAGTTATTTCTGTGTTGTCGGTATGACTCTGTAAGTCCCACCACATGTGCAGAGTAGCTTTTAAAAACCTGAAAGTGCTTTGAAAATGACACTGGGTAATGACGTGTGGTTGCAATCTCAAAACTGGGGTGTTAAATAGAGTCTACTGCCACACCTGCAGTGCTTTGAGCTAAATGCTAACGAATTTTATGCCAATCCATCCAGTTGTCAAGACATTTCATTCTAAATTACAAATGTCAACCTCATGTTGACACTAGAAGGAAAAATCAAGAGATCACTTGAATCACCGGCATTCATTCTCGGAGCATCATGAATGCCTGTGATAAACTCGGATAAATAGGAATTTATCTTAATATAATACAGGGTCATTTTTTGGAAAAAAAAATTTGTCAAGCCATATGGATAAAATAAACTGGCCGTAAAGTCTGTTTTTAGTCATTGCAGTGAATTAAATACCTGACAGATCTACCTAACTCGCCAAATCATTACTTCTTGGAAATCTGGTACTGCCATAAAGCAAACCTGCTCATTGATTTGCAAAACAGCCTTAAATGGTCTAATGGTCTCAGAGATATTACAGGCAGAGCTGAAACTATTAGTTGCTTAATCAACTAGTTGATCATCAGAGAATTAATCTGCAACAGTTCTGAATATCAGTTAATTGTTTAAGTAATTCATCAGGCACAAACACCAATTATTCTCTAGTTTCAGTTTTTTACATTAAAAATAACTAACTCTGGATTAAAACCCTCAACAAGATGATAAAAACAAAATACAAAAACATAAAGATGGCAAGGGGATCACAGGCAGATCTGCATTCTGTCATATATGTCCGGATTATTCCTCGCAGATTTAGGGAGCATCTGTGAGCAGCTATTTTAATGCGTTGCAGACTCAAAACAAGATTCAAGTCTGCGTTTTTCTCTGGAAAACTTTACTTTCTTGTTCCGTAACCATCCAGTGTTGATTGTGATTCAAACAGGATAGCATAAGTAGACAACAAAATAATCTCCTCATCTAAAGTCTGTTTCTCTTTATGAATGTGACTGTGTCTGTCTGGGTTCATTCTTTCTCAATCATCTCAAGTCTCAGCCACAGAAAGGCTCCCCCCACCCCCCTGCTTCACCCACTGCCTCCATGTGATTCTTCCACCTGCATGCATCACAGTAGGATGGTGTTAGATGAATGATGAACTGTGCTGTGTCCCGGGTCTCTGTCAGACATAACACTGGCTGAAGGTCAATTTTTGTTTCATCAGACCACATATTTTGTGTCATGCTCTCAGAGCTTTAACATGATTTTCTCTTCTCAAACATTTGGCCTGCTGCTTTGGGTCCTTGGTCATCTTCCTGACTGAGGTCCTTCACACCCAATTAGTCAACTTGATAAAACGGGAAGTTGTAGGAAGAGTCAGGATAGTTTTTGTAGGTTTTTCCACATTTTTTATATTGATGGATTGCATTCACTCACATGCTCTGCTGATCTGTTGGATCTTATAAAGCCAGAAACATTTGCATCTCAGGCAAACTACCTGTTTCCAGCTGTGATCATTGAACACTTCTAGACTGTATTTTACTCACGTGTTTACTTTATGGCCACTTTTAAATGTTTCCCAGTTTTAGTTTGTCAGTTTTCAGCAGTTTTGTCTTGCGTGTGGTCAGCTGCCGCACTGTTTCTCAGCTTTGACCTCTTTCCACCATATAGTCCTCTTTTTCCCCTCTTACGGCAAACACAATAGTTAACGGACAGATAAATATTTATGGGATGAAGCTGCATCTGGATTTTTTCCAGGATACCCTATAAATTTTTCATCCACAGCAAAACTGCAGAAGTGCGTTGGGAGCTGTTCAGGCATCTGTGTGAACCTAATGTCAGGAGGTGCACTGGGCCGATGTCACAGGCACAATGATAACAACTTCAGTGATCCTCGTGCTGCAGCGCTGTGGTGGTAAACACATCGGAGGACTGAACTGCATAGAGGGTTACAGTGAAGAGGGTAATGCTCTGTGTGTGTGCTGGCGTGGTTAAGCAGTGTGGTGCACAGATTACAGGATAAGAGGAATGAAATGTAATGTGAGCAGGTGTAATGTTTGAATGCGTGTTTTCATGTTTTACTGATTTCTCTCCTCACTACTGTCTCTCATTTCACCACCGGAGGTCAAAGGTGACACCACAGGGTTAGAGGTCAGACAGTCAGAAATGAGTCATCAGTGGGCAGAGCTGCACAATCGCTCGATGTCTCCGAAAGCAGGGAGGCCAGCAAAGGTCTTGTTTCATGACAGAGGTTACAACCGCACTTCACTTGCGGTTGCGTAGGGGAATCTGTATGTGTTTGTGTGTGTGTGTGTGTGTGTGTGTGTGTGTGTGTGTGTGTGTGTGTGTGTGTGTGTGTGTGTGTGTGTGTGTGTGTGTGTTGTTGTGTGTCCTATTTACAAGGGGTCAGGCTCATTTGTAAGCTGTCAAACAGAGATGCTCGGACAGAGATCAAGAGCAGCTCACAGGGGCTAGTCCTGCTCTCCAGGGGAAATGGATTCTGTTTGATGTTCAGTACGAGCAGGAAAGAGAGATGGTGGGTGGCAGGGGAGGGGAGAAGGGGTGAGGGTAAAGGAGTGGGGGCACGTGGAGAGAGAAATAAAGACAGAAATTCAGTAGAAAGAGAAGCATGGAGACGGCCTGAGCTTGATTGAAAGAGGAGAGGAAAATGTAAAAGAAAGCAAGAGAGTGCTTGTGAAGTTTGGCTGATTAAAGGTTGGAAATTAGATGGAAACAAGATCAACAATTTGAGACAAGGTAAGAAAACACAAGCTGGACTAATGGCTGCCAAGAAAATAAGACCTCTAACTGAAGGGGAGGTGAGAAGAGAGGAGAGAAATGCTTTTCTGCTGCTAATGCTCATCTGAGTGTTAATGAATGTTCTTGTATGCAGACATGAGCCAAAGTCTCATTATCTCCAAAGCTCTGGAAACTAAACTGGGTGAGTGGACCACAAAGGGAATGAAATATAGAAAATCTGGGATAGTTGAAAGCCTTATTTTATTGTGGACAAGACACGTACCAGATGTAGATAGAGGCCATTATTACCAGTGTTTGGAGTAGTAGTCAAGGACATTTTCCTCATCAAAGATTTAACTTCTTACATATCAACTTTTTATTTTAACTGAGTTTTTTTTAAAGACAGGACAAGAGGCGCGTGCGATACAGATTAAATTTCAGTGTATGTGCACCCATTGTCTTGAACATCAAGATAAAACAGAATAGGCAGGCTACAAAGTTTTACAAATCTATCTTCTAGCAATTCTACTGCTCTGCTGCGTGTCACCACTTTTATCATTGAACTATAATAACAAGACACATCTTTTTTTTTTTTTAATTGAGTTTAGTTTTCACATCACATAAGCTGAGAATATCTAAATTATAAAGAAAAAATAACGCACACAGTGATCTGTACCATTTCTGTCCTTAAGTGTTAGCTGTAAGGATTTGTTTGCAGCGTTGCCACAAAAGTAGAAGTATATTTACAACAAAGTCACATAATGGAACATATTCTCATTATAGGCTACTGATCAAATATATAAAAAAAAATAGTATCTGTAAGGTTGCTATTTATAATACTTGTGGGTCTGGCAATGGTGTCTAGGTATCACATCATAGGTACACACAGTCACAGAAGAGAAACCCCCCGGGAATTGAGGCCTTTGCACACCATATGGCTGATGTATGCTCTGAAAGTTTCATTCAAGACAACAATAAACCAGTTAAATATATTTCTTCTTGTTTAAATTTAATGTAAAGTGTATCTTTGAGTATCTTACTATATAGACCTGTTAAATGTCATATAGTAGCCAGGTACAGGTGATATATTGTAAGGGATGCAGTGTCTTTTTTCACTGGGAGCTGTGAGGGTGAGATTCTGGTCAATATCATTTTGTAATTTCATTGACACTTCGAGCAGAGATGGAAAAAAGAGGTATAGATTCAAGCAGAAAGAAGAAGTGAAGAGGGGACTGTCACATGCGGTTTCTAAGCTACCTTTCTGTTCGTAATACCCCGTAACATATCTCCGTCTGTCTGTTCATCATCTCCTCTGTCAGCACTTCTCCCCCATCTCCACCAATCCCCCCTTCCCCCGCTCCCTGCTTTCCCTATCAAACTTTCTTCACTACACTGTCTTACTTTCTGTATCCATCTCTCCATCCATGTCTGAATCCCATTCCATCTCATTCTCACCTCTCAAACTCTTACCCTCCACTATCCATCTCCTCCTCCTCCCCCTATCTATCCTATTCTACTTCTGTTGGCATGACTGATTGCTGAAACTGGGCCGATTCTCTGCCGCACTGCCTGCAAACTATCCCCTACAACCACAACTGTGTCACCCCCGATACCCAGCCTCTATGTGCATTGATTACTCCGCATTGCAAGGAGATAATCAGTGGGCGTGACCAGATTTTGAAACATGATGGGTCCGTGCTTGTGTTTAAATGAAGCTGATCTTGCTGGTTTTTAATCAGACGCGCAGAGGATGCTTAATCAAGCAGTATTTTGATGGATTCATGGAATGGGAAACCCATTCATCAAGTCAATTACACATTAATCATGAGCTCACCCACAGATTTGGGAGTGAGACATGAGGAGGGCCTCCACTTTGTTCTCGGAATGAATAGCAGGCGACATTATGTAAAACCCTCTTATCCATGAGTCTGTGAATTATTGTACAATAAAATGTGGCCTGTTGAGGGATGTTGATCAGCCAACCATTTGTGTGTTTTACAAAGAGAGATTCTTGAAGTGACTCCATTTGATCAACACGCGGTAAATTTCACAGCGAGAATAGTAGTCTACATGAAAGGTTCACGTACAGAATTGTAATGAGTGAAAAGTTAATTGATTGCATTGTCTATACAGTAATGTAGCTCTCTGAACACTGTACATGAGATTGGATGTAAATTAAAGCCCATTCACTGCCAAGAGTAGACACAGAGTGATTGATATTTAAATATTGATTATTATATTCCCTCAACTTTGGAGTGCGCGATACAGACCATTTAATTTGCATAACTTCCAAAGGCAGTTGGTATTAAGGTCACAGCAGGTGAACTGTTCCCACAAACCTCCCATCAATAAATCATGCAGACTGACAAGCTCTCTAGTTGTCAGGAAATCAAGGAAGAAATATGAATTATGAAAAGTATGGCAGAGACATGATTGTGTGTATATTATAATAATGTTTGTTGGCTCTAAACATAACATCCTGGCAGCAACTGAGGTGAAAAACGGAGCATCTGAAGAGCAAAGGAGGAAATCGTGGTATGGTATGTCTGTAAATTATGTAGATCTTTTTCTGTAAGCTCCTCATCCACTGAAGAACTGACCTGAAAAAAAAATCACAGCTTGTACAGATTCACAAAGAATGCACTTATGTAAAAATAAAAAAACAAATTCAAAATGATTCAAAGTCCATTTAAAAAGATTTGATTCAGTTGTAGTTTCCATTGATTAAGCTCAGATTTCATAGGAGTCCATATTTTTGGCATTCAAAAAGAAGATTCAAGAATAAGTAAATTACAAAAAGTAACATCTCCTCAGTTTTTTTTTGTCTTTAGTAGTTAATCAGAAATGCCCTGAGATTTCGAACCAGCGAAAACAACAAAAAAGTTCAGAGACTGCGACTGTAAAAACCAAACACTGTTTCTGATTTAAATTTAGCTGCTGTCCCTCTCCAAGTTGTCACCTTGTGATACGCTTCTCCTCTCGCAGCGCTCTTGCCACGCTGGGGACGCTCCCTGGAAGTCCTTTTCCGTAACCATGTTAAGCACCATCTGCAGCTCATGCTGCATCTCCTCCACTCTGTCAAAACAGAGACCCATCAGCATGAATTTCATTCATGAAGAGGAAGAAGTCACAGGGAGCCAAATCCAGCGAAGTAGGGTGGGTGGGGAACGATGATTGTGTTGGTGCAGCCAAAAAACTTTTTTTTAACACACTGTGAGCAGATGGAGCAAATAATCACCATCACACTACAGTTCTAACTTCTGTAGCTTACAGTTTAAGTTTTCCCTTCAGTCAGGAATGTTGGGGACCAGAGCTAAAGTTATTTACCTTGGGTTCAATCAATGTCCATGTTACCTTCTTAAACTTGTATTGAGATCTGTGGTTCCAGCTGTAGTCTTTTACATTTACACTAAACTAACTTCTTTTTTTTTTTTTTAAATGGGGGTTCATTCACTGATTTAGTTCTCTGATTCAGGCAGTGAGTGGGAACTATGCATTGAAGCATTGTAACAGGTGTGAGTCATTATCTCATAAGTCACAATTAACCTGAAAATTAAGTACACGTGAACACGCTTAATTTACAGCATGAGGACGGAATAAATGAATAATGAAGATAATGAGTGAAAAAAAACCCAAGTCAATGACTTCTCAAGGGTGTGGTAGAGATCTAGACTCTTACCAGTTAATAGAGACTAATACCACATGGTCCAATTGCTTTAGGAGGTTAAGCCTTTTTTTTTTTTTTTTTTACCCAACTTGATTAGAGAAAGCAATGGTGCATACCACCATGCGGTGTGCATAACTGTGTGCAGTGTTGCAGACTTGTACATGTTGAGCACATATGAAAGCAGAGAGGAACTAAATGTGTCTAAAATGCTGCTAAATGGACTAACTTAGTAACAGACGTGGGGCAACCACATTTGTCAGGAGCACTTTTGCATCACAAATGATTAGCACAGAGATGGAGCATTATTTTTTAAATGCAGAAAACCAGTTCATAATCCTGAGGTGCCTTTAATTTAACATGAGCACAGTCAATCATGGCAGTTACATTTGAGCAAATGGACGTAGCTGCAGATGTTTTTTTTTTTAAATAGCTGCCTTTTCACCTGCAGTGTGAGAGAACCTCATGTACTCAGTGCAGTATTTGCCCTCAAAATGTACCAGTCACCTGTGTGTTTACTTAGATTTGATCAGATATGGCAGTTTCGGTCTATATCAGTCAGAAAACTAAGGCTGATGCAAATCGTCAACAGATTGGCTCTTTGAGAAACCAAAAACATACCAATATTGCAGCACTAAAGCAGGCATTCTGTGTTGTTATGGACTGTGTATGGTAATCCATATGCACAGTATCATACCAGATGTTGTTGATCTTATTTTGTTCATTATTTCTTGCAGTTATTGATTGTGGTCATAACAGTTCTGTCTGTTTTAAGAGCAAATGAAGATGTGAAATGTGGCAACACCTATAACAAGGAATGGTACAGAAGAAAACCATGGGTTAATAGTCAGGTATCTCTTGCTTGGAACAGTTTACTCTGTGATCATGAGGCATACATTATGTTTTAATGAGGCTTCCTCCTTGTAGCAGCATGTCTTAGGAAAATAATTAAGCTTGAAATATGCTGCTTTTGCTGCATGTAATATGGTTGCAAATAGTGGCCTCAAATCGCCTTTATTGTTATATAAAATTTAGGAATTGGCCACTGGTACCATCAGAATATCTTAGGACATTGTCTTTTTGTTTTGAGCTTCTGCTGGGTCAAGCTCTGTCCAACTGTAGCTGGGTGTTTTCAGCCTTTCCTAGATTTTAAGCCATGAATGGTTGAGTGTTGTTGGCCAACCTTGGCCAATAGATATTTCTCCCAGAACCCCCTTCTCCTCTGGCAGTCCCCAAGACCATATTTCTCCTGTCAGTTCACGTCCAGACCTGGAGTAAGCCAGCTGGCCTTTCTCAATCACCGTCCCAAGCCAGAAAGCCATAGGGCTCTCTATCTGCTGAACAATTTCAGCCAGGAAAAGTCACACTTGTCTCCCTGTGCCAAAGCAGCAACGAGCCATATGCACATTAAGTTCTTGATGCATGGCAGAGCTACAAAAGATTGCATGAAACAAAAGGACCAGCAGACTAAGCTGTCATTTCCAATTTTAATATGATGCTTTTGAGTGGAGCTCTGTAAGGTCTGATCAATCTTCAGCCATGGAAATTTATTGGCTGACAATAAAAGTGCTAATGGCTCAGTTCTCTGTGAAACTGCAGCCACACTTGGGGAGGCCTATCTGTCTCTTTCTGCTCATTCTGCTTCACTTTCTCATATAGATTCTTCCCCTCAAATCCTCATTGATGTGTCTATCCACACAGCCTCAGAAGCCAACCGAGATAACCTCAGCCTCAGACAGGGTTATGGTTGCCCCATAATCACAGAAAAACTCAGTGGCATCAAATACAAATCCGCTGCGGTTTGTACGTGTGATGAACCATAGATCGTCACTGAGGGATAAAATGTAATCTGATTTGCAGACTACTGAGTTGACAAAACAACTGAGTTACAAAATGAGAAAATTTGACAGAAAAGGGCATCATGATCTGGTGACATATTGCTGAAATGTGCTGAATTCATTTTTTTTTTTTCACTCTTGCAACTGAAGAACTGTCTTGGTTCTTTTATTTTGGTAATTTAAAATATATATATATATATTTCCTTACTAAAAACACACTTTCCTTAAATATGAATTTCCTTTTTTCTCACTTGTTGGATGTATAATCTATTCATTTAGAGCATAATCTATTCTTCTGCCAGATAACGGCCCAACACAGTGCTGAGCAACATGCCTGGGATCAGGGACTCTGTTCCAGGGACCTGACTTTGAATAATGGTCTTCTATAGCTACATGTAGATAAGACTGGCCAGAAACATACTGTAGGGATCTACGTGACCAGCCAAAGGAGACGTGCTAGTTTGCCCAGTCACTGAGCTGCAGCCTCAAGAAAAATGTGTGTCTTTCTGCAGCCACTGCTCAGCAGAAGCAACTCCCTAGGTATCTCTATTACAATGTCCTACTTGGGTGGGACTATGTTATGTCAGGACTGTTATTATCAATGATTGAAGACATTCCACTATGAGATTTTGATTTGTTAATGTATAAAATGTGATTTGACTGGTTATACTAACATAACCTTTATTACTGAGACCTTTGTTTTCAAATATGTAATATGTAGTGTCTCAGAATAACAATGGCGGGCAAAGGAGTAAAGTAAAGAAACCTAAATAGTAAATAGATTTGTATTGTCTGATGTGTATGTTAGAAAATGTGAAGGAGAATCTTTTTGACTCAGAGGAGGCTGGATACACTGGAACAATGCCTTGGAATATCATCCTATATGACAGCCAAAAAGCAAGGGCCCCTGTGAAACCAGCATATGGGGCTGAAAGAAAAAAAAAATCTCTCTCTCTCTCTCTCTCACTCTCACTCTCACTCTCTCTCTCTCTCTCTCACAGTGACAGTTCGGATCTCCCTTTAAATCATAAACAATCAGCAGTTACCGTCCAAAAACCGCCAGTGAGTAAGTAGAAATTGTCACCATCTATCATTAATTGTGCAGCGATGACAGATTACTTTAACTGTGTCATTGTTCACATCGGTGCCTGGCATGCATTAACTGGTGAAGATACAGGGGGCCGCACAGATGTAACTGTTTGGAGGGGGCCTGGGGGTTTAAAATGCCAGGGTGGATTAATTCACCTCCTGCCATGACGGCCGCCCGCTGTTTAGATCCACAGCCCGAAAGCTGTCCTCACTGGCTTTGATATGAGAAGGCTAGGGAGGATGAGACAGACAGGAGGGAGAATGAAGGAAAGGACGGAGGGAACCGAAAAGAAAGACATGATGACTGCTTTCTGTAACCAAGGACAAAGTCCAGATTGGAGGGGTTCATGTATGATTGACAGCGCTTTGCTTTTGATCAGCCAGGGGAGAAATGGGATGGGACAAGTGTGTGCGCAATCGTCTGTCTGTGTGTGGTTGTGTGTGTGTGTGTGTGTGTGTGTGTGCGTGGTTGTAGCTAGGATACAGTTCCCACCGAGACAGCTAGACTAAGCATTTGGTCAAGAGAAGGGAAGTGAGCACAGAGGGCTGTGTGTGTTTGTGCGTGCATGTGACTATGATGTGCACAAGTGTGACATTGATGTGATGAGACTCATGTCCAATGTTTGATCCTTTGGTTCTGGGCTGTAGGAGCATGTTTCTAATGATAATAGAAACCCAGTGCTATTGTGAAACTACACCTACTCACATACATATACAGTAAATAATGTATGAACAGCATGTGTACTGTAAATATGGCCTGTTAGTGCTTGAATGTGTTAGCAGGGTGCTTATTTTGCTTCTGGCTGTATTATAGTTCATTATGTCTCATGAAACCTTCACAGACCAATTACATGCACAAGGCCAACCACTTTGAATCCAATTTAATAACCAGCACAATTACTCAAATTGTTACACAGTTCTTGAAAATTCTTGAAAACGGACTTGACGATGGCATCATTATGTCTCCCAACAGGCAAAGACAAATGACAAGAAACATCACATCCCTATCAAATATCTACAAACATCTTGTGCAGCATCATCCAATAAATCTGTTGCCAAACAATTGCACTGTAGGTCCAAAAGGTCAGTGTTTATCCAATTATCTTATATCACGGATGAGATGAAATGAATGTTGAATTCCTCATTGATTCAGTTTATCACCACTATGAAAAGAGTAATCCACTCATCTGGCATTCCTCTTCTTTTGTGCTGTCAGACACACGATGGACAGTTTAAAAAAAAAAAATCAAAATCGATGCTGCACAATGAGATATCGCCATTTTTATTTCACACATTCTTCTTCCTTATCAAAACCTGGCGCCTGCATTAATCTCAATGTAACTCACCCGCCAGTTCAACAAAGGCTTTACTCAACTTAGTTCACACTTGCAGTAATCCTCCCCTAAGACTACTAAATAGACTTTGTTGTGTACAGTTGATGGAGTTGGAGTTCCCCCTTGAGCATCAATCGCGTTGCTAAACTTTTCAGTGATGATGAATGCATATAGCTGTACAACAAGTCGGTTTAAATTAGCGCTGAAGCAGTTCATTGACTATTCCGTGATTAATTGTTTAGGCCAAAATGCTGCAATCTGAAGATACCACCTTCTTCACTGGGAAACAATTATTTTGTTGGTAATTGATACAAAAATATTTTATATCTAGCTCTACTAATATATTGCCTGTGATTCTAAGGAAAGTAACTGTGAAGCCAAAAAGTAGAAAAGCAGAGAGTAGGTTGGTATCATTAAATCAGCATTCATCCATGTTGCACTGATGATGGCATCAGTATGTGTGCTACAGGTCAATCAGTCTGTAATCAGAAACCTTCCTTAAACTGTGCAGAAGCTCCATTTTATTCTTCATGACACTGGGTCATGAAAAAGGGTGGAAAGACTTGTGAATGCCTGTGGGCTCCCAGACAGCGTACATGTGGTTTCAAAGCACTTGCTGCAATCAGTATCTCCTGTAGAGATGAATGTATCTTAAAAAAAAATTTTCTAGGACCACCTTGATAATGAGTTTAGCTAAAGTGTGAATTTTAAAGTTGAAATTTAGCTGGATCTAATTGGAATTTGTATCTGTGAGCAGATGAGTCACATTTCTGTCTTGATGTTGGTACTGACTATAAAACTTAAAGTAAAAGTACTCAGTGCAGAACAATGGCCCCTGTGACAGTTAAGCAATTATATATTACTGCTCATGCAGGCATGTGTGAGCAGGTTTTTACTTTTACTGCTGCAGCTGGCCGAGGTGGAGCTCATTTCTAACGTTTCTATATTAGGCAGCGACTAATCACATTTGTCATTATGGTTTAATCTGCTAATTATTTTCTTGATTGTACCTTGCAGTGAAATAAGTAAAAAAAGTACAAGTTTCCTGTTTGAAATGTGGTGGAGTAGAAGAATGAAGTGGCAGGGGGAAAAAACGGGTAACTAAGTACAGTACTTGAGTAAATGTACTTAGTTACTTTCTGCCTCTGCCCTCCACACAGGTGAGCGACCGCACGTGCGCAGGACAGAGGAACAACTTTCCAAGGTCGCCATTTTCATTTCCGTGAACGCCATCTTTCAGGTTTCTAAATTCCTAAACGTTTTTCGGTGAAGGTCTGGATTTCCGTTCAGTGAGGACTTAGCGTCCTGGTGACGGTCTGTTGAGCACAAACCGGTGAGTCAGTGTTGGTTCATTAAGCTGTTTCTGGCTGGGTTTTCTCGTCCTGGTGTTTGTGTGTCTGTGATGTTTGCGAGCTACAACACCGCTGGGTCAGAGCTTGTACTTTTCTGTTTACCTCTTCATATGAAAGAAGTGTCTTAAAACTACAGTGAAAGCAGTGAAGCGACTGTCTAAAGTACTTCGTTACAGGGAAAAGTTGTGTTCCTATTAAAATGCCACTTAAAGTACGGAAGTATCTAAGAAAACGCACGTAAACATTAAAATGAACGCGTAGGCTGCGCCGTGAATCAGGAGGGCGCATCATTCATAAATTTAGCTTCATTTTAACGTTGTTCCTGGTCAAAGTGGAACTATTAACACATCAGGGATGTGTTTCAAGTCGGGAAGAATTGTGTAGGACTTGTTTGTTAAACAAAAACACTACCGGCGATGAGTAGTACCCATTAATAAATTAAAATAATGTATTTGAATGTAACGGAGTAGAAATATAGTGGATTATAAGTAGAGAGTAGCATAAAATTACTACTCAAAGTACCTCAAACCTGTCATTTAGTACAGTAGTTGAGTAAATACTGAGTTACTTTTCATCACTAGAGCACAGATATTGAGTTTGTAGTTTATATTTTTATTATTATTTCTTTCTTTGTTTTTTCACCACCATTTCAGTAATAAGGTAGGCCTACTTGATTTTATTTAGTATGCACTGTACCCTTTTGTGTGTGTTTTTGTGTCAGCATGCTGTAGGTGTGTGTGTGTGTGTGTGTGTTGAAGTGTAGCAGTAGTTTAGGGACACTGCTTGATTACTGTCCCTCTGCAGCACAGATTTAACTACCTCTATCAAGTATGGCTTTTAAATGGCCATAAAGGGTTAAAGTTGATGACATGAGCACTTTGCATGAAATCTTTAATCAGATACCTTCTTCGCTACCTGTAGCCATTCTTTTTTTGTTTAAGTTGCTGATACAACATTAAACTCAGCCAAATGGCAGTTAAATGTGGTATATGGGCCCTGCTGGGGATGATTAAACTGGATCCATTGAAAATCTGTTGTGAAGATATGTTTTCTTAGGGGAGTCTGCTTAGTGTGTTTGTTGTCCCAAGAACTTGTGTGTAACGTTATCGTCTGGATTATAGTTATTCATTCATTGCCCATGCTAGAAAACCTGATTCATTTCTTTTCTGAATGCAGAAAGTCAGGTCAAATAGAGGCTTTCATAAACCGTGCTAAAGAAATGTTCCAGCTTATCAGTCAGTATCAGTCAAATGGCATGACATCCATAATGAACACGGTTTGCAGAGTCACGAAGTAAAACTGGACCTTATTTAAAAAAAAAAAAAATCAATTCAAATCAGTGCTGCTCTATTTACTTACCTGTATTAATATACTGTATACACCAGGTAGCTGTTTTGATGACCAGCATGAAATTGAACACCACTGCAAAAACTCATTTAATGTACATTTCAACATTTAAAATGTACTGTGGCCACTTTTGTCATTAACCTGCATTAATAATACATTTTAAGGATAAATAATATATCTCCCCATTTTTCTATAGCACAAATTTGAGTTTAATTGAGATTTTTCTCGTGCTGTTAAACCATCAAATGACTCATTAGGGTTCAGTGGCTTCACTGATTGGTGTATTTTGTAGTTACATTCATCTCCACAGTAGATATTGATTGCGACAAGGAAGGGCTTTGAAACCACATGTACATGTATATAGCTGCTTGGGAGCCCACAGGCATTTGTGAGTCTTTCCAAAGTATCCCAGAGTAGTGCACCTTAATTTAGTTTTTTCTTTTCTTTTTTTTTCCACAGACAATTGTGTAAAAGTCTGAACACAGCAAATGCTGCTGCCTTTTAGTACCATTACTCCCCAAGATGCCCTAAAACTTAATGAACTAGGATACTAAATGTTTTATAACTTTATTTGGCAAAAAAAAAAATCCCTGTCTTATCTGGTACATCACTAGTCTCCTGCAAGAAACTCTGCATCCTTTGGGGAAGGCCTCATTCCAAATGTCATATACTGTGCATGCAGTCAAGGAGGAGGAGGAGGAGAGGGGGGAGGTGGAATTCAGAGCAACATCAAGAAATATGTGCAGATTCAAAATGTCTTCAAAGGTAAAATAGCCAATCAGCATGACAGAATCACAGAGACAGAAAAAGACAAGTGTTCAGAAAACTGTCACTGGCTGTCAAATGTGACATGTGTTTGTTTAGTAAAAGCTTCCCTCTATCATTGAACAATGTGACATACAGTACATACAGGGTAAGGGTAAAAATCATGGAGTAACTCATGCTGAAGTGTATTTAAAGTATATTTCTGCAAAGTAAAGTTTATACAGTGTAAGTGGTAGAAAATAAAGCAAGAGACTTCCAGCACACCTCAGGTTCTCAGGGAAGCTGTTTGCTATAGGAACATGGGATCCCTGCTTCCTCATCAAAGGTTTTTGTTCCATACCCAACAGTCAGAAGTCTGATCACACTGCACCTGACGAGCCTTCCTGATTGAGACACTATGAGCCTTTAGATATATATCACATCCCAAGCCTGTGTACTTTCTAATCCAAGTGAGCCAAACTTACCTTTTTGATACTTAAAGTCCAACATGAGTGTTTTAGCTCTGATTTGGTCCACTGTTACATTGTGAAATATTGCAGTACAAAAGTGGGCGAGTGCAGTTGCTGTGTGTTGGTGAGACCAGGCCCGGCTCAAGCTCTGCTATCCAGGGTGTTTCCCTGCCTTCTGTTCATTACGTGCTGGGTTTGGCTCCTCTGCCCGCTGTGATCCTGAACAGAAATAAATGGGTAAAGATGTTGAAATAATAGTGAGTCATTTTTTCCCACTCTGGTTTAGGGCCAAATAACAGACTGAAGGTGAGAGTGTATCATGCAACACACATGGAAAAACAACTCTAGGAAGTTGCTTTAAGCCAGCCAAGCTATCAACGGTGAAAAAAGACCATCAATTGACTTTTAAACCACACCTGTGGGGAAATATCCAAATATTGAAACTGCAGAAAATGCATTTCATCACAGGTTTGTGTCATTTTTTTTTAGGAAAATACTAAGGGGGAGCGGTTATGCCCGTTTGAGTGGGGACTTTGAAAGAAACTGCGAGAGATAACCAGCAATGCACACGTACATACGCCCTCAAATTCTGCTCTCGAAAAACCAGCCTCAGTCAGTTTTTTTATCTGTGTATTTTCATTGCAGGGTCTGTGTGAGGAGCTGGGCCAATACTGTCTGTCTAATACGGAGCTCAGGTGAGTCAGAACAAGATGCATAGAGGAAGAATATAAATACTCAAACTGAAATCTGAATTCTCCTCACTTTTTGTGGGGAAACTTAAGCTATGACACTGCAGCCAATGTGCACATTTTTCTGTTTTTACAAAGAGGAAAAAACTTTGTTGGACATGTCTCTGGCAGTGGCTCACTAACTTTTGAGAGCCAAATTTCTTAGAAGATGCTTTGTCAACTTGTGTGGTGCACTGTTCTAGCCTACAAATGTTGAGACAGGACGATATTTTCCTGTTTTTCAAGAAGCCCCAGGAGATGGGGACCTTTCGAGCTTGTCTTTAGTTGTCCTGACCAGAGTTAGGTCTTTAACTCTGAGACTAGTAAGTCCAGCTATTTTGGGTATTGAGGTATGAGAGATCTTGGACCAGTAAGACTGTAGTACCTTCTTTAGATATACTGCAGACATTCCAGGTAATAGGCTTATACAGGGTGTGCTTCTTTACTTGTAATTCAAGTGGGTCTGGTTCAGATCAATCAGCGTCCATCTGATTGAGGCTTTAGCATGTTGCATTCCTAGTAAAGGAAGTAAAGTGGAGGGCTGCTGGTCCGTTGCACAACCCCACCCCAGTCTGGGTCCAGCCTGGGACAGGAGCCTCACTGCGAGCTATTTAACCCATAGCAGGGGCAGTGGTTGGCTTGGCACCAGGGCATGTTCACACACCAGTGGGCCTGCACACCAAGGCTCTATGGCCCACTGCTGGTCAGACATCCCCTGCAGTTCAGCCTGAGGTTGAATGATGCCCATGTAAGAATGCACTGCAGGGGTCTGTGTAGTGGAGAGGCTATGTACTGGCAGGGGGAGACTAACATGCTCAGCCCCTGTTTTTGCCTCAGGATGGTGTTTGTGGGCGAGCCAGCGGCAGCAGCTAGGAGCAGAAAATGTGAGCACTAAGGCTGTGCACACCACTTGACACTACTACATGCATCACACACATCCTGTGGGACAATCCTACCAACACACGTGAGACATTTGGTCATGCTTGTACCACCAAGTTTCAGACATGTATGGAGTGATAGATAGCTCAGCCTTTCTACCAAGCAGAGGCTGTACAACAGCCCAGTCCCATCTGTCTTCCTGTTCTGCTGAGACTTGAACGCTGTCCTCGATTCTGGAAACACGTCTGGATGCCTTCAGCACCAGGTGTTTGTGCAGGACAACAGGCCTGAGGTGGTACCCTAGCGTCTCCAGTGTCCGATTGTGGCAGCTCACTGCACAGCAATAGAGCTCAGAAAAAGGAATACCTATGTCAAACTGCCAACTGGTTAACTGCTTGTGTGGCTAGTGGAACTGAGAGGATTTAGTGCATACCTACGAACATACTGGACCAATCAAATTACAGTAATGATACTGTCAGTCTAAACCAAAAACATCACGCTTCCTGAAGAGCACAATTATAAGGGATGCTACCATGGCAGAGACATTTATAGAACTTGAAAAAAGTCCTCTTTTTGGTAGTTATTGTTTTGACAAAATAAGCACACAAGTCAAAACAAGCCCCAAAAATATATACGATTTATATGGATTTCTTAGCACATATTAATTTTAATTTCAGCTCGACTTGAGACAATAATTTTTGTGTGAACTCCTCAAGTATTACCAAACTCTCTTGTGTGAGGCTAAACCAGTTGCTTTCTTTGTCAGAAAGAAGCATACTCCTACCACCAGTTCACCAGCTGCCATTTAAAACAAGTTCACACACAGTATTAAAAGAGTATCAGCATAACACCTGTCACCATTTACAAACTTGCAGCTTAAAATGGGAGGCAGTCTGGTAGAAAAACGCTTGGCATACTGGCCCAACTTCCAATCATTTCTGCTTTAGGAGCTTAAGGGACAGATGCTGCATAACGTCTTTAATTGCAACCTTCTGCTCATTAATTTACAAGATATGTTTTCCAGTGTAAATGAGAATTAGGCTTGTAGGAGGAGGGGGTATGTGGGAACAAAACACACCCCTGGGAATAATATGTTGGGTAGGTTGTTTATTGGATCAGAAAGCATTGCATAATTTACCCTTACACCCACTCGCAATGGGAGTAACCTGGCACCTGTGGCTTTTAGTGTGTATTCTTTTATATTATTCATCATTAAATATTCTCCTTTTTTATTACACAACTTCTCAAACGGTTGTTGTTTTGCTCTTGCAAATTGATCCCTCATTCACATTAACCATAAAGTGCACAAAAGCAAAAGAATATGTACAGTTTCTTTTTGTCATCCTGCCCACGATCGCTTAAGCAAGCCTGCAGTCATCTAATAGATTGTCATTTGTGAAAGTGAGCGTGGGCACTTGCAAATTAATTACTGAAGCACATTCTGCAACAATAAGCATCAGCAGGCAGAACTGTTGCATAAAAATATATGTTGAGAAAGACATTCTGATTGTCCGTGCTGCAGAAAACCACAGCACATCGTAGGCTGCTGTGAGTTTGCCTGTAAAAAGGGACTTCATCCCTGCTGCACTGTGATCCTTGACACTAGCCGTGTAGTTTGCTGGATGTTTTTTCATCCATATTCACAGCAAGAGACCTGCAGAAAACATGTGTCACTACCCACACTGCTACAAGTAAGCTACACAGTAACTCAAGTTTGTCGACACTGAATTGAGGTCGCAATGTTTCCGTCGCAATCACAGGGTACACAGTGTGTGTAGTGGGTTTGGTGATGTATAATAGCTTTGAGTAGGCGGGGGGGGGGCTGAGAGGAACTGTTGTGGGAGTCTTGGCTAACTGGAAGCAGTTTGAACCACTGCACTGCATAGTCAAAAATTATGTCTGAGATTGTGCCAAATTCTGTGGCCCTGGGTGTGCCGGCAGCTTTATAGAAAGAATTGGGGTCACCAATTTGTTACATTATATGATTATACTAATTTAAAGCAGGTTTATTTAATGCTGATAATAGGGTATTCTGGCTTCTTACGTTATGTAACTAATAATATAAATGACAGCTTTGTTCCATTTAGTTGATAGATTTTGAGGGCCCTGGCACTGAGCATGAGCATCATTTAATTTGATTTTTGGCATTTTGGAAATGAACTTATTTTCCTTCTTGACAGGAGTTAGATGAAAAGATTGATCCCACTCTTGTGTCTGTGTCTGTAGCTATGAAGCTACAGTCAAGAAGTCAACTTCCTTTGGCCAAGCATGAAGACTGAAAGCAGATAGGCCCTGTCCAAAGTTTAAAAATACCTAACTCTAAAAATCACTAATTAAAAAGTTACATCTCATTTGTTTAATCCATACACACGCAGAAATGTAAACATGACAGTTGTGTTTTTTATGGGTAAGAATATATTTGAACTTTGGATAGAGCCTCAAGCCTGCTTTAATTTTTTATGGGGAAGCTAATTCCCAGCTATAGCTCCATAATGCACATTTCTCATTTAACCCAGCAAGAAAGAGAATAAGCACATTTCCCAAAATGTCAAACTATTCCTAATTAATAATTCATAATAATTAAATTTATATACAGCTTTGCCTTTTGTTTGAAGGTATTTTAAAATATATGCTATGAAAAAGGTCTGTCCTGCATCAAGGTCGACATTTTATCTTATTTAAAAAGATGAAGAGGAAGAATGTTTTTTATTTTTGTTCCAAACCTGTAACCTTGTCAAATTAAAATGTTTATTTTATTTAAAATGCGATCTTTAACTGTGTTGTCATTCTAATTTGATTAATATGGTTTTTAGAAAAAAAAAAAAATCACTTAATCCAGTAGATATTGTATTCTGCGCTTGAACTCACACCACCTTTCCTGCTCGAAAAAGTGAGAACAATGAGCATTTTCGTGCTTCCCTGGTGGAAATATGTTTAAGCAAGGCCTTCGGCGACAACATATGGGCTCAGAAGCTCAATTTAAATCAACAGATGGGGCTGTGCCATGACTCCCAAAGCTTTTCTTCTCACCTTGCACCTCAAAGCACAACCCCACACAAAGAGTCGTTTTAAAGGATTTTGTCCTGGGTTACGCCAAGTCAAGTCAGGCCCAATAGGACTTTTTCATGACATAGAAAGTGACAGAAGCTTAAATTTTTCTGACTGGCTTCTTGACTCACCCTCCACACAGTGTAGCTGACTTGTATCTAATTTTTTGATAATGTATTTGTATGACTACTTGACTTAGTGAGCATGTGCACGTGCGTATATGCGTGTCTCTGCGTGTGCGAAAGCTCATCTCTTTAATGGGACCCATCCTTTGTCTACCACTGACAAGCGTGACCACTGCCCCAGTCCCCCTCAATGTAGTTTCATGCATGGTTGAAACTAATCATTATGCATGTGGACACAGTGACAGTTTCACAGGAAAGGATGGAGGATATTGCAACATCATGAAATGAAGGAACCCATCATTTTTTTTCTATCTCAGTAACACATGAAAAAATAGCTTTGATTAGAGACACTTTCACCTTTAAGGATTTATTTTTTAGCAAATATTTTAGTCTTGTTTGGAAACAAGTGTTTAACTTGTGCAATTTAAGATTCATAATGTGTAGTATATTAAAAATTGTATATTATTTTTATTTTAGTGCTATGTTTTCTTTAAATGTATTATAAGTTAAAATTTGATAACACAAGATAAAACTTTGCTCATCCCCAAAGAAGAGAAATAATCAGATTAAGCTTGTTGATCTGTGAGGAAAAAACAATACACAATAAAGTATGATATGAATAAAGGCGACGTTAAATGAGCAGTTTTCAGTACTGAAGCTTACTTTTGTTGATTGCAATTTCTAATACTTTTCTAATGCTTTCTTTGTCTTCCCAGCTGTGGAAGCATTTACCTCTGCTGTCCGCTGATGTATTTTTATGTTAATGGGTCATTTTGGCCTTGATATGGTTTTGCTCTCTCCTCTCCGCATGCCTGGTATTGTCATTACAGCTCAGTCTGCTATTTGAGCTGAGAACCACAATTCATAACACTTCCCTGTGGGACATTATGAATAACCTCACATTTTAGAAGCTCATGCTGGAGATGACAGTGCTGCTGCTTGGCTAATGGCCAGCGGACACTGGCAGAGCAGCTAGCTGGACAATAAAGAGACCTGCTAGAATCTAACAGGTTGACTAGACTGGTTATGTTTACTTATGTTCCTGCTGGCCACCAGTTCCAGTGCTGCAGAACTCTTGCTAGGTTTGCATACACCTTTACTGGTTCAAGTGTAATGCATAGGAGTTTCACTTTACTCCCATTCCAGTAGGAGTGCAAAGACTATGATGTATTGAGAGATCTGGATAGCATGTTCCAAGATGGTGCCTCAGAAGCTGGTCATACTGAATAGGATTTTCAGGCTTCAGTAATTTTGGGTTGTTTGTATTTATCCTTTTACTGTTACTTTCTGTAGTCTATAAGTTTGCCTCCTGTCATCTCTCAAGTCTACTGTAATGTAGTCATCATGTGCAGATGCTGTAGAAAGTGTGTGTTTGAAAAACATTGGCATGAAGTCACTTCCTGTTTGGATCATGTCCCATTTTCAAGCACGCGTCACATGAGAAAGCTAAATGGCAGCAGGAGAATTGCCATGGGACCAGTATGACTGCTGTTTATGACAGCAGGGAAATGATTGATGTGAGTTAGCCTGTTGGGAAGATTGTGTTTGACATAATCAGATAATTACTATAATATGGATGCCTGCATATAAATGAAAACATTCATGGGATATTCTTTTCCCTGGAATCAAAACACAATAATGAGTGCATTTAAACAAAGTCACTGCTGATTTACCAAAAGCATTACAGTCCAAATTAATTGTGTTTCCTCTTGAAGTCTCACAAACTAAAAGGGAACAGACGAATTTCAGCTAAAAAGCAAATCAGTGCTTAATAACACCATGAGACTGTAAATGTGTCTGTTAATGATGTGTGCGTGTCTCTGAGTGATTGCTCATTTCCATTTCCAGTGTCTTCATTAGGCTTGATGGAACATGGAAAATTCAGCAACATATAGTGCACACACAAATGCACAATAACTTGACACGATGGTGTAGCACCTAGATTACAATGTTATCTTGATCAGCTAATTAAACATTGTCAGTGCACACATGTTACTAATGATAATGAATTCTACTGTTAGAGTGAAACGTAATGAGTACCATGTACCATCACCTTAAGGCACATTCAAACCTAGCATTATTTAGCACAATAAAGAGTGTAAAGATCAGAAAATGATATTTATGCCCTTATTTATGATTTATTTGTGCAACATCTTTGACCCATTTAATGGTATTCAGCTGCATATGGGCTCCATATTGTGGTAATGAATGTTCTTGCATTGAATTGCAAAATCACTCTTAACTTATCGTAACTGCACTTTATGCAAAGTTCAAGAAGTCAGGAAAGGAGAGCTCCATCATGGGCGTGATTTTGCAGTTTTCTTCTTCTTTTTTAAATATGTATGGTATATGTTGACTTAAAGTGTGATCTGAGAAACAAAGGACACATTTTCTGTTCTCTGCTTGTGCAAAGCAGACATTTAATCCACTGTTTTAATCAGTTGCAATGTGGTGTGAAATGTTCTAAAGGCTTTCACTGATCAGAGCTCAGTTATCAGACCACAGTTATGGAATAATTACGGTGATTTGATCTTCATCGTCTTCAGTACACACAGCTAAAGTTCTCTCATTTGTGCCATGTTCCCTTTTGTCTATTTTTCTGTGTCTCTGGTTTAGAACTGCTCTCGGTCATTTAGTGACTAGTCCTACTGTCTTTATTATCTTCTTGTTTTTGATTTGAACCCTCTTCTTTTTTCTGTCACCTCTCCTTGATGCTGTAAATTCTTTCTCAAATCTTTGTGTGCTCATGTGCAATAAGTGATACATGTTTTGCTACCCCTTATCAGCTGCAGAAACTACATATGACTTTGGCAGCTTTCGTCCAACCTGCATTACCTGTGAGCCGAGACGATAAAACAGCAGCAGCACATCAGGCCTGCAGATGAGGACACACTCACGTCTACAACCTGCAGGTAAGGAAAGTAATCGCTGCTGTTACAGTGCCACCTGCAAGAAGTGAGTATTTTCACTGCATTTGTTTTTGTCCTTTTTGTCATTTTATGTTTTAATCAAGCAAGATAATGGACTTAAAGTCCTGCTATGTCCAGACCTTGAGGCTTATGTCTTATGAGAGAAGAAATGCATATGAAACTAATTTTAAGGTATGAATGGTGACACAGTTCAGTGAATGAGACTGAATAGGCTGCCCTCGCTTTTCAGTTATCCACCTGCTGATATACGACTGGAATCATGGCCTTGTAGCAACTTGGCATCTCAGTTTGTGGACATGATGTTGTAAAAACTAAACAATTTAATAAGGTTTTTGCCAAAAATAATCACCTTACCACTGTCATTCAGACAGTTTTTTATAGAGTAAATGTCCCCATGGGTAATTTCTGTGTAGGTCAGACTTGTAATGCGTTTCTTTGTGCATTTGTTTATGCTGTTGTGTGAGCAGGTGTGTTTGTACAAGGGTATGTGTGAGTGTCATTGTGTTTCTGACCCTTTACATCTTTATTTCATGATACTTCATACTTACACAGATGATTCTTCCACATCAGTACCTCATGGCTATCGAGAGAGTCTTTACCAGGAAAAGAAAAAAAAACACACACACACACACATGCACACACTCACACACCTTCAGACAGACCTTTGCTGCCCCATCCAAACATCCTTTTCAGACCATGGTAAACAAGATATGTGAGGGCAGGCCTTGACCTGATCTTTGTTAATCCAGTGAAAGTGCACACACACAGTATACTTTTGATTCAGACCACATTCATCAGATCTAATGCAGCAGACTCTGAGTGTTTGCAGAGCACACAAAGATGGTAAAAGGACAGCCAATAAGTGCCTTTGCTATATTTGTATGGTCATCAGGCTCCCTTTGCTACCTCACTTATCAACACTGCAGCTCTGCTTTGCACTGCCTTTCAAGCAAATGTATGTTTGTGTATGTGGACAAGAGAAAGAGAGAATGTTTCCGAGTCATCCTAACTGATGATGAAAAGCTACATTTCTGACTAAGTGCCTCCGCCATTAAGAAAATGACCATTTTCTAATAACAACTGCTTAAGAGAGGCTTTTATTTGTATGTATGCGTTTGTGTGTCTACTGTTGAGCTTGTGTACCATCATGCCAGCCTAATATTTTCTTTTGGATATCATTGCGTGGGCATTTTTGAATTATGGGCACTTTTACAGGTAATTGTGTCTATTTCCATTTTGCTTTTTTTTTTTCCTAATCATTCCTCAGTATTGTATATGAGTATATTCTATATGAGACTGCACAGCTCTTACCATGTGACTGTACTAATAGAAAGAAATATAATGGAGTTTTCCTAATTGCAGATTTAGCCCTTTGCTCGTTTCCATCAGAATCTCTGTTTTCATTATCGTTTTTAGACTGAGTCACAGTTTTGCATTTACTCGACCGAGAACAATTGAAAACAAAATTCAGCACATAATCTATTTCAGAATTTTATGCAGTGTCATTGATAAGATATTTTTGTTTGATATACTTTGAACGTTGAGGCTCATTTATGAAGCTTTAATATGGATAATATTGTCATTACTCTGACAGTTTTATTGAACCTGTGATGTCTGAAAGAACATGAAAATAAATTAGATTTACACATTGGAATTAATTAGGGTTAGAGCGATATATTGGTTTCCCGTTATATTAGATGAATCTGTCACGTCTTCCACTCCCTCACTTCCAATCCAAACACAGAATTTTTCTGTGAAAGAATCAACTGACAGAAGCAGCAGTAACACTGAGTCTCTTGGCATGGAGAGCGTCACATCAGCTACCAGCATCTACCTGTATCTGGTGGAGTTTTGTGGATTTGATTTTGTTGTAGACTAGATATATATTTGACAGCAAGGAGGGACAGATGGCTGCTCTCCATATGATGCATTGAATCCTGAACCAGACCAAGTGACAGTTGCATCCTTCAAAGACTATCAGGCTGGTAGCTGCTCCGAGCTCGTCTGTCACTTACCTCCAGCACTAAGCAAATGTCTGGGTGAACAAAGGGTGTGCCGCAAAGCAATTCGTGGAAGCCTGTTTAAAGTTCCCGGAAACTTGGAGGAAGTCAGGTGATGTAGTTTACAGAGTGACAAAGTCCATGTGAGGAGGGGGATGGGTCAGCAGGAAAACACAGGACTTTAGCACAGGAGGCAGCTGTGCCTTAACCGTGTGTTTATTATTGTAACCATGATGATGAAGGTCCTCTTACCTTATATTAGTACTTATTTTAACTCAAGCCACAATCTCTTCTTAAATCTAACCAACGGTTCCACATTTTAGAGTAACTGAGGTAGTAAGATGCTGTAGTAAGATGCTGATTTTAAAAGCGCTGAAAACTCAAAATAATGAATCCAACCAATGGACGATATCCCACTACATAACCAGTGGGTTGGATTCTTGTCATGATAGTATTACTTTGAAAAATCCCTTTCATGTACTAATTCATAACATTTTATTAATATATATCATAACTAGTACGACTAGTACCATCAAAGTGATGACTTTCATGTGATTACAACTGCAGTAGTTTGTATAACTTCATGGCCTTTAACTCAAATCTTCAAAAAGGAAAACAAAACATTTCTACAGAAGTTCAAAAGAGAATCTTTGGCAGCAGGAGGTATAATAGTCTCAGACAAGACAGCTCTGCTGCTGTGGGATGAACTGGGTCATGTCTTCGTTTGAACCAAAGCTTGTTTTATTGTGCATTCAGTAGAATAGTTTTCAGGATGTGAATAGGTATGTGGAGCTGGCATCTCACGATATGAGATGTGCAAAGGCTCAACCTTAAGTGTGGGGGTGGGATATGGACCTTTTGCTTGGGTCAGAAGCAATTGGGTAAGACATGGATCTTAAGACATTGCACATTGATTAGTGTAATTGCAAGGCAGACATTAAGAACAATTAAGGTAGATGTAATGGGATTTACTACATCTGTAAAGTACAAGGAAGCATATTGTTCTGTAAGCGTGTGCGTGATGGAGAAACCTGTATCGTCTTAGAAGGATTAAGAGCAGTGTGTGTGCAGTTTAGTCCTGTGGACACACTCAGTGAAATCCTGCTATTGCTTGATAAAGAGGGAGCCAGCCTTAACCAGCTTTTATAACATCCGTACACACTCACTGTTGCTTTTGTGAAACTGCCTGTTAAGATGGTAACTAGAGATCCTATGGTGCCAAATGGGTGGAATATGGTGCCGGAAATTCCAGGTTGAGTGGTTTGATTATAACTCCAGGTGCCTTTACGAAAAATAAACATGCGGCAATTTAACTAAAATTGTCCACTAAAATTCATAGAATCGCACCTCAGAGCCATTTTCGCATAGCAAGAAGATTACCTATTCTTCAGCAGGTCTTTGAAGAATGCCTTGTTCCTGTGATTACACATTTTCAGGAGCAGGAGCTGTCTTATGGTGGTTTGATTATAACATAATTACACTGAGAGCTCCTTTGGACAAAGTTTAAGGCTTTTAGCAAAATGTCAAATGTACAAATGTAGACATCACTAAAATGTCAAATCTTTGTTTATGTAATTGACATGGAGTGTGCTTTGTGCGGGGGAATGTGCCTATGTGTTTATCTGAGCAAGTGGTGTTTGCATGTGCTTGCCTGCAAGCTTGTGGGTCTGTTTTTTGGGGGAATGTCAACCTGGACATTTTGTTGTTGTTGCTGCTTGCTAATGTATTTTTGAGAAGTGTGATGCTCCTATGAATGAATGTGTGATGAAACATTACCCACATGTACAAATCAGTCTCAGTTGGGTTTAGAATTGCTTCTTAATGTGTTCAGAACTTATAAAGCCGTGTTAACTTGAAGGTTATATTCTTAACTTAAAATAGTATGACCAGAAATCTTCCACTTGAGGTCTACTTACTAGATTTCTTCCAGAAATACTTCATTAATTAATACCAAAACATAATAGAATTTATACATAAATACTTTATTTTATAGTCTTATAAAATATGAAGAGATATTTTACAATATTAAAATTGTGTTATATAATACTATGAGCCATTTATTAATTGTTTATATGCTGCTTTTGAATGCTAAAAAGCAAGGTGCTACTGTTATAACTTCTGTATCATGATTAAGAGACTACAGCCATGCTAGCAGCTTCTATTGATCTGATGAATTCAACATTATGCGTGTAGAAAGAAAGAATACTGTAAGTTTCAGATACTTTCTATGACATGTATCCCATTAATTTTTTTGCCCTATTAGCGTAGGATTTGCAAGTTTCCGGACAGGAAGTCAGTGGGGCTCTACAGAAACGCTGGTGCAGCAGCCCGAGCCATCTCCTGTGTCTTTACCTTCTAGGTGTATGTGAGCACGACTTAATGCTTCGATACAGTATGGGCGCACACTAGGCCGGTCCCACACCCAGTGGTTTAGAAAATGACTCAGTCTGACCTTAGTCTCGACTGAGTGTGTGTAGGAGCCAGATGCCCTATAAACTGCACAATAGGCCCAGCGGCTGGCAGGTAAACACAGAAGCACAGAGAAAGGTCATCCTATACAGCTCCTAACAAGATTAAAAATGATTCATGACACCTCAGTGATGCTTTTCACCCTCCTACAGAGAATACTTCCTTACTTTCCAAGCAGAGGGGGAGGAAGGAATATATACTTATAAACTTTTCTAACACCAAACTATTACAAAGGTTAAGCAATGGCCTGATTGCCTGGTGAGTTGATCTTGAGAAGGACGTTATAGTGTCTTCTATTCACCAGGTGTAGTAGTTTTAAAGTAGATGAAAGCCGCTACTGGTGCCTTCCTTCCTCCACTGCAATCGATTTACATCCACCCTCAGATGAGGCATGCTTGTGCCTGTCTGGCTGTGTTTCAGTGACTTTGGAAATATTGTCCTTCCTCTTCTCTGCATGTGTCTGTTTGTATGTGCATGTGAGCATACACTGCATTTGCATCCGTATGTATGAGTCCTGAGACTGCAGGCCATTTTATTATCTAAATGGGTCCAGGCAGCGCTGGGCTGGAACCAATCACACCAACCTGCTATGATAGGAATCCTGGGGGATAGTATCAACTAAATTCTTTCACTTTTCCATCTCAAATGTGGCTCTTCTTTACTTTATATGCACATGAATCAGCCAAATACGACCATTTAAGATAGCAGCGGCCATCAAATTGTCAGACAGAAGAACACCACCTGCATATGCATTGTAGCGAAACACAGAGTAATCACAAATAAATTTTCACCTTGGATCCGCATCGACACAGCCGGTGCCTGTATGTTTTTGATAATTTTATATTTTCAATGTTGGTGACAAAGCACTACCTATTTCCTTATAACTACTGTCACCACTTAAAATACAAATTATAATAATAACCCAGAACAAATCAAGTGCAATTGTGTCTTTGATAGTTGAAAACTGGCATTTTATTGTGAAGTTTCATCACAGAGTGATTAAAAGGTAAGAGCAGTTTGTTATTTCTGAATTAGACTCAAAAGTTCACTCAAACAATGATTTCTTCAGGTTCCTTAAAGTCTGTATCCGTGCTGTTGGCTTTGTGAGGCTGTACTTGGGCACAGAAATGCTTTGGGCTAAATCTTAATGTCAGTGCTAATGACAGTGTAAACATTAGCACTGAACAGCTGAGGGTGATGGGAATGTCATTAATTTTGCATGTATCTATTCTTAAATGAAATTTTGTACTGATAGTGGTGCTAGATTAATATTTACTAGGAGAATTCCATCAATTTACCATTGCACTCCACAGACTTGAGGTATGATAGACTGCTTTAAAAAAGGATAAAAACTCATGCAGCAGAACAAGAGATATTGTCTTTTTTTTATACTGTGGATTTTGCTTTCATTTCAAACCTGGCACCTACATTGTCCCCAGATTTTTTTCATTTTCAGACTTTTCAAGACGATTACAATGAAAATTATTACAAATCATTCTGAGGAGGACATGTATGTGTTGAGACATTTTACTTAAGAGCACAGATGTGAGCCTCATGGTGGTCACGTTCAATCTATCACTAAAGGCACTAAAGGAAAGGTTAGTGTGCTACCAAAGTCATTAGGTCTCATCTTCTGGGGCCCATGAATGTTTGAACCAGATGTTGAGACATTTCAGTCTGGGCCAAAGTTGTGAATTGACATGACCAACAGACTGACATTGTCATCCATGTATCTGCGGTGCTAGTGTGGCTTAATATCATTCAGTATTCATCAGCACTTCATCAAAGCCCAAAAATAAGAAATTAACTCACTCAAAATCTGTCCACGGCCTTTGTTTATTACTTATTATTTCTAATTAAAAAAAACTGTGCAAATATGAAATACAGCAGGCTTATTACTCATTCCAATTTTAAAGTGGTTGGAAGGCATCAGAAGTATGAAAGCTGATTTTAATCTCAATAAACACCTGCAAAGCTGCTTCTTAGCTTCAGGGCAGTTCAGCATTATTCTATATTAGTAGTGTGGTCGTGACCGTGGCTTTGTCTCTGGAAATGATAGGCTGAATCAGTTAATGATAGGCTGAATCGTGCTTTGTTTACTTGCTCGATTAAGGATGGAAACTGCGCTGAGCAGTTGTGCCGCTAAATGTTTCATACGACATGAATAAAGAATGCGAGGATCCTCAAGGAAAGACAAAAGAAGGCAGGTGGATAGTGAGAGGAAAAAAGCTACTGAACACTGCGGTGGATTACTGACAGGTGTGTGTGTCTGTGCTTGTGCATTCTCCAGGTTACTTTGGTTTTCCTGGAAAGCCATAGGGCACAGGGACAGTAGCTTCCGTGCTGTAAGGAGGACACTAGAGGCAAGATATTCACACACAAACACACACACACACAAATTAATTCATACACACACATGCACACTTAAGTCCACTCATGCATATCAGTAAAGCTGATGATCTTAAAGTGTAATCCATCCCGAACAGCAGCTTTGCTCGTGCCTTCAAACACATTTCGAAAGCATGTGGTTCTCTTAAATTTATGCTGGGATCAAAATCCATTTATCTGTGTTTTGAAGCTCCTTAATTCAAATCAATAACAAAAAAAGCTTGCAAAATCTCCCAAGGCTACTCGAGACAGGGAGAGATAGAGCAAAAAAGAGATAGAGGACAGCAGTGGGAATTCTGCAAACAAAGAAAAGAAGTGACTGGATCAACCTTCATTCACAAATTCATGCTTCCTCACATTTATCAAAGGAAATGTATCATTTCCTTGTATCTAATTCAATTATATTAAAATGAAGTGGTAAAAGACATCCCCCATTTTACCCTTTCAGTTAATCATGTTTGTAATCATAACATCATGCTTCCTGTGGTAAGCCTCTAACTACAATCTTTAAAGCTTTTTGTGGCTTTTTGTAGGAGTCATTCTAAACAGATTCTTTTCTAATGGTAAACTAGGAATAACGGTTTTTAAATGTGTGTTTAAAGGCATAATCCTCGACAAAGCAGTTAAGTAAAAACTACAGCTGAACCCGAAGTGTTAGGTTTTTTCAGGTCATGCCAGGTTTGGGCATCACCCTCGCACCTTCCTTAGTTTATAGATGATTGAACTACCACTGGGCCAAGGAGATAAAATATACTTGATCTCAATGAGTGCTGAGAGAGAGGGAGGATTGGGCTCTCCAGCAAAGTGAGCTTTCTTTGAATTCAGTCAGGGAAATGAGTGTTGGCTGTAATGGGTTCATTAAATAGTTTGCCAGCAGCCAGTGCGCTGGCATGGCTGCTAAAACTGTCCTCCTTTCACTGAATTCCAGAGATTTTTCATTGGGAAGAAAGGTGAGAACACTCAGCTAGTTTCAGAAGACAGCAAGGTTGAGAGAAAAAACAGACACACAAAAGGCATGCAGAGCATGGAGATGCCTGATTGAATTCAAGTAGAGGAGTAGGTGAGCAAGATGAGGTCAAAACCTAGTTTATGGCTGGGCCACCTATGGTCAACGTGCGCAATTGAGGATGTAGTTGAAAACCGTTGTGGAACAGCTGTAAACAACTACTTTCAATGGAAAGTAGCTCAAGCCTGCTTGAAAAGTCACTAAATGTCAGTAGATATTGTAGCATATATAGCATATTCATGATATCGTGTTGTACTTGAATTTTGCCCAGTGTCTGCCAAGATATGTCTTCTATCTAGTGCTTCACAGGTTTTATCCACTACAGAAACTGTATGTTGTTTTGGTATTGCCTGCATACAAGGCAGCTTTATGGTAAAACTGAGCACACATCAGAAGATTAATTGACAAAAGTGATGGGAACATTTTAGTCTAGTTTTTGGCGAGACCAAGACCGAGCATTTTAACCTCAGCATACTGCTTTCATAGCTTAAACCACAGGGTACAGAAAACACGGCATTACAAGTTGTATGATTTAGAAGGCGGTTTTAAGTTTTAAGCTTTAAAAGTAACATTGTTATTTAGCATCTTTACATTAGCTCAGTTTCTGCGTGGGTTGAGGTGTCTCTTCAGGTTTGTGGCGATTTTGTAGCCCTAGGCCTTCTCTCTTGAAAATACTCACTTCATGTCTTAGCTGCATTGTATTTGAAATGGACCAGAATGTTAGTCCATTTTTTCCTACCAAAACCCGCTGTTGCCGTCATGTTCTTTTCCTGTCACCGTATGTTGTTGGAGCTGCGTTCATGGGTGTGCTGATGTACTGCCTATACAGTAGTTTGATTTGATGCACAGTACCAGGCATCTTTGCAAAGGGCAGGCAGAGTGAACATAGTGACATTCTGGGGAGCCTTGCAGTCATTCATTCATACCCATCTCTCTCCAACTCTCCCTCAGACTCCCTCTGTAAACCAATACTGATCCCGAGCAGCAGTGTAGCTGACTGAGTGTCTGTCTGGTAGACAAGCCGACTGTGCCCAGTGGTGGATTAATGTGGTTACTATTGAATCCCTGTGTTAGGAATCGATCTGACTGTTTGTGGCATGAATGCATAAGGAGGTGGGATCACTTGTGTGAGATCGTTTTTTGTGTCCGCATGTATGTGCATACAGTGTATGTGCTAGTGTGTTCCTCGAATTTGTCATGACCTTTAAATTGTGGTTGTTTGCCCCGTTTTGATGTGTGTGTGTAGTGCATCGATTTCAATACTCTGCTTTTTCCAGTTTCCTTTTTGAAATGCACTGGTGTTCCTCTTTGTCTGTTTTTTCATGTGTTTCTCTATGTGTGTGTGTGTGTGTGTGTGTGTGTCTCTCTCTCTCTCTCTCTCTCTCTCTCTCTCTCTCTCTCTCTCTCCCCCCCCCCCTCTGTGTGTGTGTGTGTGTGTACAGATTCTAGTCTTCTGTTCTTCTGTTTTTCATTCCTGTTAATCGTGTCTGTGGGCCATGTCTTTGCCGATCACCTGTCTCCATTTGGACGATGGATGGGGGGCTGATTCCATGATAGGTTTCTTCATTGCCTGATACAGCTCTATTAAATCTAGTTTAATTTAATTTTCCTAGGTGATTTGACCACATGTCTCCAATACAGGTCTCAGTGATCTTTAGATTGAATTGGATCAAGGCATATCCGCTTCTGAAGAGATCAGACTTACCTTTAGTTGCATGGCAGCATGTTTGTGTATGTGTTTGATTTGATTGTGGTAAGAGCCTCTTTTGCATGTGTGTGTGTGTGTGTGTGTTGATACCAAAAAAAGGAAAAAATCAAAGATTGGAGGAAAACAGAGCAGAGTCGCACTAAAAGTAAACCACAAGAAGCATTAACATCCAACTAATTGTACTAGCTGACCCAGCATTTTGAAAAATCCATTTATTATTTTGTTTTCTTCTGTTCTGCCAGCCACTGTTTTGTGTTGTACCAGCTGCTGTACTTGCACAGTCATCTCAGAGTGACTTTATTAAGATTTCATGCTTTGTCTTATCAGGTGTTTTGAGAAAGCAGGTCACACTCGGTGATCACATTTAAATTTCAGATTCCAGATGAAATCACTTCTAAATCAAATGGACTTTTTGGAAGTTTTAAAAACCAAGAACAAAAACAGAATTGAGTCCCCTTGGTCTGTTGACGCAGAATAAAATATCACTAGTTATTGTAGGCATTTCTTTTAATTTATTGTTCAAGATAGGGTTCATTATTTCATTTGAGTCCTTTGTAGCTGAACTTCTCAAGACAGGCTTTCATTCATTTATTAAAACATTATTCAGTAATGAGTGATACTGAGGAAAAGGCCTCATTTGGGTTGGTGTGAATAATTGAGAGAGCACAAAATAATAATAAAAATACTCACAATAAATATTTTTCAAAGGATAACATATTAATTATATTTAGAACTAAATATGTATGATTTAACATTGGATTCCTGACATGCGCCATATATTGTATAACTGTGTATGGGGATGCACTAAGGATACAGTACACACACACACACATAGGCCTACGCACACACACACCCACAGTGATTTCAGGCAGCAATTTTGGCAAAGATTTCCGGCCTCCCCCTCCTCCTCCCACTCACTAGTTATCACCTCTGGTCTTTAAATCAGTACCTTCCGGTTGCTTCCTTCCAGCCTGCTGCCTTAGTGTCTCCACGGGTGGGTCTCTTTGACTAAGACCATGCAGCAGCATGCAGCCGCTGGTGATGGATTGTCCCATTACTCTGTGACTTCCCTGCTGTTTGCCTGTGGTCTACCACAGTGTGTTAGAGTGGATTGTGGAGTGTTTGTATGTGTGCGCAGGCAAAAAAAAATTCGGTAGTTACGAGGTCCAAATGTCCTCATGGACAAAACAATTTAAAGAAAATCTGGGTTTTGGATAAGAACCTGGATTTGGGGTAGTGATTAACTTTAGATTCAGATGAGAGCAGCTGTTGCTTATTTTTTGGCCACTTGGGGGCAGCAGAACAAGCTGCAGACAGTTTTAGCATATCAATTTATAAAGTTGGCTTGTAAACTTATTTATATATCTTACAGTTATTGAGCAACATGAGCACTGATTATGGAGTTGTGTTTCTGGCTACCTGAGAAAGCTGAAGATATGATATTTGTTTTTTAGTACTAGTCTGGTCTCCACCAGAACTGCCTACATCACCTGGCTCTCCAGCTCGTTAACTCTGTTGTTTGGTGTAGCATGCATTGGATATATGAAAGCTGCTGTGGCTGGAAGATTCAGCAAGATAACAGATTTTGTGCAGCTGTGTTAATGTAGTACATGTTGTGGTGGATAAGGTCACATGCTTTGGGCTTTTTTTTTTTTTTTTTTTTTTTAAGATCTCTAAGAGACATCCCTATAAATGCTATTTGACTTTGACAAGCACATTACCCGTTATTTTTCAGCCTCTGCCGTCACCGACTGTGCATTACAACACACCCTCCTGTGCCCACCCACATCCTTTGCCAAAGACCCTATGGGTTCTTCACACCTGTGGGGTGGTCTGCTCCACCTCTGCTTTGAGCAGTATTATACAATCTGGCATGCATGCGACAAAATAAAATAGCACTTAGACAAAAACTCATAACAGCACAGTGATTTGTTGTCTGTTAGCATTGGCACGTCACTGAAGCACAAATAAGACTACTCAACTTCAGGTGGCTCATTCTTAGTCAGAATGAGAAGTGTTTTCTTTAGTCCAGCAACACCCACAGACACTGTCTCTGAGACCGAGCTGCTTATTTGTCTTATTGTTGCCCTTTTTCGTCATTGGAATCATACTGGGCTCATACAACTACACTTTGGCTCTGACAGCATGTTAGAAATGTGAAATAATGCATGATAACCTGATATGGAGCCTGATGTACTGCATTCAACCTTCTTTCATCACCCTCTGAGCCTCCGGGCTCCTGTCCATTTAGGTATTTTCCTACTTCCCTTTATTATCCTATCAGCTTGAATCTAAGAGCACACCTTCCTGATTAATTTCACCTAATCGAGTAGGCCTAAAGCTACTATTCCTCTCCTTTACCCACTCAGGAACCAGTCACTAACCAGTTTCCTCTTTATCAATCCAATTAGCTGCACCTGTACAACACCGCTTCCAGATCCTGACGCTGATGCAAACATGAATTCCTGCCCCTGCCTTTTCTTCCTACCTGCAGCATACTGCAGTTGCTTCAAAGTGCTGTTTGCTGTGATCTGTCATCTTGTGTGAAGACGGTTAGTGAATCTCAAGGGGCACTACCTTCAACCTCTATGTAAACCCACTGTTAGATCTTTCTTAATGCAACAAAGTCTGTTAATTCTGCATCAGGAAGGCTTATTAAGGAAATTAAAACGTTTGCACCACCCACCTCACCGCTGTTGGTGAAAATACAACAACTTGTTGCCAGTGGTGTCCACAACATCCAGTCTGATTAGCAGTTGTAACGCCTAAAATTCCAAATCATGTATTTACTGTCATAAACCAGGTTCTCTGAAAATTTTAGTGGAAAGGTCTTGATTCAAAACATCTAATCTACATTTTATCATCAGTACTTTTTATGCATAGGTTGCAAACCTGCTGGTAATTTTGACTGCCTGAAATGTTTTTCCTGAGATATTGTAGCTGACTCAGCTGTGGTGTGCTGCCCAGGGGGAGACAGAGGAAAAAATAAATGAAAAAAACTCATCTCAGCTAAAATCCCTGTCATTTTTATGTCTTCCATTTTGAATACAAATCTGAACACAAATCATACATCAGCGGATGGTGGAAGAAAGTTAGCCATATAAAACCATGTGAAACCAATTGTAATAGATTATAATTATAGAACTGAAAATATAATAGAAATATAATGAAGTTAAAATGCTAATGTTAGTAACAAACATCTTCAGAAAAGACTGGAGACAAAGTTATATCATTGTCACTTGCAGCATAAAGTTAAATTCTCAGAGGTAACAGTAGGAGTTGAATTAACTATAAAACCTGATTAGCAGCCTGTTTTGTTTTTTATACTTTTGTGGCAAAAAAGGAAGCGACTCAAATCACGTCTGGGGACCCAGTACTTACTTTCCATTGACTCACAGACCTAGGGTCTAGCTAGGCCCCTGCTCTTAATGATTTAAGACAAACACCACACCGAGTGTGTGGGACATGCCAATTACTCAGCAGGCGTTAGACTACCACAAACAAAAAGGACTGTTCAGTAGTTAGCCTAGCCTAGCCTTGGTCCACCCAAGTGTTAAATGTTGTAGAGGAACAGGTGTCTTAAATCCCTAACTTGTTGAAGCTCAGACATTGTTTCAACAAATATGTTTAAAAAAATATGCACAGTAGTTATAGCATCATTATGTATTTTTTCTTACACAAAGTGAGATGAATTCAAATCAGTTCAGAGAAGGGAGTGAGCTGAAACGAATGACCTTCTGCTACACGTGAGCTCTACTCAGGAGAGTTATGGCATTAAAATATACTTTTTTTTTTTTCTTCCCACGGTGGGTTCATGGCTCAGGAAAGGCTTTACGTAGTAAGCTCCTCAAGTATTTGGACAGTGACACTCTTTATTATTTTGGATGTGAAATTGCAGTGTGGCTGCTGACTGCCAGTTTTAATTTCAGGATATTTTTCTAACACATTGGTTGAAAAGCAGAGCTAGAATCCTTAGTTTCACGTCGTCCTTTATTACGCCGTCTTTAAAAGAATTTCGAAAGATTAGGATTGCAATGAATTATCAGTTCTCCTTTTTTTTACCTGTCAGAATTTCTTCATGCGCAATTACTTCTGGGAGAAGAGACAGAATTGGAGAGGCAGCGCTCATTGCTGATTTGAGACAAGTAAGGTGACATGTAGACAAAATTAGAGGGGGAGCAGTGAAGGACAGAAAAAGACAGATAGGCAAAAAGAGAAACACCTGACAGCTCCAGCCCTTCACTCCATTTTGCCAGTGTGAAGCTTTACACCTCTGTAATATTTGCCCTCCAAACAGCTCCCTCCATGGACTGTCAGCCTCGAGACTGTCCCTCTTCACACCCAGAAGCTATCCACAGTGTGACAGGCATGCACAAAGCCAAACTAACACACAGACAGACATACACAGCCACAAAAAACACAGTACACAGGTATGCTGTCAGGTATATGCACACATCCCCCTGATGGGTACACACACATAAAAACCCACGCAGACACACTCATAAGGCCAAGTCAGGTGGAAGAAGAATCCCATCAGCTGTCCACCTACAGAGTGAGAAAGGCTGGAGCCTCACCTGGGGACACACACACACATATATGCAGGCTTGTCACTTTAACGTGCTGAAGCTTGCATCTGATGGTGAAATGTGTATGACAGTGTTCACCTCAACTTCTTTGCATCAGTATATAAACAAACAAGTGAGGTAAAGTAAGTGACAGTGTTGTCTTACAGTTAGCCAAGACAAATTCCTGCCTTTGGGAATCAGTGTTTATGCATTAGCTACTAGAAGAAAGGAAATTAAAAAAAAAAAAAAAAGACTTTCATCTAATTGTCTGATAGATGTGAAGTGACTGTTTTTTGTAAAAATGTTGTATACCCGCTGGCAATTTAGGCTACCCGTGCCATGATTGAAATTGTTGGTTCATTAAATGAATTACTGCACTGCTGCATGAACAAGTCAGTCACGTTTTTGCTGCACTTTTTGAACAAACGTTGGCACAGACAGCCAACTTGAATTTTTAATTTTTGTGCCATACAGTCTGTTTTGGTTTTTGAGCTTAAAATAAACAAATTGATAAATAATAACATTTTCCAGCTGAGCCACAGACCCATACCCAAAAGGTCATGTTATGAGGCAACAGGCCCCTGACCACAGTCCTGTTAAAAGGCCCCTCCCTACCTGTCCTAAAGAGAACTAAGACAACCAGACTGAATGAGACACAAAATAATACTGCACCATTTGTGTTTGCTTTCCATCTCATTGTGGTTGTTTTGCGTCATTTTGTGGTCAGTTTGTATCTTTTGTTGTTTTGTGTTTCTTTGCAGCTCTTTGAGAGACGTTTTGCAAGTGAGACCCCTTGACCCCTTGGGCCCCTGGGCCTATGCCAGATAGGCCCATGTAGTAATCCATCCATAAATACTCAAGCAACTGAGCTGTTACCGCTGAATGAACCGCCTGTATGAATCTGACATGACCTCCCTGGCATCATCATATGCTTTTCAGCTGATGAACACGCTGAATGAGCTGGAACCATGAGAATCTGTTTTTGTGACTGTGTTTAAATAAGCCCACTGTGGTGGTTTAGGTGGCATCTGAAAATAAATAATGAACACCATGCCTAATCAATGACAATATGTTTCACAGTTTAGCCAAATTGTGTGATGCAGCAGGTGTTATTAGTGCACTTGTTTCCTCTCATGCGCAGGCTGTGATTTTGTGTATTATCCCACTCAGATCAAATTTAAATCGGGATACAAATACTGAAATTGTACAAATATGAAATAATTTGTATACGTACTATAGGTGATTTACTGTCTATTCTGACATCTTTTAGATAGAGAAAGCAAGACAGAGAGATAAAGGGACAAACAAATTAGAAGAATGAGATATTCAGGGAGAAAATAAGAAAAAAAAACAGAGCAGAATAATGGGCAGATAGAGACAAATGAAACGGAGAAAGTTCTTTTGTTGGCTTGGCAGTGAGTTAAGAGCAGATAACCCTTGCTTAGTGGTGACCAAGACCTTGAGGGAAACTAATAACAGGGGAGCTGTATTTTCAGTATTGTTTACTATGTGCAAGGTTGCATTATTGAGCAACAATGACAGATGTGCTATGCACCAAAGAAGTACTTGTCAGCGTGACAGTGCACAGGCTGTGTCAATAGCATAAAGACTAGGCCGGTGCTGTCTTCTGCATCTCGATCCATATTGCACTCTTTATGTCTTTGTGATGACTTGATATAAAACGATTTAGTCAAGGCACTAGAAGAAGACAAACAATCATCTTAGTGGGTGTCCATGAGTCTTGCCACTGCTTCCTAGTTCCCCCGGCCCCTGTCTCCAGTCCTTGCTCAGTTCCCGTGTTCTCCATGTTCGCTGTAAGATTTGACATTCTTTATCTGGCCACCCTGGAGTTTTTTCCTGTTACCTGAGCTTCCTTCCCCACTCACACACCTGAACCCAGTTCCCTCACCAGGCCGCTGTTTAAAACCTGCCAGTTTCATCAGTGCTTTATCAGATCATCTTCTCATGTTCCTGTGTTTTTTCCCCGTGTTCCTCCTACTAGTGAGTATTATCCTGTTACCTCTACCTCCCTGTGATCCTGCCTCTCTGCTTGTCAACCCATCTGCCTCTAAGCCTTGTTTTTTCATCATTAAAGCATCTTCACTGACTCAGCCTGTCTTTGAGTCTGCATTTGGCTCCTTCTCGCCTATGGTGCTTTCATTAGCTGTGGCAAACCAGGCTAGCTTCCTCAACTGTTTCCAGCCTTTATACTAATCTAAGCTAACAGGGTGCTGGTAGCTTCATATGTAGTGTACAGATATGAGAGTAGTGTCAGTGTTTTCATTCATTATTCAATAAGAAAGTAAAAGGGAAAAAAGTTTTTCTTTGATGGTAGATAACATACGTGTGAGAGATTGATGATAGGGTGGCCATAAGCAAAATCTGAATGCACAACTTTAGGAGAACATACAGCACATTTTCACTCTGTGACTCACCACATCAGTCCATTTAAGCTGTTTTGCAGAAAGCAAACACACTGTGCTGGCATTGTACATCAGACTGTTCCCACGCTAAAATTAGCCCATTGAACAACCTGCTGCTCTGGAACGTCAAGCTATTATGCAGAGCATATCCTCCCATGATTCACACCCATGAGGTCCTTAAAGTTATGACAGGTTTGTGAATTCTGGAGGGTCACAACATGAATGTCAATAATCCAGGCATGACAAAACTTAACAGCAGCTCCAACAAACTCCACAGCTCCTGTAAGATCATCTCTCATGCTATGAACAGTCCTGATAGCGGTCATTAATCATTCCAGTAATTACGAGACAGAGAATAAACAGCGAGGGTGTGCAGCTCCTTCACTCTCTTTTTCTTTGTGCCATTCACTTAATCCCTTGTCATTCCTTTGAATATCACATGCACAAGTTTTGACTTTGTGTGTCCTTCCTGCTTTAACCATGATCTCCAGACACTTTCTTGCTCTTTCACTCATTTATTCCAGTCCATTGTCTGTTTGCCAGTGTATTGTGTCTGAGGCTGAGAGAAAGAGAAGGCATTGGCAGGTAATTTGAGAGAAAACCACACCTCTGTTCAGCAGACTGCTATGCCAGCAGCACTACTCACCAACTCAACCTTCTCTAATTACTTCCCAGCCAGAAGTAGATAGTTTGTTGTTTATATGTGTGAGTCTGTGTTTTTGTGAGCGTCGCTGCCACATTGTTTGCAGTTGGGCATTTTTCATTGGAATGGGACTTTGCAGAGCTCACTGGCTAGCTTTGAGTCTGGGCAGTAAAAAACCCATTTGAGGGTATTATGGACTGAACGAGAAAGGTATTGTGAATGGTGGATAAGATTATAGAGCGATTCCCTTGTGCTCCCCTCCGCCTCTTCACATTACGCAGCTAATACATACGCAGGCTCTGTGGCGGCGCTCGTCCCCTGGATCAAACCAGATTTTTATTTAGTCAGCTGGGAGCCCTCCAATTCATGCTGCACTCTACAGTATGGCTGCGCGGACTGTGTTGCCATGAATTTACATTTGTTTGGCTGTCAACCAATTTTCGTATGATATAAGAACAGGTTGGGACTTGGTATGGTTAGGTTTTATTGCTCTCCAATAGGAAATCACAAGTAAATGCTCCTACCTGCAAGTTCTCCAATCGTTGCCACATGTACAGACATAAACAAGAAATATCCACCACACTGTCAGTTCCACCTGCTTTCATTCTTTGAGTTTACTGTATATTGCTATTCTCGCTAGCTGAGATTGTTAGATTGCGCAGACACATATCCCATATCCCCGGATCTCTTTCGGGGTTATTTTATATTTAGGCTTCTAGTGGCTGGTCTCGCATGGCTGCACGAGCCTCTTGCTCAACGCAGCGCTGAGAATCCATAAAGTCGCCCTGAGGATTCGGGCCTGTCAATTTGTGTGTGCGTGCTTTTTTTTTTTCTGAGAATACTGATTCCTGCCCTTCATGCTTCTCCTCTATTCCTCAGTCATAAGGTTGAGGAAAAAGAGATAAAAAGACAGAGACAGAAAGTAGAATGTGCGAAAGAGCAAGTCAGGCCAAGGAGACCGGAATCCACGAGTTATAAAGACCCCCAGAGAGACCGGGGTAGAGTCTGGCCGAGAGACAGGGCCTGGGGTTTGACGGAAAATATGAAAGGGTGTGAAGTAGGGGCCGGGGGGCTGGAGGGAGAGTAAGGAGACTGAAGTGAGGATATTAAAATGCGGGAGGGGAAAGCTGGAAGCAGCAGAATGGAAACCGTCTGAAGGGAATGTATGGTGTGGAGGAAAGAGCTGAGACAGAGCAGGGAGGCATCAGAGTTGGAAAAGCAGTATGGAAAGGGAGTGAAGGAATGACTGAGCACAGTGGTCAGGGATGTTAAAAAGTTTGCTCGGATTGGAGATGAAGGCAGGGGAGAAAGAGAGAGAAGGGAAAGGCTAGAGCAGGGCTATGACTGGAGGAAAGGCTTAGGGAGAGATTAGTCCACTGCCTGCCTTTCTGGGATTGATCTAATACACAACAAGGTGGCTGTTCCTGATCGAATATGGATGATTAGCTGGCAGATTGTCAAACAGCCCAAAGCAAAATGAAATGGAAAAGCACTTCCTCTTCTCCGCATGTAAATCTCTAGCCTTGTATTTGTTTATGATCTAATTCTGAAAGTTCTTAACCCATTTAGAAATCAATCATGTTTTCAAAAAGGGATTTGTTTTCACTGAGACACAGTCGTATTATACCAAACAATACCCGTCAGTTAAGCTTCTGTAAGGAGGCACAGTTTCCCTTCTATAAATGGCCCTTTTACGGGCTTTAGACTGAGCCTGGCAGATTTAAACCAACGGGAAATTTACACACAATGGCTTTGATTAGAGTCTTGCTTCATGCTCACCTCTTATTCCCAGACTTCTATTTCCAAGTATCTCATAACATTGCTTCCAAAAAGCTCATATGGGATCATTTCAGATTCCCAGAGAAATATATTCATTACCATGCAAATTAGTTTGGGAGTCGTTGACTTAAAGCATTTGCCATACTTCATTTCAGAGTCTGTAAATGCAATTAATGGGACCTTGTTCAGAAGAAAGAGAATTGCCTGCAGATAATTGTCATTGTTGGGATCCTATTAAAAAGTTTCTCCCCCCAGTAAAACATAGCATTGAGAGGAAACGGTAGCCATCGCGTCACTGCGACATAGGCCCCATAATGGGATAATAAAACCTCTTTCATCTGCCATGACTAGAGCCATACTCACAACAAAGCAACACAAAATGATTTCCAACATGATTTCTGAGAGCACCCCATTCAATTACCATTTATGAACAATCTATGCAAATGGGCTACCTGCGGTGCCCAGCTGCGACGGATGCCGTGTGAAATCCTACTTAGCGGGGATTGGGAGGAGAAATACTGAGGCGGGGGAGGGACATAAAGACACGTATGCAATTGGCGGGGAGAAGTAATTCAAACAGGAGGATTCAAATGTAGTACAGTGCACATAAGTGAGAATCATTGGGGGAAAAAAAAAGACGATGTAACATTTTTTTGGAATGCAGCTTGTTTCTGTGTTGTAAGGTAAATAACGATGCCACATCTTCAGAAGGAAGCGGCAGAGAGGGAAACTGGTTCATCACTATGGTGACAATCTGTGATCGAGCATGATAGTGGTCAGAGGCAGGTGACAGACAAACAGCCCAGAGCAAATACAGATAGAGTCAGTGGACGCATGCTGTGTGTGCTGAAGCTCAGCAAATCTTTGCCACGGAGACCAAATAGCACATGACCTGTGATCTTTTTGAACTGTGGGTCAGGGCGTTGACTCTGTTAAATGAAATTGTTTACTTGGGGTCACAGATGGATGTATTTATTTTCTTTTAAATCTAATTGCTCCTGGTGACAAGCACACAGAAAATTATGTTTCCAGGAGCAACAAGCAGCTTTTTTCACAAGACAGCCTCTCATAAACACTACCTGCCCCAGAATTAACCAGCTGAGAGACAAATGTGAAGCCTCAGCCAGTGGCCAATTAGCTTAATGTAAAGACTGGAAACAGAGGGCCTAGCTAAGGTTTAAAAAAAAAAAAAAAGTTTGCCTACCCTTTGGTTTTTGTATGAGTGAAACAAACATGATAAGATATGATGTGATAAAACATAAAAATTAGTGAGCTTTAGAGCTTCTTTTAGGGTGATTTTCTTACCTTCGAACACTGCCAGGCCAGCTGCTTCCAGCCGTTATGCTAATGTAACCACCTCTGGGCTGTAGCTTTATACAGGACAGACAGGAGAGCAGTTTAAATCCTCTCATCTAAATCTCATTTAGAATGTGAATTTACCGTATTTTCCAGAATGACTAACTATTCCGTTTACAACCTAAGACAATGATTTGGGGCTGATTTTTTTTTTCCAGTGCTTAATAGGCATTAATTTAATATTTGAAAATAGCCAATGCTCTTAAAACTTTATCAGCTATGTGTGTAAATAGTATTTGCAATAACACGTAGTTTGCCATTTGTGTGTCCAGTTTGGGTTGTGCTTTCCTAGGGTGTACAGCTGGGTTTCATGTTCACCTTGTTTTGCATTGATTAAGGCTGAAATATAATAATCAGTAGTAGTTTTACTTTTGCGTTATGTATCTGATTTTGTAACTAACTTACCCCTTTTCAATTACAGACGTACTCCTCTTCTCTGTTTAATTTTCTTCTAACTTTTGGCAACGTGCCAAGGCAGGAGGCAGCACAAGCAGATGCACCTGTTATCCATTTCTAAATGATAACAAAGACATGGGTATGTGGAACAGGTGGGTCACTCTGTTCCGTCCATGTTGTTTACCTGGGATCAGCATTCTCCCCTGCTGCTGATAGGCATATTATCCCTCAGCTCTGTTTCCATTAGTCAAAAGGCTGTGCTGAAATGTTAATTTGCTGGGAGAAGAGAAAGCGGGAGGTGAGGAGTTCAGCAGCTACTGCGCTCTGGTCAGCTCAGCTCATGCACTGTAAGATGTGGCAGAGGTGAGGGGTCAAGGCATTTATCTCGTTCATGTAATCTTCCCTATCAGCATCATCATGTGCATTGTCAGAACTGGATTGTTTTTCCACATGTGAGAGAAGACACACGGACATCATCGCGTGTACATATGCATGTATCGTCTGTGCCCGTTCCCTGCGAGGTCTCAGGTAATCAGAGATTTTGGCGGAAGGCGCTGGAATGGAACGTTCTTTGATTGTAGCTACGCATCTCCGTTAGCGGAGACGATAATTACACTGTATCATCACATCATCTCATAGCTGGATGTTTTGTCACTGCTGTTATGACCAGCTGAAAGAAAACATTAACATCAAACCAAAGAGTGGAGAAATTATGTGTCAATTCCGCATCATAATCGCAGTGACGCATTAGCTGACAAAAATAAAAAACCTTTTATTTGACACAGATTGAAGCAGGATATTGAGCACAGGATCCAAATGTTAAATGATGGCATGGGCCTCATGAACCATCTCGCTGCATCACGCAGCAACACGGTAATAAATTGCACAAATATATGACACTGGGTTATTTTTCATACATACAGTACAGTTTATCAAAAGAGGACGCAGATGTGAAATACTGGATTGTAATGGGAGAGTTCACCAATGATTAAATATGTTTTCTCATCTCATACGTCAACATGGAGAAAGATTAGGCAATAACAAGATACTTTTTCTCAGACATAGGGAGGATATTGACATCCACCGTGGCATGAGGGACTTCTGAAATTAATGATCAGTTGGACGACCGGAGTTGTCAGCTTCTTCAGTGCACTCTTACTTAACTGGGGGCATTTAAAAGAAGTTTGTTGACACACTCTTTTGAAGTATATTGTCATTGTGCGGTGAAAACCATGCATCTGCAGAATTGGTGACTTTGAATTTTTCAGAGAAATTAAAGTTTATATTCAGTTGGCTGTATTTTAAAACTGCCAACTGTGTCAGTCTGAAACTAGCAAAGACACTTGTGTTGTGTTTGGCACTGCTTCGTCCCGGATGTAAGACAGGGCCCTTAGTCTTATCTTTTTCTTGTGGTACAAGTAAAGCAGTTATTCAGAATTATTCTCCTTTAAAAGGGTTGAAGTAAGACAGTGGAAAGAGAACTAACTCTGGTTGTTGCATTATAAACTCTAGTTATAAGCTCAGTATTTAATGTCACTTATGTCTGCAGTTTAGATGCTCTGTACATTTTTCAGATCATCATGCACATTTGGAAATCTTGTTTTGATTTGTCAGTCATGTAACACATAGTTGTCATGATTATGGAGATTTCCTCAGAGGCAAGTCTGGGTGCTGTCTAACTTGTTCGGAATGAATTTGTTTATTTCACTTTTTTCATTAAAACAAACGTGTCAGTTAGTTGTAAGAAAAGCTAATGACACATTATCTTTATTCCAGAGCTTTTGTCACGGTGATATTGTTTTCATTGAAAGCTGAAATGAGAAAATAATGTTGTTGCTGAAGGCCAAAATGAGAGATGTTACTATCATGCTGACGTGTTATCAGCACAGCAATTAACTGGCTGACTCTATGAAGCTGTGCAGCTCTGGTATTAAGTCTGAGATCTCTTTCTTCCTCGCTCTGCGTGGTGAACCACTGTCTCACAGATATTCAGAGCTGAGCTGAAAAGGCTTCTTGGTTTCCCCTCTTTCTCTTAATCCATGACAGTAAGAGAGAGCTTGCTGTGCTACCAAGAAGAAGACTTTGTACGCTTAAATCACTGAGTGGCAAGCTAAGTTCAAAGCCCTCCTCGGTGGCCCAATAAAGAGGAAGTAGCTTGTGTCTGGACGGATCAAAGGGAAGAAGCACAGAGAAAGGTCAGGTCTCAGACGCTCCCACACTGAGAGGCTCAGTGCAGCGCTGAGAGTAGGAGAAGCTCCCCACCAGGTTTTCTATTACTGACACAATGGCTGCTGCTAGGCTCATGCTAGATGATATGTTATTTTACATGTTCATCATTGTAGAAAAAGAAAGAGAAATGCAGTACTTACCAGCAGTGTATTGACCTTCTAATTGCCTCTTGATTCCTCAGATGTGCCATTATTTATTTATTTACTATTTTCAAGATTTATTTTGGCCATTTCGCCTTTAATGACAGTGAAGAGAGAGACAGGGTGGAGAGAGTTGTTTGAACATGTGACCTTGTAGGTACTGGGGACCCTGGCTGCTAAACCACCCTGCTGTTCATAGTCATCTACCATTTTAATTCGGAGGTTCACTCTATGAGCAAATATGCTAATATCTTACAAAGCATCTTTTCAGAAAGAAGTGTTGTATAATTACTTTAAAGCTTGTTACCTATAGAACCAGAAGATCAATCAGTCAGCTGGTTCCATAGCGTAACACTGTACACACTATTCCTTCCTACTTCCTGCTCTTCCCCTTGGCCTTATTAAGCTTTCACTGACTTGTAAAATCCTTGCAAAATCAATAAAACTACTACTTGACTACTACTACCACCAATAATCAGTTAGGAGGCTTATCATTAGGAGAGGAATGACAACAGAGGTGAGTCTAGCAAAGACTCAGAAGTCATTATAAAATTAGTAGTATGTATAATAGTAGTATGAATAAATGGTGTAATATAAGTATGTATAGATACGTACATTAATAAATTGGCTTTAAATGGATGGGGACTGTTTTTTTTAATTCACGCAGGAACATTAAGGTCTGTACTGATATCCACACAGTAGGTATTGGTATCTGTGGCACCCCACAACGGGGGGCTAATAGCACCTCCAAAGCTCACTAATCAGCATGTTATTTCTCATTTGTTGAGTTCGTACACAAACGAAATGTAAAAACAAGAATTAAGTAGCTGAACACAAAAGCACATCGCACTGCAAACGGTCATGTCAAACAAAAATAAAGCAAGAACATTAAAAGAAACCATAAAAGAGAGGATCTTAGCAAATAATTAAAGGTCACTGCATAAAAGCACTTACATAACAGTCTGTTTTAAGAAGCTCTATTTGAAAAATGATTCAGAGGTAGCCAGCCTAAATCCAAAGGTCCTGGAACAAAAAGCTTTAATGGCAAAGACTTGATTGCTTTTTTTTTGTTTTTTTTTTTGTTTTGTTTTATTTAATTTAATTGAGTGTCTCTGTAGACTTGGATGCAGCCATTGATTATTACTCTGGTCCACCTTTTACAGCTTATTTTTCTACATGTCACTTTGAGTTCAACAGGTTTCCTGGTCCAGGACTACATTCTCCTTTTGTACGATCCCAAATGTACTGTCTGTACATGAGGTTTGCAATCACTGGATCACTTTTGGTACAGTATAACTAGGGGCCAATGCTTGAAAGGATTCTAACAAAGTTTTTTATTGTGCTTATTCATGTTTTTTCAATGCTACACAATATTTTCCAGTTCTCAAAGGTCACTGTCTGAGTTAAGGAACACACATTATTCCTGAAATAGGAGGTGTTTTTTTTTTTTTTTTTTTACTGTGCTTTATGAAATTTGAAATTGTGATTACACATTTTGTAAAAGGAGGTGATACCAAATTCAGGCTTGATTATCACCTTAAGAAATTGTATCTCCTCACAACCATCATTTAGCATCAAGTAAACAAGAAGAACAACAGAGCAGAGCTGCCTGTTACTTACTCCGTCTGTGCTGCATTAGTTACAGGTATCGTTCACTGCATCCTCTACGGTTAAGTCTTTTACTTGTCTTAGCTACAGAGACTTGCTGCTAAGATTGCGGATCATATTTCTACAAAAGAAGTGTTTTATCTTAGATTTCATAGCTGTTGCACTTGGCGGCAGCTTGCGGAAGTTTCAATTGAAACTGTCATCTGCATTTTAAAACACCATTTAAACGCCACAGACATTTGTCGAATACATTTGAACTCCAACAGAGGCCAGACCCCAGCGCTAAGCACCGGTGAACACACAGAGAGTCAGCAGAACCAGCGTCACAGTGTTGTTTCATGTTGAGAGAGGGAATAAGATAATATTTTATTATGGTTCTCAGCCAAAAAAAAAAAGAAAGTGAGTCAGCCAGTATCTTTTTGTGCAACTCTGAAGCCTTTGAAGGGAGGGTAACATCCTCCAAAATAGCAATATCCGACAGAGTGTTTTCATGCCTTGTGTGCTTCATTCTGTTTGGAGTTTTTGAAATGTTATATAAAAGTGAAAGACGGGGATAACATATGTAGGGCACAGCTCCTGTATTGTATCCAAGCTAAAGCAAATGGCTGTTCGTGAGTGAGAGAAACAGAACGAGGGGGAAGCAGTATATATGCTCTTAATTGCTTAATTTGCATTGAAAGTATGTGTATCTTACTTAATGTGTATGTGTGAAGGTCTGTGTTCTTGTGTATTTGTTTGTGTGCCAAGCAGGCTTTGGCCTTGCTGTACAGTCAGTGCCACAGTCAGTGACACAACACCACGCAGGAGGCAGCATGCCAGTGCTTTCGAACCAGGCCTGTAAGTGACTGTCTCCATTGAGTCCATTGCTTTTAAGATCAGCCCCGCAGCAAGGAAGGAGACAGCAGGCATAAAGGGAGAGCTAGAGAGATGATGGAGGAGGAAGGGGGAAGGAGCACGGATGATTCTGGAGAAAAATGTCCACTTTTCTAACATAACTTACAGAGCAATTACATGCAGATTTAGAGGTTTACAAGGAATGATAGGGACACAGACATCAATTAACTATTTTAAACACCCAATGTGGTTTACAGTCTGGTTTTTACAAGAGCTCTGGTCTAGTGCACATTACTACAGGAAGGCTAAGCAGGGGTACCTTGGAATCTCTATAAATGAACTTGCTTGAAATGATAGCCCTGCTGATTAGACAATCTCTGTTAGCTCCAAAACAGAAGCCGCAATATCTCTGACCTGACCAGTGAGTGAGGCATATTTGTTCCCTGAAGGCCCTGGGATAGTGTGGGCACAGGATTTGGGTTTAGTATGCAGGGCAGGGTATGTTGAGGTGAATGCACAGAGGCCCTCAGAGCCACAGAGCCGGCTCCAGCTTGACGGGTGCAGCCAGAGTGTGGAGCGCTCAGCGGAGCCGTTCGTGGTGCTGAGGGTGGGGGGAATGAGGAACTGGCGCTGTCCGTGGTGCTAGTCCTCCGTTGTGTTGTCCACAATGCTGGCACAGGCGCTGTCCATGGTTCTGAAGCGTCTTTGTGTTGGCCACGGAAGCTTAGCTTCAGGACGTGACGCTGTCCATGGTACCATAGCTCCGTTATGCTGTCCACATGGCTGTTGCTGGCGCTGTCCGTGGTTCTGAAGCTCCTGCGTGGCCACTTGGGCTGATGGCCTGTGGCGCTGTCAATGGACCAGCCCACTGTGGAGGAAGAAGTATTCAGATATTTACTGAAGTACAGTTAGCAGTATTACAATGTATACTGGCTCATTACAAGTAAAAAGCATTGATCTAAAATAAATCTTAAGTACAGCTCACAGTATAGTATAGTATAGTATACACTAGTATTAGTTTGGAAAATCTTAATGTATAAAAGTGATCAAAGCTATCACTTGAAGATAGTGACATAAATATTTCCCTCTGAAATTTATGGAGTAAAAATGTAAAGTACTTGAATAAATGTGCTTAGTTCCAAACCACCACTGTCCTGTAATTTAGTTTTAATATGGCATGTTTCTCAGTGCTTCGTTTTACAGAGTAGCTTTAATCTTTCAGTAACTAAAAGAGAAATTATATTTTTTACTGTTACTGTTGTTTTAGGAATAAGAACATTACCAACATGACTAGACTCGAGATGGCAATGAAGTCCATTTAAACTACTTGAATTTATAGCTCTTCATTATGGCTTTAACTGTTCAATGACATATATGAGATACGAAGTCTTTCCTGCCCCTCACAAATGAGCGCTGCGTGAAACGTGCGCCTTTAAAAACGTTCAACATTGTGCTATATTTGATGGAAATGGATGGAAACATCCCTTGATACCACAGTAATAATATCTGAATACATAATTATATATTTATATAATTAATAACACGCTGATTACTTGATTTGTGTGTATGTGGGAATTATGCGTCTCTTACTGAGGGAAGGTGTTGCCAGTAGGAAGATCCCATTCAATATTTATTGATTCAAAAATGAAACAAACGCACACACCAATACGTGAAATCAATGAAAACACTGTAAGCCGTGATTCACGCTGATTTCATGATGTAAAACGATTTATTTGGTGTCACAGCATCAAGCTGTTGAGATATCACTGTAAACCGCGACCTCAAGTGGCTTATTGCTGACGTAATATCGATTATCTGAATGTTTCACTTTGGACAAAATCACTTGGAGTCGCACAGTGCGCACTTTTCGTCTCGCTCCCTTCTCCCACAGTCTCTCCGTCTCTACCCATCCGTTCTCCATCCTCCGTTTCCTCCTGCAAGCATACTGTGATCCTGACCGTGAGCTTAAGGGACTTTTTTTCCCCCCCTCCTCTCTTTCACGACCAACCGTCTTTCATCCATCCGGTCGGATTTTATTAGGACCTCGTTTATTTTTCAGCCCGGTCTTTGGGCTATGCCGTCGGAGCTGCTGAGGCTGGAGAGAATCGTGGAAACCTACCACAGGTGAAAGGAGCTTTTACGACGCTGCGGTATAGATGATTGAACACTTTGAGCATTAAACTCAACGCAATATTCAGGCACCAGCGCACCGCGCTTCCTTTTACTGAAATACAGGACGGAAACAGAGGTTAACACACTTTGGGACAACTAAAGGGACGTTTGCCAACTTGTGTGTCTGAACGAATTAAAAAAAAAACAGTCTTATTTCTACAATTGGGATTCTTAAGGAAGATGTGACCTTTTTCTTTTGCGCACCGGCAGCCCGACTAACCTAATGAGCAAATCACTGCTTTTCTATCAGTTGCTCGATCTTGACAGGTCTTTTTGTGGGATTACACGCGGAGATATGAGCAGTGTGAGAGGCCGAGCTGGATTGTGAGATTACCACCTTTGCTTTTTATTTGTCTCTTCAAAGAGGAAGTGCTCTGTATGTTCAATGGCTTCAGTGTCAAGGTTGGCAAGACGCAAAGATGCCAGTCGCTGGCCGAGAATGTCGTCAACTTTCTGGGCTGTGGTGCTTCTGACAGCGCTGCTTGTTCTCTACTGCGGTAAGTCTGGCCGTTTTTTGTTTTTTTTTTTTTCTTTTTTTTTTAAACCTCTCATATCGCTATTTGGATGGAAGCGTTGGACGCAGACGCTGGTGGGCAGCGGGTGATTGTGTCATGTGGGGAGATGCTTTGGCAACAAAATTGTGTCACTGGTATTGGCAGTCGCTCTTAGCGTATTGATCCCAGTAGTTGTCAACGTGTCATTTTCTTCTTTTTCTTAACAGTTATTGGGAAACACACACACACACCCACCTACCCCCTTAATCTTTTCCTTCCTGCTCTCACTCATACAAATACACAGACAGGCATGAGCAGGCACTTATGCAGAGAGAGGGTTTAGATAAGAGGGAAATGTGTCTTTATTGTCTGGTGAAAACACTTTCTTTGGATAGGAGGACAAACTTAAGTGTGCCAGAGGCCTAATTAAGTCTCCCGTGACTCCCTTTAATTCTCTCCCTCTCTCAGGAGCACACACACACATCTCTCTCCTGAGGGCTGTGTTACTGTCAGACTGACTTACCGAGGTCAGACAGTCATGCATCTGTCACATTGTCTCTGGACTAAACACTGGTTATAGAGGATGGAACATATGAAGAATTCATATGAGACATAACAGTAAAAAAAAAAAACAAAGACGTTTTATTTGTGAATAATTCCAGTTTAGCTTGACATACAGTACTCCAGAAGGCGATTCAACTATTGCCTGGGGATAAATTTATTAGGCAAATGTATGCAAGTGCACACACACAGTCAAACAACCCCCCCCCCCCCCTCTCTCTCTCTAAGGCTACTTCTCTGGCCGAGTGTGTCTTTTGTTCCCTGGCACCCTCACACCTTCTCTCCCTCGCTTCCCTTCTCTGTCTCAAACTGCATCTGAGTCATTTGTGAGGAGAAATCCAGCTGGCACACTGTGCTCCAGTCTGCTATGTGTGAAAAACGGAGGCTATGTGCAATAGCCATGATAAACCCTTAAAAAAAAAAAAAAAAGCTCATCTATTTCATTAGCCGCCGAGCTATTGATTAATATAATCATCTTGCCATTGAGAACATTAGCTATGCCGGTGTTGTAGAGAAATTAACAGATTCATTACATGATCATTTTCTGGAGTGTTTCATACAGTGTCCGCACTGCTGGCCCCAGCCCTTTCTATTCATTCTTATTCCTTTTGCAATGGACAGAAGATTGAGTTTGCTTTGTAATCACACAGGCTTCAGGTTAATCAATGGGGGCGTTTGGTTTATAAGAGTGAAAGCTTCTGGACTTGAGGGGGGGCCGGGGGGGGGGGGGGGGGGGGGGGGGGTCTTTTTCTTCTTTTATGGTGCCTTCGGCCATGTCGATTGATCTCCTGCTTGTGTCCAATCAATGGTGCTTGGAGGTTTGTTTCAGTCAGCAGCCTTTGAAATACCCCCCGCCCCCCTCTCAAGGAGCTTGACCTCCCACCCGACAACATCTCAACCCTTCTGGAAGTAAATATGGCTAATAATGATTATTTATTTCTTTTTTTTTTTTTCTTGTATTTTCTCCTTTATAAACTCTGCACCCCATATTGTTCGAGCTGTTTGGTACTTCTACTCTGAAATGCTGTTGTTCCAGCACCAAGACTGAAATCATCCTTATTCTTATTGTGTATTTTCAGTGTAGAAAACTGTCGCATGAAATAACATAATTTATACTTATCTTTCTTTTTTCTTACCACCAGTATTTGCCTATTCAACTAAACCCCCAAGGCCTTTCTTTGCTATTTCTTCCCTCTCAGCTTTTTCTTTAGTCTTAGCTTGTGGTCTCTCTGGCTGACAAATCTCCAATCATTTGAACTTGCAGCTCAGAAGATTTTCATTGCTCTCTCTTTCTCTTTTAGCTTTGTGTTTCTTCTCATCCAATTTCATTTTGTTTGACCTTCCTCGTCTGCACTGTCTTTCTGTTTTGTCCTTTTTTCATATTTATCTTACCCTCTCCTCTACTTTGTTCTTGTGTCCTCTGATGTTCCGGTCAGCCGCGGTCAGTCTTTATCTCCAATTTTATGCTCACTTTTCCTTATATTTTATTTTCCCGTCACTTTCTGAAGGACTTTTTCGTTAATTCCTCTCCCCTCTTTTCCATTTCTCTCGCAGCCAATCATTTTTATCATTTCAATCATTTTAAGGTCTCCTTTCTGGTGAAGGTCTGAGCTGAGCTGACCGCTGTGTGATACTGTATGTTATTTTGATTGAGCAGCTTTTTTCCTGCCCCTCTCTCATCGTCGTCTTGTCTCTTCTCCTTTACACTCGCTCAGATTATTTAGCTTTTTATGACACTAGCAGTCAAAGAAATATCCCCATTCTGTTGTATATATTTATAATGTGATGACTGAAGTTTAGTTTTTTTATTTTTGTCCTTTACCCATATTGGATACTGACATAGACAGTAAAATCTTAACATTCTAAGTTGTTGGCATTTTAGGGCTGCAACTATTGATTGTTTTTTTTTTTATTGGTTATTGATTTATTGATTAATTGCTTAATGAGGAAACAGTGGAAAAATATGTGTGAATGTCAGGAAAGATTTTTCTAGTGCTCGGTGTTGATCGACTAAGTAGTTTTACCTTCACGTAACATCACTACGTTTGGCTTTAAATCATTATCTAAACAGTAGTGTTTTCATTTATACTATCTTCTTCCTTTGCCATCAGTGCATAGGTTTTTTCAATTCTGATCATGTTCATTTCATAGAGACAAAATCCTTGTACCCTAAACTGGCTATTTACATATACACATGCAGAATTTGTGCATACATATGGTTCGAGAGTGTGCACAGGATTCCAGACTGCACCATACATTTAGGTGCCTTGATGCAAATCTAACCAACTCACATTTACATGCATGGTGTGTACTATATAGCAGTTGTTTGTACCAAGGACAATTTTAACTTCACAGTGCTGCTGTGTTGTTGCAGCCAGAGGGGGGAGGGATGGGGGGGGTTCTGTGATTATGGCTATGACTCATATGGTGCCTGTCACCTAGAATCAACATCCAACTTCACACGATCTGCCGTCCTCACTCAGGCCCTTCTGAGAGGGAAAGATTGAAGAGGAAAGCGATAGAAGGAGAAGTGTAGATGAGGGAGGGAGAGAAGAAGAGGCACTGAAAGAAGTGAAGGCAGGAGGTGGCTTGATATCCTCTCTAATGTGTTGATAAGAAAAGGGAGAGCTGCAGAGAGAAAAAGGCGAGGGGGGTGGGCATGGGGTGGAAGGAAGAAGAGAAAGGGACTAATGAAAAGGAGATTTGTAGAAAGACAAAGAGGAGGAGAAAGGACATAAGTGAAGGAAAGAGAAGCCCTGCTGTGGGTGAAGAAGAAGGCATGGTGGAGAGGGAGAGCGAGGCCAAAAAAAAAGTGGAAAAAGAAAGTGAAAAGAATCAGAAAGAAGGAGCTAAACTCTGAGCGGAGAGGCAGAGAGACGGCCGCAAGATAAATGACAACAGCTTAACAATTTAACTGCTCCTACCGTAAGCTGCTGTTGGAAACTCTAATCACAGCAGAATGCTCCAGTACCCTCTGATTACATTACAAAAGAAATAAAAAATAAAAGCATTGTATTCTGTGCACTAGCTCCCTCCTCTGGAAGCTCATAGCCGTGCATTTGTTTGCTGACGGTGCTATTATGTATTCATGAGGCTGTAGCTCTGCATGTGAGCTCGGAGGAAGGCGAAGATAGATCCCACAAGGCTAGCTAATCAGTATGCTAATCTTAGCTTTGGATAGCTAAGGAATGTAGCACGGCCGTGGTCCTGGTTTGAACTGCAAACAGAGAGAAAGACGAAGAGATGAGGGGAGATAGAGTAACAAGCAGTAAGGGAAAAGGGAGAGGAGGAGGTGGAGGGAGCAGTAGTGGGGGAAAAAAAAGCAAGAGGGCTCATGTACAACTCCTTTTTCGTGGCAGTGTCAAAAATGCTGATTTTGAAATTGCTGATTCAGTCCAACCTTCGGTGTAACGTGCGCAGATACCTACATGCACAGACATATATAAGCACTGAAGGGCAAAAACATCCATTAGAGATCTTAATGAACATAACATCAAAGCAGGCACATAGGTTACAATGGTTCACACACACAAGCTCAGCTGCATCAAAGCAGTTATTCAGGGTCATACAGAAAAATGCAAACACCCGTGACCCACTTGCACATACATGAACACCCCCCTGCAAGATTGCAGATGCAGATTTAAAGAATACAGAAAGGTCAGACACACACGCATGCATGAACACACATTCCTCTGCTGTCAGGGACCAAAGCTTTCCACTGCTGCTTAAAGCCTTCCCCATCAGATCACTCTGTCTCTCAGCGTGGTCTTCTGTGTTTCCTTCTGCTTGTTTGTTTATGACTCGCTGTTGTTCTGCGGCTGAAATCGATGGATTGTTGACTGTTTCTGAGAAATGCAGCTTGGGGGCATCCGTAGAGAGAAAAAAAAAATAAAAATGGTGCGACCTGCCCAGGCGTCTCACCTCGTTGTCTGAAGAGCTCAAAACACATGGTTTCGCATAGGCACTGACTCAGGGAGGCTCATATCTGTTCACGTGCGCACATACACAAATATCTGTCGGGGATGTCTGAGAACCTCGCGAGGCTGATCTGATTCACCAGCCAAGGAAAAAAAAAAAAACTTGGGACTCGGCTGACCTCGAAAAACGCAAGAGCTTGTAGGTGAACGCATGCACATATTTGAATATCTTATCCTATTTTCAGCATAGCCTGGAGCTTCTTCCTCTGCAGGGAGGGAGACGGAGAGAGGAGCCACTGTCAGGAAGCAGCAGAAAGGGCTGCCGATGGCCTGGGGACGTAAATTCATAAAGGGAGTCAACTTGTTGAGTTTTCCACCGAGAAAGCCAAGAGCCACATTATGGACCCCTGGAAATGGGGCCAGAGACCGCATGCATATTTGAACAGCTTTTTAGAAGGCAGCTTTGCAAAATTTAAAGACCATGATGAGTGTTATTTGAAGGGGAGGAGTTGGCGGGGTGGGGGGGGGCATTTGCTGTTATCTCGTAATGAGCATGCCAGAGATGGAAAACGTCAAGTTTGGTAAGGCAAGGAAGGAATATTAAAAATTTTGTGACTTATGCCATGAAATATTAAGCAGGAATGGGATCTTTTTCAGCGTGCGGAGGGACCCATTGACATTAAATGGGAGTAGGCAGTGTGGCCACAGGCGGTGTGTTTTTCTGTGCAGCCTGCACTCATGTGTCAACTCGCTGCTGAATTGTGTTGTCTGGGACTGAGTGAACAGAACGGTTCAGAGTTAAGGGAATGCTTGTTGATTGTGATCTTCAGGCATATGGTTCTCTGTGAGGCAATGGGCATCCATCATCCTATAAGTTTCAAAAATGTGTTGATGTTTGCAGACTTTGGACTGTGGAAAGGCAATTACATCAAACCAAATCAAACCGGGGACCCTTTTTTTCTACAGTGACATAGTGCTAAAGTTGACAAGCAGATTGCTTCCTTTCTGAACAACATTCCCCATTTATTACAATGAACATCTGTTATGCTGCATAAGGAATTTGCTGTTTCACCTTGTCACAGACTTGGTATTGAAATATTTCAGCAGCTATGGATGAGTTGCCTTGAAATTTTGCTCAGACATTTGTGTTTTCCATCTGACTTCGGTGATCTCCTGACCTCTTCCTCTAGCACCACCTGCAGACTGACACTTCTGGTTTTTCTTTTACTATGAATTACTATGACATTTCTTGCAGAGATTCTTGCACATCTCAGGATGAATTGTGATGCCTTTACTTTTCATCTCGTGCAGTCATCATGTCAAAGTTTTCATTTATCCAGTAGTTTGATTCATGATGAAATACCTGCAAAACAGCCTACGCTGTACTTTGTGTTTGGTGCTTATTTGTAAAGGTGGAAATCACAAATCACTTTGCGGATTCCATGACTGTTTCTGTGCCCTTTGTGGTGTTTTAATAAGCTTTTAACAGGGAGGTAACATACTGTGAATCGTGGCTGAGCTGACAACAGCGCTTCAGTCATCAGTGAAGGGAGCTCTGCTGCTAAAAGCTACTCTTCAGTCAGAAACAAGTTTAAGTTTAAGACTCACTGTTAAAGATTTGCTCGTACATTTGCCTGTATTGCATAGACGTAGACACTTCACAGTCATGGATTCTCCAAAGTAAAATCTAAAAACAAAAAAGATTTACATCAGAAACATGGAAGTCAGATGGATATATTTAGAAATTACAGGTGCATTGTTTTGTGCAGCCTCTCACTAAATCAATAAATGTTGGCCTTTTAGTTGACAAGTTTAATACACATAACACTTATAAATTCAGGTATGCAATCAATTACAGCCTCTGTGGCTTTGCTTTCAATATAAAGCCTACCACTGTGTGCGTGTCTGCTTCTTTTTAAAACTATCGATTGTAGAGAAACTTGTGTGGAAAAACTGCTTAATAAAAGAAGGATGTAATGTCATTCACCGTGCCAAAGAGCACGTCCACCTACAGTATGTGCACACATGTACTGACTGACCATGCAAATACAATCCAGTCCTGGCAAAGAGGCAGTGGCAAGTGTTGTTTAAGAATAGCAGGCTTTTTGCTGTAGCTACAGTTAATCCTACAAGTCAGCTACAATCATGCTTGTGTTGTGCAGTGTTTTTTTGTTTTTTTTTTATATATCACAGCTTCATCTGTAGTGGAACAGCACACTGCCTCTTTCTCCACAGCTGCTCCATGGCCTCAACTGTTAACAGCTACAACAGTTGGTGCACTTGTTTATGCTGAGATGCAGTAAAAGTTGCAGCTAAAGCCACTTCTCTGTCTCACTGATTCCACTTTCTCTCATGTCATTTTCATCCTCGACAACCTCTCCTCCTCTGTTTTTGTTTCCTCCCCCTCTCTCTTCTTTAGTCGTGTCTACCCGCACCTTTGTAACCAGACCCTGCTGTGTGAGAGACATGGATGCCATAATAGCATGCTAATATGCTGTGACATTTACTTAATGTGAAAACAAATTGTGGAGTGTTTGGAGTTTGCAGTTAGGCAAAGTATCGTCGGATCCGCCACCATGGCTAATTGCACCTTAAATGCTCCGTGTCCCATCGTGAATTAATTTGGTGTCAATGTGACTTTAATTACCATTAAAACTTCATGTATAATATTTACATATCATATTGGAAGTGGTGTATGCCTGCGGGGCTCAACAGGTCACAGTCAAAGAAAGGGTTTTTTTGAGTAGAAACTGCTTGGCTGCTATTGTGGCATGCAAATATCTTGTGTCAGCTGCTTATCCGGTTCTACAGTGGTGATATAGTTTAGAGTTTTCAGTAAACTAAAAGTACAAAGACAGAATTTACACCTTGAGCCTTTGACAAAGAAAGACGCGATTAATGGTAAGTTTTTGAAACCAATCCTGTAAATTGTGAGAGATAGCTTAATTGGGTCAGAGTTTGGACAGAGACTTGCGGTGTGCTCCTGCCTCGAGAGGATTCATGGATGTGCACTTGTGCTTGTTTTGCCTAGGGCCAGTAAGCCCATTCAGAGAGAGATGCTAAAGCTACTCCCCCTTTATTACTGCAAAAAGCAATTGCTTGGAAGAAAATGCCAGAATGGTGCTTTGAATTCCTGGAGGGGCCCATCACTGAGACGCGGCCCACGGAGCTGAGACAGCTAGCATCTGGAGCAAAGACATGGCGGTAAAGTGGAGAGGAAAAAAAAAAAAAAAGAAGGAGGGAGGGAGGTGGAGAGAGGAAAAGAGGGAGTAGGATGGCAGAGAGGCAATGAGAATGAGAGAGTAGGAGAGGGAAGAGAGACAGAGCGCACAAGGGAGGCAGAGAAATGGTGAGTGCGAGACAGACAGAGCAAGGGGTTGACGAGGGAGCAGTAGAAAGAACTTTGGAGAGGAAAAAAAAGGGCTGTGCAGGCAATGAGACAAAAGACAGACAGACGAGAACACTCAGACGGTCCACCAATTGACAGCCAGTTGGGGAATAAAGTCAGCTAACACAATGAAGCATTCGGCAGACAGACTCGCCGTGGAGTAGCCGAGAGGCTCTCAGAAGTAGAAACAAATATTACATTAGAAGAGACAGAAGCCATTTGTCACAGTGGGAGGCCTGAGAGGTAGTTAAGCTGCAGAATATGGGGACCCATGGCCTGCTTGATACATGTCGCCACGAGGAGGAAATTGTGCTGAAGTCAACTCCGTTCAATCAATTGTCTGGTGTCCTTCAATGACTCCCGCACTTAACGAGATAACGGCGGCACAAAGTTTCACCAGCCTAACTCTCGAGAACTTGTTATAGGGCCTTGAGGGCCTCCCCTCATTCCCCGTCTCAGTCCTTTCCTCCCTCCTTCCCTTCCTGCCAGCTTGTCAGCCACACCACCTCCACAGCGAGGCCCGGTTGACATACATGCTGACAGCCACGATTCAATGTTAATGTTTCTGGAAGATAGATCTGCTGGACATTTATGGCCTAAATGACAGCTGCACTCTGTCTGCACCCAGATGTTAGATTCTGACAGTGTTTCAAGGATTGTTAGAGACAGACAGACAGACAGACAGACAGACAGACAGACAGAGTCAGTCAGTCAGTCAGTCAGTCAGTCAGTCAGTCAGTCAGTCAGTCAGTCAGCCAGTCTTCTTTTGGCTCTGTGCCACAAGGTGCATTACCTGGCCCTCAATTTGAAACGGCTTCAATAAATAATAGCCAGAGTAAGTTCATAATAACAAAAGCATCTATTTTCTTATTTTCTGTCTCTGTCTTTCTGTCTATCTTTCTGTCTTTCCTTTCCCTTTCCTTCTCCCCAACATTAAGCTGCTGACACTATCCGTGATTGATATGGAAATTCCAATGTGCTCGCCCTCATTTATCTTGCACTGTTGCTTGTTCCTGGTCCAACAGCCATTTTGGGATGCAGAAACGATGAACTGATTTGCAGCTGCTGTTGCAGAGAGCAAAAGGGATATACTGTAAAGATTTGATTTGAGACCCTGCATAGCCCAGAGGATGCGGACAGTTTCCTGTTTTAATGGAAAAACAACCACTGTGCCTGTTGAACGAGGCAGAAACCTCAATATTTCTACAGGCACATGCGGTACATGCAGTCCCAGAAGCAACAAATGTCACTAATCGGATGAGTCGAAACGTATCAGTGAATACATAAATAAATAATACAACGCAGCTGAATAATTTAAATGTATGTATGTATGACTAAAAACCTCCCCATTTACCTTCCATTCACCCATGACTAGTTCCACTTCCACTGTTTTATGGGTCAGAGCACACATTTAGTTCATTTGAAATTTTGCCCATAATTGTCAGGGTGATACAGTGTGGCTTGTATCATTGGAGTGGCTGAAGGTGGACATTTCAACCATTTATCCAGTACTTTTGGCTGTTTTTAAGCATTTTGATTAAATCTAGTTTAGTCTTAATCACCATGTGTCCATTATATTTAGCTAATTCAGCTGTTTATCCATTTAAGTGTTTATCAGTTACGTTTGTCTCGGTATTTCAACTCTTTCGTTATGTTTAGCTAATTCTTTTATCCCTTACTTTTATCATAAATTATCATAACTATTAAACTGCTATTTACTTTTTGCAAACCTCTCTGGACACTTGCTAACTAGTTTTCACACTCTCCTAATAGTGACATGTAGTGTCCAGGTGTTTCAGATGACCCAGTATGTCCATTTTTTAAATGTATATTATTATTCAGTAGTTATAGTATAAAATATTCACCCATGTAGAAGGCCACCAGCCTTGTTTTTTTCTTTTTAGTCATACCAAATCATTAATTCCCCTTTTGATAAATGTTGTTGTACTTTCTTTGCTTGATGTTTGTCATTTACATTCAGAGCACTGTCTAATCCAACAGATGGTGATGCAACACAAATGGAGAAGTTTATGAGAAAATGGCAGGCTTGGCTATAATTAGCAACCAGTTTAGTGTGGCGTCAAAGCTTAAAAACTCAGTAAAGTCGCCTGTGCAAGTTTCTTTTGCAACGAGGATGTTTTAGGAGAAGTTAAGATTAAAAATCCTTGAACTGGATAAGCCTGATGTCACACTACAGCAGCAGAAAAGCAAACCGCTATGACAGAAAACGCCTGGAAAGAGACGAGGCAGTCAGATGAAGGAAGTCGCTGAGCTGAACTGTTACAGTTTTAGCTTCTCTCTGAGCTTTAACACAGTCTCCCTACGAGATTCTATCTCAGTCTGATGGATGGAGTGTGTTTGCTTTTCTTAATTTAAGCTGTGTTGGATGTGAGTGAATGCAACAGACTTGCATACAGTCTGTGTAGTTGGAGTTAAAGTTTTCTGTTCACAGCAGTGTGAATGTATTGGCTACTTGCTGCATATCAGACCAGTAGAAACAACTGTGCGATTGTGTAAGCAGACTCCCTCAGTGCCCGGCACCCTGCTAACAACCAGCCAGTGGTTCTTGTACTGCTGACATGCACCTGGGCTGCTCCGATCGAGATGGAAGCATTACAGCCTTAAACAGTGTTACAGTCTTACTCAAGTATAGTATTACCATGTTTAGCTTGCTTTGAGCAGGTCCAAGAGCAAGTTTATCTAACTTGACTCAGCTGCTGGCTATACCACCTCCTGTACATACATTTCAAACCACTGCCTGTAAACCGTAGAAAGACAGAAGAGTACAGAAGACACTCCAAGGGGAATTTGGGGTTTGCTAGAAGTGTTCTTGTACCAGCATAAAACAGTAGTTGAGTGCTTGTTCCCTTGTTCCTGGCAGCCTGTGGAATCTTACTGGACTCACCACTGCAGATTTTTAGCCACACACATGACAAGGCTAAGGATGGCGAGGTTAGCTCGCTAGTCAGTCAGTCAGTCAGTCAGTCAGTCAGTCCGTTCACCATACATTAATATTTTTGCCAAAAACAGCTAAATACTTTGCTTTGACTTCAATCAACGTGCACGACCCTGTAGAGCTGTTGTGGGATTTGCATGTTTTGATTTGCTCATCGTTGAGCCTTTTCTCAGTCGTCACCTCTTGGCCTCCGCCATGTAAAACGTGTGCAAAGATGATCCCTGTCAACTCTTTTTCTCTTATCCTTCTGACACCATCTGTGGGAGAGAGCAGCAACATGCAGGGATAGAGGTGGAGATGCGAGAGAGAAAGCCAGAAGACGAGTGTGAGAAGCAGAGGGGTGGGACAGAAGGTTAGCACTGCTGCAAGGGACACGGTAGGAAATGTCGCCTGAAAGTGCTCAGCGAGCTGCAGCAGTGTAATTCCAGCTGATACTCCTCTACGTGCTGAAACATGCCTCGGTTATGCATGTGCGACAGGCTGGAGGACGTTTTGTCATTTCTCTCATGCTCTCCTGCTATCTCAGTCTCTCTTTGCATACAGTATTTCCTCTCATCCCAATCTCCCCAGCACCCCCGCTCGCACTCTCTCCCCCCTCAAGCCTTTGGCAGTGATAAACCCCTCCATTGTTATTGTGACAGCAGAACATGTGAGTTATGCCCGCCTCTCCAGGGTTGAAGAGCTCATTAAGACTTCTCAGCAGGGATTCTATAGGCAACAATATATGTGATGTGCATGTGATACAATCAGTGAAATTCATGCAAATGCATTCTGTTATGAATTAAACTGTTGGATATTACCCTTTGTGCTATATAACACTCATAATATTGCTGGCAAACCCCATATTTCATGCAGAAACCTGGATTTATATAATGTTTGGAGTACTGTTTTCAGATGAAAAGCAGAACATGGTTTCTTTTCATTTCGTGCTTTTCTGTCCGTGCATGATATCATGTTGGAAAATATTCAAATGGCATAAGTGGCTAGTTATAGGAGCTTGGCGCCATTTGAGAAAATGACACATTTTCGGGCTGATAATTTGATCTGATATTGGACGTACAACTTTGAAGAAAACACTATCCCGCCTCAGGCGTAAAAACAGAATATCATCCATCATTATTGTCTGAAAAAGATACAATCTACATAATTTCACTTCCATCTCTTACAAAATGGACTCTGTGAATATGTCAGTGGAAAGATGTGCGATAACTCACTGCTGCTCGATCATTCGTGCATCTTCTTCAATATCCCTTGTTTTGAGCAGAAACATAAAATTCCAGGGGTCAACTCACCCAAATTATAAACACTTAATTTGGAACTTACAGCTTGGTATCAAACCATGCAGATTGTTTCACTGGAGCTACTTTCTACTGAAGAAGTGCTCCCTGTTGACAGCTTGCTCTGCTGACTATCTGGAGGAACAGGGACAGTGTCTCTGAAAAGAGATGTTGCTTTTAATTTTTTAAAACATCTTTTTTTTTTTTTTTCAAGGCTTTTAGCACCACAAACAAAATATAATGTAAATCCATTTTTCCCAGTATTCTTTACTGTCACATTTTTAGTGCTGTGAAGTTTTGCTTGCACCATTGACCTTAAACAGTTGCTTTGAATTGCCTCAGTATAACCTTAAAAATGTGAATCATGCTTCAGTTTCCATCAAATACTATGGAGACAACAAATGAAATGTTTTGTCAGTGAATGCTTTGCAGTATGAACATTTTGTAACCTTTTTTCCTTTATTATTTTGATTAAAAAATGGAATCTGGGCGTCATCACATATCCATCAAAACATATTTGCTGTTGCAAATAAGTGTTGTATTGGGAGAAGGGGTTGCATTAGGGATTAGTGAGAAAATGAGTTATTTTATCCATAATTTGAGTGAATTGATGCTTCGAAACATTTGCACTCCGGAGCATCTCATAAATGCTTCATTTACCAGCATGCGCATTTTGTATTATCAACTGAAATCAGTGATGAGGTGTTGCTGCCGTCTTTGTATCCAGTCGTACACACTAATTAACAAACGCCATGTTTCTCGTAAACTCTCAAATTAAGAATAATTGTTGTAGATAGAGTTTAGAATTGTACATCATCAACTCAGGGCTGCATTGGATTCTGTACATAATATCGGGGAGGTGATTTCATTTTGATAAAAAATGATCTGTTATCACAGGAAGATGCATGTGTCACCAGCTCCCCAATTAAATCAGAAGCTCTCGGTAGCGAGCATTGGCTGATGAATCAATCCTACACACTCACATAAATGTAATTACTTCATTTGTCAACGTCTTGGGGGACCACATCCAGCCCAGTGCACCCAAAGCTTCCAGCAGAGAAATGAATAGAGAGAACTCCTCGCCCGTTTCGGCCTCCTCTTCATCTCCTGTAGGGTCTGTCCCGTACAGCTTCATCGCAGCTATAATCAGTCCATTAGAGCAGAAGTTATCAATTCCCTTTGACCCTTGGAGGACGTTACAAACGGAGATCTGAGATTCACATCAAAGTAGAAACGACCTCGATTCACACACATACGCACAAATTACTGCTGTACAGTCTCCTGAAGAAGGGCATCCATTATTCAGCAACATGCCAACATCAATTAAAGAAGGATCACATAAATTACTTTTTCTTTTGTTGGTTTGTTTGTTTTTTTTTCCGACCTCTGAGCTATGTAGATGGGGGTTGGTTGACATCTGTCGTTGCGTGTGCCACTGCGGAAAGGTGGTGATCAGACGATGGGCGTTATTTTTGTGTATTCTAATCCCATCCTGCGTTGAGGGGACAGATGTTGGCAAGCTAATTAACAAATCCTTGGGCGATGTCGAAGTACGTCTCCGCATTCAGAGGCTCCAGGAGGGGAGGGAGATGTTTTGTTGGATCATACACACTCAGCATCTCAATACACAGGCACACACGTACTCTGCTAGCGGTGTGTGTCTGCGTGTGTGCGCAGCAAGCAATAACATTCACTTTCTCCCTGCACTGCAAACCACCTCCTTCTTATCCCCCTGCTTTTGGAGTGACACATGATTCTGAGTGCAAGCGAAATCCAAGTGAGAGACACAAAGCGGAGAGGGAGGTGGGGTGACTCGTTTTCCATTTCCTGTTGACACACAGTGTCATCACCAGCCATCAGCTGTTGCTATTTTATGTGCGACGAGAACGAGGCATCACATTATTGCTTTGATACATCAGATAAAAGTAAATAGCCTACTGAATTTTTCAGCAATTTTGCATCAGGAGGGTATGTAATAATTATGAATCACTTTTCTCAGCATTCGTATTAATACATTTTAATTGGAACATAATTACAGATTAAGCATTTTTGTGAACTGCAGTGATCTCCTTTTTTTATTTAAACCTCTGTTTGCCATTTATATCTGCTTTCGATGGTTCATTAAAGGGGCACTACACCACTTTTACACGTGAAGTTAAGTTTGCTCGTCATGGGGAGTAGGGATGTGATGGCAACAGATTTTTGAGTCATGATTATTGTCGCTCAAAATATCACAGTAAAGAGTATTACCATGATAATCATCAAACCTTTTTTGGTGTTAGTTGTGATAGAAGCAAAGAATCCCACACACTGGCAGTTGTTTGTATTCACATTAAATACACTAGTTGTGCGTCAGTAGGTAGACCAGGTAATGTTAACATAGCAAGCAATGGACACAGAAGCCAGAGCTAGACATGCAAGGAGCCTGGTTCTCCTCTGTGGCTAATCAAAGTCAAGCTGCTAATAAAGACGAGCTGTGCTGATGGTGTTAAACTGATGTAAAACTGATGTTGGAGCTGTTACCATCAGAATGTTTCACCGATGTAACCATACATCTCTAATGGAGAGTGCTACTCGGGCTGTGAAAACAGATGTAGGATGTCTTGTGTTGCTCTGAAGGGAGCTGTCTAAAGTCAGAGAAAATAACCCCGGTGGTGTCGTCGGGGTTATCGTGGCTTGGGTCTGCAGACTACAGACGTTTAATAGAAGGCCTGAGTCACTGTACAAACTGAAGCTTGGCGTTTGAAAGTGTTTATAAGGCCTGGGAATTCTATGAGAATTGCACTATGGGAAAGGTAGGATCCAGTTTGTTTTTTTGTTTTTTTTTTTTGGAGTTTTAACCCATGCTAGGGACTGCAAACTGAATATCTCAGCCTGTGTCACATTGATTTTGACTGCTGTCTGCTGAATGTGTCTACTGCAAACCTCCCAACTTTGTGGAAGTGCAGTACTAAATTGCTGGAGTGCCCATTTGTCTCGCTGCTACTTCTTTGTTTTAGTGGTTCTTTAATGTTTCTTTTATAGTTGTTGTATTGCATTCTCATTTAGAAATCCGTTTTATTAGTTTTGGCCAAATGCTGATGCAGAGTTTCATAATGAAAAAAAAAATGCATTTGATAGAAGTTTAAATGCAGTTTGTTTGGTAGATCGTAGCTATTTATTTTTTTGTGTAGTTAATACCATCCCTCGTGTATCACAGAGGACATGCAGCATATCACTCACTATCCAGTTGTGAATAGTTAACTTTAAACAACTATTTAAATAATAAACTCGAAAACAATTTGTCTCTTAAAATGTTAAAAGGTTTTCTGTCTCTCTCGCTCTGTGCTGATGACTTGACTCGCACTGCACCCTGGGTTCGCACTCGCTTTTAAGCCTGCACTTTAGTGGACTCAGCTTTGAGCGTCTGATCAGAGGGTTAAACGTCCACTCGCCCTCACCACAAACTGGGGCTGCCCTTGTCATTGCCGTGGCTCATGGGAAGGTAAAGCATTAATGGGTCGGTTATTGTGTAGGGCATTGGCTCATGGGGCACGGGGTCGTTCTCTTGAACACCCACGTGGTATGCAAACACACACACATATAGATTCTCACACATGAATGTAGTCCTCCACACCAGCTTGCTTCTTCATGGAAAGACATTGTTTAAAATTACATACATTTCCTGGAGATTTACTTTAACCTGAACCAAACCCCACTTTTAACCCCTGCTACAGTCTTAATCCAGGTACAGCTGAGCCACAAAGATACACAGGCATACCCACACACACACACACACACACACACACTTTCCATATACGCAGAATATGCAAATTCATAAGATAGTGGAGAGCAGGTACCAAATAATGAATCTTCTTCCTACTATTTCAGGGAGATGAATGGCCAGGAGGGTGGAAATAGAATTTCTCGATTTCATAACCCTGTTCTTTTGTTGTATTGTCATCCTCCGTAACGAGGTCACCTCAAATCGCTCCTCACCCACTGGAAATCAGGGGACGGGAGTATGTTAAGAGAGAAATGAGGAGAGACTGTAATGTCAGAAATGTGGGGTTTCTCGAGGGCCAATCTTAAGTGTGTAGACTTAGCAGCGAATGTGTTGACGCCTTTGAAAAGCCGTATTTTAACTTATGGCTTTGTGCTCGGGATGAACATGAATTGTGCTGCTTATTTGAATGTCCAGCTGGAGTGTGCGTGTGTGTGTGTGTGTGTGTGTGTGAAAGCAGTTTTGTTAAGGTTCGCTGGTGAGCATGTGGACGCATTGTGTGATGGAAATGAATTATCAGAAGCTTGCAAGTGGATGCGCTTAGAGTGCACTTCCTCCCTCCATCTTTTAATCTTTTTCTCTGTCCCATTTACACACACACACACACACACACACACACACGCGTCCTCCACCCTCCACCTACAGCCACGGGGTGGGGGCACCAAGTTCTCATCCTTTGGGAACCACCAAGAGAGATTAACGTGAAGTATTTCTCTCTCCACGGTGGTGGTTCACTTCTGTAGTGCTGCTAATCTAATGCACACATTATTCAACGAGGCTCTGCATCTATTAATGGAGAGCACTGCCAGATTTATCGCCCAGGTTTAACTGTATGGTAAAATAGCGCATTAAGCAGATGATATCACGGCGTATATGAAATGATTATGCTGCCTCCTAGATAAAAAAAAAAAGAAAAGAAAAAAAGGAGGCTGAGGGGACCTGCTTAATTAAATGCAAGGTCCACCGGTATACATCACTGTTTTTCTTCTCATACACAGGCCAATTAATGTAAACTGTGAGGAAGGGGGCTGTTTTCCTTTTTGCTTCTCTTTTAATAGTAAAGAGCCGATCTGCAGTGTTTTATCCCTTCTCCGCCCACCCCTCCTCCTCCTTTTCCTCCTCCCTACTCAGCCTCTCTGCTGTGTCATCTCCAGAAGCCGCTGTGCCCAAATTATGCCTAAAATTTCCTCCTGTTCACCACATTCACACAAAAAGAAAAAAAAAATGCCTTTGCTTCTGCTGTGGCTCAGTCCCACTATAATCTTTTCCTCACCACAAGAGAACATTATTCCATTAATTCCATTTAAACTCCAGAAATCTGTTGTTTGACATTAATAACATTTTGTGCTCAGAAAACCTTGAACTGACACTTTATTGACTAAATTAGGTGTAATGAGTGCTCTCACTGGAAAGCTGCGACCTTTGCATGAGGACTCACACAGCACCAGCCCCTGCTACACTTCAGACGACCACTGTCCCTGCTCTAGTGCAAGTATATAGGCCTCACAGTTCAACAAGACATCCCAACACGCACTGTCACACTTAACAATGTACCATGCTCCTCCGTAAAGCAGAGAAGCTGTTCCCTCATGGGCATGCAAAATTTAGGTCCTGTTTGGTGAGAGAAGGATTTGAGCATGATGCAGCAGCCTTTAAATAAGCCATATATTTCTTCTCTGTTCTTTTATCGGGGTAAGCACACAAACCCTGGGATAATTCAGGCAGAATTGAATGCTCACTCTGTTTTTTTCTACACTGCTCCTCTGAGCTCCCCAAAGCTTCTTTATTGAATAGTTCTAGATGTTGTAACGAGGAAAAGTGGGAAGGGACCACCAGTGCTGCCAAAAATGCAACGGTGGCTCCAGGGTGAAGCAGCCAAAGAGTCACTACAGGATGTTGTACGCATACTGTAAGTGCTAGAGTGTATACATTATATGTGCCTTATATTGTATGCACAGCACACAGGCACTGTGCATAAGCAAAAGGGGGCACGTAACAAAAGAGTTTTCTTCTCTATTCTCCTTTTCCCATACAGAATATGTAGAAGTAGTGCATACTTTGTGTGAAATTTGTTGTTGGTGGTAAATAAGTTTTAAGTCGTGTTGTGTGTTTCTACCTGGTTATTATTTCTTATTTCTTTCGTTACTTGCAAAATTGTGCAAATTTGATACTAGTACTCACTTTAAAGCAGTTAGTGTTGGTTTAAAAGCAAGGTTGAGGAGAATACACCTCACTGTAGCTGCAAAGTGCTTCAGAAAGCTGCGGACAGTGTGATGTTACTGAAATGTGAGCCAAAAGCTTTTAATGGTTGCATCATGACAAAAAAAAAAAAAAGCAAAGAAAAAAGAGTGTGGCTGATCTAAAGCAGACACCCCAGCTGTGAAGAAGCCTTTGAGCTAGCAGGAGACCTTGTGTTTGTTGGCTGTGCTCGTGCCAGGCAGCCTCTTGTGAGTGTTTAGCTGGTCTTTAGCTCTCACAGCTCACACAGACGTGCACACACGCGTGTATCAGGTTACCTTGACTGACAGCGACCGGGCAAACAGCTATGCACTGAGACAGGCAGGTTGATGTACTCATGGACTTATACATGCTGCAGAGGAGATGGACGCACTTGCAGAAAGACTGACGGACAGACGTGACACAGCCTCCTCAACGCACTTTCTCTCAACATACACACCTACAAGCTGCTACTGCAGTACACATACACCCTTTGTTCCCTTCAAGAAGCACAACCTGAAACATGCAGTCACATGCAACATGCCTCACTATATTGAATAAAAACACATAAGTGGTTCCCTTGGGTGAATGTAGGAGGAATATATAGGGGTATTTCCAAAGCCCAAGGCGCACTAAGTCACTGCTCTCTTAGACAACAGGCTGCTAATAGGCTTTGCCTGAACTCAGTGGGAGTGAGGTTTGAAAAAAAAAAAAAAGGTTATGATGAAAAACAAATTCTCTTATAGCACCCAAGATAGTTCGGCATGCGAATAAACAGCCAGACTTTGTGAAATAAATGCTGTACTTTTAGGTGCTTGGTGTATTGGTAAGTAAATTACAGAGAGGCTATTTTGCTAAAGGCGATATCTTTGACATTGATAGCTGCAGGGAACTATACCTTGTTTTTATTATGTTTGTAAGTTACTTTTTATTCATTTTATTGGCCTTATTTTTTTCTGTCACTCTTTTTTTTCCTGTTTTACCTTATCTCCCCCTTGGTATCCCTCACATGTCTTGTTGGTTGCCTTTTGCTATCTTCTCTCAAGCAAGCCTCTGTCATTTTTCCATTTCCTTCTTTCTTTCCACTTCATTTTGCTTTTGTCCCTGTCATTTTCTCTCCTACTGCTTAACAGGCACCATCAGCAGCAGTAGAGCCATAAAGTGCTGTATTTTACGGTAAGGCTTCTGGCCCCGAACAACTCTTGGACAATTTTGCCTAGTCATGCAGTTAAAATCTGTGTCACAATTACTGTCCAAAACATCAGCTGCTGTCACGGGCAGCAATTTTGATGTGATTTAAATGGAGAGAAACTGTGTACAAAGGCCAATTACTGTTGGGGTTTTTTTTTTTTTTTCTAACGTAAGAAGCTACTCTCCCTTTCTACTCTTTCTTCTATTTATCCTTCCATCCAGATCAGTGAAGGGAAGACGAGTGGACTAGAGGGAGGAGAGTGGGGAAAGTGAGGATGAGATAGGAGGAGAGCAGAGGTCCTGAGATGATTATAGAGGCATTTGGAAAGGAAAGAAAAGGAACAAAAGACAGCAGATTAAAAAAAATGTGTTCAACTTAGGGGTTTGCAGCGAAGCCTGGCTTTTGGTCCTTAAAAGGGGTCTGTTGTCTATTTTACCTCTATTTTAAATATAAAAATATGTTGAGCCCATTCAACCCTGTGAAAGCCTCATGTGACTTTGCACTGAGCCCATCCATATGTCCTGCAAGACACCACCTGTTTTGGCTCTTTTTGGAGTGTTTTCAAGAAGGCACCATGCTCAGCAGTTCTCCAGTTGACTTAGGATCTGTTCTGCTCTGTTCATCTCAGCCAACAAGTGGCTTTACTTGATAATGGTCAGCTGGCCGTGCAGGGGTGTAACCTCTCTGTCACCAGTTTTCAAAAAAAATATTGAGGGTAAACCTTGCTTAAGGTTTGAATATCAAACTTTAGACTATCATTACCTCTGTGTTTTTAGCCTGTACCATATTTGTTTACGTGTTGGTAAATCTGAATCAGGAAAAGCCATGTTTCTTTGGCTACAGGCAGTTTGTGTTTGTGCTGTACAAACAACAATTGTGAGCTAAGATCTGGACAGACAGGATATTGATATATGACAGGAATTCTGCTGATTGTAGCACTGTATTGACGTCTGTGTGAAACTGATACTTTGAATACAAGTAACATTTAGGGAAGGGACTATAAATTCATCATCCCACCAGTCAGAGACACAAAAGTCTCAGGTGATGCAAATCAAACCTGGGCTTAAAATCCTCCAAGTGGCCCAGTTTAACAAATGCCTGCCAAAAAACAGAGAAGAGAGGATGATGAGGGAGGAGAGGACGAGGAAATGGAAAAGGCTTCATTTTATGGTTTTTGCCTTGAGAGTGTCCTTGTGCGCTTTGCATATTTATGATGGTGAGAGGACAGTTAGAAAATCAGAGACAGGATTTAGAATAATTCCCAATTGACCCCCCTGGCAGTAAAATTGTAATAATCCAAAAGCCACCTGATATTCAAAGGTATATGAACTCAGTGGGTTCGCTGTCTCAATGACTGACTATCTGACTGGATGACTGAACATGTTTGACTGCATTGGTGTATAACTTTTGCCTAAAGTGGGGTAATAGAATTTTATTTTATTTTATTTTGTTTTATTTTTAGTTTAGTTTGGTTGAGTGTAAGCTTACAGCTGGTTTTGCTTCCCAATAAAACGCTGCTGCTTTCCCCTCCACAGCTACAGCTCCAAGCCCTTACATGACATTATTGGGTCATACTATTAATATACACCATGGGGGGGCTTCATTGCATCTTTGTATGCTCCTTTTTAAATATTACTGTAATTCCACTAATGCTATATTTAGTTAAGGTGGCAAAAGCTGCGTTTGTCTGTGACCAGAATCAAAAGTCCCTCACTTGCCTGACGAGCAGGTTCATCTTTAACTGCTCATGTCAAATTTTTTTGTATTTTCGGTCTAAAAATCCAATAAAATTGGCTTTAGACTTAACATGTGTTTTAGTGCATCAGAGTAGAAGCTATTCAGCTGTTATTCAGAAAAAAAAACAAAGCCAAAACAGTCTGACAGCGTCGCATCAGCATCGTTTCTCGGCCTCATCAAAATACTCTTCAAATAAGTTCCTCAGCAGGAACCTGACAGGCAAATCACTGAGGAGTACAAAGTGCACTGAAGAACCTCTCCCCTAGTACAGATCAATTTTCTTTGTGATCAGCCGAGCTTGATGAGATAAAAGTGTTTCAAAGCGTTTTAAAGGCAAAGCTTTTTCCCTCTCTGTCTCCCCAGTCAGCCACTTTGAAGGCTCAGGGCTTTTTTCCCCTCTTTCTTCTCTTCTGTTGATTACACTGAGGGTGTTAAAGTGGGTTTCTTATTTTGCAAGCACAGCATGAAACAGCGAGAGGCCACCATGTACAACATCATATGTAGCAGTCATTGTACCATTGCAACTGACATGAAAATTGATGCTATAGCTGAAATGTTCATTGTTGAGCATGCAAAAAAACCCCTCTCTTCCATTTGTTCCTTTTGTTTACAAGGTTCAGGTCTCAAATCAAAGCGGAGCAGGTCTCATTTCTAAGCACTGAGTCCCTCCTGAAATATTATCCTCTCTAATTCAGATACATTTGCCTGTGAAGAGGGAAAGAGGCTGGATGGTGGCATCACAGTGTGGTTCAGGATTTAAACCTGCATGGGTGGTGTCAGCCTGTGCAAGCACCAGGCTGTGATGTTAGCCACTGGTCCTGCCAAGCGAGGCCCCGCCACATAAACAGGATTTCCCCCTTGGCGGGCAGGCTGGCATAGCGGGCCCCAACGGCCCTTTGAAGTGACAGGCCCCCTGAGTCCCCTGGGAGAGGCTTGGGATCTGATCCTTCTGCTCTCAAACACACACACACACACACACACACTTGCCAGGACACAAATACACATATATTCACATATCCGCATGCACAAACACATAATCTGCTCCCGCTCAATCAGGCACCCAAAAAATATGATCTATCCCCGTGTCCAGCAAATACACACAAGCAGCAACACACACACACACACACACACACACACACACACACACACACACACACACACACACACACACACACACACCACACACCACACTTACATCTCTGTAGCCAGTGCTGATAAAGGGCAAGCAGGAAGATCCCAGAGTGCACCTGGCTCTGTGTTGATAAAGGAGCAGGTCGCGTGTCCCAGCATGCACCCAGGCGTGAGCCAAGAAAAGAAGGATGAGGTTGACTGACAGAGGAGGAGGGGGATGACAGCAAGAATAGATTTTTTTTTTAACAGCTTTATCTTATTCATTATGTGTTTTTGTATCAATTGTATTGTCACTTCTAACATTCTGTCTCTACTACATATAATAATCATGACCCTGCAGCAAAGTCTGCATGTTCTACCATGTCTGCATTTTTAGTTAAGCCCTCAGAAAACCTATTTTCTTACTTCAAGTGGTATAAAGCCAGTTAGTTTTGGTTTTATGTGTCCAGGTTTTGAAATGTCACTCTCTAAGGTTTGTGCCTTCACCACAACACAACAAAATAGAAGTCGGTGGAATTGTTTTTGAATTAACCCCGTAAATGTAATTGACAGAGAGAAAGCAGAGATTTTATGACTTTGCTCGGTAATGTTGTGTGGGTGTAATAAATATTTTTTATTTTAACAGTGGATCAGATGTGTAAGATGGAAGGGGGTCGCTCTTCCTGGTTAACATAATGAGAATGATCAAATGGAGGGTCATTTGATCATTCTGCTGAAAGGCAGAACTAAAATACTGTGAAGATTCTTCATATAGAGTTTCAGCATCTTTCAGCTCATAGTTTTGGTTCATCAGCTTTGTTTCCGTCTGCCAAATAGTGTACAGATAAAGTTGGCAACTAGCTGTTGTTAAAGAACTGAAATGAGATTGACTTTTCAGTATTTAACTAAATTATCTAACTTCATCCAAAGTGTTTTAGTATCAGGTCCCAGGAGAACCCCAGCCTCTGGTGTCAAAGTCAGCACTGAAATTCAGCCATCCACCCTGGCCTCCTCCCAATAACAAAACCATTTTGTAATGTATGAAGGGCAGTTTTAGGAGAAAGGCTCACCTGCACGCATCCACAGGCTCGTCTTAGCTCAGCTTCATGCATCACATGTAAACCATCCTTTCAGCTAAACTGTGGCAAACAAGTTGTTGAAATAGTTTAATTAATTGGCTCTCTCTGTCAAGTGTTTTCCGACATGATTTAAATACTGCTCGACCTCTGAATTTGCAAATTGACAATTATAATTATTGGATTTTGCCTAGAGGGGAGAAAGCTAATGATTTGAGCTCATTTTATTGGGATTAATTTAATTTATATTTTGAAGATTGTGTTTACTAATTGATTAGCTTTAATCTATCTAAATGTGGGAGTCACTTTGCCCATGGCGGTGTGGATTATACCATGCTGCCGGGTCTTTGGTTGGGTTATTAGGCTACACACTTCATCTAAATGTGCTGCATTACTCATCTGCCCACAAACTGCTAGGTGTTTGTTGTACACATCAGTGGTAGACACTGAGATTGATTGCGCCCCAAATGGTCGAAAAGATTAAGAGAGACGGGAAGACAGAGACATAAATAAAGACAGAGCTTGGTGGGGAATACAATTGAAAAGTGCAAGAGAGTTAAACGGAAAGATAAAGGGAAAGAGAGAGAGAGGAAGAGAGAGGCCAGAAATAAAGAGCGAATCGATGAAGAGAGAGAGGCTATCAAAAGCTTTCAACTTAGCACCGAGCTTTGAAAGGGACTTCATCAAAATTGGTTCCCCCACCCCACCCACTGCCGCTTCTCCTCCTCCTGTTGGCTGTGGTGCGCTCCATCAGCCAGGGGCTTGGCAGTAGCGATGGTAATATTGCAGGAGTTGCCTACTATCGATTACCTCATGGCAGCCCTCCTTCATTCTATCTGTCACTATTAGCTCAGTGAGTGAGAGGACACAGGGGGGGAGTATGAAGGGACTGCAGGGTTCAGAGAGGTAGTGTAGGTAGTGTCCTTTATTAGGGACTGTCCAAAAAGTGACTGGCCTGGGCCCACCAATTGACTACAAAAAATCAGCATGCTATGCCTCAATTTAAACATTTTTTTTACAGTGTGCACTAGCAGGAAGTACATTGGTGAAATGAAGGATTTTGACAAAAGTTCTGATAATATACTTGCTTGTTCCTACTGGTACTTGGATGTAGATACTATGTCAGAGGCCTATTCAGTCTATTTGATAAGCCTCACAAGAGAAGTTAATAAAATATAAATATGTGGTGAGGGAATGACCTACCCTTCAGCCAAAATGAAATTTACAGTACCCTCTCGCTTTTCTCACCCTCCATCCCTAACACTTTTCACACAGCCCCTTAGCAGTTGTTACATTTGAATAGGGCCATTTTTCCTGTCATATTGTAGCATCAGTTTTGTTTCATTTTCCCTCTGTTTCTTTATTTTCCTGGCTCCTTAACCTCACTCTTTCTTCTCTCACCTAACCCCTTTTTTCAGTTTTTCTCCACTCTCCTCTACTGGTACTCGACAGCCCGTCTCTATTCTCTACCTTCCCCTTGCCTTGTCAGGTGATTGAGAGGCATGATGTGAAGAAGGGAACAGGAAGGGGGAGGGTGGGGATAATAAACCCAAAGATGAATCAGGACCCAGGCAGTGAAACCCACATCTCTCCTCTCTCTCTCCCTCTTACTTCTCCTTCAGGCACAGAAGGGTGTGGTGATAGGGTTGGCAGGGTAGCGGCAAGAACTGCTGAGGACTCACAAATCCTCATGCACACCCCCCACCCCCTCCTTTTTTTTAAAGCAGCTCCACCGTTAAACACATGTAAATAGTCGAGTCTTGTAAGCAGTCCAGATGACAGGCAGCAGATGTTTACCCCAGGGCTCAGTAAATCACAGGTTAGTTACTTTGATTATGGACCCTTGTCGGTTTCTGCGAGAAGTAACTTGACAGGCTTTGAGGCAAGCTTGTGGCATGAATTATAAATAACACAGTCAGCCGTTTACTGCTCTTCGATGACCATCCAATGAAACTGCAAAGGTGTTTGCTTCAGGAAACGGCGTTACACTGGCGTTGTGATAAACTGATTTTCTTATTCATTTTACTTATTTGGGCCTCGATAGTTGGGACTGATTTTGGAGGTAAAACAAGAGGTTTTAACATTAGAGTCCCTGGTTTCTGATTGTGCGTCACATATTATCAGATTTATGCTACTGAAAAACCTTAGGTTAGAGAAGCATTGTGTTTGGTTATATAATGATAAAGTCAATGCATCTTGTGTTTTATATAGTGAGTTGATTTGAAGAAAGAGACATTGTGTTTATGCAAAGTGGCTCGCTATGTAAAATATACATGTTTTGAAGGAAGCAGGCTAAAACACAACTGCAGGCATGGTTCGTCCCAAACTGGTGAGGCAGATTTGCTGTATATAAATGTGATTTTTTAGTAGACAACATTGGTATATAAACAGTGCACTGTGCAAGATGTGAGTTTATAGGCAGCATATTTTGCGTTCCTATATTTTTCAAACTATTTTTCATAAACAATCTTTCTGTGTTTGACATGAGACCCTTAAAGCAGCCACTGTTTTCCTCCTCACAAAAGAGCTTCCCGCTCATTAGGTGGTTGCACATGAAGCCAGTGCAAGCTGCCCGTGTGTGTGTGTGTGTGTGTGTGTGTGTGTGTGTGTGTGTGTTTGGGTGTGTGTGTATGTGCATGTGTGTGTGGCAGCCAAGCAGGCAGTCAGGCATCATGCGGCCACTGTATCAAACAACAGCAATGGATGCCAGCCACACTTCCGCTCCTCACATGAAAGGAGGCAGGATGGAAATGGTCGTGGTTCAGGGAGAGAGGGGGGAGACATTGGGGGAGCAGAGGTGGGGGGTTGGTCGGGTTGCAGCAGGGAGGGTTGGATGGGGCGGATGGATGGCTGAGCGGCCCGAGGAGGCTGCCAGGCACCCAACTTCCCTGCACAGATGGAGCCTCCTCCTCTTTTTCCACCTCCTTCTCCCAACACTGCCCAGAAATATGTGTGAAAGATGTATGTGTCGGGAATTTTAAGGTGTATGTGTGTTTATAAGTGTTTATGTGAATACTGGATTTTTAGATCTGAGCATCTCGCAGTGTTTCTGTGTGTGTGCATGATTTGCTGAGATATAGGGAGGGGTTATTTGCACAGTACAGTGGGACGGAGAGGAATTGAGGGCTGGGGGGGGGGGGGGGGTGGAATGCAAATGCAAAGAGGAAAAAAAAAACTCTGGCCTCAGCTTATTTCCACACATTTTATTTTATTTTATTTTTTACCTTTACTGCTCTTGAACCAATCAATAAATAAACCAATGTAGGGAGAGGGAAAAAAAAAGAAAAACGTGCATTTGTTGGCAGAAAATTGACGGTGGATAAATATGTAAATGCTCAGTGCGACTGTGAAACATCGCCATTGCCCTGCAAGCATTTTGGGCCTACTTTAGATGCAAACACATGAGTGATCAGAGTCAGAGCCGTGCTTGATAGGGCTCCTCTCGAGGAAGCTTTTATGCCATGAACTCTTTCTTCTCCTCCTCTCTCTCTCTCTCTTCTTAATCATTTCGCCCCTCTCACTTTCAATTAATCAACCTCTCTCTCCCTCTCTCAGCGTTCATCTCTCTCCTTCAGTCTGCTTACCTCTTTCATACATTCAATTAACAAACCTATTTTTGTTTTTCAGCCTGCAGATTCTAGTCACACTAACAGTATGTTGCTGTCATCACTCCTGCAGTTCATGCAAAACCTGCGCCTTCCTGAACAGAGAAAGTGTGTGTGTGCGTGTGTGTGTGTGTGTGTGTGTGTGTCATATCAAAGGAAACATTTGACTCCATTTTGACTCCACCTTGACTCCTTCATGGATCAGCCCCTGCAGTGAAAGCAAGAACAGACATTTGTGCCCTTGGCGGCTACAAAGGGAGATGATTATCAGGGATTGAGGTGATGTGTGTGTGTGTGTGTCCATAAATACTGTATATGTGTGTGTGTAGGAAAGATGTGATGATGAATATGTTAAAGTCTTCCTCTCTGACCTGTGTAGGATGCAACCTTGTGTGCCGCTGTGTGCCTGTACATCTGGGCGGGAGCACTGATCTATAAATTCTCTTGTGGGATAATTCCCTATTTTTTTTTTCTCTCTCTCACTCACACACACACGTGCAGGGAGTGATACAGGTTGCAGGGGCGGCAGGCCCAGCGAGCAAACATGTGGCACTTGCCAACACCCTGCAAAACTAATCTCATATCTGCTTTGGCTGCTGGGAGATCTTTGGTGTGACGGCCCTGAGGAGAGCCGAGGAGGCAGAGAGGGGATAAAATCAAATCTAGCTCTTGTCACCAACTCAATTCACCAAGTGATCTGTGTGTGTGGATGTGCGCGAAGGAGACATAAAGTGCACATGGGAGCGAACATGCATGCGTGTGATCCCATTCCAACACTTGCACATTACTCCTGAGAAAATGGAGTTTAAGATTTTCATTGGTATGCCAAAGTTGCAGAAGATTGTGAATTCGGCTGCTGCTCGAAATGAATGACATCCATTCTCCGCTCTTGTTCTATTTGCCCTTCAACTAAAGAGCCTCTCGAGAATGGGTGAGAGCATTTTTTTTTTTTTTTTTTTTTTTTTAAGGCTGGAGCTTCGATATACAGCGCAGGTGGTGCCATACTCTATGTGCTGTGAAATAAAGAGATGAAGATGGAGCCCTCACATCTCTATAGCCGGCGATAATGGGATTCCAGGCCATATTTTCACGGTATAAAGAGACAAAGCCTGGTTGGAATCAGGGTTGATCCCCTGTCTTTCTAGTGCTGTCAGAGGGAGTTTGAGCTCTGGAGAGGCCAGAGGATGGTGCTCTATCTTTACAGTGTTTGTCTTCATTCTCATATAATCTCACTTTCTCTGTTATTGCTTTCATTCTCTCTCTTTGTCCACGTCTGTCTCTACTTCCTCTCTGTCATTGCTTTCTTTTTGTCTCTGTGTCTCTCATCTTCTCACCAAATGCTGCGACAGTCTCTTTCTCCTTGTTGGACAATCCTTTAAGGTTGATTTATCAGTGAATTATCCCAAAATATTAGTCCAGTTTGCTGGTCATGTTCCTGTGCATGCAGTTTAAGATATATGGATGTATTGTTAACGTTGAACCAAATGAATTCATTGGGAATCTTCCCTGTGATACAGTACACAAGTTTCTCATCTGTTTCTCTGTGTATTTGTTGACCCGGTTAAGCTGCTGCAAAAAATAGCTGTTGCAGGGATAAATAAAGTTGCTTCGAACTGAAGTGATTGATGGAAACCAATGAATGCTCGGAAAAAAAAAAAAAAAAAACATTCAAATTTCCAAAACACAGCAGCATTGCTTACAGAATAGTTAAAAGCGATGTGTAGCGCGAGCTTATTAGTTTTCTTGTCACCGTTTAATATTGAGCTGCCTCTGTGTGCCTTTATCCCTGAACAATCCCTCTGACTGCTTAACTGAAGGCCGTGTGTCTACAGTGAAGAACTGCAACTGAGCAAAGAGGCGGTGTATGGATCGAATAATGTGTGTCCATCAGCAGCCTGTGGTGACAGACAGACTGTGTTAGTGTCTGACTCTCTGCTGAAGCGTTGCTGCAAAATTGTGAATCATTTCGCCCTCCATGTCACTCCGTATGCTTTACTCGCTGTCTTCCTTATGCCCCGACAGACAAAAATTAGTTTTTCCATGTCTGACCCCCCTCCTCCTCCTTTTTTCCCTCCGTTCTGCCTCCTATTCTTTTTTTTTCCTCTCTGTCTCTCTCTCTCTACATGCCCTCATCTAATAATCACATTTCTTTTCAATTGCCTTTTCTTTTTTCTCTCCCAGATGAATGCAGGCATGCCAGGGTGACTCAAGGTTACAGCAATCTAGAGAGGAGGCTGCTCTTTTTTTTTTTTTCTTCTTGTGCCAGACAATCCTGCTACCAAATATTATCATCATCTACTCGATTTTCACAATTGAATTTTGTTTTGGCCATGGAGGCCACCGCCTCTACTGCTTTAAAGCTATTGCTGCTTTTCAATTTCCGCTGAATTGCTTTTCATCCTGTAGCAGGGACACTACGCGCAGCCCGCTGTGAATCATTTATTTAGAATGGGCTTAAAGGGTACAATGAAATATATACAAAGCACGCAGTAAGTGACCCACAAGGCATAAAAAAAGCAAACAACACGTGTTTAACATACTTGCTTTAAGATTTTGATTTCACCTGAAGAGTGTAATTACTCCAACTGTAACATGATTGATATGCATGTACTGTTAAGCCCATATGCAGTTGTTACATATTGCCATTAATAAAGAAATATTTTAATCAATTCATTACCACAGTCATGAGTGAAGCAAGTACCTATAGAAATTATGAATTGGGTTTTTAAAGGAACAGTACAACATTTTTGGAAATACTCTCATTAGCTTTCATGCTTGGAGTCAGACAAGAAGACTCTTACCACTCTTGTACCTGTACACTAAATCTGAAACTAGGGCCAGCAGCCAGATAGCTTAGCTTAGCGCAAAGACTGGAAACAGGGGGAAACAGCTAGCCTTGCTCTGCTAACAAAACTCGCCTACTACCACTAAAGCAAATGAACAAGTTAACATGGCAAGAGCAATTGTCAGGCAACAAGCAAGACTAAAGACTCCAGGAAGTCACTACACCTGCACTCAAGGCTTCTTTGCAGCACCAGACATGAGACTGTTATGCGTTTGCACAGGGCAAGTACTGAGTTGAATGTTTCATGACTGCGTCTCGTCCTGACCTATTTTTATTGCTTTCACTGGGGCAAAGAGACATGTTATCACCTGGATCAGTGTCGCGCCTCTTTTCTCTCTGCCTCCTTTCACTTCTCGTTTCCATACGTACATTTTCCTGCCCACCGTGTATGCACAGACTGCCGTTATGTTCACCTGTTTGCTCTCAGATGAGCTCCTCTGTATGCTGAGAGGTCATACAGCACAGAAGGCCAAACATTCTTCTTCAAATCTTTTTCCTTTGTATCTCTTCCCTCCAGTCCTCCCGCGTCTCTGCGAGACTCTGCGATCTGCTCCTGAATGTGCCTGTCTGAGACTTCGACCACATTTAACAGCAGTGAGGATGTTTCACACACAGAAGATTGGGAGGAAAATTGAGGCTCGAGTCAATTAACGCTCTTTCAGTCAATCCGGCATAAAATAGAAACTGTGGTTCATTTAATGTTGATAGGATATTGATTTTTAATTACTTCTGAACAGATTGAATATGACATCCACATTACAAAAGTTGATCAATATTTAAATGATGAAGTCAGCTTTCTTCCTGAATTGCTTGTATTGAAAGGGAACTGAAGCCAGCCCTACAGAGGGTTCCGTGTTGACACTGATGTGAGACGCTGCTTCTGGACTCTATAATCAAGGCAGTTTACCAGCGATGACAGTTTTTTGGCTTCGAACTATTGTCTTTAAAGGGAAAACAAGAGCAAAATAGTTAATGACAACGTTTGCATTGCAATTTGACTTGACTCTCGTTGGAAAAACACTGTAATTTCATTGATATTTACGGCATCATAAATATATGCTATACCACTATTTTCATATAGTTTATTTTTATGTGTATTTATGCCATGTTGTCACTAAGGAAAATGGCATTCCAAACTCTGATTAGAAAATGAATTATTTAAGGTCTGTAATACTATAATGAAAATATCTGAAGTCACAGATTTTACATCTGATTTGCCAACTAGTTCAGGCTGTAATATATGAAATGGATCAATGGGAAGGAGCAGAAGCAACTTTTCATACTCCTTCCAATTTAACTAACTTGTTTTGCAAAGATTGCAATCTCAAAGGCAGTGTTTATAATTGTAATTCACCATATTAAAAAAAATAATCTTTACAAGTCCATGGCCAAAGCAAGGATTAGGGGCAAGAGCAAGAAAGCTAATTCACTTCCTTTCTGTCTATCACATGTTCTTTGACAGATTTAAGTTGAAGTTTGTTTTTTCTTGTTCCTGTTTGTAGTTATTTTAACACAATTAAACATATTCTGTCCTCTGGGTATTATTACCAACAGGTCTCCCAAGAAGAAAAGGAAACACTCGGTAGATAAACTTGTGTTTGCTGTAGTTGAGACTTTAAATATTTAATTGTCAGTTGCTTTTGTTTGTCTTTTGTCCATTGAGATTGAAGATAAACATGAAGTAAGAGGATGCTGCACAGCAAGAGATGATTTCTTTATTAGTTATTCATTCAGGTCTTCATTTTATATGTTTAAGCGTTTTATTGTCTTCTGTGTAAACTCTGCTTATTTCCACAGACGTATTCAAAATGTAATGCATTTGAGTTGTAGTGCAAAAGGAGCCAGTTGATGCAGACACCTGTTTTCATTATGGTTTGCATTGTTTTAATTTTTAATTGGTGAGAAGAGCATGTGACTCTGAGTGAGAGACTCTGTGTCTCACTTTGAAAACCCCTGGTGTAGAGATGTCTGACATGGAATGAACTCTAAAATTTGGTCTTCCTGTGTTCCTGAACAATTTAGCAGAACTTTCTTTCTTTGTACTGAATGAAAGCTAATAATTATAAACTGTAAGAACTGCCTCACTTGTGTCCAAACAAGAAGACTATCTTGATTTGTTGGCACAACTTGTTTTTCCTTTAAATGCTGCTGGTGAATGATATTTCTAAGGTCTTGTAATGCTCATCTTTGCCTAAGACTGTAAGTTGACATTTTGACAGTGTGTGTCAGTCAGCTTAGGTATTATTAACTTTGTTGTCTCCAACATCAGGAAATCACAACCTCAACAAGGCTGTTGTTTCCACACTTTATGTGCTACTTGCTTGATGAAAAAGAAGTTAATAATTAATCAAGTAAACTCAATAAAGCACATGACACCAGCGACTTTTCCTGGTAATTTACATAATCAGGCCAGGTGAGGAACATGGAGACTGTGAGAGGAAGCTCCCGGGTGTGTGCATGTTCATGCTTGTTTGTTTTGCTCCAACAACAGGAAATGTAAGAAGCTTATTGGAAGCCTCAAGAGGATGAGTCTATCAGTAGTGTTTGTCAGCTCAGTAGATTGCATTTCCTATAATAAGACTTGATTAAATGTGCATTGTGCGTGTGCACAGTTAATAATGAATAATACAATAACTTTGTAGCTTAAGTCAATGTGAGTGCTGCTGCTTCCAATTAAAAACAGCAGGATGTATAAACACTTAAGATGTTTAGATTAAAAATAATTTTGGGCCATACATCTGATCAAAGAAAAAAAAAAACACAGAACTCCTCTGTGTCCTGTTCAACAGAGAAAGAGAAATCAGATCAAACTGCTGCACAATATTTTCCCCCCACATTTTTCACATGGACATAGTGTTTTTGTAAAAGCTGCCAACGAGATGAAATTCTTGGAGATGCAGCATGCGTCTTCACAAATATGCAGCCGAATACCGTGCATCTCTGACCCGTCACTCATTTGTTGACAGGGCGGGAAACTAGGCTGAAAACCTTGTCAGAAACCTCCAAAAATGCACATGCTGTATGAACTTCTGAAACATTTTTAAATTAGGTGGAGTAAGATCTCATGTTCCCCAAGAATAGACCAGAGCATAATTAAAAGTAATAAAAGTGATTTGTCTTTTCTTTTTGGCTAATAATAAGCCTTTCATAGAAATAAATGGGCTATAAATGACACTGGTACGTTCTTTATAGCTCGTATATTTCTATCTTTAGATTTCCTCCAGTCACTTTGCGTTGCATGATTTGTGAAATCAGACATATCGGCTAAAAACACACAAAACTTTATGGTGTGGAAAATGAACTGATGTCCCAACTAACAAATGCCTCCTAAATACAAAGACAGGACGGTGACAGATGTCTAAGGTGACGTGTTTGTGATGGATTATTTGCTGGCAGATACTTTGTTTTGTTCCTGTGGGTGTCAGGTGATTGACAGTAAGCAAACAGGAACACAGTGCCCACACTGATATGAAAACACTCAACTTGAGCGCAGGGAAAGTCATGATTAAACAGAAAGTTTTACAAAGCCAGATTAGTGCTTTGCATTTACTGTGATGGATCATTTCGCTTTTGTGATCTTTACATCTATAGTTAAATTATATTTGATACCGAGTAATGACAGTGGCAGCAAAAGGCCTCTCTCATCTCCAGTTATTCTGCCCTGCAAAGCCAAAATGCTGTAACGACAAGGTATTATTTTATTGTGAAATTGGTCACTTTCAAATGCGACACATTCCCATAAGCTGCACAGATGTGGATAAGAATTTTGGTGATGCTTCTGGATCCTATTGAATTGTTGTAGAAATCTCTGAGGGACATAGTGGGACTGAGGGGCTGTCCAGTCGTGCTCTGAAACTTAGATTCTTCTCTGGCTAATTCATGGATTTTCAACCGTTTATTCAATTATCTGTCTATTAGGATCTTAAAGGGCCTTATTTAGAGTCGACCTCGTCTCAGGGGCCCAGGGGCAGCCATTGTTTCATGACAGACTAGCAGTGTGTTCATCTGTCCAAACAATAATGGCTCCACCTGTCTGAAGACAAAGTGGGTCACAGGGAAAGCCACAATGGTGGCTACCACCCCAACTTTTATCTCTGATTAAAGTGTAAGAATCTTTGTGTTGGACACCCTGCTGGACACGGGCCGTATGTTCCAGCTTTTCCCTCTGATTAAGCCCTCCTTCAGATTTATTGACTATGGGAAATAATGGGAAACACAGCGAATGTAGAAGTTTTAGCCCATTACTCATGGCTTTTATTGGCATGGGCTCTGTCTGGCACACAGCCAGTGACCTGCACAGAGGACAAAGAAAGTAACGCCTCTCCTGGCTCCTGGCAAGGAAAAGCATAGCGGTGAGTGGGTGGCAGTATAGAGGAGGAGAAAGTGAGAGAGGAGACACGGCAGCAGCAGTGTAGGTGGGTGGTGTGAGGATAGAGGGGAAGGAAATGGTTTAATAATTTACAGGAAAAAAAAAAGAAAAGAATTCCACAGTGCTCAAAACTTATCTGAAAACATTTTGGCTATCCCCTTCTAATATAAAAGAGATTAGAGAAAATGCAAGCAAACATCTAACAGGGATTTATAATGGTGTCTAGACAGAGTAGTTGGTCCCCAAGGCAGCAAAAGTGAGCCCCAGTGATAAAACTAAAGTTCAGAGACAAGAAGAGAAGATGGGGTATGAAATGCTAAGATACAGACTTTTATATTTCAGCCTGTCACATAAGTAAACGCATTACTTCAATCAATTTTCACATGCTCTATATATGTAAATGGTGTGTGTGTGTATGCATGTGTACATTCTTGTGTTCATGTTTTGCTGATATATTCTGTATGTTAAGGGTTAATAGCATTAACTGATTTGTTTGGCTACTTGGGAGCAGCAGAAACACACTGTGAACACTGATATATTATCATGTTTTTAAATGACATCACAAACTTGTTATCTGTCAGTTTCCTATTTAGACATCCAGCAGATAAAGAGCAACATTAGTTATCATTTGTAGTCGTGTTTATGTCCACCCAATGAATGTATTCGCTTTGGCTAACTTTATCTGTCTGTAGTTTGGTGATGGTCAGGTAATGTACAGTGTTTTTTTTTTTTTGTTTTGTTTTTTTTAGAGCTTTATGGCTGAAACATCTGCCTGTTGTGAACCAAAACAGTAAAGTCGCGGGCCGTAAAACCAAATCAGTGAGCTGAGAAATGCTAAAATGCTCATTAAAGCTGAGGAGGACTGCAGAGTCCGGTGATAATTCTCTCTAGCTTCAACCTTTTTCACATTACACAGTCATTTGATCCTTTGAAATTATAAAAAAAAATTACAAAAATATTAATTACAGCCACTTTAAGAAGCCTAATAAAATTAAATGGACTGTTTATAATTCCCTTCATACTGGTTTATACACTACTATAAAAATCCATGCTTGCCTGTTTTGTGGCTTTATTTTTGCTCATGGTGACACTTGACCTAAAAAAAAGCTATATCATATATATATATATGACATGGGGCAGAATTGCATCAACATTCACTGTGTTTTCTGTCCACACTCGAGTTTCTGGCAGTGAGCTAATGGGTGCACAGCTTCCAGAGGTAGCTCTGTGCCGACTGAAGCTCAAGGCTCATCTATTTGCTACAGTTGAATTAAGAGCGGAGCCAATTCTGATCCACACATTCCTGCTTTATAAATAACTCCACAGAAAAGCCTAATTTCTGGTAGGTGGAGAAGCAACAAAGCCGAATTCTTTTCATGTTCTAAATATTCCCTCACAGTTGCACAAATTGGTGCTGCCACCTTAAATTGGTGTTTTAAAGTGACGCTCTAAACCCTGTAGATATGGTTTGGATGCTTTGGGACTGTTTTGCAGGTTCAAGTGCGTGAGGCGAGATGTCAGGACCAGGTTCATAAAGATGGAAATCCTGTGAACAGTTGTTATTGGTTCCTCTAACATACCAAACTGTCTCCAGTGTTTCCAACTGTTTCTTAATTAGGCTCTAGGCACTCATGCCGAAAGTTATATTTAGTTTGCCGCTCTTCCGGTGAGTTATAGAGTGGTATAGGCACAGCAGATGATAATGTTAGACAAGCACAAACACCCACACAGTCACAAGTGCACATAGAGTCTTCCCACCCCAAATCCTTGTAGAGGTCAAGTCTCTGTTAATTGCTTTCTGTGCAGTAGATGGATGGATCACAGCGTTAGAGAGGAGGCAGGGAGGTGTCAGGACAGAAAAAAGGGCTTCTCTCTCTCTCTCTCTTTCTCACACACACACACACACATCCATGCAAATGTGATATAAACACACACACACACACACACACACACACACACACACACACACACACACACGCACACACACACACACACACACAGATAGTGACATGCAAACCAAGACATAGACATTAAAAGCATGCACTCAAACACACACACAGTCTGGCATGCATGCCAGCCAACAGAGGCTGTTATCAGCTAATTAGTGCTAGTAGCTGCAGGGGCCAACCTTATTGACACTGCAATGACAGTTTTCTGGTTTGAGTGGCACCGTCAGTTGTCCAGCCATTCTGATTCAATTATAAATACACAGACGCAGGGATAAAACCCACAAGTACCCCAAGGAGGAAATGCTGTGCTTTCAGATCACTCCAGCAGCCATATGGGTTATGGCGTGCAAACTGACCAGTCGCTTCCAAGTGACTGACGGACGTACCGAGTGAACAAATGAATGAATGAGTATTTACATCTTCATGTCTTGGTGCATCCCACCTCATGTGAGAGTTAAACAGCGTGCAGATGTAGAAAAATCAGTGCTGGTCCTCCTCCAGCCGCATTGCTTTCATTCACAGGATCCTGACATCCTTTTAAACATCACACTGTGCACAGAGCAGAAGAGGCTATTTAGGAATTTGCAACGGCATCAGTTCTTTTTGTTTATATTCTGATGAAATTTTAGGCTACATGTGTAACAGGGGCTGTTGAATATTCTTGGAAAATGAGCTTCAGGCTGGGCTACCCAGAGCCTATTGCTTGTCTCAATAACTGGGAGGCCTGGCTAATCTAGAGCACTTTTTATTATTATTTTTTTTAATTTTCCTAAGACAGGAAAAGCCTTAACAAACACAGTCTTAAACTGGATGTTACAATGGGACATAAAATAAAATGGAACATAAGTTTGGCTGATAATGGTTTGTCGTATGATGATCGCTTGCAGCCCACGGTTTGCTCACTCCTATTTATCAGTGCAAACATCCTGTTATAGCAGCACTAACTCACGCTTTGTTGCTGGAGGAGATTATTTGAGGGAGCTGTGACGTAACCTGGAGCTACGCAGAGGGGGGAAAAAGTCGATTTCGTATGAGGAACACACACAGGGACACACACACACAGAGAGAGAGAGAGAGATGTGCCTACATTCGTGCTTGCAACCGTTTTGATATTTATAGATTATCTTATGGGAGGACAAACTAGACAGGAAGAACCTGCGCAGCCAGGTCTTTGCTCCGTGTGATGTTTTATTTGCCTTCAAAGAAAAGTCAGGGGAATGTGTCAAACACAGAGCCTCTGATTTGGGCTAAAAAATGTTTCCAAGAGGCGCGACGCGCACATGAGGAAGAGCAGGGATTATCCAGGAGATGCATAGTTTATAAAACTGGCTGATGTCGTGCGTAAATGGCAAGAGTTGCATAGGAGTGAATCAAGAGGGAAAGAGAGAGAGGGGGGATAAGTAGAGGGAGGGAAAACAACGACAGAGAGAAAGTGACGGAACGACTGAGCAATATAGTGAAGAGCTGGGAGAGAGAGAGACAGGGAGAGGGAGGGAAAACGAGAGCTGCAAGGCGACTTGGTTGGCAGTGTTTGCCTCTGCCTCTCCAGCAATGGGAGAGATGTGCGTAACATGCAGCGGGGAGCGGTGATCATCATCTGCGAGCCGCATCGCCGTGGACCGCCGTGCGCACTAGAAGACGGAGCCACACTGAGGGGCGCAGCCCGTCCCGCCGAACCTGTCGTGAGCGACACTCCGGTGAGGCCGACGAAAGACTCTTGAAGAAAAAGAAGGAATAAAAGAGGGAGAAGTGGTGTGAGGAAAGATGTCAGCCCCTCAGTCGGTGATTGGGGGTTAATCGCCCCTTGTGTTTGGAGCCACTCTGACGCACCGGCGGCGAAGCAAGCGCGCATATATATTTTTTGTTGTTTTACGGATCCCAGCTCTCTTGAACACATCTAAGTCGGACTATCAAGCCAGGATTTTTGCATGAAAGGGGGATGAATGCTGAATTATATGGCCAAGAGAATATGAGCCAGTGCGTGTCTGTGAGCTGAGGTGGAGTGTCTCTCTCCCGCTGCACGGCTGTCTCTGTCCGCCACAAACCCTCCTACGCCAGGATGCAGCTGCTCAGAGTTGCGTGGGCACTGACCGGAGCGGCGATCTGCTGCTTTCTCATTCTTCTTATTCACTCCCGCCTGCTCAAAGAAGGTAATCACTCAGAACTCCGCCGATTTGCCTCTCACTTTTAGGCTGTTTTAATGCGCCACCTAATTTCCTTTAGTTTAATGAAGTTTTCCGCTACAATAATCCCAGTGCGCAGTGTGTCCGTGGCTTCGGCGTAATCGTGGTCAAATATCGACTTTTTCTTTTGGTTGCACTTAAATAAAAATCCATTCTAAGCCGCGCTGGAACATATTCATTTGCATGAAGCACAGGTTGCCTTTCTCTGCTTTGATTTTCCCAGCCTGCGTTTTTTTCCTCACCAACAAGTCACCCGGCCGAGGATAATAATCAATCGATCAATTTTGTGTGATCAATAATATAAGCTCGAACTGTGCAGTCAAAAAAAGTAGCATTCAATATAATCGGTACACTGTTTGTATAGAATACTGATTTGCTGTAAACGTTTTCAATAGATGGCACTAGAGTCTAGCTTTAGGGTAACATTGAGGTCAAGCGGTTCTAATGTCGCTCCATTTACCTTCTATTGTGTTTTCTGCCCCTTTTATGTTCAAGCCGGGATAAATTTCAATCCCGATCATCATTCACACACCTCCCAGCGAGGCTCACAGCTTTAATACACTGTCCACAATGTGTCTGTCTTCGCTGCCATGCTGTATGGAGGGCACAGCCTGTGTTGTGGCAAGTGGTTCAGATTTTGGAGGGTAATTAATTGAGTTTAATTTGCTGACATTCCGCTGAATGAATGACGTGTGGCTTAATGGGTCTGGCAATCATCAGAAACCACATCCATCAGAACTGAAGTGATGTTTCAGTGAGGCGGATTATTCCTTGTCATTAATTCCACCTACAGTGTGACATGATAAATACGAATCGTACCTGTCTGCGGGGAGATCTTCATGGACAGGTTGAGTACACTTACTGCTCAAACTCCTTATGAAAGTCAAATGGTGTAACCCTGGGAATTGCTGGTACAGTATGAACCTGGCCCAAAAAAAAAAAAAAAACAGCTCTTAATATTCCCTTTATACATGTATGCCCCGGGGCGAGCAATGTCTGTTTGGCACTTAGGAATAGTCATGGGCTTCCTTTGTGCTGGTTTTTGAGAAGCGTGGCTTGGAATGGCCTGCCATCCCCTCCCTGCCTCCGGCCCTGGGCAAATATTCAGGTCAAGCAGTGGCAAACACTCTCTCCTCACCGTGGTGAGTCCATGAATACTGTGGGGCAGGAGAATGTCCAGCCATACTGAAAAGGGGGGAGAGAGAGAGAGAGAAAAACTTGTCTGTCAGCCAGAATGGGAGACAAAGGGGAGTTCAGGATTTTGTACTGGCACATGTCCCGAAGCCTTCCTTTGGATTTTTAATTTACTGTGGCATGCTAGCCTTTTCCACAGAGGTCAAAAAGAGGATTGTGTGGCCACCTAACAGTATGCAAAAAGTACTGCTCATGGCTGTGTTAATGCGAGGGACTCTCATTAGATTCAGGCCGTCAGCACTGTCGAGCTTGTTGACTGGCAAGGCAATATTTTTGACCTTGACCGCCACGTTGTTTGTCTGTATCATGTTGTGCTTTTACACTGAGGTATTTTTCCCCTAAGCCTGCATTTTGTTGCTTTCAAACTTGACACCGAATAGCTTTTAACTTTTGTGGGGAAACCTGCTGGTCGCTCAGTGGCAAGAAGATGCCGTTTAAGTTCATTACGCTTTATAAGGTCCCAATTGAAATCTACTAGAGAGAGCTGGAGGGAGAGAGGCGTACAAAGGAAGGTTGGGAATATGCTCACTTTGGACTGTGAGAAAAGCCAAGGTCAAAGCCAGCTGTGGGGGCTAATAATACAAACTGATAAAATGAATTCAAATGACTGCATTAGAGACAGTCTTTTGGGGGCCAGGATAATGAAAGGCATGTACAAGGGGCCTAAAAAAAGAACAGACCCCTTTTAATCTTCTCTCACATATTCCTTCATAACAACATCAGGGTTGTGCAGCAAAAGGAAGAGGAAAGATAAAAAAAGGTATTTTTAGTCTGCTCTCTCTCATGTCACAGATTGATCAACCTTTTCTGTCTTTACATTCATGTGGGTGTTCGTTATTGCTGTTGGTGTTGATGTGTGTGCAGGTGGTGTTTTATCTGACAGCATCCTGAGTTATTATCATACCAGTAAAGGTGGGAGTGCTAGCTGGCTAGAGATCCAGGATTGGGATTTTTGTCAATGCTCACAAAAAAACAAAAAAAAAAAACAAAATGTCACCCCTCTGCCAGCCCGTTAGATAGCCGAACACGCCAGTGAGTGTATTTTTGGGAGTTGTACACCTCATTGCGTCAGCTCCCTTGCATAATGTGACACGGGATCTCGTGCACTGAGAAATGAGGATGCGGAGAGGGGGGATTGGGAACGGAAACATATTAAAACATTATGCATAGGGAATGTGGATGAATTTTGCACCATGAATTTCTCACACTGTCCACTTCAATAATTCAGGCAATGGAGCAAATCCCATTTTGCTCTTCATTGGCCAAGATATTTGTCACATGGCAATAGAGAGGCTGACAGGTTCATGGAATAGTTTTTGGAGCGGGAATCCGCTGGTGAACCCAGGGCATTCTAGGTAAAATAATGAAGAGATAACCACGTTACTTACTGTTCTAAAATAATTTGTAGCATGAAATTGAAGCACCCTGTGGGTTACAATTAGAGTTATGAAGTGCAGCTTCTTTAAAACCTCAGTGCCCTATAGTTCTTTCTTAATCGTCTTAAAGTCCCACAGCTATAGAAGAGATGAATTGAAAAATCTTGAATAATTGATCTGTATCTGCTTCTTGATGTACATGGCGCTGTGGCTTTAGTGCCACGGCGAAAGCAGTAATCTTTATCTAAGTTAGAATGATCAGGGCTGTTACCAGTGAACGTTTTGTTTAACAAAATCCATTTTAGTGCTTTGGAGTAGGTGTTTTGGAATAAACACCTTCATAAGTACATGAATAAAACAGGCTTGAAAAGACAGAAGTTACAATTTGATTTAAAGTAGATTTCAAATAAACAAGTACTTTTAGACATTTGGTGTTATAAAGAGAATCCTTGGTAAATCGTTCTACTGAGCTCACTTTTAACTGTACCCATTTTGCTTGTAGACATCATTCCTATTTCATACATCAAAGAGAGGCTTATTGCCTAAAATGTCTTTGTAACAATGACAAGTTGAATTGGAGCACCGTTGCATATTCTCTTCGAATTCATTCATTAAACCTAGCGTCTGCACACCCCAGTGGCCTCTCAGCGTCCTCTACCACCAGTCTGCCTGACGACTGCAGTTATTGATCCTCAGGTAAAACCACAGGGTGAGCCATAATGGGCCAAAGTGACAGAGATGTGTGTATTCATACACTGCGCCTGACATCAGGCGACCAAAATCAGTTTTCATTTACCACAGACAGACATCCAGTCCCAGGGATCCTCTTTAAAAAAAAAAAAAAAAAAGATATGGATTGGAATGGCAGGTTCTGGCGTGGTTGCTCTCCTTGGAGAAGCTTCAGGCAGATTTGGGTCAAGCAGTGGCAAACGCTTGGTGTCGTGCACGTACTTTGCCCGTGAAGAAAGGGAAGCCCCGTCACGTCTTCAGACATGAGCTTAGAAAGAGAGGCACCTCGGGAAGCTTCTGTTTCTCACCCTTTCTTGTTTTCCTCAAGAGAGACAGCTGGAAAAAAGGAACAAATTACAATTCTGTAGTCATAGGTTGTGCACTTTGGCAGGACAACTTGTTTATGTTCAGTAATGCAGCTTGTGTAGGGAGACATTGCTACTTGCCATTCACAGGAGAGGTCATCCGGTGCACTTTTCCTTTAAGAGGTCCTTGTGGAACAGTGCCTAATCAGGTCACCTTTACAAAGCCCTAAACTCTAAGCTCAGGCCACTGCAAGAAAAAGGCCATTGCACTCTACAGTATCTTACAAGTGGCATGCCCTCGATCGCAGCCTGGCAGTGACCTGTAGATGCATCACGCACATTTACAAGACCAGTTCTGCTCCTTCAGATTTGGTGGATGGTGGGCTTCATGCACCAGAGGTGTCAAACAGTGGACGGTTATGTAAAATACTGAAGGCTACAGAACTGCTGTTTATGTTGAACGTTCTGTTTTCCTCTTTATTCTATACTGTTTTGTTTTCCTGTTTGTGCTAATTGCAGAGATTTCCGTCCGGCTATTTCATTTCGTTGGGCCATCTGTGAATGCCGCGTTTCATTTTTCCACCAGAATATTAATACAGTTTGTGCTAAAGAAGCAGAATACTTAATGCACTTCAGGCACAGTCGTTAAAAGGCGTGGTTGTTTGCCAACCGTCACCTGCATCTAAAAGATGGAGATTGTTTAATTACAGCTAAGGCCAGAGCGAGCTGCAGCATGAGCTCTGACTTGAATATGACTTAAAGGTACAGCAGCAGAGGTGTAGTCATTAAGTATTTCTTCCTTCTTAAGCATCTATTATTAATCTGCAGAATGGGGGGATTTTAGGGAACTCAGCCCTGAAGCACAGCTTTGGGCTCAAGTGACATAAAGATAATATGCGTGTATTTAATGCTGCAGTAATACTCCTTTAGCATACAGAAGCAATGTCACAATCATCGTGTTTTACTCGGCAAATCCTCGGCGACGTCAAATCCCTCACAGCAATGATACACATAGGTAAGCCGAGCATCCCTCTGCACGTATTCTGCTGTGAATCCATTTAAATTGAGCACAGTTTATCTTTAATGGTCAGTATCAGCTATAACCCTGAGGGGTAATGCACATTAATCAATTGCTTAATTGATTCATTATTTAAAGGGTTTGTTAATTAATTCACTTCGATGAATCAATCACAGTTGCAGCAGGAACCTGTGGTGGTTTTTCAAGGTAATCTAAACCAACTCCAAACGACCCCCTTGTGTCCAGTGTCCATTGGCACTTTTAATCTGTGTGTGTGTGCGTGCGTGAGAAATCTTCAATATTTACTCATGGCACTATTTTTCACAGTTCTTATTGATTGTGAGACAGTAAAAAGTGTGCACTTTTGCACCCAGTTTTCCTAAAGTCCCATTGATTGCATTTTGGCAGTGCTGTGGGACAATAAAAAAAAAGGCAGTGGTTGGACTTAGACTCTAATGAAAAGCTGGCTGAGAGGATCCTCTCTTGGTTCCAGTTTTTACTGGAGAGACTCATTGGCCTTTGGAAATAGTGATGTCAGAAAGACATCGACCTAACACACTTCATTCCTGCCCTTCCACCCATGAAGTGCCGTCTAAAACTCCCCGAGGCCTCACCAATCCAAGCTTGAAGACACAGAATTGAACGACTCTGTAAAACCTTGAATCAGCAAGGACATGCAATGCTACGTCTTACATCCTCGGGCGCATTAACGTAATACAGATGCTGGTGATAAAATGTGTAACACATGCAGTAAATTGTGGCACAGATCAGCAAGCTAGCATAGATTGCTAGATTGTGCTCTTCCTGGGTGTAAGATGTGGGGAAACTGCATAAAGGACTGAGTGATTTTAATAACCGCAGCTGTCTCTTTAATTAAAAGCTCATGCTGTAGCCAGGGAATGTGTTCTGGTCACTGTGATGTGCTGTATAAATTAGTCATGGGAGTGCATGTAGACACACATATACAAGATTGAACTAAGGAGGAGGAGAGTTTGGCAGAAGACACACACCCACGCACACACACTGAGGAGCAGGACAAGAAGAAGGAGGGCCAGTCGTTTGAGAGGTTAGAGAGCAGAGGGCCATTTGTCTATCGGCTTGTCAGCTGGTGGGAGAAAGATCCCCTCAGATCAGCGTTTTCCTCCGAGGAAGGGCGGATTCCTCTGGGCCCATTCTTGCAACACTGGCAACATGTCCATCATGAGCATCTCTCAAAGAGAAGATAGTCCCTCCCCTCGGTTGATCCAAACCCAAGCTTATAGTGTATTCATCTAGATATACAAGCTCAAAGAGTGCTGATTTAAGGGAACTGAGCCGGCCCCCCTGTCCATCTTATTCATAAACTAACTCTCCAGGCTATTGATTCCATGACCTCCAGGGTGCTTGAGTGTGATACATCCACACGTTCCTGAGGAAACGATGGGTGAGAAGTGTGCTTACCCTTGTGCGGTTTCAATTTGTGCTTTTCTGCTGTGTCAAAGGTAGAGATGAGGTCATTCCTACGCTCGATCAATCACCGTGTCTCTGTTCATCTTGCTGATCAATAGCTACTTAAGAAGTTTGATCTTCTTCGTGCATGAGCTCACAGTCATTTGAATGGATTTGGAAACAAGGTTTTTCTGTCCTCACAAAAGCTTGGCCCTGGAGGCCATTGTGACACGAATGTGGTGTCTGTGATAACAGGCTCGGTCATGCTTTATGGATCCAGTGCGTTCGAAGCGTTTCTCCATTTCCATCTGACAGAAATGTGGGTTTAATCTGACATTAGGTTGGCCATAGTGCATTAGCTCTTTGTGTCAAAGGGGCAGAATATTACCGATGCTATGCTGCTCCACTGAAACAAATTGCATGTTACTCTTTAGAAAACTAATGGAGGCTTTATCGATTCGAACAAGCCCAGCCACTTGCTTTGTCTCGGCTGTCAGATTGTGTCTAAAGCAATTTCATAAAGATCATTATTTTCTTTCTTGGGATGTCTTGCAGCCAAACAAGATCCTCCTTCGTTCGTTCCTGCCTTTTGTACTGCTTACGGCGGCAGCTCTTATGGTCCAATTGAAAATGAATTAGAATAGAATGACACATAATGAAAATCACTAAAAAACATTGGCACGTCACATCCCCTTAGCTTGTTGCACCCTTGAATAGATTGCTTGTGGGGTTCCAATTCCTATTCTCGATCCAAGTAAGAGAAAATGGGTTTAGCTCACTGTAAAGGACAAGCCATAACATTATGGGTCATAACAAGCGGTGCCACTCATTTATCTCATAATGCCATTATAGCGTGCGGAGGGAAAGGTGCTGACATGGATGTTAGTCATGCAACAAAGCGAGATAACTCAACACGTTTGCTGCACTTATGGTGATCATCATTGACATAATTGACAGAGCTGGCAAGCGTTACGGTGTCAAATTGTGATCCAACAGGTTGCTGGTGTAATATTATTCAAATGATTGCATGTTTTTTTTCTTGTTTACTCATTGGAAACACTCTGTCTTATGAAGTTTGTGAAGTATTTTTAATAGATAATCTATGATGCGTGAAATTTAAAACACACAACAAGAACCCGCTATAACTCCCAAATTGATTGATGGCTCTTGTAGTACACAGACAATCAAGAAAAATGATTAAAGTTTTTTTAGATGCATAAAACAGGCAGAACTTTTGAATTACGCTCTTCTGAGAAAAACATTTTTTTTTTCTTTGAAATGAAGTGGCATTGTTTGTGCATCTGTTCCCGTTGTACAGTAGCTCGAGCTTGAGCAGACTCTCCCGCAGCACTAGGCTTTACCCTCTGTCCCCTCCTAACCCCCTGCAACTGTTAATAGCCCTTTTTTACAGTTACATCGTTGCAACATATAGTTTTATGCTCATGTTTACAGCTTTGTCAATACAACAGCAGGGAGGGGAGAGGAAAAAAAACAAGAAAAGAAAAACAGCCGGCGATTCTGCTTCATCATAATCATCACGGTCCATTCCACATGGGGGAGAAGAACTTCATTATTGTACCTGCAGGGACTGTTAAAACCAAACTCATGAATACAGAAAGCTTTCTTCCGTGGTGCGTTGTTTCTTTGCAGTGCTGCTGTTAGGGAATTTTTTTCTATACTTAAAAGTAATACGTATAGGATATGCAATGTGTACACAATAATTTACAAGTCATGCTGTGTATTCACTGCTGTGGGTGCTAAAGCAGCCTAGGTTTGCCAGCTGTCTGTTTGAGAGAAATAGAAGTATATATATAAGGGGGCAGGTGGGTCACTGCTTTTTCCAACCTAGTGTTTCATCATCTGAGAAGTAATGCACATTTTTCTATTTGGTATGCATTGATGTGCATTGATGTGTCTGCCGCACATCTTTTCCCCTTTCATAACAGTGACGTAGTTGGCCTCTTCTCCTCACACGCAGCGCACCCCGATACACCGTATTTCAGAGGTTATCATCGCCAAGAAATTCACAGTGAAGGCGTGAATCAGACATACCCTAGACAGCATTTCACCGCGCAGTGTGAAACACAAAAAAAGGTGGAAAAAAAAATCATATTTTTATAATGATATGTATTCAGCAAATGAAATATGCCAGGCTTGCACATTTGCCTTGCTGAACAGACAATAAATTATACCTTGCGCACCGGCACATAAGCCCAAGGATAATACCACATCCAGTGAGTTGAAAGGAAATAGGGCTTATGGGATACAGGAAACAGAATGCCCTTGCTTAAATCAAACGGCGGGGATACGAAACATTGACATTTAGGTCCTGTTGGTGCGATTTACCTCCTGCGTGTGTTTTCCGGTGCGCCTCGGAGCGCATTTGTACGATGAGGCTGGCATGTAAACACACAGCCTCGCTCTTTCTGCAGATAAAGCCACGGCCACAAACGTCTGAGCACGTCAAGTTAACATGTAGAGGTGTAGTGACAAATACAAACGCAGACAAATTCACGCACACACACACACACACTGCAAATATACACCAGAGCTTGACAGACTGTATGCGCTATCTTGTGTTTGCTTTAGTACATTGCAAAGCAAATTCCTGTAGCTCCAAGTCTAATTTATCAAACTGTGTGAGCGTGCGATGTGGTTTGTGTGTGTGTGTTGTGTGAAGTTTCATCATACATTCTGAACACACACTCTTCTCTAAGATAGTGAATAAGTGCTGTGAGCAAGTATAGATGTGCACACACAGGCACAGAGGCAGCCATGTATACATATGCATACAGAACCACAAAGGGTCACTTGCTCACACACACACACATACTGTGTGGCAGGTTCTTGTGGGACTCTGGAGAGGATGAAATATTGCTGCAGAGGCCACACACATGCACGCAGTCCACATCGAAGCACATATACACACACACAAAAGTAACAAAACGCACACATCGAGGGATCACTGAAGTAATCTTGTCAAAGACGGAGATGTGTGTGAGCAGAAGCATCTGCTGTGCCTTCTCCATGTCAGCAGCTTGATAACCTGACACATAACATGCATACACACACTTACACACCACATCCAGAAAATGTTAGTGTCATCTGTCATTTGGTTGCCACACATTGACAGATACAGTACATTCCAGTTACCATCTGAAGATTTGACATAATCTCTTGCTCACACACACACACACATACACACACGTAATACACAACCCATCTGACATGCAGACAGACAAAAAGGAAGAGCTGACATTATGGAGGCTGGGCACAAGTAAAACCGGTGACATCTCAGCCCTAATAGTGTCTGATAGGTAAACAGAGCATAGCCACCCACCTGCCTTTTGGCCCAGGTGGAACCACTTCAGCAAATTGCCTCCTTAATTGATGGACTTGAACTGGTTGCTGTGTGCGGGCTTGTGTGTGTGTGTTTGTGTGTGTGTTGTGTGTGTGTGTGTGTGTGTGTGTGTGTGTGTGTGTGTGTGTGTGTGTGTGTGTGTGTGTGTGTGTGTGTGTGTGTGTTGTGTGTGTGTGTGTGTGTGTGTGTGTGTGTGTGTGTGACTGCTGGGGTTTCTGCTGCTGCCTGTGGCTAGGGGAGCAGTAATAGTGGAAAGAGAAATCTGTCAGCCGGTAATGAAATAATTGGCACAAACGGTTACACATACAGGCTCCCATACACATACACATACACACACACACGATTGTACTTTCTAATGCACATAAATACGCACACATGCACGGACACAGACTTCTCATACATCCACACTCTCTTGATGCACACCCCTACACAAACACGCGTGCGGCTCCAACCATGAGTACAGATAACAGCCTAGTGAAGAAGCCTGATGCACCATTTCCTCTGGTTGTAGCTACAAATGAACTAACCCAGTGGCTGAATATGGACAGACTGTGACAGCAAATGAGGTGGAAAAGAACAGACGGATAAAATGTAGAAATGGAGGAAGACGAAGGAAACAAAGAAAGGACACTGTACGTGTGTGTGTGTGTGTATCACACACGTGCAGCAGTAAAAACTGAATGAAAGAAAATAAAGAGTAAATGAGTAGAATGATGATGGAGACGGTGGAGGATGAGGGGGAGAGAGAGACTGAGAGAGAGAGGAAGAGAGAGTCACAGGTTGTTGCCGATGGGTTGCTTCCTGAAATAAATTCTTTTTGGGGGAGGGTTACCATGGCAACTCAGGTAACGGCAGACAGGGATTGGTCGTGCTAGTAACCTGCACCAGCACTGAGAGAGAGAGAGAAGGAGAGAGGGAGAGGATATCGTCCAGATTCTGAGCACAGTTTCTATCCTTTAAAGATTTGGTTTAGCTGCACTCTTTAGGATTATCCAGTACTCTACTTCACTGCAAAGATAAGGACTAAGATTATTTGTCAGATTTTTGTCATTTTCCTTCTGAAAAAGAGCCTAATATACTGGTTATGCTAACAGCTAATCACTTCTTAAGATGCTTATCGCTGTCATAATTTTGAGAGTGATGCGGCAGAGGTCATAGGTTGTGTCTGTTTATGATGTTAATGCGCTCTGTGTTGACCGAGAGAGTCAAACTCTGTGACCCAGAGAGTCTGAGTAGAAGGTTTTATATCATTTCAAACGTCAGCTGGAGCCTTTGGCTATAAATAGAAAATATTCCCTGTGTGTTTACCATAAAACTGTGGTGCTAAAAGTTTCCAGATACTTCACTCGAGGAAAGGAGAAATACGGCAAAATAGAAATACCCCATTACAACTAGAAGTCCTATGTTGAAAACATCACTTAAGTGAAAGTATGGGCACCTTTTTTTTTTTTTTTTTAAGAAATCAGTGCTTTATAGATCAGTTATAACCCACTGGTAAGAACAATGTTTTGGTTGCCAGGTTGTGGAAAATCCTCCTCCAGCACAACACTTCACTTATCTTTCCAGCTAGCATCTTGCAGTCTTGCACTTATCTTTTCTGAGTAATAAATCCCAGTCAGACTTAATTTCCATTGGTTGTGAGTTCATTGTTATCTGGTCTGTTGAATGTCTTCAGTTTGCACTAATAGTAGAGAAGCATCCTGTTCCACTGGGGTCAAAGGTGAAATACATTAATGACTCATTGCTCCTGGTGCCTGGTGTCTGCATTTCCAGTGTCTGCCTCGTTATCTAAAAACTTTATCACAGAAAAGTTTGATTTAATTTGAATTATATATAACATGGAAAGCACTTTGACATTTTGTATGACTATCAGCATAAAACAGCTTTTTGTTGTGTTGTTACAAAGCTTCAATACATCTACCTTTCATGTTACTGACCGCGGATTAAGCCTTTCCCTGTGCCATCTCTTCACTCAGTTTTAAAAGCTAATATATAAATAGTTTCCATAATTAATACTCATTCAAGCTCTTGTCACACTTTACATTGCGTGTGGATGCAGCAGTTTGAGTCAAAAAGCCTGTCGCATTCACTCAGTGTCCTCAAAATAGCCCCATAATGGTGCTGCGCAAGTACATGTGTCTTGTAGTGTAGCCCTCTGGAACTGAGGGCGCACACAGTGAGAGAGAGCAGAGTGTGTTTGTAATAAGTGTGGTAGATGCAGATGTAGGGAAGCTGCGCTAGTGAAAGTCTCCGCAGGGGGCTGTATGATGGTTGTGTAATGTCTGTGCGCGTGCATTAATGCAGGCAGGTGTTCTTCCGTGCTTCACTGTGTATACTTGTGCACCAGCCTCTATACAATTGTGTGTCACTATAGACTCCAGTCAATGTGTGCAGTCTTATTAGTGTGTGTGTGTGCGCGCGCTTAGAAGTCTGCAACACAGCCAGTCAATAATTAGCACAGACAGCAGGGGGAGGACGATGAGAGAAAACAAGAGGGAAAACAAGACAAAAAAAATGAAAGAAAAATAAAAAAATAATAAGAGCAGCAAGTGCAGCTGAGACCCCCACGCACCCACCCTCTGGTTACCGTGGAAATCCAGATAAGGATGTTTCCTCTCTTATTCTGCTAACAGGGCTCTGCATTGGCTCTGACAGAGCCTGAATACCAATTACACTGCCCTGGCACCTCCTCCACTGGAGATAGAGACAGAAATAGGGGTTGTGGGAGCAAGAAAGAGCAATGGTGGTGGGGTGGAGATGGTCGTGGTGGGGCGTGGGGCAGAGAGGGACACACAGAGAGGGACGGAGGGAGAGATGAATGCAAGGACAGAGGGACACGGAGTGGATGCAGCTGACCATATAAAATGCCGACAAATGGGAGAGGATAGAGAGGAGAAGGAAAGAGAAAACAGCATGTGTCTGGGAACGAGTGAGGAGAGAGGAATAAAAGGAGGAAAACAGGGAGCGTGTGAGAGTTTGGGGAGCTGTAAACAACTGGCACTTAACTCTATCAACACTCCCCTTTTTCCACAACTTTGTCTAAGGTGATCAGAGGAGCATAGCAGGGTGCCACCTTGTCCTTTTACCGTCCGTGACCATTTGCTATGAAGTCAAAGCTTTTTACCCTTTTTCGTCTTAAAGTGACGGCTGCCCATCGGCTGGTAATAATAGCGGAGGTCTGATGATAGCTCTGGTGTTGAAGCCAATGAATAATTTATCATTTATGCCTCGCCGCAGTGGGCACATAGTCTCCATTAAAGCACATTGACTGTCTGTGCTCCAGCTCTAGCCCCCGGCTTTATTATTAATGCACACACACAGACACACACACACACTTGTGGACATACAAACATGCACACATTTGAATGCATGCTCACACACACATTCATAAATGGAGAACTTCCTCTACACACTTGACATGCTCCCGTCTCTCCTTCTTTTTCCTGCTTCCCTATTTCCTTCTCTTTTGTTATGCAAAATGCTGTTGCTACAGTAAGCAGTGCTGTTTCCTCTGTAGAAGCAGACTGCGTTGCCAAAAGCAGGGTGCCGGATGAGAATTCAGGTTGTGATGAACTCTTTAAAAAAAAAAAAAAAAAAAAAAAAAAAAATGGTGGACGAGGACATGTTCAACTCCTCTGAGAAGAGTTACAATGAAGGAGGCAGTGCACTCTTTAACTCCCAAAGCACTAACACTGTGTCACCGTTCACTGTGATATGTACAATGGGGTTTTTTTTTCCCTTTCCAGTCCTGCATCTTCTCTTCTCTCAGTAGTAGCAGGAGTTTTTCCATTTATTTATTTATCTTTTCATTGCAGGAGTCAATTACCAGGCAGTACCTTTGTGACTGGCACAAAGACTTTGTTTGCATTGAGAAGCAGCAACTGTTCTCCTGCTTATCCAGTTATTGTGGAACGCTGTGTGTCCAGGGCACATTGCATTGGAAGTTATTCTCCTCTGCCGATGCATTTAACTGCACACTTAGCACTTGGTGCTTTGTTGAATGAAATTATGTATTTTTCTGCAGTAAGCAGGTTTACACAGTGACTTCATGTCGACACGTGGGATTAAGTTGAGCAGTATGTTCTGTCGAGCTAAATGATTTAACCATCACTCTGCACTCAGACTTTTTAAAGGTCCCTATGGAGACTCACAATCTGCTTATTAGTGGCTGTAGAAAATATTGTGATCCTTAGTAGGTTGTAAAATATTTATGGCCTGATATTAAACCAGTGACAGTACTTTTTAATTGATTGTAAGTAACATATTTCCACTTTTCAGACAAGATCCTCACTTCAAAATATCAAATAATTTATTTCTTGTAGGGTTTTAGTCAAGACAGAGCCTATACATGGAGTCAAGACCAGGACCTGGCCTTAGCTACCACAGCTTAAATTCCAAGTTGTGCTTCAACAAGCAGAAGTTTTTTTTTTTTTTTCCATTGCTGCCATGTTTGATCAGCAGTCTTTAAAAAGGCTGGGGTTTTTTGAAAGTCATATTTTAATTCCTCTGACATTTTTGGAGGGGGGGTCACATCAGCTGCCTCTAACAAGGTTGCAGAAGCTAAGTAAAATAATTTCACAGTGACTCACATGCATGAGAAATGAAGTTGAGCAGGGCTTTTTTTTCTAGCCAGCAATGGTAGGAGTTTAATTAGCTCTGTCACATATTTTGCAGTGATTTTTATTGGGGCCCTATGGAGTATATCCAAATGCATAACCTTAATATTTAGCATGGTGGAAGTTAATATTAAGGTTAATGTTACAGTAACGGCATATCTGTCATACTGCTTGTAATATCGCCAAAGAATCCTCACACACATGCTTGTTAAAATTTGTTTTAAAGTTTATTTTAGAGTGACCTACCCTGCTCAGTTATAATGTGTTGAATGTTCTGTATTTGGCCGCAACTTCAGAAATTTCTAACCTTACACAACAAACACAACCTTCTGTTTTAAACTGAAATTGTATCCTGAGGGTTCCAGCATGGTGTCCAGGCCAATCTGCACCTCCCTCCTGCAGGGAATATTCCAGACCATTTCAGTATTTTTCTGTATGCGTCTCTTCTTCTTCTTCTTCTTTCCGGCTTTCCTGCACCTGAGGCACGAGATTGTGATATCTCTGCAACCGAGGGGTGGGCAGTAAGGTGTGTTATCACTGTTGGCACACTTTAAGAGGCTCCACACATGCACAAATGACACACACATACAGGTACTGCTTTGCGCAGATAAAAAAGATTGTGACACACTCCTTCTCAGTGTAGCTCAGGGGCAGAGGAGAAACAAACCACACAGTCACACCCCGAAAATGACAGAGATGCCGTTTCCTATTATTTCCCAGTGACAGTTCAGTTGTGTTTGGTTTTGTTTTGTTCAAACTTAAAGTGTTATGCACTCTTCTTTTAGAAATATATATATATTTTTTAGTTTTTCTCTGTTTTAGACCAGATGGTGGATATAACATTTAACAAAAATCAGACTTAGTTGTGTTTATGGCCTTTCACATGCTGTTTTTCTATGTGCATTCTGTTCAACATACCAGTAGCCAGGTTATCTCCTCCTTTATCATTATCTCCCACACTAGCTCATAAATCTGTGTGCTGATAGCCCTGCTCCAGCATCCTAATGCATATTCATAACGCCACCACCTAAATATTCATGAGCAAATGTCTGGCCAAACAGCTTCCCCCCGCCAGAACAGTGAAATATAAGGTTTTTATTGAACAGTGTTGTGTTGCTGTAAGTCAAATCTACTTTCTTCACTGGAGATCTAACCTATTTTGTGTATGAGCGCTTCAGTGGTAAACAGCTCCCTGCCACATCTATTTTTGCACAATAAAAATAGTGCAATCAAAAGTAATATTGTATTGACCCTGGTTGAGACCTTTCCCTCTGATTCTTATGTAGACAGTGAAAATAAGACAAAAGAGATCATCAGATCAGAAACTCTGAGACAGGATAAGGGTATTTTTTTTCTTTCATTTATTCACTTCAGTTATTCTCCGCATGAATAACTTGATAGCATATTGATGGCAGATGTAGAGAGGGGGCGGTGTGGAAAAGTTAGGTTGTCATGCACAGAAAGAGGTTGTCAGCATCCAGTCATTTTTTCATTAGTTACAAGTGTTTGCTTCAGTGTATTTGCGAAAGTGCACCACAAAGCCAATCACAGCACACAGACATTTAAATGACATTTAAATATGACACCCAGCGTGACATTTAAAACCTTATTTTAAGCAATACTCCACTTTTTAACCTTTATGGCTGTGTCTTTAACATTAGGAGTAATGATCAGTACAAGGTGTAAAGTTTGTCAGCACTCCCCTGTGTTGCCAAGGGAGCCAACTCAGACCAGCTCAGGCTGGTGTCAAGAGTGTTGTACTCGTGCAGACATCAAAACTACAATAATAACCTAAGGTTCACCTCCTTTTATTTAACATCTAACCTTCTACTTCAACTCTTCCTCTTGGTTACAACACTAGAGACAGTTACATCGTGGATATTGATAAATGAGCGCCTTTTAGCAAACCTGATGATTCGAGCTTAGCAGAACAAAATGGCTAGGCTTATAAGATTGGGGTATCTGCTAAGTAACCCAATTATATATGCTGTGCAAAAAAAAAAAGGCCTTGGGGGAATTCCTCTATTAATGGCCTCTTCCCTACTGATGTTTAATATGCACTTTCATTTCACTTCAGCCTTTAACATAGAGAATATTATATACTGCACTTCATTTTCCATGTTTGTGATTCATTGGGTGTAATTACATTACTGTGGCACACTTTAAGAGATACATTGCAAGTACTACTAAGTCACTATAAGTTTTATACAAGGGTGTCTAAGTTCAGGAGATGTTCTCCTTCTTTACACATTAAAATTTTATCTTCCACATTTCTGGTCGAGCATCACAATAACCTAGAGCCCAAAGACCCCGTCATAAGTGCTCATCATCTCAGTTGATTCAATTGCAGGCATATGCCAAATTAAAAGACCCCCGACGCTCAAAAATGTGCTCTGTTCATAGTTAATTTACTTGGATGTTTGACCTTGTTCTAAGTGCAGGAGACGGAAAGTTTCTCAGTGCTCACCTTAAATCTGAGTTTGAGACGTGTGCCTACGAGCAGGATTTTGCGACATCACGAAGTCTGGAAGCCAGTCGTGTTCCAGTTTGCAGCTAAGAGAGGTTTTATGTGGAAATGTGACATCTCCAGTGGACGTATGCTAAGCATGGACTTTTCAGTGAAGTAGGAGACATCTTGTTTCCAGCAGTTTAACTTCTGAAATGAACAATATTTGCATATTCATAGATATTTTATAGAGGGAGAAGCAGTATAATGTAAGTTTAATGATTTCTAACTCAGTAATGAAGGTTTTTTTTTCTGCAGGAAAATCAGAAATTAACATTCAGAGCACAGTAGTTTAAATGTCTAAAGACATGTTGGAGGGGGGATATATATATAAATATATATCAACATTTATTTGGTCCAGTAGAAATGAACATGGTAAAGAAGTAAAAGATTCTTCAGCTCCATTTAGCATCTTTGAATAAAGAAAAGAAGAAAAAAAAAAACCATGCACATCCATTTAGATTTTGAGATTTCCATCATCGTATTTCAAAAAACACTTGCGAGCACATGTTAAGGCAGAGTGCTTTTGGTTGTGAATTAAAAAAAAAAAACGGTAGAGCATGTACCAGTTTTGACTGCATCAGTGTTGTTTGTATCCATGTTCTTTTTCTTTAGCAGGATGAAATTTGACCTCTGTAAAAAATCGCTTGACAGTCTCTCTCAGCACGAGCCCACGTGGTCTTATTTTATTATTGCACCAGCAGAAGCGCGGCTCCTCTTCCAAAATTAAGAAATGGGAGTGTTGTGTGTCTGTGACAAAATGACAGTGCCTGACAGCATGTCCCTGCGTCTGACAGCCTAACGTCCCTCGCATCACTTTCCCCCCCAGCAGACATCACACAGACACCAAATTATTCATCTGTGGAACATTTGAAATGAAGACAAAAAGCGGAGGAACAAATTTCTTTCCTCCTCTCGTTTGCATCTTTCAATCAGATGGCATTCCTGAGTATGGGTATTTCAGTTTCCAGCAAGCCAGAAACTGTCGCACTCAGTGACATGCAGCTCTCAGGGAGAGTTAACGTGTGAGAGTGTGTGTGTGTGTGTGTACATGAATGAAAGCCACCGTTAACAATGGTCCGACATGAGATGAGCTGTGTGCTTCATGCTCTGCGTAGTTGTCTCATTGTCAGTCAGTCAGCTGTCAGCAGCATTATTGTGATGATTAGGAAAAGGCCTTTTGTTCAGACCAGAGAATCATCTCTTTTCAGCTCATTTGGAAGAGAGGGGAGGTGAAGAAGAGAGGAGAGAGGAGCAGTGAGGACTGATAAATCCGACTGAGTAACTTAGGTCATAGCACAGACCACTTGGTTATTTTTACTGCTTTTCTGTCTTTCTTTTGTCTTTTTGCTCAGTTTCTCCCCCATTTTCTTCTGCCACATCTTCCCCTCTGTCTCTCACTTGCCTTCTCTCTCTGTCCATCATCTCTTTCTCTCCCCCTCTTACTCCCAGACACACTGACATCCACACGCAGAAGCATAAATTGCAAACTTTGAAGTCTCAATGAAGTGACAGCCGCGTGCTTCCTTGCTGTCTGCCTTGCTTTTATTGGCGCCCTATCGTTGCGCTATGGTAATTGGGTGAGCTGCTAATCAGGCACAGAATAGAGGGATTTTTTTGGTAATATGACTGCTCTCCAGCATGAAACAGCTGACGGCATATGGTAAATGACTGCGTGCTAAACCCCACTCCCCTTAGTTTCTGCTTCTGCGCTTGTTAAGCTTTCTGTTCTCGTGCAGCACATATTCAGGTTACAGTGATAAAAGTGGCAGATCGCGTCCCTCGAAATTCTTCCGAAATTCTGAAACAATGCGTCCTTGATTTCAGACAGAGGTGGACAAAGGCAGGCTTCTCATGTCTGGCCAGGAAACATCAGTTGTAATGGCTGGATGACTGCTGCTGTTGGCAGATTTTGGAGTTAGTTGATTAAGCTAAGATGAGCAGTTTGAATGCACTGTCTCTGGCTGACTTTCCGAGTTGTTTTAAAAGGAGAATCTTGTAAAAGGGCTCTTGCACTTGATGGCTACATACATGAGGCTGTGCTAAAAGATTCAGGCTGAAAAGCTACAGGCCAAAAGTCAACATCTTCACCAACAGACTATCTGAATTTTTCTTGTATTACAAGTATGACATGAGAAAATGTAAGAGCAGACTATTATTTAGTTTTAACATATGCTGCTTATTTGTTTTCAAACAGTATATTTTGCTTTTAACTTTTCAAGAGAAAAAAAGTGTTTTGGATGAGAACCAACTGATGAGTTTGGCAGACATAACTAATGCTGCTCACATTAGCCTAAACTCTGACAGCATCAAGGACCGGCTGCCACAGAAGTTGTCAGTGAGGCTTTTAATGCAACTTGTTACCCCATAAACTAACATTTGAAAGTAAAGCTGTGGGTAGTAAGCCAGGCATGCTCAAATAATCAATGATTACAATGTTTAATCCATTCCTTTTACTTTTGCTCCTGTGTTTTTGGTTTTGGTAAGGCTACAAAAAAAAGGCACCACCCTCCAAACCACTTATACCACTTTTACAACAGCCTCATGCCTGGTTTGACATAATGTGTTGCATTAGTTGCATAGTGGACAGACTGGCTGCACAGTGTATTCAAAGCATTTAGAAATAGTAGACCCTTCTAAAAGTTTTATGCGGCAATCAGCGTCACCCTCCGTTTCATGGCTTATTGATGCGGGCCCATTCCTGGAATGGTCCACCTGAAAAGCAGCCAAAAGTCAAGACCTATCAGCGAGAGTGGAGGCTCTGATCGGTCGCGTCTCTCAGTTTTCATCTCCTGTATCCCAAGTTGTGCTTACAGCCTCTTTTCCCCACTGGGACAGAAATATTAACTTTCAGTGTGGTACGGCTGCCAACTTCCTGCACCTAACGGCGCATTCTGTCCATCACAGGGACTGCTTCAGACTGGCATCTCATGGGTTGTGACAGCATTAGCCAAAGTAATAAGTTGCTCCATCAGTGGTTTTTTTGGCACCTAATAGACTATTTTAAATGTGTTACTCAACCTGTAGAATTATCCTGTGTTTTTTCTGACAATGGAGACTTTTAGTGTTTTTCTTTTTCTATTTTTTTGTAAAGACCACTCTTCCATTCACTGAGTGGTTGCACTACACTGCAGATCTCCACTACCTCTCTCTGAGACTGCAGTTATAGAGTGCTAAATTAAAGAGGCCCTTACATCTACAGTGCTGGAGCTTTTTTTGTGAGCAAGAAATTCAGGGTCCCTCTTCATATATTGACTCTCTCCTTTTAAATAATTAAACGCTTAAGAACCGTTATCCTTTCCTTCTGCTTGCTAGGGTCATCATCTTCAGCAAACTGGATTTTAACAAACAATCTTATTCCCAGTTCTGTTGAACTAATTTTTCTTTACCTTGACAATACCCCAGTCCTTACCCGCAAAACCTGAGTAATGTGTCCACCATGCTGTTCCATTTGGGAGATCCACTTTGTTGGCTGGGTCATCTCAAGCAGAAATATACAAACAGAACTGAATGAAGTTCCAGCAGGTTTTTTTTTTTTATAAACTCACTGTAATGAATTGGCTACAGAAGTTAATGGGATTTGCCAACGTTTACATACAAAACAGCAGAAATAAAGGGTTACCAACAGATCAGCAGAAATTAAATGCTGGAATGAGAAGCTGCAGATACAGGAAAGATGCCTTTTTATTTTGTCTGCTCCCTCCAAAATACAAGGACAGGAGCAATAAAAACACAAGAAAGACTTTTCACAGCAGCTGTGTTCTGTCGATTTTTATTCTTTTTTGGGATCCTTATTTTGAAAGAGGACAAAACTCTTACAACAGCAGTATTTCTAGTATTTAGAAAGAAAACCGATTGCCACACTCTTACTTTTCTCATGTCACCTTAAAAAGTCTAAAGCAGAACCTGCGAGCCCTGCACCACGGGGACACAGGTTACAGGATGAGGAGTTAATTTTAAAGGCATATGAAAGTATGAGATTTCAGGAGCGTGGATGCAGCAATAAGGTGATCCTATCAAACAGCGCTTTATTGCTAAACATAACTGTAAATACAACCCAACCCCAAAACCTACCACCGATCGTTTTATATTCAGTCTGCACGACTACTGCTTTGGCTAATAAAATATGGATGGAAAATATAGATCATATGTTAAAACTGGCATTGACATGCACTAAAACCCCATCGTTGTACTGCCTATGTAGTTTCCGTTTAAGTATAGTTAGTTAGGCTCACTGTTTTCTTGTATGTATTCAGGTTTGTTTATTTTAAAACAGAAGACAAAGGACAAACAGAGACTTAAAGCACCAA